>NC_045627.1:40917221-41578888 GCF_009829155.1 Mustela erminea | reverse complement strand
ACTACTAAGGACGTCTTCTTTGCTATACGATCAGTATTTGACCACCCCTTCTACAACACTGCTTTGCCTTGCCAGGTGTTCAATGAATAGGTTGCTTAATTGATTCACTCACTTGTTAGCAAGCCTTTGGGAGGCCTCCTAGGTTCCAGGCACAGTGATGAGTAACAATGACCCCCGCCTTCAACGAATGGCCAATCTACTTGGTAAGACAGCATGACAGAGGACCAAGGAACAGATTTGACATGTGTAATTATCACCACCCTGAAATGAACATTCTCTGTCTATTCACTATGTCCTAAGCACAGTATGAACTGCTTTCTGGGTATTAGTTCACTGAGTCCTCATAATCACGTCATGGGGTAGATGATAAGACCACCCTCATTCTACAGGTGAAGAAACTGCATTCAGAGCCATTCAGGAACCTGCCTGAGGTCACAAAGCTAGTGAGCAGCAGAGCAAAGGACTGGGACCCTCACCCAGGGCTCTCACCCCCACATATTTCCCAAACCGCGGCACACACGTATCGGTGGGACACAAGGAGAGTTCTGCTGGAACATAAACATTTCCAGTGTTCATCCTTATGTGGTTACTTGCGTGGATATTAGGAAAACATAAAGCTAGCATAGGCACTCTCGGATTTCTAGATCTTGTTGCTTTAGGCCAAGACTAAGATAGTAAGTCGTATTATGGTAGACTAGAGTTGCAGGAAAATATGAAGAAGATAAAGGTACCCAAGGGGCAGCTACCACAAAGCAGGAAAGGTTGCTACAGCAATGGATGACTTCTGGGCTTCACTGTGCTTCACTCTACCACCTCCCCGTGATAAGAGAAAACAAACTTAGTGCCTATGACCCAAGGATGATGGAGGGTGAGGCCCCGTGGCTCAGTTGCGGCAGTCACTTTGGAGAAACCTAGGATTCTGGGCCCACCTCCATTTTACTGGGAGACTGAAGCCCCACTGGAGTTTGGAATTATATAGAGACTTATTGAATGAATATCTTGAGAGACATCAAGGAGCAGTGGTCCTCAAGTTGTTCAGAAAAGTGAAGAAGGAAGGGAGCAAGGCAAGGCGAGGTGGTAACAACATCCTGGAGCCCAGCAGGTAAGGTCTGTTTGATGGTCACCCTCTACCTCATTCACAAGGTGTAGATACAGAAAGAACTAGGCCTCTCATGGTGTCTGCCTGACTGTTCATCAATGTATACCTCACCCGTACAACTTAGGAGTCCTAAATACGTGTTCTAAATCATCTTCACAAACAGAAAGCTCATTTTCCATAAACATAAAATGTATTTCTAAGGATGCATTTTCATCCTTTCTAATTGATCAAATGGCTGTGATCCAAACCCTTTACTTGTCTCGTACCCTGCAGCTCTGCCCCCACCTAATTTGTACAATAAGTAATGTTTGTTATTCGATAAAATTAATAATAATTATGTAATAGTAGTAACAATATAAACAACAGCGGCTAATACTTGAGAGCTTATTATGTGTCAGGCACCATGCCAAATACTTCACATGTCATGACGAGTCACTTCACTTCTTGCCATACCCCTGTGGTTAGGTACGGCCATTTCCCCATTTTACAGACAAGGAAACTGAGGTTTAAAGAGGTTATGGTAACCAGACCAGGGTCACAAGATAGTAAGTGTTAGAACTAGGATTCAGACATGGGGTCTTCTAACTTCTGATCAGGTATCCTTAACCACAATCGCATCTAGCCTTTATAAATGAAAGTTTACTGAGAACCTTCTCTGTATATACATATATATGTTCCTGTTTACAGATGCAATCATTTCTACAGATATCTGATTTCTGGTCATAGAACTGCCCTCCTAATTCTACTGTTTTGATCATTTTCTGGATGGAGAGAAGTTTTGCTTAAATCCAGACCTACTTGTCTAAGAACAGATTTTCAAAAGGAACAAAACATAAGGCTATGCCAACAGAGGCTGGCTTGAAATTAACGTTCTCACTGATATAAAGGAAGTTAATTAGTTCAATCTAGCCAATATCTGATTTTATTAAATGTTAAAAATTAAATGAATGTTTTAAAATAAATAAAAGAAAATATTTCCTGTCTACCCTGGCGCCCCAATTTTTTTCCCCCTGGATGATGTGCTAATTGGATGCTTTCCAAAAGAAGGGATAGAACATCCAATTCCTGAGAGTCCAGAAACGTAGTTTCCACATAATAGATATAAATAATGAACACAGAGCTACATTAATTTTAATTCATGTTAAATATGGTTTCTGGGTTGAGTTTATTTGTAACACATTTCTTCTCTGTGCGATTTCACTCCTCCCCACCATGTCACTATTTAGCTTGAAATTTCACAATATGGGAAAAAAAACCCAAACCCAATCCTAATTATCTCCTGCAGGATCATAAAAATAACATTAATAAAATGTGGTAAATATCAGTGGTGATCATTACCAGGCCCGCATCACCAGAAAATGAAATGCAGCACCCCAAAGCAAGAAGGATTAAAGGAAGCCCGCCACCATTAAACATACACATTTTAGCATATTTGCTCTGTAAGCAGATTTAATGGTAATAATAAAGTTGCCTTTAATCTGAACTGGACAAAAATTTAAAATGTGCATGGATATGCATAGAATCTCTCACACCTGTACACTGCTTTATATTTTTCAAAGCTGTGTCACATCCACTATTTCATTTCTGTATCTCTATCACCCTCACTCAAAGGCAGATATAACAGGATTCATTCCACGTAACAACTGAGGTTGAGAGAGAGGACAAAGACATGACCTTCCCATATTCACCTAGGGAGTCCACACACAGGGGTTGGTACCCAAGCCCCCTGGCAGCCAGATCTGTCACCCTCCCATGAACTTCAGGATAAACCACATGGGCATAGTGACAAGAAGGATTCCTCACTCATTGTATGGAAATATAAAGAACAAAACACAATTAGTAAGAATAAGAGATAAATAAGGTGTCTTACCAGGGACTGAAGAAAAGAAACAAAGCAGCCGTTATCCAACAGTTAATGATGTGAGAAATCTGCAATATTCACTGCCCAGCTTTGTTCTACAACAAGGGTTACAATACATTCATACAGGTACAATGGCTAGAAAAAGCACATTAGGTGAGGTCAGATGTGGAGAACGTGACTGGCCGGTGTGTGACTCTATTGCTATATACTTGATTAGTATAAATGAGACCCTCGGTATCAGGAGGCCAGAGTAAAAAGTAAACTTTGGTTCCTGTTATAAAATGCCTGATATGTAAAATTTTAATACACTTAAGGAAATTCAAGTACATTATCAACTATTGACAGGTACTTATGTCTGTAAGAGGATAAGCCAAAGACATTAGCCTAAATAAATAAATAGATATAACAGCATGTATGCTGGGCTCTAATGAATTAATTCCCTAATTGGTCTTCCCTGAACCCCACAGCAGTCTCCATTAGGTCTTCATCTACAATCCATACGTCAATAACAGGATGTTACTATATCTAAGTCTACGGGCCAGCCATTTAGATGGCCTTGAGCATCTCTTAAGAAAGAAGAATAAAGAGCAGGCAAGTTGCAGTTCTCAGAAAATAAGAACCGCATTGCTGCACAAGGAGTAGCATCTGAAAACATAGGCCCAGGGCCTGGTCCAGTGCTTTGATCAATAAACATTGGTTTGAGTGAATGGACTTTTCTCTGGGGGGTTAAACGATGCACAATGGAAGAACAGAAGGCCCTTACAAAAACTCTGGAATTAGTCACTTAGCTACTTTTCTAGGACAAGAAGTAGTTCATCATTGGGGTTTAAAGAACTAGTTGAGGTCATTTGCTAGACCTCCGTCCCTTTAGGCAGCCTATGTGCTTGGGGCTGTGCCTGCTGATGTATGTTCCTAATGTTGACCTTTGACAATTCTAATCCTGAAGATCATGAAATCCAGGGGGGCTCAGACTTAAGTGTGCTCCAGAACCATATAGAATTGATAAAACACAAACTTCTGAGGCCCATCTCCAGAGTTTGATGCAGTAGGTCTGGGGTGAGGCCTGAGAATTCTTGTTCTGGTAAGATCCTGGGTGAAACTGATGTTGCCAGTCAGGGGACCTCACTTCGAAAGTTCAGCACCCACATTTTAGAGGAGCAGAACCCCAGGCCCAGAGAAGGGAAATGATTACTCTAAGGAACCAGTCTTCAATGGCTCTTTTCCTACTGCCTGAGGGAATATGAATTGGGTATGAATTCTTTTAGTTATGAATTGAATTGTACCCCCAGTACCGCGGAAAGTAAACTTATTTGGAAACAGGGTCATTGTATATGTAACTGGTTAAGATGACGTCATTAGAGTGGTCCCTAATCCAATGTGACTGGTGTCCCTATTTAAAAAACTGGGGGGTGCCGGGGAGGCTCAGTTAGTTAAGTGCCCAACTCTTGGTATCAGCTCAGATCTTGATCTCAGTGTCCTGAGTTCAAGCCCCATATTGGGCTCCAAGCTGGGTGTAGAGTTCACTCAAAACAAAACCAAAAAAAAAAAAAAAAGGAAAGAAAGAAAAAGAAAAAAAATTGGAAACAGACATACACACAGGGAGAATGCTGTGTAAACATGAAGGCAGAGACAAGGGTGATGCATCCATCGATCTAGAAGCCCCAGAATGCCAAAGATGGTCGATCGGCAAACCACCAGAAGCCAGGGGAAAGGCATGGAACATGTTCTCCCTCACAGTCTACAGAGCAACTCTCCCTGGCTCCGTTCTTCCTTGCCATCTTCATACAGTGCTACCAAAACTCTGCCAGAGCAACCTTGATACCTACTTTTCCTCCCCCAGAACCTTGAGAGAATAAATCTCCGTCGTTTTATCCATGCAGGTTGGGGTATTCTGTGAGGGCAGGACTGACCAACAAATACCCCTCTACAGAAGACCATTAGAGTAAAGATCCAATTCTGCCTGAGAGGATATTATAAAGCAGTCCAGCTCTGTGTCTCTCTGACTTCTGAGAACCAAGGGCTTTCATGTCCTTCAAAGTCTGTGCCCAGGCCTTGGCTCTACCAGGGGTGTGTAGGCAGCGATAAGCCCTCATTAGAGCAGGGTGCAAAAGGTCTCAGGGACCTTTCAAGGGGTTCACATCCTAAGCTGGTACTTCTACTTGTGGGGCTTCCGACTAAAGAAACAAAAATCCATGTAGGGGGAGTACATGTACCTGCGGATTGAGTAATAGGAAAACAAAATGAAACAAAATCTTGCTGTAAGGATATTATATAGTCATTAAAGTACTTTTCATTAGGAGTATATAATTATATGGAAAGTGTGCATGCTATAAAATCAAGAGAAAAGCAGAATATAAAATACTCTATATTAAAAAAGTGGAAGGAAATACATCAAAATATTAAGAGTCTTTAATTTGGGGGCTGGCAAGACTACTGGGATGATTTTTCTTCCCTCTGCTCTTTCTTTAAAGAGCATCCATTATTGCCATAACGGAGAAGTATCTTGGGGGTGGGGTATCACTTCCTAAGATTCACGACTTGCCTTTGTTCACCTTGGCTCCACTGTTCCTTGCCATCTTCATACAGTGCTACCAAAACTCTGCCAAAGATTTGACAAATTTGCCCCCACACGGAGGCAAGGCCTTTTCCAGGTTGGAAAGTACGCTTATCTCCTAAAAATCTGATGAAAATCACTTTCTACCTCCATTACAGAAAACTCCAATTAAAAAGACTATGCACTTTTGCACAGAAGCTTTTCTCTCTTTTCTGTTCCTGGTGCCTGAGGTGGGTCTCTGCCTTCCAACCTCTCCAAATGTTCCTTCCACAAAGAACAAAACCCACATTTATCATCCTTTGTCTTTTTAGCTGCTTTTTGTCTTCTAACAAGATTTTTTCCTCCTTGAAAAAAAATTTTTTAACAACACCAGTCCCTAAAATTCTTACTTTTCTATATTGCCCCAAATTCACTAGCCAGAGATTGATTTGAGTTCAAAACATGTCCTCTTTTAACTAGGATGATCCCTAAGGAATTTGCAGGGATCAGACATTCACACCTTAGTACGGATTAGCTCGAGGGCTCTGTCTTCCTCCCAATATCCAGCTCAGATTATGAAAGTGAAGAATTGAAGTTCTGAATGGATGCTGAAGAAGGCGAGGCTGCAGCATGGGGGGCATATCGTGGGGGAGAGGGCACTGGCCCAGGTAGGGCCATTGGTATGTGAAAAACAGAGCCGTTGAGGACAGGAAGGAAAGGAGGTGATGGCAATCTCGCAAAGGCAAATGAAACCTCCTCAAGGTTTTGATGCATGGCTCCTGGAAGTAGCCTTAATTCACTTATTAATTCATTTTGCAAAGGGAGAATTTCTGCTATAACTTTTTTTAAGATTTTATTTATTGTTTTGTCAGAGTGAAAGACAAAGTGAGGGGGAACAAAAGCAAGGGGAGTGGAAGAGGGAGAAGCAGGCTTTCTGCTGCGGAGGGAGCCTGATGCAGGGCTTGATCCCAGGACCCTGGGATCATGCCGTGAGCCAAAGGCAGACCACTTAACCACTAGGCCACCCAGGCACCCCTCTGCTATAGCTTGTAACTAATATTCAAAGTAAACAGAAGCACCAAAACAATTTTTAAATTACATGACTATCATGTGCCCTTAAAAAGGCAGGATCTTGGGGTGCCTGGGTGTCTCAGTGGGTTAAAGCCTCTGCCTTCAGCTCAGGTTATCATCTCAGGGTCCTGGGATTGGGTCCTACATCGGGCTCTCTGCTCGGTGGGAGCCTGCATCCCCCTCTCTCTCTGCCTGCCTCTCTGCCTACTTGTGATCTCTCTCTCTCTCTGTGTGTCTAATAAATAAAATATTAAAAATAAAAGAATGCAGGGTCTTGGATTCCTTTCATAGTGATCTTTAACAAGTCACACATGAATGGGATGACATTACTAATTTTCCACGTATAAGCTAATGCATGCATATTGTGTGTGTGTTCATGTGCACACATATGTAGCTGACCCTTGAACAATATGGGTTTGAACTGGGAAGGTCTGCTTATATTTGGATACTTTTTCGATAAATATACTGTAAGTGTATTTTCTCTTCCTTATGGTTTTCTTAATGTGAATTTATTATAAGAATACATCATTTGGCACACATAAAATACAAAAGGTGGATTAATCAACCATTTATGTTATTGTCAAGGCTTCTAGTCAACAGCAGGCTAGTAGTAGTTAAGTTTTTAGGGAATCAGAAGCTCTCCAGAGACCGTCTACTTCATGGGGAGTTGGGGCCTTTAACCACCCAGTGGTTCAAAGGTCCACTGCGTGTTCATATGTGTGTCTTTGTGTGCGAAATAAGCTTTCATAAGGACTTAGCTGAGGAAGGACTTAGCAAGGAATTCAGAGAGGTAGCAGACTCCCGTGAATTACAGGCAGTAGTGCGCATGCGTGTGCACCAGTTCCTGGGCAGACGGCCTATAGATCTGACTGCATTCTCAGAGGGCAGAGGTTACCATACTAGGGACAGACCTTCTGAATCAAACACATCCCATACCAGGCTCCAAGCTATCCCGCGCACGCCCCCAGCATCTTGCCCAGGAGGTACTCCATAAAGAAGAGGAAAGCTAGGATCGTGCTGGCCAAACACAGTCCTCCGCCCACATGGGGTGAGGCAGCAGCTGGCGTGCTGTGGCTGGGACTTGCTCCCTACAGTCTAACCAGCTTCTGTGGGGAGAGGGGGAAACGGCCTGGGGAGGGGCATCTAGCTGGGTTTTCTCTAAGACTCTTTGATCCCAAGGAAGCAAACAAGCTGCTGATGTAATCAGAGTTTCCACTTACTCTTCAAAGCACTTCCATTTTCGCCCCAAATCTGCTGCCAGTTATACAATCCAATGGCGGGTTCCATCCAGGTCCCTCTTAGTTTCTTGAAAAGGAAGTTTCATTTCACAAAACTCCAGTTATGAAAAAATGTTTCCAAAAAAAATTAAAGCTCTACATTTATAGGAGAAAATGAACAGGCTTTTTAGCCAGCACATTTTGGGGATGCTCTTGGCCCGGGACACATTTCCTATCTTCAGGGGAAGATCACAGTCACTCATGTACCAATTATAAGCCAAAACCCCCACAAAGGCCTACAATGATAAATTCACTCCTGTGACTTTTCTAAGGCAGGAGTATGAGTGAACACATTTTTATAATGTTTCTAACGAGGTAACGGGGAAATTGAATTCACCAGAATATCCCAGTCCCAAACCACCCCAGTTAAGAATGATACACCTACTTGGAGACCCATTCAATTCCAGCTTCATTTAACATTTGCCCTCGGTAAGGGAAGGTGTGACAAAGGGAGCAAGCAACCAAGGTGTCCCTTACGCAAGCCTTTGGGACTGCTCCGCACCCACCTGCCCTCCGGCTCCGGCGCCTCTCCCCTCTGTGCACGGGCAGCAGCCGCAGCCTTGCAAATACACTCCTACCGCCGGCGCCGTGGCTGGCTACAGTTTTCAGTTTATAAACCTGTGACTCTGATACCATCTCCTCTCTGCCCTCTGCACAAGCCCATAAACATCCCCAGCTCTGGCTCGTGACGGGTTCTTTCCTCTAATGGAAGCTCCCTCCTGGATATCCCAAAAGAGAAAGATGTGTCTGGTAAGTGGGAGAGGTCAAACCTGAGCACAGCTATTTATTACATATACTGCGACCAGATGGATCTAACTCATCCATCAAAGCCCTCGTCATCCTCATCACATTAGCTTCTTATAAAAGCCTCCTGCTCTTTCCCCCACAGTCCAGCCCTGCCGCTTCTCGGCTCCTCTCTCCGTCTCCCTCTCGCTCTCTCCCTCTCATGCACTTTCAGGAAAATGAACCCTCTCTAACCCCATTGCTGTTCTCCTTAAATCATGGCTACCCATCACTCCGTGGCTATTTTTAAACTTTACTTTTATCAATACTCATCCTGTAGCTCAGGGAGATATTAAAACTGTACTGGGGCAAGGAAGGGCGTTTCTGACACTTGCTCCCTCATTCATCAGTTCCTCATAGGCCCGTTGGTGACAATGAAAAGATTTCACAATACCGTGCGGCAGAAACTCATTCTCCTGCTCATCCATCATGCTCAACCTAGCAGCAGCTCTACTGACCTAATCTGCAATGCCTCGGTACTCACTGGAGATTTCTTAAAGGCACCCTTCATTGTTGTCCGTAACAAAGAACAGGTCTGGGCCATTCGATAAGGAGACTAAATGGTGCAAGGATTAATGAAATATTCCTGCCTCCCCCCAAGTCCTGGGTTCAAAGACTGCGTGGCGGAGGTAGCCAAGCATCCTCTCGCAGGCAGAACTCCGCCTGGCTCACTCACGCTCAGCTCGGTGCGCTCCAAATACAAAGAACACTGCCTGAGGCACCAAAGAATGAAGGGCCCCAAACTGTGGGCTCTGTCTCCCATCCATTTCTTCATCCGTTCACTGCTATGTTCCTTCATCCAGCAGACACCTTTGATGCACGTATCATCCACTGAATTCTAGCATAAACACGGGGGTCATAAAGGGGAGACGTGTAAATGCTGGCCATAAGAACTCATTGTTTAGTGGAAGGGAGGGAAAAAAAAATTAGTGACAGCCTCTATGGCTGACTAAATGTCCCCTGGCATGCTTCCTTCACCCCGCCCCGTTTTTATTTCATTTACAGAATTCCATAGGGTGAATTGTCGCAGGGTATGGTTCAAAGGGACTACATCTCCCAGCTACCCTTTAGCCCAGAGGCACCACGTGACTAAGACAAAGCTAAAGGAATATTGGCAAAGTGTTGTAGGCGAAGCGGATGTCATAGCCTGGAAAAGGAAGCTGGCTGTGCTTCATGGTGCCTCCCCTCTTCCCAAGGAACAGAGCAGGTTTAAGTTGCTGGGGAGCCGGGTTTGGCCATGAAGATGAGGACAGCTAGCTAAGGAATGGCAGAGTAACCAGGAAGGAGGAGCCCAGGTGCCCGAATGACCTCTGGGAGCCGGAAGACCGTTGGTATCAGATGACCCTGCCCTGGCTGTGGCAGTGACCCAAGCCCCGGTGGCAGGTCTCGACATGAGTGAAGAAAGGAGCCTCAGACTCCCAATTTCCACTTTGACCTGCGGAGGCTTCTGAATGAAGCCCAGAGAAAAATAAAAGGCTGCCCTAAAGGTCCCTGTGTGTTTTGCAGCTGACATCAGCCCATTTAAATGCCCGGAATGAGGACAAATGAGAGGCAATTCAGAGACCCCAATAGACAAACACAATAAGCACTCCTGATTGATTTAAGTTCACAGACCATTTACCCCTAACCCTCCAGCTTGTTCCTCGCTAACCAAAACAAACCCTCTCTAGAATGTTCTTAACAGTCCACACTGTTCATTCAGTTAGCTACTCACATATTCTTCCAACTGTCCCCATTTCATGTCTTTGTCCACTCTCTGGAATGAAAACGTAAGCTCCCTAAGGGTAAGACTTGCCTCTTTAGTGGCCCTCTCACACGGAGCTCAGCAAAGGGCTCAGCAAGCCACAGGCACTCAAAAAACACAAGCTAACTTACAGAGAAATGGGACAGCAAAGAAACGCAATTAGGACTGGACAGATTTTGTGGAAATGAAACACTAGTGCTGCAAATAACATCTGAAGTGCTCTGGCTTAGAGCCCCTGTTACACACAGACAGGGAGAACCCCCATTACATGCCAAAAAAGAGAGCTCCAAGACAGGTGAAAGCTGAGAACAAGGTCTTATAGCTAGTTAAGGGCAAAGATGCTACAAAAATAGGGCCACCTGTGTTCTTTCTGCTCTAGCAGAATTCCAAATTGGGCCAAAAACAAAAGCAAAGCCATGTTACAAATACCAAGGGCACCTACTCTCACCACTTTTGGCCCAGCCCAAGACTTTCAGCCAACTCCTGTCTGAGAGCAACTTCCAGATGAGAGCCCCGGGACATGTGAGTCAGTAGAGAGTAGCAGAGACATGAGTGGAGAAGCTGAGACACACAAGGAGCAGAATTCTAATCTACATCAGGCTCTCCACCCACTCTCCTGGATTCTAATCAAGAGGCACCTGAACAACTTTAAACTTTAAAAGGCACCAATTCCTCCAGCCAATCACAAGGTTAAAATTCCAAATTCTACTTTTCTAAGGAAAATACTCCTATCTTATAGCTAATGTGTAAGACACAAAAATGTTGTATTTAAAATTACTTGACTCTAATATGCCATTGATTTTAATATTCCATGATTTTATGTACCACTAAGAAAAACAGAGCTATTAAACTAAAACATGTTTTCTGATTACTTCAGATTTTTATTTTATACTTACTAAAAGAGTTCTTTTAGACTACTTTAGACATAGATTTTTATCACTTGTATGAATGTATGTATATAAATTTGCACACACACACACACACACACAGAATACACTGCGTAACGTTTTCCAAAAACTGCCTCTTTGGAATCAATTTTCACCTCAGAGCTGATTGATGTTTGTATTTTCCATGCAAAATGCCACCTTCTCTGTCAGTCAAGAGTGTAGTTGATGGCAGCCACCAACAAGCATTCTTCAAGTTTTGATATTAGCAAGTTCTCTGTGTTAACCAGGAAATGTCAACAGAAGGTTTTCAGACAATAACCAGAGTTGTAGTCTTTCCTCAAATGGTCCCTTGGTAGTTTGTTGACTAAAACCATAGGGGTTATAGCCCAGAGGAGTCTCAAAAATAACTGCTAAGGCTGACCCAGCTTAGGCAGAGACAAATATGCCGTGAGAGACCCTGGTTGCAGCTTTTTTTCATAAGATGCTGTAATACAGCAAGATTCATCCCTATCTGGGAGATTTGAAAGTGTGAAAAAACATACATCTTAACAACATAAAATTCGGTATTACTTTTGGTGGGCATGTGTTGCATTATCTTCCCAGAACTGTGTTCCCTTCTTTTGGGGCTGTCCCTGAGCTTGTGGCAGGACCTGCCTATCGTGGGAGAATATGCTTTGGCTCCTGGCCACAGAAGGAGATACAGGACTCCAATCCTAGGACTTCACCTGCCGCCACCCCCACCAGGCCGCCCCCCACCCCACCCCCAACTCACATCAGCTGGATTTGACACCCAGAGTACCTCTCACAAGGCCAAAATCAAAGTGTCAGTCAAGCTGGACTATCAGGCAGAGATTTGGGGGCAGGGGAGGGGAAAGAGAGGAACCACCTTCCAAGTTCACTCAAGTTACTGGTAAAATCCAGTTCCTTGCAGTTACAGATCTGATGTCCCTGATTGCTTCCTGGTGGCCTGCTGGGATGCACTTTCTGCTCCCTGAAGCTCCCCGGACACCTTCTCACAGGAGCTCCTCCATCATCACGCCAGAATGTCAAATCCCTCTCCTGCCTCATCAAATGTCTATGGGCCCCCTTTTTTCTAACAGCTGAAGAAAGCTCTATGCTTTTAAGGACTGTATGATTAGTCTGGGCCCACATGGATAATCCCATTTTTAAAGGTCTACTTTTAGGACAATCCCCCCTTTGTAAAGGTCTACATCACACCATAACACAATCATGGCAGTGATAGCACATTCATAATTCTCAGGGCTAGGGGCCAAGAATTTTGGGGGACTATTTATAGAATTCTACCTACAACACTTTTTGAATTCTGGGAACTATGAGACTGACATAAGTAGCCTTCCAATAAAATCCTTTATTCTCTTACACTAGGTCAAGTTGGAGTTCTGAGCCCTAATACACTATTAAATTAAGTAGAGCTAAAGACTAATGATATCAAGAGTGACCTGACTCATTTTGACCAATGGGTAGCAGATAGCACTGTTCTTAAATTAATCTAAATAAAGCTAATTCCAATTCTGTTTGGGAACATAGGCCCTTCAGGAACTAGATTAACAACAGTGAAAGCACAGGGAGATTACAGGAGTGCCTCAAACATATGAATAGGAAGTAGGATGTTGCCTACCCATCTTCACACAAGGGCTGGCAGAGATAAGAGCCCTGAGCCCCTTAAAGACAATTTTCTTTAAAAGAAAAAAAAAAAAAATCCAAGATCCATGTTTTAAATCCTACACATAATGGGAAAAGGAACCTTCCAGGCCTTTTGTCCTAATTAACAACCTCAGGGCATTCGGCTTGGAATATCCTAATTGGGTTGGATAACATGGTCTTTGTTCTGCCATCTGATATACTCAGTGAGGCCTCCTCCACTCACCCAAGTATCCCTCACCTACCCTGTCTTGCCAAAATCGTTCCCATATTCTTTGCGACGCGTGATCAGAGAGCGCATGGAAGAGAGGAAAAAGGAGAGAACACAATCGTGTCTGAAGAAAACCATTTCAGAATCTTTCTTCAACACTTATCTCCAAAATGGCCCATTTGATTCATGAACATCTCTAATGTATATCATCAGTGACTGAAGGAGTTTTTTTATATGATTTTTGACAATTTAACAAGTCCTCCTGACAAATTAAATGGTTGTGTTGACAACTTAACTGTACTGCCAATCAATATTTTCAATTACTTTCATTGTCATTCAGAAAAAATACAACACGAGGTCACACAGTGGTAAAACCAAGGGAAAAAAAAATAAAACGAGGAGCGGTTGGTGGGGTGCGGGTGGGGGGTAGGGAGGAAGCGAACTTTAAGGCACAACACACGATCATCCGCTCTGGGCCTAGGAGACCCCAGGTTTCTGAGACATGTCTGGAAAATGGCACTTCCCTTGGGGTGACTCTCTCAGGCTCTACAATGGAGATTTTCCCCTTCCTACAAGCTATTTAAAAGTCATTAGATTTGAGCCATGGACACACAGCATTTTATTAAAAGGCCCTCCTTTCAGGCGTTTGCCAAGCCACAGCCGGCGCAGCCTCAGTCCTTCGGAAAGGCCCTCCAGGACCCGCAGGTAACGTTTCACAGCCTTTTCCAGGGGTCGATTGGTCAGTCTGAAAAATTCAAGTCTGAGAACGTCAAGGCAGAGGTCAACCTTCTTAAGCTTTTCAAAGGGGTAGCAGCAAATCAATATTTTCAAATGTGTATTTATCATGCGGGAAGAGAGGTTACCCACGGAAAGCAGAACAAACACAGAAATATTCCAGTGTTTTACTGTCCAGAGAGTAGAAATGGAAAAAGATGATCTGGGGGTTCAAGGCAGATTTCAAATATGATGATTTTTCTTTTTTTTTTAAATGATCGCTCAGAGTAAAGAATTTAAAAGGGATTATTCAGCAAAAGGCACCCCTCTCAAGTCACGGATAAGCTGTGGCAGTGTCCCAGGTCCTTGTGACTTCTGGCCACTCCATCGCTTAGAGGTTGTTGCCCGACCATGAGAAAAGAACATAAAGCCCTTCTCTCTTCAGCTTTGCCTCCCCCCAAGAAGCTGCCCTTACTGTTCTCCCCCTGCCACAGGCAGTCTTCCCGCCTCCTTGGGCCCTGACACTTGCCTCCTCCAGGCAGTTTTCTCTGACTGCCCTGGCTTAGCATGCTCTCTCACTTTCCCAGCTTTCCTGGGATTTACCGTCGTCACCACCCCCATATCCATTTAGCTCTGAATCATTGAGTGTCTTGTATTATTATCTAAATGTTCCACATACTAAGCACTTTAGAAATATTTACTTAATCTCCTTAGTGAACTTAAGTACCCTTGGGAAAGGACAATGTCAGCCTTCTCAGGACCTCTCACCACAAAGATGTGAGGGTGGCAGGAAAGTCACTGCCAAGACTAACGCCAAGTGATGTCCCTGAGCTTGTGGAGGGGGTGATGGGTAACAGCTGCCAGGAATGACATGTTGAGCCAGACTCACAGAGGATATTAGGCCTCACTGAGGGAGCCGGTGGTGTCTGTCTTGGGCATGGAATCAGGAAGTGGTGATGCATGTGTCTTTTCCCCTCTTCCTGGACAAAACACTGATGTGTGTGCAATGGGTTCTCAAAAAAAAAAAAAAAAAAAAAGCTAGCTTAAAGAATTAAATCATTTACCAGCCATTAGCACTCAACAATTCCAGAACTATTAGTCTGTCACCAAACTCTAACTTTATTTATTCCATCAACAAATGTCACCAAGCCATCACTGCATGCAAGGGACAATATCAGGCGACAGGAAGGCAGAATCCAGTAAGACACATCATGGCCCTCAAGGAGCTCAGCGGCCTATAAGCATCAGAGACAAGTGAATACTATTATTAGTAATAATACAGCAGCTAGTCCCCAAGGAGAGCTTCATTTCAATTTGGGGAAGCAGGAAACACTTCCCAGGGGTGATGGCTGGCACTAATACTGGGCCCTGAATGATAAGAGAATTTAATGAGCAGGGATGACAGGGATGAACATCTCAGAGTAAACACAGAATGTTGGCTTAGCCCTTAAAGACTATACAGTCTAGAAGGGAAGAGAAGGCAAGGATGAACAAGGTAGGAATGGAAGAGATCAACAGTCAATTGCTGTCAGAGCTTTGTGGCTAGATCAGTGTCTTAGACCATTGAATCAATGAGTAGGGTAGGTTCAAGGAGAGGGAACAAACTAGCTGAGGTGCCATTATGAAAGCTGAGGGAGGAACTGATGAGGGCCTTGGCCAGGGCAGCGGCTAAAGGGAGGGAAAGAAGGGGACATCGTGACAACTCTGTCAGCAAAGGGTTCTGAGTGCCTGGTGACTGGACAGATGTGAGGAAGGAGGAAGGGTGATCAGCCCAGCCCGTGAACGCTACAGTTATCTATACACATGGCTAAACAGGGAGGATAATATCTGGATCCATTCATAAATCTCAGCCTCTTAGCAAGGTCTTTTCTAGATTCCTACCTCGAGACACTGTGATGATTCAGGAGACCTTTTCCTGCCAAAGTGAAGGACCGCTCGAGTTCTCTAGGCCTGAAGGCAGAGCATTCCTGTTGCCAAGAAAACGTGTTAAGACCAACATAAGACAGCCTTGAAGGTATCCAGATATCTTGGACTGGTGAAGAAGAACCCTCAAAAAGGCACAAGAAAAGTAAGGTGAATGGATTCACTTCAGCCCACAGCACCTGCACATCAGAACACACAGTTCCTCAGAAAGCGAGCTTCTCTGAGGTAAATACACACTGAGAGCACATTACCTCCCTAAGGTAAGTCATCTCAAGCTCCAAATCCTGGTCTCCAAAGGGGAGACTTGTAACACTTGGGCTTCTGAGGGGCCGTTAGCCAGAAAGGCTGGAGACAGTGAGCTAGAAGATAGCTCTACCCCACTCTCCATACTCCTTCCCCAACTTACACCTCACAGCCTGGCCCTGGCCCTCTCTTCTGGAAGAACTGGGTGAGCGCCATCATTTTCCTGAGTCCAGAACCTGTCCACTATACTGTGAAGCACAGTTCTGTCCCCTGGGTCTCTCTGAGCCTGTTTCCATCCTTTTAAGACTTTTACTGAGAAGCCTCAAGGCTCAAACATTACAAAGCTTTGTCGAACCAATCACTTGATTGCACAGTGTGAAGAAAAATTGACAAGCTACATAACAGAGGCTCCGATTTATATGTTCTCAGGAGAGGGGCCTAACAAAACAATGTCCCACTGATCACCAACCTCTTTAGCAAGTGGCCAGCTGTCTCTGGTGTTGCCAGACACTCCCCCTAAACACACACACACAACTTTCCCCTAATGGCTTTTCTTTGTAGAATGAGCAAACATTCCCTCAGTCCTCACACTAATAAAATGCTAGCAATTAAAAAAAGAAACAAGAAGCAGAATTTGCTGCATTCCCATCAAGATACACACACACACACACACACACACACACACATACACACATACTTTAAACAAACAGAAAAAAAAAAAAAAAGGAGAAGAAAAAGCAGCCTGGAATTGAAGTTTATACAGAGAAAAGCCGGGTTCTCGAAACCAGTCTTCCGCTTGTGTTACTGAAAAACCAATGGATTTGGCTCAGTTCTGTTAACCATCAGCAATTATCTTCCTGTCAAAGCTAAAGGTAACAAATTTCCCCATATCCAGCGAGGCTATATCACCAACCGGACACCAACATCATCTGACGGCAAGTAAATCACCACAGCAGCCATGGGCCCTGACAGACAAATGCTCTGTCTCGGAAAATCCAGGCCTATCACTCAGGAGGGGAAAAAGGTTCTCTCAGCTGGTCTCGCAGGGAAGAGATTAAATGTGGCAGATTTGGTAGGTAAGTACAGTAGAAAGCAAATCCTAAATATGAGAATTATTAATGGACTTTACACCAGTCTTTTTAATCTGTTGCAAACATATGCTCATCTATTTTACCTTGTTTCCTGATGGACATAACAGGCAGGAGCAGTGCATTATCCCAGCCTTAATCAGAGCCAACAGCACAAGAACAATGTCCTGCTACCTATCAAATGGGGACTACTTTAGCAATAGTTGTTCTTTTATAATGAAGACTGTGTAATAAAAGATACCACTAATATGTCCTGTCCTTACACTTAACAATAACATTCATTTCATGATATGCTACATAATGGGGATATCAGTTCTTAACCTGCTCAGGAACAAAGTACTGCATTATCACAGGGCAATTGGAATCTGGCTGGAATTCCCCGATAATCTATGGGTGGAAACAGCATCCCCCCTCCTCAAAGGATCTAGAGCGCTGGTGTCAGACTCTTAACGGCCAGTTTACTGTTTTGAGAAAAGCCACCTTTAACCCTCACAATCACCAAGCATTAAATGTGGGGTTGAAACAGGGACCATTATGCATACACCACCAGGGAAATCTCCACCAGGTTACACAGTAAGTGTGTGATTGTCTGCAAAGAAGCTTGTTTCATCCACCGGTTTATTTCATTCAAGAACATCTATGAACCTGGGGTTGAAGTAAGAATGGTGAAGGTCCCAAACAAAGCACTGCCCTTAATAAAAATGGCTTACCCAGAGGATGAACTTTATCCACAGATCTCAAGCATCTAACAAGAACCAGTTATGATGCTCAAATTAGACGTGCAGAAAAGGGGAGAGATTTATAAATGGGCAAATGGTGCAGTGCTGAGTTGAAGGTGACACTATTGGCTTAGTAGCCTGGTACCATTAAGTGTGTGAGTACATGTGTGTGTACGTCTGTCTGTTTAAAAATAGCTATTTATTGAGGCCTCACTACACACCAAGCACTGGCCAAGGACTTCCATATATTATGTTGTTGAATTTGTACAAATCATGATGAGAATCTCATTATTATGCTAAAGAAGCGAAAACTAAAAACCAGAGAACTTAAGACCTTCAGTCCAAGGTCACCCAGCTAAAAAGTTGAGGACCCAACACTCAATGTCAGGCTCCCCAACATCAACAGCCACTTCACTTTTCACTGTATCAGAGCAGTCAGTGGTGGACATCAGCCTCCTCTCACTGTGACCACCCACAGCCCCATCTGGAACATCACTGTGGGGGTGGCTGTCTGGGGAGAGGCTTGTCAGCTGGGATGGGGAAAGAGGCAAGCTTACAAAGTCCTCTAACTTGTGACCTGAGTTCTTCAGCTTCCTGGTTTGGTCACCCAGGCCAACCTACTCCCCAAAGCAATAATCATCCAGAGAAAAAGGCTAGAAGGCCTGCATTTCTTAAATGTATAGGTCCTTTTGGTCAAATTCTACATATTAGGTGGAACCATATGAAACTGACATTTTTATAGGGCAAAACTGGTCCAATATAAGCAATTTCATGTTGTTCAGAATTAAGGGCAGGAAGGGGAAGTGGGGCAAATCATCCACCTTGGGTGGAGAGGATTTTTTTTACCCTGGAGAATATATTCTGCCTTAATTTCAAGCCAAAGTTAAAATGCTACAGTCAGGTAAGGAAGAGTATTAGACTGGTGGGGAGGGATCTAGAAAACAGAGTTCCAGGTATGTCTTTGACCAACAACTATATGGCTTCACGTAATTTGTCCTCTTCTCCCTACCTCCATTTCCTGACATGAAGATGTTGAACCCTAAGTCCTACAAAGTTTCTTCCAGTTCCGAAATGGTATCATGCTAGTGCCCTGCAGCAGACATAGGATGTTCTCCTGAGAGGAGACACTTGGCAAAGGGAAGCAACAGAGAGCCTAAGGGAATGAGAAGCCTGCAGGAGGTGGGAGGGAACTGCCATAGAAGACAAAAGGAGCCCAAGAAAGAGAAATTGGAATTTTAAAATGAAGTTTTTAATTTTATAAAATTGAAAAGGACCAGACTGGAAAAATACCTAATGTTTCTACCTGTCTACTTATGAGTACCCAAAGCTCAATAAGAAACTGGATGGGCAGTCTGAACCACATTTTTCTCATCATATTCCTCTAAGAGGTTCAGAGACCTTTAACACACCCACAAATCAAATGCCAGCAGCCAAATGAATCTGGCATTATCCTTCTCAGGATTTACGGCTGATGTACCAATTCCTTGTCTGGTCCTAAATCTACTATTTATGAAGGAAGTATCCAAAGGCCCCAAGTGCAGCCATGTACTCCACATCTGCCTGCACAGAGGCACAATGACATTTGGTGACAGGACTGAGTTCAGGAAAAAATTCTCCAGCATGACAGTGCTTTGGATTAGGACATCAAAGAGCTCACATGGGCCTGGAAGTCAACTGCCAACTTTAAATATAAGAATGATCTGAGGAGAGCTGGACTCAGCCGACCAGCATGCCTATTCTCACTGTGCCAAAAGTACAGGGCACCAAGCGGAAGAAAAGAAAATCGTCCAGAAATCACCTGCCATGGAGTCTCCTTCTCTGGTTGGTTTTATTGCTTCTCCACATCCTTCAAAAGTTATTCTCTGATATCTCCCATGAAAACTCTACCCAGTGTCATAGCATTTAAGAAGTTATCTATTCCAGGGTCGCCTGGGTGGCTCAGTGGGTTAGGTTGCTGCCTTCAGCTCGGGTCATGATCTCAGGGTCCTGGGATCGAGTCCCACATGGGGCTCTCTGCTCGGCGGGGAGCTTGCTTCCCTCTCTCTCCCTCTCTCTGCCAGCCTCTCTACCTACCTGTGATCTCTGTCAAATAAATAAAATCTTAAAAAAAAAAAAAAAGAAGTTATCTATTCCAGCAGGTAGATAAAGAGATATGAATTTGTCCTAACAGAGAAAGTACTTAGCTAGGAGTCAGAAACCTTAAATCTAGTTCAAAATCTGAAAACTGGAGCAAATAAGCCATACTCGACCCATAGGGATGACTGGGTTTTGGGGGCTCCATACAAGGTACCTAAATACCAGTATAGCTGCCTATAATAATAATAATAATGAGATTTCAAATAAAAAAATGTCTGGCTTCTCTTCAGTAATAAGATTTGAAGTGCAGTTTCCAGTAATGGCTGAGTAGCTTAAATTGGACTAATCTTTGCATAGGTAATAATGATGAATTTTGGAGAAAGTATTTTTAAAAAACTAAATGTTAATGCATTGTAAAGCAACCAAAAATAGGCAGAAACTGGAGGGAACTCTTCTCTTCACAGACGTCTGCAAGACAGAGTGGCTAAACCACAAGCAGAAAGTCATACTCTTATTGGCTAGACAAGTGAGAAGATGGATTCTACCACTAGCAGAGCAGTCAGAGAGTGAGGGGAGAGATCCCAGAAAGGAAGGAGCAACAAAGCATGGGGTTCCCAAACCTGCAAAACACATACAACCAGATCCTTGGGTGACCTTGAATGGCACAATTTATGGAAAAATTACAGGAAGTTGAGTGAAAAGTAACAACTGGAAGCTTCAAAGAACTGAGCAGAGATCTCAGCTGCTGCTTACCACAAGGGAAACACAATTTGTAATTAGAGTCCAGTCAAGTTACCTGCTAGAATAAAAACTCAATTCTCTCTCTCTCTCTCTAGATATAGATATAATCTATAGAGATATATCTATAGAGAAATAGATATATCTATAGAGAGAGAGAGAGTTTTTGAGTTTTTATATACACTATATACATATACACACACGTATGTATATATATATTTATATATATTTGTATTTATTTTATATATATACATAGGTGTGTGTATATCTATTTATTTATTTATTTAAAAATAACAAACTATAGTCTAGTGATCTATATAATTTATTACCCACAATGTCCAGGATATAATAATAACTTACTAGACAAGCTAAGTAATAGAAAAATGTGACCTATAGTCAAAATCTTTAAAAAGTCAATAAAGATTAAGCCTGAGATGACTCCACCTATGGAATATATGCATACATTAAAGTAGCTGTAATAAACATGACCAAGTTCTTAATAAAAAAGATGGTTATAGTAAATGAAAAGATGGACTGAAAAATCTCATTAAAGAAATATATTTTTAAAAATTTAAAAAAATGGAAATTTGGAAACTAAAAAGGACAATACTTAAAATGAAAAAAAAAATATGCTAGATGACCTTAACATAAGAATGGATATGGGAAAAGAAAAAATCAGTCAATAGAGACTATTTAATCAAAAAGAAAAAAAAAATTTTACAAAGCAATAAACAGACTCACTGACCTTGAGACTATTTAAGATGATCTAAGATGTGTGTAACAAGAGTATTGGTAAGAGAAAAGAAAGAGGCTGGGGCAGAAAAAAGAAAAAGATTAATGGTCAAAGGGTCCCCAACTTTAGTAGTTCAATAAAAATGAAAAATACATATAATATATATATATATAAATATGCAATATATAAATATATACTATTTATATATATATGCATTTGTATATATAAGATATATACATATATGGATATATAATAAAATATGTAATAAATATAAATATATACATTTATACATATGTTATATATCTAACAAAATTTAAACATAAAGATGCAAGAAACTTAGAGAAATCTATGCAGTATTTTGGGGGGGAAATTTGGAAATTTTAGAAAATTTGGAAAAACGTACCATACCTATAAACATCACAGTCAAACTTCTGAAAACTGTAGTTAAAGAGAAAATCTTGAAAGCAGACAGAGAAAAATGCTACATTACCCTATACCCATAGGGGTAAATAACAGTTAAAGGTGACAACTGACTTCCCATGAGCAACAATGGAGGCTAGAGACAATGGAAAGACTGCTGTGAACTCCTGAAACAAATCAAACCAGAATTCTATATTCAGCAAAGTATGTTTCAAAAATGAAAACAATATATAGAAAACTTCGGATAAACAAAAAGAGAATTTGTGTCAGAGACGCAAATGATAAATGTTTAAGGAAATTCTTCAGACTATAAAAAATCATTATCCCATGAAATTTCAGTCCTATAAAAAGAAATAAGCAATGAAAATGGGTGCTATGTAATCGACTGGAAAGACTATATTTTCTTTCAATATTTTTCAATCATATATAGCTATTTAAAACAAAATTTTTAACATTCTAGTGTGGCATTCTAATGTAAGTGTACATGAAGCATCAGAGCATACAACCATGCCTACCATGCACCAAGTGCCCCCAAAAATATTTGTTAAATAACTATTGTGGAATTTAGATGGCTACCCTTGAGCTAGATAACTATCCCAAGGCACCTTTCAGCCTTATCTTTACATGATGATAAAGCAGCTATGATCAATCTCTTATCCACTGCTACTAACAAAATGTAAATAATCTCTAACAGTAATTCATCCAGAAATGTCTTTGTTTCATTTGGATTAATGTATCAAAGTCTCCCAATATGCCATTGCAGTCCTGGCTACAGGAGCCAGTGTATCACAGGAGACCAATTAATCATCTTGGTTACATGACAGACAGGAAGTCCATGACATCTCCACTTGCCTGGGATATCTTTCTATGTTTCGTGACATGTAGGTAATGTACAGAAGTTAAGAATATGAGTTTACTATTGGAAGTCATTCCGTTGGACACTACTGGATGTGTGGCCTAAGGAAAGTCCTTAAGCACTCTATGCTTCTGTTTCCTCCTCTGTGAAACGTGAAAAGTAATAGTTTCATTGTAGGATTGTTGGGATGATTATATGAGAAGAGGTTTATAAAGCTCCTGACACTTAAATGAGTGAAAACGGGAGATTCCTGGTTGCAATTATTTAATAATTTAAAAAGGGCTTTAAAAGTTAAATGAGAATGGACTCCAGATGATTCTACCCATTGAATACATCAATGAGTGCTTCTGCTAGGCCATTAGGTTCAGAGCCCTTTAACTGCATTCTCTGGATAAGCAACAACCATCCTGTCATAAACACAGGCCCTTGAAGCTTTGTTCCCATCCCGCTGACAATCAACATGCTGTTACCACAAACTGGCCCATTTCTTCATATGAGCTTCTCCTCCAAATAAGTGAGTCAACTCCAAAATTAATCTAAACCCATGACAGGTAGCATCACAGTAATTCATATCCCATAGTCCCCCAGACTCATGGATGATGGGAATTCAAACCAGAGACTATAGAGAACCAGTCAGAACACAGTGACAGAGGGAGAACTGCCCTTTTTGACCTTCAAGTGCTAGTCATCAACTATGTTGAAATCAACCTCTCCAAATGCTTAGCTTCAAGAACAAAGATTCAGGACCTGAAGACCCAGGGTGCAACAACCAGCATCCCTTATCACTCACCACATTAACCAGTGAGAAGCTGACCAAGGTCAAATCCATCAGTGCATCACCATGAAACCAACAGAGCCTACCTCATTAGTTACCAATTAAGCATAAGCAAGCATGGTGTTCATAATCTCAACCTCAACACTGAGTTGCTTCTCTGGTTAATTATTGGTCAGATGGCTTTCTACCTGCCCTTAACTTCCCATAAGTGGTTAACCAACGAGCCCATCATTACCAGCTTCATGAGGATTAGAGGTTAAGCATAAGCTTGATTATAAGCCATAAATGTGAGTAATTTGAAATGTTATTGGTTATTACAAAAATATATGATAATAATTTCCTCTTTAATGAAAGAGAACATGTTTATAGTGGTCCCAAGCTCCTTGTTCAGGCTTTGGGAAAGAGATGAGAGCATGATAAACAGCTCAGCCTCAGGATGGGCATCTGGGGTGAGGTGGTACAAATGAATGCTCACCACTTAGCAGGATCATAAAAATGCAGACACATCCCTGCATTTGTATGATAAATACTGAGTTTATAGGCTCCTTCCTTGCAGGGGCTGCATGTCACCAGGGAGGGTTAGGTGTCAAAGGAGTCAGAGGAGTCAAAAGAAAAGGATGCCAGAAAGACCCCTTCCTATTCACAGCACTGAACATTAAACTGAGGATTTGTCCAAGTAAATTCTACATGGCGATAACAAATACCTGCAGAATGTGTAAGACATGAAATAATAATACAGAGTGTATTTACTGTGTATTTTAAACCTCCCAACCACATAATGTGACATGGAGAAAGGATAATGTGAAAGAGAAGCTGAGGAAAAGCTGGTGAAATTTAGAAGACATGCTAAAAACCTGAGTATTACCACGGACTAAGAAGGGAAGAAGAGTCTTCTTTCGCAAGAAATGGAAAGAGGACCTATCTGCTGAGAGTAGGCAGTTGTCCCCTGTTTTCACAAGTGGTTTGTGGTCTATACTGCTTCCCTATCTGGGAATAGCTGTGTGTATGGGAGGGGAGGGGGGGTGCTGGTGTTACCAGATTATAGGATTCCCTACATTTCAGGAAAGGATCCTTGATCTCAAATTCCAACTGATGACAAGGCAGTCCAAGGCCAATCGAATCATAGCTCTGATCAAGAGTTTGTGACACAGAAAGGGACCAGAATGGCACCATGCCAAAGAGATGTTGGCATCTTTCCTAAGCCCTTTGAACAGGTGAAAAAACTCCTGGGGGAGCCAACCATAGGTCCAACACCAATAGCTAAGAAGCCTCAGGAAAGCAAAGTGGTGATAAAAGCTTTACAGCTACCCCTCCTTACGCTGAGTGCTCTCTTTCTAAATTAAAAGTCGTTTTCCATTTTTAACAGCCCCAACAATAACACTTTATAGAGCACTCTCTTTTCACAGAGCACTTTACAGTCATTAGTTATTTAATCCTCAGAGGTGTCTTAGGAGGCCAACGGGCAATGGACTCACTTACTCCCCTCTCCTTGTCCAGAAGAGCCGGAATGGGCCAAGGTGGTGGTGGGTTGGCTAGAGGTGCTGATGCTCTCAACATCGGAGTGAATAGCTCAATCGAAATCTTAAGGCAGCTAATTTGCATTTGCTGAGCTGATTGATATTCGCAGAATTATTTTTTTCAACACTGTCCAATCATTTTTGCCCATAGAACCACTTTTTGCCTTTGTTCACCCTTAGCAGACACCAGCCCTAGTTGCTCAGAGTGGTAAAGGTTTTATTACAACCTTCAAGTTAATAATCCCTCCAAAACATGTTTGTTACCTAGAGAGGCAGGCAGACATCTCCAGCCCATCCAGATGTAACAAACCCACTCAGTGAGATATCTACACAAAAGTAAATTGGTATTTCATGGAGGCATTTCTATACAGCAGATCAAACTCTAGACACCTTCAAAAGCCACCTCTCAACCCGAACACAGGCATCCACAACTATAAATTTCCTAGCTCTTCCCTGTGATTCCTTTCATTGAATAAATATTTACAGAGTACCTACTACGTACAAGACACTGCTGAGTGCTAGAAGGATGAGATGTTAACTGCACACGGTTCCTCTGCTTAAGGATCCCGTAGTCAAGGAGTAGAGACGAGGTGAACATACAAATTACTAGAACACTTAAGACAAAGAGTGCCAAGGACCAAAGTGGAGTGAGGATGGAATTCTGGACAGGCGCCCTGAGTACAAATGATCATTTTCAGCTGGAACCAGAACGGCTCCACAGAGGAGATGGTCTTTGAGCTGGGCCTTGGAAAATGAATGGAAACTACAAATGTGGGGTATAAGCCATTTGGGGTCTTCCCGAACAGAGCACAGACACAGAGATAAGACAGGGCAGGGGTATGAAGGGGAGCCCTCCATTCCAATGTTTGTTGTATAGGGTAAGAATAACAGCCTTTCCAGATCACCCCAATTATAGAATCACCTCCCCACCCAAGCCACTTTCTATTCCAATGGGATTTGTTTTTTTTTTATGTCCTTCACCGTTTATACCAGAAGTTGCCTCCATTTGTTTATATTCTATCCCCGTCATTACCCCCGTCATTAGGATGTAAACTCCATCTTATTCAACGGTGTGTCTAGACTACTGCTTGGCATTAACTTAGACACTCAATAAACATTTGTAGAATTAACTGCCTAATTAGTTACTGCATCATGGAATCAAGGATATGTATCCGGTACCAAATTCTAGTTTTAGAAGGTGTAGGATTCTCTTTTGTCGAACCTTTGTTCTCTGACTGCTCAACTCTTTGCGCAGGATTTGCTGACTTTATCTTCCTTCTGCTCAAGGCTCCAGTGTTGCTATAAATATATCAGACGGTCTATCAGACATTAAATGTTCTGAGGTCCCCCAGGGATGGTCCTTCTTCTCATGAGAGGCCACTGGCCTGGACAGCATGGATAAAGCTGATGCAGCATAGAAGGCAGAAGGTCAAGGGCCAAACAGCCACCTAGCCAAGCCTAGTGATAAGATCTGGTCTACAGACCTCTGAAAGTAACAACTACAAATTCATAGCCCAGGTCATAGAATAGGGGGCAGGTGCTAAGGGATGTTGAGAACAAATACTTAATATTTTGAGAAGAAATAAAGTGAAGTGTAACCTTCCCAGATTTTCTCAACATTCTCCCTTCCCGCAAGCCCAAATTCTTCCTGATTAAAGCTCAATAGATTCCAAGGAAGGAAGCCCTATATCCAAACAGGATAAGCACAGATCTTTAGAAGGCCTTTAGATTAAAAACAAAGAACGGGAAGCCAACCCCAAAATACAGAGTCCGAGATGCCTTTTCTTTCTTGGACATCATCTCTCCAAAAAACTTTAGAACATCAATTAACCACAAATAGGAAAAAAAAAAAAAAAAAAAAAAACCAAACAGCAACTAAGTCCACTTCATGTTGGGTAGGGGCCCCAAAACTTGGTGCTGTTCCATGAAATCCAGGGTGAAAACCTACATCTTTCCAGTGGTCACACTCCAAAGCATTCATTCTAGCCCCTTTGTGTGTAAGGCAGCGGCCGGCCACATACTCACACCTGGCGTCCTCATCCGCCCAGGGCCTCTAACACCTAGGAGGATTTACTTCCACAAAATATGTTTTTAGGGCCACAAGGATAATTGAGACAGAACGCTAAGCTGGCGTGATTTGGGGGGGATCCATCTAAAAAGCCTAATCATGGCTAATTCACCATTTGCGTCCACCCTGGGATTTCATGCAGAGCACCGGTTTCACTAAGGTAATTGGTGCTATTGAAACAAGCCAGTGCTCTGCAGTTCCCTGCTTCCCTCCTCGCCTCTGGGCACGGAGAGGATCAATATTTGTTAGGATTGCTTCTTGTTCCAACAATGTAAGATTTACAATACTAGCTGGGATTCTCACTTTGTCTTCACACAACTCATCAGTGGAACCCAATTACTAACCTCAGACAAACAACATTAACATGAGCCTCTATGCTGCTTTATTGCCCTTCATCCAAGTCTCATTTCAGGGTCTTCAGGCAGTGCCACTATAACAGATACTACACTTTAAAGTGTGCTCCAAGGAATAAATTCTCAGTCTTTCATTACTCGTACCTTGATTTACTTCATATCATCTTGCCGCTATAGACAAAGATAACACACTGTAAATTACAGCCATCCTGTCTCGTAGTTTCAGAGGTAGGGGGAAGGCAGGGAGTGAGGCTTTCTTTGGCTTCACAATTAGCAGTGGACCAGGCGCTATCGCTCCCACACTGCCCACGATTAGCTGGTGTTTATTAGAACCATTTGCAAAGCGTGGTTTGGACACAGATCCCTGCCCCCAACCTCCATCCTCCCTTCTGCCAGAGAGCCCATTAAATTAGAAAACCTTCAGAGCTAAATGAAAATATGGTTTCAACCACTCTTTATCACACTCTCTCACCGAGGATCAGCTCACGTACGTCGGTTCAGGAGGTAACTCGGGAAATTTATTTAGCGCAGAAACCCTTCCAGTAATCAAGTTGGTGTTACTAGGTGGCTCAAAGTCTCCCAAATCGGATGTAATTCTTGGCAGTTCCCTCTTCTCTCCACCCCAGACCCCGGTCCAAATAGAGCTATCTGGCCTCACCTTGAATTTCAACTAACAGGAGAGCCTGAATAAGGAGAGACCTAAGGAAACAGTCATTGGAAAAAGTCCTTCAAGTTAGCTGTAGCAGTACCCCCTTATTTGTCCTCCAATTTCCTCCATCCTCCATCCTATTCCAGTAGCTGATAACTAAGAACATTAGTTTTATGCGACTTGTCAAGCTCAAATGAAAAGAGAGCTAACTTTAATGACACTGCAATTAATCGCCCCAATAGACAGACAGCTAAAAGACAAGATATTGACTTCATTAAGGATAATGTATTATGTCATTAAGTTGGTAGGGTCACCTTGTGTATCATACATGCCTGCTAATATATTGGCATTTTCCTCAAATAAGATAAATTCAGATATGAGTGATAAAGCTGATTAGAAAATGTTTAATCTAAAGAGGCTACTTTCCTTCTACGCCCGCTCTGCAGCCCCAGGTAGAAGTGGAGTCGTAAGAAACCATTAGAGACCCAAGATTACCTCAAATACCAGATCCAACTCATTTATAATCCAGTCCTTCCCTCCTTGATTTCTGCAGTTAAAAGGCTGCCTTCACTGATGGGAGTTGGAGAGACTTTGGCAACTTGATGCTGCGCATGCTTTAGTTGGCGGGGTGTTGTTTTTAAACACAGCACCTGTTCTATTTTGAACCTTCACGTGCTCAGACAATTCCAGTGAACACAGCCACGTGCTCTCAGGGAAATGGGGCTAGGGGGTAACCCTATCCAGGCAGGCCTCCAAAGCCACTTGGGTAAAAGAGGAATTGGAAAACACCGCAGCTCCGAAATGGATCATTCCTTTTAATGAGATAACTTCTCTTCAAGGCTTATCTAAAGGGAGTTGGTTGACTTAAATAAAATCATTTTTCATTTAGAGTGGAGTATTCACAAATTATGATACATTTGGAGAAGCTTTTCCTGGCACTTCATTTCACATAAATAAAATAAGCTTTTTAAACATTATTTATCTCTCGTCAACTAATTCAGCAAAAATGTAATCATGGTTCCAATGTTGTCTGAAGCTGAGGAATTCCCACAGAGAGTACTTTGTCATTCTCTAAATTGGTAACTGGTGCCATAATACACTTACTTGGGGAGTATGAGGGCTCCTTGCCCTCACCTAAGTGTCACCGTTTTTACCCAGTAAATAGAATGAAGATTTTACGACATTTCATTTGAGCTAAGTAAAACACTTACTAGTAACTGGGGTCTCAGTCCACAAACAATGTTTGGATGAGAATAACTCAAGATCAAGACTAGGCTGCAGTGTTCATCGCCGCCTAAAACAGTGAAAAGTGTGACTCCATAAAAGATATGTATGTGTGGGTGTACGCGTCAGATGCACACTCGTATATACATGGCAGCACAAAGAGATTTCATACCCACAGACTATGTCCAGATAGGAATATTGAATCCTCAGATCATACCCACAAAGGGACCTCAGCAACGTCCCCCCACCCCTAAGAGTGTTCCCATTTTACAGAGGGGCACAGCGGGCTACAAAGAAGTGAAGCAGTTTGTCTATATTCACACGTTAACTGACCAGTTCTGATCATTCCCAGAATGCCTCTTTCCGGCGCACCTCTCCATACCCCTTCCCTCCATACCCGCTTATGTATATTTTTAAATCGACTTTCCACATCCTCAGAGAGAAGTTTCTGGGTTGTGCATCTCTCACTGGAGTATAGAAATACAGCATCCAACACACTGTGTGCCTTATCGACAAAAATAATAAAAAATCAAGAGACATCTCACCAGTCTTGATCAGGCAGGTGACCTACACCTCATCACCTTCTCACTTAGAATCAGTCTCTTAAAGAAAATAAAACAAAACCAAATGAAACAGCGCACCATCGTCTGGAGGCCAGAGCAAAACATCTGATTTAATGTCCCTCATCAAGAATCTCAAGCATCCCCAGCCCACATTCTTCCTTCCTGCTGTTGCTACTGACACTAAAATCATGTGCTTGATGGTCCAAACCTCAGAGAGGAGGGCAGGACTGACAGCGGCAGGAAGCATCTCCGAGGCTTCTGGACAGATGCCTTCCCAGTGGTGTAAGGAGGACTTCCTGCCACGCCCTCTCCAAACTCACCACTAATTACCAACACCTACAGCCGTTCATGCCAAGCCATCCCTTTTAACCTGAACCCTCATCTTTCCTATTATTTCCATTAAGGTTGTCAAAACGAGAAGTTTGGGAACCTTTCTCTGTGACCTTGGCATTTCTTTGCAGGCTTAACGTATTGGCACTTTTTTCTCTGACTGCATCTCTTCTCATTTGTCATGATTATTGCTGAATTTTTCAACTGTCATTCCCAAACGTAAATCAATGGTTGTCTACTTCCCCTTTGTCATATCTGCACAGCAAACAGCCTTTCCCTTCTAAATGAAGCTTCCTCCCTTTCCATCCATTAAAAGGGGCCTGTCTGCAGGAGAAGTCAATCCTTTGTTAGGTCATTGCATTTATCACGCTTCCAATCAGTGCCTGACACACTTATTCAGCCAGGTCTTCAACCACACAATCATTGTTCATCTGGGGGTTGTGCTGTAATTTATGTATGCATGGTGTTTTCACTATCCATCTTGGGCAGTTTCAAATTTTTCACCCCTGCCCTTCTCTTCCTTGGGACCCTCAGTGCTTCGAGGAAATCTGGAGAGTAGGAGGAGACAAAGCACAGTGATGGGGGCAGGGGAGAGGATGGAAGGGAACAGAACAAGGAGCTTTGTTTCTGCCTGAGTGGCTATAGGAAAGTTCCCTTCTTTGTGAGAAACTGAGAGCACACCAAGAGAGACCTCACCCTCGAGGCCTGGAGCACTAATTACAGAGCACCATTTAAGCCAGGAGACTTTTGAGCTGTGAAAAGTGCCCAGGAGGGACAATTCTTGTGAAGTACTAATGAGTCCCATCAAGTTTATTAAAACCTTCTTATAAGCATATTGGATCCAATGGTCATACAGAACTTCTTTTAGAAGAAACTAGGCTCACACCTCCTCCAGGTAGGTTCCTAGCTTGGAACAAGCCAGTGTATGTGGCCAGGAAACTCCCAGCTGAACCTGGGACCAACACCAACACCGTGAGTGGGCACTGACTGAGGCTTCCAGAACCAGCACGTGGATCCTGCACACTCAGCAGTCTGCTCGTCCCCACTTGCCCCAGACGAACCCAGACATCCTCCCTGCCTCCTCACGGTTCACGTTGTCATCGGAGGCTCTGGCACCAGGATGGACTCTATCTTCCATAGGAAGGAAAATATTTCAACAGAAGAAATTCAGGCCTTCTCTTTCCCCATACAGGTTTTCGACTCAGGGTTCGGAGAAGGGCTGCCTCCCAAGCCAGCCAGGTCCCTAGCAGCCATCCAGACTTCTCCTGGTCTTCCTGTCTCTCCCAACAAGATATCCAAGGCAATGAAAACAGGGAATGCCCATGATTCCTGGGCATTTTTCACGCCTGCCTCCCCCTTTGATCAGGCAAAAACAGAATCCTAGAAAACCAACAAGTTCATACAAACAAAATAGCTAAGGGGAAAAAATACTCTGCAGTGTTTAATGAGCATAATTACACATGTTTGTGCCAGAAGTAATTAATGATAAAGACACTCATCCCAATTTCATTCTCCTCAGATCACTATATGTTGCTTTCCCCCTCCCCAGGACCCACAAACACAGTTAAGAGATGCAGAAATAAAGCCCACTATCATTAAATAGCTTGTGTAAGGCCAATACATTAACCTAGAGGACAGGGGTTACCTGGTCCACTAATCACTAATTCTACTCAGAACTCTGAGAACTTTATTGCCATAGTTGTGGTTGAGGCCATTCTTACAGATGCTGCTTATACTTGTGCAGTGTATTACCTGCACAGCTGAAGAGGGCAACCCTTTATAATTTGAGGAGACAGGAAGGGGAGAACAAGGTTCCTATAACAGCCCTGATGCAGGCAAAAGCTTCTTTAAAAAAATCCAACAGAGTAGGGTACAACTTGAGAAATCTAAAAATACATCCTTTGCAAGAATATAAAGTTATCAGAAACCACTGTATCCCTGCATTCTTCTTGTCTTTGCTAACACCTTCCCATTCATCTCACCAATCCTCTACAACTTGGGAAGTTATTTCTGGGTGATGATAGTGAGTCTTAGATACACAGTTCTAGCAGATGCATGACCTGAAAAGAATTATTGCTTCATTTATGTGATGGCCCTAGAGCCTCTTAGCAGGGCCTATATTGTACTCTGCATCTTCTGTGACCTCAATTATTACTGTGTTAGGAAACCACCCTGGGCTGGATCCACTGCTCTTAACAAAAACTAAGTCTTATTTCATTTTGCTGCAAACACGACATTGCAGCCATCACAGTATCTGAAATCTGTTTTGTCCTCGAAGTCCTCGTCTAGGTATGGGGGTAGGCATTCAGGGAAAATGTTCAGCTATTTCCCCGTTAGTGATGCCACAGACCAAACTTCTGCAGTTGAATGTGAAATGACAGAATAAGGGGTTAAGGGTCTGATGACTCCTATTGGCCAGTCACCTCCAGCACCCTCCTAAGACATCCCAGTAGCCCAACTATCCCTTTAGCCTGATCATTTGCTTGAAGGTGATGAAGCAGGAGGGTGACAGCTCAGATAAGGTTCCTGTCCACAACTTCCTGAAATTCAGACCTACTGTCAGAAATGATAGCATCTGGAAAGCCAGGTGTTGAAAGTACCTGTGATTATTTTTTAAAGGGCTGGAACGTGGGTATCTGTGAGCATCTTGAGTCATATTGCGGAGAAAGCTATGCCTCAGTATTTCTGCAAAATTAAAACTGATTCTTGATGAAGGCTCTGGTCAACTAACTTCATGGTTCCCAAAACACCTTCCCATAGTTCCCAAAATACCATTTCTGACGGCTTATGCCAAATGGCTTTGCTTTGATCCTTAACAGTCTTCAACATCATATTCCATTCTCGGCTCCTTTTTGTAACTTCTAGCCAGTTGTTTAATTAATGCATGGAGCTCACGAAGTATTGTCCAGAGAGTGGCCAAAATCAAGTGCTGACTATCCTTAGGAATAAACAGGATGATTTTTTTGTGTTTGTTTCCTCAGGCTGATTGCTTGGAATATTGAGCTGTTCCAGAGTCATCCCTTCTGCTACAACCAACTGGAAAGAGAGCCCGAGACATGTCCCTCGTAGTTGTGTGGCTGGTGTGTCAGGCTCTGCAGATCAGAAAGCTTTCAATCACCATCAACATGGCAAAAGCACATCAGGATCAATTAGTGTTTCAGGCCTGTGCATAACCAGAGTCATAGGAAAAGAAGGAAACACCTTATGTATGTACTGAATTATCAAACTTGGCAATGAGAACTCAGAGGAACTTGTTACTGGGACCAATGACAATGGTTGGTTATTGAGAGAGCTCAGAATGTCTCCCTTCTCACAGGAAGAGCAAAGTCAACTTCACGCGTTCGGCTGTTGAACCGTGCAGGCTGTGTGTGACTAAGGCCCCAGGGATTTTGTAGCCAAATGCAGTTTCAAAATGTGGTGAGGTGCAGATGCCATGAGGTGAAGCCGGTGGCTTTTGGTTGATCCTGCTGTGTGGACGCAGACTCCCTCAATCAGTAAGCCCTGGACACTCTGCATGTGGTGACACAGGCGGCAACGACAGTTGCGTGAACAGGAAATCCCCAGGAGGAGAAGCGGGTGGCCCAATAACGCTGACGAGGGAGGATGTGAAGAGACCCTGAACATTTCTGATTTCCTCTCTCTGTTCAAGAGTCTCACTGAAGCACACACGTTCTCTCAGGTGCATTTCCTCCGGAGGCAGCTCGAACGAAGGTAATAATGCAGATTCTGGTTTCGCATGTTTACTTTCCATTCAGATCCTTGCCGTATAAGGACAGCATTAATTGCCAAAATATTCTGGCAAGTCTATCTCCAGCTGGGAAATCAGGGGAGATAGCTATCATTGTCATCGTTGTAGGTGGCAGCCCAGCGATATCCTAGAAATTTGCGTCTCCCTGAGGTTATAGACAAAAATTCTAAATGGCAGGCCTGAAATATAAAATGTCACCCACGTGGTGGTAACAAGGTAGACACAGAGACAGTAACTTTTAAGTTTGAGCAAGGTCGAATCTGGCACTGACCTAGATGACTTTTTCCTTCCCCAAAAAACCCTGGGAGAAGGCTGACCCTGGAACACAGAAGGGGGCTCTGCTCTCCTTATCCCCAATGCCCCTGACCCATCCAGAAAATTTTATCTTCTTCTTGGGTAGAGGCAGGTGATCCACTCTGGAGAGGCACTCAGGTTCTTAAACTTGTCTGTAACTTAGAGTAAAAGATAGTTTTGACTGTTAAGCCAATCAATGCAGTAGGGATTAGAACTAGAAGAATGAGGATTACATCATCTTACCTTTGTCTATACCCTAGAAAATGCCTAAGGAATTCACCTAACAAAATCCTACTACTTGGCCTAATAATGCCAAAAACTTGGAACCTAATTATTTGTTCTTGGGACAGGCTCTAAATCTGGAAGTGGCAAATGCCTCGGTACTAGGAGAACCCCAGTGGACCACCTATAGAGAAAACTATAAATGGGATTTTTTTTTTTTTTTTAGGCTCATGAGTTGAATTAAATAACCTCCAATCTTGAATTTAGGAGCCTGTTCTTCTATTGCCGAAGGTTACTTGCCGTCTGAGAAATAACAATTTACATTCACAACACGAACTCCAGCAACATGAACTAAATGAATATTGCATCCTGAAAGAATATATACCAGGGAAAATGGCTATGAATTAGGGTGAAAGCAGTCTCTGCAACTTTGACAAACGGCTTACTAAGAATGTGCCTGAGGTGGGTCTTGACCAATTATCAATAATCTACAACCTAAATTACCTTCAGTCTAACAGTCATGAACATTGAAACAAACAACAATAACATCATCATCGCCATCATCCCTTGTCCACTTACTGTAGAGCTTTTTCTGAGTTAAAAATCCAAGAGTAAGGGGGCACCTGGGTGGCTCAGTGGGTTAAAGGCTCTGCCTTGGGCTCAGGTCATGATCCCAGGGTCCTGGGATCGAGCCCTACATCGGGCTTTCTGCTCAGCAGGGAGACTGCTTCCCTTCCTCTCTCTCTGCCTGCCTCTCTACCTACTTGTGATCTCTGTCAAATATATAAATAAAATCTTAAAAAAAAATCCAAGAGTAGGACCGTTAGGTCATAGAGTACGTATATTTGGTTTGGTCAATACTTCCAGATTTCTCAAAGCGGCTGTGTCAGCCTATAGTCCCACAGGCAGTGTGCAAGCATTCCAGTTTCCCCTCACCTCCAAATGAGGCACCAACAAATCCCAAGAAGTGTTCCCTTCTATGAAAGGCCTAAGCTTCACAGGGCAAAAAAGCTTGCCCTTCATCCATTCTCATTTTACTTCGTAAAATTTCCATTTCTAAACCATGATTGTTGGTTCTAGTGAGGGATGTTTGTGAAAGATCTTAGTCTTAAGCCAAACAGGTAAAAAAAACACAAAAACTATTATTAGATATGTTTGGGCTTCTGGAACCATCAGAAGCAGAGCATAAATCTACTCAGGGCTCTTGTGATATTTTCTTCAGAATAAAAGCTTCTCTGCATATGAATCCAAGGAAGGAGAATGATTGACAAAGTCTCCAATGTGCTTGAAGGTATAAATAAAAGATAACGAGATTTGCCAAGGTCTCCGGGTGGAGATTGTACCCAGATACTTTTCAGTAATACCTAAGGGCAGTTTCGCATAGTACTTGCGGCTCTTGGCCTTATTATGATTTTTTAAGATTTTATTTATTTATTTGACAGACAGAGATCACAAGCAGGCAGAGAGACAGGCAGAGAGAGAGGGGAAGCAGGCTCCCTGCTGAGCAGAGAGCCCGATGTGGGGCTCGATCCCAGGATCCTGGGATCATGACCTGAGCCGAAGGCAGAGGCTTTAACCCACTAAGCCACCCAGGTGCCCCTCTTGGCCTTATTTTTAAACAGGCTCCCAACTCTGTCCCAACAGATGTATGCAAAGGGAGGCCTCAAAGAAGCAAGGCCTAAACTAACTCCTGACAATGACATATTAGTATTTTTTCTGGGGGAAAAAAAAAAAAAAAGTGGTTGGGTTGGGATAAACCCTGGTCATCCTGTGCCATTGTAAACCTCACCTACTCACCTACAAGATCCCTAAAAGTAATAAAACAGGCACTCGAACAAAGCAAAGAACCTGAAGGATGAACCTACAGTTGTCTCTGGGACTTGAAAGACACATGTCCTCATCCAGAAATTGGATGGCGGTGGAGGTGAGGGGCACTCTGACGTTAGGCTTTGTTCCTTTCACCCTTGGCTTCAAAATCTCAACAGGAAAGAATGAAGCATCCTTACTTCCTTGACTGAGGGAGGACACTAAGCTGGTTACCCACTATCAGATAGGAAAGCCAACAGATCAGTGCAGGAAAGAGGCCCACCTATCACTGGAGGCCGATCCTAGCCCTAGAGTAAACAGAGACCTTCCATAATCCCACTACTCTGCAAATTCTCAGCTGCATGACCTCGGGGAGGTGGGGGGGGGGGATTACTCAGCTTCTCCAAGTTTCCTCCGCTTCAGACAAAAAGATAAAGACTGATCCACCAGGACATGGGCCAGCATAAATGAGACCAGCAGCAGCCCAGAACAGGACCTAGTACACAGGCCTCACAGGTATGGCTGTGCTCACATCTTCTTTCCAAAAACACGTGAGATGCAGATTCCTGCTTGGGCTGTGCCAACTCATGCACAAACTTACACTCATCTATTTACACAACTACATCATACACCGAAATGCTCAGATATGCACTCATACCCATACCTACCCCACGCCCCACCCACCCCCAAACACACACACACACACACACACACACACACACACACACACACGCCTGCACCCACCCACATTGACAGAAGGCTTGTCACCATTTCTCTTCCCTGATCACACTTGCCTTGTGCTGTGCCGTAGGGCACCAGCCCTGCCCCCTGGGCATGCAGATTTTTCTGATCCCAGATGGTGGTGGAGCTGAAACAGGGCCCAGACACCCTCCAACGCCAACTCAACTCCTTGGGCATCGCAGAACTTTCCAAAGTGAGAATGGCAAGCCTTCATGGAAATAATCCGACCTGGTGGTTCTGACATCCCTTCTTTAGCAGGGCGACACTTTCTTCAAAGAAAATCTCACCCAGTGACCCCCATACGGAAGGCAGGTACAGGCAGTGCCGTACCTGTCAGAATAGGGTGGGTATCCAGAGCCCCATTTATGGGCCCTCTCCCCAGCGGACCTTGAGATCCTCCAAAGAGCTACTGGGCTCCAGGAAACACCCTTTATTTAGCATATGGCGGAAGTGGGACCCAAGGTGTTAAAGCAAATCACGGGGTTCCACATGAGTGGTTTGAAGAAGGGCAGGACCTACACCTACATCGACTGGCTCAGAAGCCACCACTCTTTCCCCCCGAGTTGCCAAAATATAGCCATCTAAATATCAGCACTTATATTAAGCATTAAATCCATTTTACTAAACAGTAACTACCCTCGTTGTATATGACGCACCCAGCTTTCGATGTCAACTAATTTGACTTACTCTCCTTTTCATTGCCCTTATATCTTGCTTAATAAGACATTTTATTCAGATACTGCTGAGGTAATAAAGGAAGGAGCGTGGTTGCCAAATGTACTGCCATTTTTATTTTTAGCTTCACTGGAGTAAGGGGTTATTTTCTTGTGAAAAGGATGAAATGCAGCTGCCGGCCTTTTAAATCGTATCACGCAATCCTGCTTTTGCCCGAGCAATAGATTTCCAGATAACTGCAGCAATCTTCTCGAACTGTTAAAAAAAAAAAAAAAAATAGCCACTGCCCCTGACCAGCCTCAACCGTAATGTGTCGGCATGGAGGTCTGTTTGCACCCGCCTCGTGAATCTGCGGACACCTGCCCCCAGTGAGAACCAGGAGGCTGTCCTTCAGGCTCTGTAGTCAAGGGGGAGAGCTCTGGCACTCCCTAAGACAGTTTAAAAAGTGATAGCGGTGATGAGGAGGAGGATATTAAACGTTTACCGAGTGGTTTGCAGGGACAGGTGTTATGCTGGGTGCTTTATGCGCATTTTCTCATTTCAGTTTCACAATAAGCCTCCAAGGGAGGCGCTATCACTATTGCCATTCCACAGATGAGGACACCAAGGCAACAGAGGGGTTAGGCAACTCACCCAAGGTCACCCTTTGATATGTGGTAGAGCCAGGATTTGAACCCAAGCCTGCCGGGCTCTGGACCCTGCACTTAGAACCAGGACTCTAGACCTGCCTGGTAAATAGCCAAGGCTTTGGAGTCAGAAGACCTGAATCCACATCTCAGATCTACTCCATAGTTCACTAGCAGTGTGTCCTCGGGCAAGAAACTTGACCTTTCTGAGCTTCCTCCTCTTCATTTATAAAACAGAAACAGCTGCACCAGCTCGCAGCGTCACTGTGCAGACTGTGTCTTGTTCCCCTTACCTCAGCTCAGGAGGTCCTTCCCTTAATATTTAAATTCTGAGCTCAGGTCCCACGTTAATGAAAGGACCTGAGTCCTGGTGCAAGAGTAGTAAGGGAGGCATAAAAAATTGCCCAGCACAAGCTTAGAGAAAGCAGCCTAGGGAGAGGAAGAGGAGGAGGAGGAAGAGTTTTGACCAAGTGTGTCTCTCTGGCTGTGAGTGTCTCCAACAAACACAGAGGGACCAGCAAGGGAGGAAGAAGATAGACAAGTATGCAGGCTGAAGATGTCATTGTTTTACAGTGGATTGTATGCTTTACGCATTTCATACTCGGGAGCAGCATAGTCCCAGGAGTCGGAACAAGGAGCAGCAGATGAAAGTTTCAGGGGGAACATATGTGGCTCATCTTCAGTACAAACTTCCTACTTGTCTCAAGTTGGTTTGCACTGCTCTTGATTCTAGTGAGTTCCCTATCACTGGAGACCTCCAAGAGGGGACCCTGAAAAGAATGGGTAAGGTCCATCCACTCTAACTCTGGAATTCTTTGATTCGAAGGTCCAAATCCCAGTTATGTCCCTGAACATCCAACTTGAGCCCAGCCACTAGCTGGACTAGTTACCATCCAGCTCTTAGATTTGCTGTAGCCACAGGGCAGCACAGAGCTCTGGAGGAAGCTTCTTAAACACACCCAAGGCCACGATGGCTCCCATGAGGTGCAGAAAGACAAGGACAGGCATGTGTCCTCCTATGCAGCACTCTGGAAGGGTCATGGCTTAGGCTCAGAAGAGAAAAAGAAAGGCCAGAGATTCCCAGGAGAAAAACCACAAAATCTCCTGCTGGGGCAGGAAAACCGTGCACTGAATAGAAAGCCGCTCTGCTTATTTCGAGCCAAGTTACAGGCCCAGGAAAGAAGCATGATGGCAACGTGACTGGCCAATGAAGTGTGGCAGCATAGCATGGTCCCCCCGCAAGATGCCACATGTGGGTGTGGCCATGGATGCTTCCTTACTAACACCCAGGGGGAAACCCCAGCGATTAATCCATTTAATGAGCAACGTCCTACTATACTGGGTGAACTCAAGATCAAAAAGGGCAGTCTACTGGGTCACACCTCCAGCCAGGCCCTGGGAAGACCAAGAGCAGAAGTGCCCACCTCCTGGAAACCAATTTACCACGACCCAGAACCAAACATGATGTGTGAGTATGTATGTGTCCTCAGATCATGAGACTCAAGATTTCAGATGAGTGTTATCATTGTCGCTTGAAAGCTGGCTTGTCTTTGTGACCAGGACAGCTCTTCTTCCTCTCCTCGGATCTTTCGTCTCTCCTGCCCCCGCTTGTCAAGCTAGGGACGACACAGAGAAGAGATCTCCTTCCTAGTCAGCTCAGCCTGCTCTGCCCGTTGTTGTCGCCTGCTCCCAGCAACATCCTTTCCGAGTGCATCAGACAGTCAAGAAAAAGAGAAATGAACCAGGAACCAAGCTGGCATCTAAATGTGTTCCCACACACTCACACAGCCATAGCATAAGCATAGTCCCTGCTGCCCTACTGCTAAGATTGAATCCTAATTCCAGCCCTTCTTAGCTGTGTGATCTTGTCCAACTTACTTAACCTCTCTGGTTCCTTATCTGCAAAACAGCAGTATGAACAGAACCAACCTGGTGAGGTGGTTATTGGAGTTAAATGGCTTAACCTACATAAACATTTCGATTACTGCCTGGTACAAAAGAAGTGCTCACGTAAGTATTTGTTTCTTGCTGCCGCCCCCATCTTCTTCCTCCACAACTGGCACAGTCATCTCTTTGGTAAGAAACTCCTCACTCCCCCCTCTGAACTGCTATCTCAAATCTATACTTGCATTGGGACCATAGGCAGTTCGAGAATTTGGATGGTTCTTGGAACATATTTTTTTAAGGTCAGGTACACAAAGGATTTTTGATAAGAAAAACGACTATATTGCAACCCCTCCTGGACTCTTAATGCTCTCAAGCAACCGGAGCAATTAAATCGTCAAGACGTGATGTGTGTATGGAGGAAGCACTCCAAGGCCTGATATAAAAATGTTCATTACCAGCCAGGCCCCTGCAAGATGACCAAATTAACCTCATCGCCAGGAGTATATTAAGGAAGAATAATAAATTATTCAAAACCTAATGCTGATAGAGCAAAAAAATATTTATGGAAAAATCATCAGATTATTGCATTTTAATCACGATCCTGTTGTACGGCTCAAGTGTTAAGTCCTCAAAGCACTTTGGCAGAAGATAAGCTAGTCCCAGAGTGACTTGATATCAGCGTCATCCCCAGGAAAATGGACAGCAGACCCCGAAGGGAAGAAAAGGTCAGCAGATGAGGCTGGAGATCGGAAAAGCCGGAAGGCGGCCGGGGCATCCCTAGGTGTGCTTGTAAGAAACCCACACGCTCGGCCACGGTGGCAGGCAGCCTTTCAGGACGTGCCCGCGCCTTCACTTAAATCACCCTTCTCTTCCAAAGCAGCGAGGAGCCCCCAGCCCCTCAAATTTAATTCAGTGGTCCTTGAGAGAGGGTAAAAAAAAAAAATCATCACCGGAAGGAAAATCTTCGGAAACGTGCAGGAGACGCCTCCCCATTCCCTTCGCGCTGCCTGCCTGGGCTCCCCGCGCCGGCCCCCGCACCCCCCACCCTGTTTAATGTCTCTAACTTTATGCCATGTTCTCTTCCTCTTTCAGCACGGCTGAGCAAAGCTGACAGGCGGATTCCTTTGCTTTTCAGGGTATTAAAGCCACTTTCCCGCTCTGACAGCCTGTTCTACTCTGCCACCTTATAGCTCTGACTTCACACTCCTCTGGGCAGCCAGTCCTTCCTGACAGACCACTGTCACTTCCCATCATCCTCTCTGTATATCCTGTTCTCTCCCCCTCAGCACGCATCCCGACTTTCCAACCAATGCAATTATTTTTTTTGACAAGCCATCCATCAGTTTTAACTTTAAAAGCACTTTCTGCTGATATCCATTGTTAAATCCTTTGCTTTTTTATGGGGCTTGCATGAGAGAATATGATATCAGACATTCAAACTACCAAACCATGTAAATTTACTTTGTTCTCAGCTATGTTTCCAATTTCACGTCCAATTTTTCGGTACATTATGCGTAGTTGTTGTGCTTAATATGATGTTGTCAAATCCCATTAAAGTTCACTGCATTGCACGGCTTTAAAAACAGGTTACAATTTGCATTCTATAAAGAAAGGAAGGAGTGCAGTCTGAAGTCAAGCTGAATCTTATTAAAATTATCTGTTCAATTGTTACATTTGTAGATGGAGTAATTTTGAGGCATTAGCTGAGACACATATGAAAATGTCAGCGTGCCAACTAACGACAATGAGAGCAAAAGGAATATCTCTGTGAAACTCAATAAAGCTCTTTTGCTGGTGACATAAATTTGATGATAATCCGAGGAAATGAATAAGGGACCATCCCGTTTGAATAGGAATTACCTTTTCTATTAAATCACTTTGGTGTGTTTCCACTTGGCCTACATCTTGGTCCTAGGCCACAGTGCGCCTCTGGAGACTGATTCCGGTACAAGCTGGGTGGGGAGGAGGGCAAAGAAGGAGAGTTTGTAAAAGAGAAGGTCAGTCCTTTGAAGGGCATGGTACTTGGAGGGGCCTCAAGGCGTCCTGCAAGAGAGTTTTTAAACATATTTTCCTCCCGTGTGGAACAAGCACAAAGAAACACGCTCTCTCGTGCGCCAGTAGCGCACGGGTGACTGCCCTGATCTGCAAGCCGGTCTCTGGGCAGAGCAAACCCATGGGGGATTGCAAACACACCGCACAGGGGGAAAGGCTTCGGGTGCTGCTGGGACGGATGGGGATTTACAGGAAGGGCTGGAGATGGAGATTTATGAGACTGGAACCAATATGTCAAGCAGTTTCTAGGGGTTTTCCTCTCCCATGGAGTTTCCCATCCCGGCTGTATTTACGACACCACTGATTTCTGCATGTCTTGTCATTAAATCTAGTCCCTGATTTTAAAGGTATCCATCACTGGCACTGAGCAGAATTGTGCCATTAGGGGCATGATTAACTGAACCATTGACTTCATTGACTATAACAAGTTGAATTTTTGTTTCACACACAAAAAGTATTCCCAGGGCAGACATCTACACCCCCTTCGAAGTTATTTTATTAAGGAGACCATAATTTTAATTTTTCCAATACAGTCAGTATTTAGGTAAGCCACGATGATAAAGAATAAAATTCAGTGACTATGGAAGATGTAATGAGGTGATGAGGAAGTCGGTAGTGAGGCAGGGAGAAAAGGACAGAGCATGTTTTAGGTTCGGCTCAGACGATGACTTACTGTGTGACCTTAGGAAAGTCACTTCTCCTCTCTGGGCCCTCGTTTTCCCACCTGTAAAATGAGGGTAAGTATTCTTCACAGTTATTACAAGGATTGAAAGAATTAATCCAGTTACAGCACCCTGTACCTTCTGGCACATTGTAAGGGTTTAATAAACACTGCTATCCTCATCATCAACACCACCAATAATAGATCAATAACAGAATGCAGAAAATAAAATGTTAAGAATCGCAAAGAAAAGGCCCATCCAGAAGTCTAGGCTGCAGATGAAAATGAGTACTTGGGCTAAAGGCACCGAGAGCAAATAGGTTTTAATTCTCATGACACATCTAGTCATTTGGTGGTTACTGTCAGGGCACTGTTGAAAAAGATTCTGAGGCCTCAGCTGGGTTCTGGGAGAAGAGTCGTACAGTCAATGACTTGCACTCATGGTGAAACGTACAAGTGGCATAAAACACATAAATTGAAAAGACAACCAAAAAGTCAGAACGCTGCATGGAAGGGCAAACATAAAGTAAGGATGGGAGTCTGGACAAGGACTCCGTGGTTAGCCACACAAATAAGAAGATGGCAGAAGGCAACTTCCAAAGGGGCCAATAAAAACCAAGCAAACGGGCAACAGGGCTCCCCACAAGGACAGTTCCACACCTTTTTCCTGGCTTCAGACGTCTGATCAGCGTGCCTATGCCCACTGTCCACCAACCAAGGTCATCTGAAGCTTTCTGAAATATCAAGGAAGGCAAGCCAAGCCTAAGCCCACGTTGCCAGGTCTGAGAAAAAGGAGAAAGACCATGAAGGTGGTGACCATTCAAAGCTCCAGAGCAGGAGTAGCTTCTTTCTGCAGAGTTAAGAGATCTGCCTGAAAAGGAGGAATTAGCCCTTACAAAGGAGTTTGCTTAACGGAATGTGGAAGGAATGATTCCCCCACCCCACCCCCGCACCCCACCCCACCAGTTGGGAAGCCTCATGCAGAGGAGACAGATACCAGCTCTGAATCAAGACCTGTTCGAGTGTCGCCTTTGGTTCCTCTTACCACAGTGGAGGAACCAGAAAAGAAAAAGTAAAAGGGAGGTCCACAGGGAGAAAGGTAGGGTGGGCAGAACAATTGGAGGATGAAGGAGTTTACTTCTAGGGCACATTAATAAGTGTGGATGACAGAAACTGGGGGCGGAGCCATGGAACGGGAAGCTTATCAAATATTAAATGCCTCATCAGGAAGGATCAGAGGAAGGAAGGGGATATTGAAACAGAGTTGTAGGAAAACTTCCTCTTGAAATTTTAGCTCTGGGAAATAAAACATGCTGATTTGGTTTAAAGGTAACCTCGAGGAGCCTTGCTCTTACTGCAGGAAGTACCTGTGGGACCTAAAAGACAGAAGCATCTGTACCTGGGTGTAGGCGTGCGTGTACACTCACACACACACACACACACACGAACACGTGCGTACACACACACACAGCTCTTTCCCACCCCAATTAGAGGTCTTTCAAGACTCCTCCGAAAGTTCTCCAGATAGACTCCTACAGGAGCAGAGATTCAACCGCGCACACTACATCCAGGTAAAAATATTTCATGGCCCAAGTTTCCTCGTTTGAAGGGGAATGAGTTCTACACATCGCCCATCCCTTCCCGGAATGTCTGGAGCAGAGAGTCCACCTAGAACCAGGCTGACGTCTGGCCCATCCTGTTCTGTATTTGTGTTCGTCTTCCTACCACCGGAGTGGACGTCCTTTGGGAGTGAAGACCGTATATTGCACTATTTTATGACCCAGCCTTGAAAACGCACCACCCAGTATGAAGTAGGACCTCAATAAATACATCTGTCTGAGAAAGCTAACGTCAGGCAGTCATGATTGAACCGAAAATAGTGCAAAAGGATCAGGCCTCCAGCCACTTGACATTTTTATTTATTTATTGTTTTTGTTGTTGTTCTTGTTGTTGTTGTTTATTGCCAAATCTCATATCCTATTAAAGATTTACATGTCAGTGACAGCAGTATTCCTGTTTAAATATCTACGGAGTGACTCCATTTGCCTCTCCCTACATTATTAATTTGATTGGTTTTAAAGTTATTGGATGTGAGAGGCATTAGACAGACCACACACAAAACCCGTTCCCCTCTCTCTAGGAAATCACTCTAGCGAAACGAGATGGCCCAGCCGCCCACCTTCACACCCGCTCTGCAGGGGGGAGGCCTTGGCCGCAAGCACAGAAAGCTGCAGGCACGGCAGGGGAAGGGCACTTCCTGGGGACGGAGCACGTCAGGGGCACCTCCCATGACTGCTATTGTGAGACCCCATCTAAGCTCTGCTTCATTTCTCTACTCATTCTTTTGACATTTTTGAGAATGTGATAGATCTTAGTGCCCCAAACAGAGGAGAATCTAGGATGTGGTACTATCTAAGGAGAAGAAAATACAGCTCCTGGACTCAGCCGTGCTATCACCAGCTACAGGACTAGCCTTAGGAATTTTCCTCCCCATCTGTTGGCTGCGTCACCTGTGAAATGCACCGAGAAATATGGATAGGAGAGATGATAGCATTGACCCGTTGTCAGTCAAACTCTTAGCCTCACCAGGCCCAGGGGCTGGAAATGTGGGAAACCCTGAGCAGGAGGAGGCAAGGGCCCCAAACACCACTCACGATGAGAATCAGGCAGAGTGTTCAGATTCAAGCAGAAGAAAACTAACAAACCAGACAAAGGTCAACCCCTGGGATTTGGTCAAGATGAGGCTGACATTCACAAAGAGAGAGGGAGAGTAGCAGGGAGGGCGGGAAGAAGGGAGAGATAATTATTAATAATTCAGGGACACTGCATCTTTGAAAATCAAGTTTTTAACATCCTGTCTACTTGGGCACGGCAGGGAAGCATGACAAGGACCCAGAGAAAATCGGACCATTTCTCCAGGACCGTAGGACGGCCTGTGCATCTTCTCCAGGCCACAAGTCCCAGGGAGAGAGGAGACGCATCCAATCCAACAGACACCTCCACAAAAGCCTCAGTCTTATAACCGTAGCAACAATTTTTATAGAATGTGCTAAGAATTCGAAAAGCTCGTTTTGGTGAATGTACCCTTGAGTTTTCATGAAATGACCTCCAGAGACTGCCTGAGATTTCATGTGTCTAAAATCGTACTATCCCTCCCACATATGGAAGTATTTCTGCATCTCAGAATAAGTGGGCTAAGCCCGGCAGTACCAACAGATGAAATGACCCACACTGCTAAAAGATTTTTTCAAACAGTGCCAAGAACAAGGATACGCAGACCCGGAAGGTAAACAAATTCTGAGCCTAGACTGTCATTCTCTTTCTTAGCCCAACAAACTCAAACATCCATCTTGACTTCAGGACTGTTGACAACAGGCTGCCGTACAAGGCCATGTGCAGTGAAGGGTTAGGAGCAGGAATCTAGGCCATGTGGTCCAGGTTGGTATTCTAGCTCTGTCCCTTCTTAGCTCTATGACCTCAGCCAAGTTACTAAATCTCCCTCTGGACCTCAGTTCCTCCTCTCAAAACTGGACGTAATAACAGTGCCAGCTTCCCAGGGTCATCGTGAGGATTAAATGAGTTAAGATATGTGGGGCATGTAGAACCATGCTCGACATTCAGAAAGTTCCTCTTTTCTCTCTTCCGTCTGCAGGACACATGCTCCTTTTCAAATATGTCATGGTCTTCACTGTCCTCTCCCACCTCCCAATTGTTGAGGGAGGGACTGTCTTACCAGGGACCATCTCCTTCGGGCACAGTGCCTGGCTTGAAGTATAACAGGTGTCTGATCAACGTCTGTAGCCTGAATGGGTGAATAAAAGCGAGAAGGGGGCAGGTCCCCAGGAAGGCCCCCACACTCCTACTCGCCTACACTACACAGCTATCGCCCCAAGATCAAAGCCCCTCTCGTCCGCCTGGTGTGATGCTTCCCCTTGTTCCTAGCCCAGCTCAAGACATCTGCTCCACAAGGCTTTAGGAGGCATCATAGTGTCACAGTTACGGCGACAGTTCCACAACCACACTGTGCGGGTTTGATTCTCAGTGTTTCCACTTCCTGGACACATGTGAACCTTAATATTTATCCAACAGAAAGAAACCACGCACGGCGCTGAAGGCCCTACTTCCTTAACTCATTTTATCCTTACAGAAACCCAGAAGGTACATATTTTTGTTCCCACGTTACAGGCAAAGATACTAAGGCTTAGAAAGGTTTACTTGCCCAAGGCCACTATGTTCAAAGTCAAGTCTTTCCTTCTTTCTGTTTGTTTGCTCCCCATGAATCCCTTTTAATTTCACTTTTTCTTTTGGTTTCCTTCCTTGCCATAAGGTATGAGGACTAAATGTACCATTCTGATGCCAGTGTCCGACCTCAGGTCGAGTTGCCTCCAAGGTTGTGTACTTTCTTAGCACCTGGCACAGGGCTGGTGAGAGAGATCACATGAGATAAGGATCTAGTGACTGATATTTATTCTCCTCTCCAGAGTCCAGGCACAACCTTGGTCTGACCACACTAACGTACCCACATACAGGAAGCTAATTCTCCGTGGAGAAGGGGCATGGGGGTGGGTCCTTCTCCGAGCCGAGCCCCAAGCCTGCTGGCCGGCCAGCTCTACACTCAGGGGACAGCACAGACAGCAGAGAGGTGTGTCTGAAGTGAAGCAGTCCCAGGATGGGCTTCTGCCAAGACTCAGAGAACACGGCCAGGGCTACCCTGGAACCCTCACTCCTGTCACTGTTGACATCCCCACAGCTTGACATGCTGCTGGATGGCAGTGCTCACGGGCCAGACTTCACAGACATGGAACCCAGGAGCAGCACCTGTCACCTGGAGACGAGGGGTGACCTGTCACCTGTCAGCCCAGGTGGCACTGACATCTTCTCTCTACCCCAATCCTCAGGTACCATGTTACTCACCCACAAGTGTTGTTCCCTATTTGCAACCTGCGGAGCGAAGCCTTCGATCGTGCTCCGACTCCTTGGCAGAGGAGACGGTCGGCCCTGCCACCGCTTCGACACAGAAAACTGTTGCTAGGTTTATGTAAATGCCATGGAAACCAAAGCCATAACACAAAAAGACTCGTGAAGAAGCAACTTAACATAAGGTCAACAGGTCCCCTGGCAGGAAGTGTATATACTGCTCCATCTTCAAAATATGGCCAACTCGGTTTTCTTCCCTAACCTCTAGGCTATGAAGGCTAATGAGATTCACAGACAATGGATCAAATGAAGGAATTCTCCACACAGCTCGATTTCTTTCTATAAATAATTTTAAAACTATTAGCCAATAATGTACTGTCATAAAAAAAAAGCTGACAGGGTCTTGTTCAACAAGTAACCAGTGACGTGTTTTCACACCTGGAGATGTAGAACTTTCTTATTATGGGCCCCTGGTGATTTTTAGGTGTTTCCATAAAACTGTGGCCATTATTTATAAGCCACGGGTTACTTCCCTTCGCTGTAAGCTAAAATTAATGAAAACTTATTTTAAAGATCTAGAAAAGGAGGGCAGAGTAACTGCCCCTGGAGGGGTGGGGGCAGTATTCAGAAATCACTGGTGGCCTTCCTGAGGGCAGTCTGGATTCCATCCAAAGGGCAGGAGGCAGGACCTTTGCAGAGGAAGTGACCTCTTGGGGATGAGGCACTGGGAAGCAGCAATCCCACCCAAAGCTCCAAGGGTGTCCCAGACCGCAACAGCTGCCATGCATCTGTTCTGCTGCCGAGCACTGACCATCCTGCCCACACCCACCGCCTTACCCCCTCGGGCTTGGTACCCGCAGGGTCAGCATCCTATAGGAGCAACTTACGGGCTGTGATGGTCAGTGCACATGCACGCACACACACACAGGCCCAGGGTTCCCCACACCCATTCCTGGCACCCCCAGAGCTAAATGTCAGCATGAGGAGGAAGCAGGACTATGACAACAACCAGGTCCTTCCAACTCTTCTGCACATTTCAGGGCTCAGGGACATGATTAACACCAATGGATCCAAGGTGGCCCACTCCTGCATCTAGAAAAGTCCTGTCTGTACTTCCCAGACCCACTTCAAATGGCATGTCCTCCAAGAAGCCTTTTCTGTTACCCACTATCATCAGAAAGGGATGGCTCCCTCAGGACGTCCACAGCAAGTGCGGTCACCTCCATGACACCTACTCACTGGCCGGGTGGGTCTGGCCACTTGTATTTTTACCTTCACCCCCTGCAGGCCTAGATGGGTAAGTAACAAGATGGGTTGACCATGTCTACTCATCTCTATAGTGTCAGTCACTCAGGCCCTCTTAAATCTGGGGAGAGCAGCCAAGTTCAGTCTAGGAAGGAAACCAAAGTTGGACACTAACACATGGGAGTTCAACCACAGCAAGTCATTTAGCCTCTCTGAACCTCAGTCCCATCAACCATCAAATAAGACAGGTGAGAAGAGAGAACTGGTAAGGTCCCCAGTCAGCTTCTCAGAATTCATGATACAAAGCTATGGTCTTTGTAGCTGGGAGTGACATCCTAACTTAACCCAGCCAGATGACAACTTATTTTTTAAATGGGCCAATGTGCGTGTGTTGGGAGGGGGACAGGAGAAGGGTGTATTCTAAGGAATTTTTTTTTTCTTTTCTTTTCTTATCGTACCATATAGATTGTGACCTCTGCTCTGGGCCATAGTCACAAGAGGTGATGCTGTCCCATGTTTCCCAAGTCACACCTGTCTCCTGATATATCTGGATGACATTTAAACTAATTAATTAGCAGACTCCTCATCCACTGAGAAAGTTACCTGTAATTAAGGTGCCAAATATGCAATTACAAGCCAACCCAGTTTACAAAGAAAGGTCCTTTGAAAAGAGGGACACAACAGATGTGAGCTAACCAAGAGATCTGCACTGTGGGTGACGTCTTGACTCACTCAGACATGCTGACCACAACTCTGAATTCACAAAGGGGAAATAATGCATCTTCTTTCTCACGAGAAAGTAGGGCTCTGATAGCTGGAGAGAGCATGTGCTCACCAAATCGTGCTTCCGAACTTTGGAAAAAGAACCAAACGATGCATGTGTTAAAATCTCCCCTTGCTCCCCCAAATCATCATTTTACGGACTTACAGGGCAGCACAAGGGCACTCTTACAATGCAAATCATGTAAACAGAAAAATGCCGCAGCTCTGCTCTCCCAGCACATGGGACTCACGAAGGTGCCCTCTGCCCCTTAAACATGGGGTAACCCCCACTGTGCATGCTAACAGCAGAGGTGAAACACGCAGTGTTACCAGTTCCCCATTCAGACAGCTAGAAGCTACAGAACAACCAAACCACAGTGGAGCCAACAACTGGCAGCTGCAATTTTCTCTCCCTTTTTGATCCCTTCTCAAGTATGGGTTGCCTGTGTTTTGACTATTTTTGAAAAGGACGAGGAAAAAAAACAAAACAAACAACAAAACCCAAACTTTGGGCCATCCTCGGCGTGGCTTCTGTTTGCAGGCCTGTTGTGGATGCGATGCCTTCACATAGCAAACCTCATCTTCTCTGTAGTGATTTTTGAAGACACAGAGACTGCGGGGCATTTCTCCAGCAACAGGAAGGAGTCAGTGCAAAGGCACAGGAGGGACAGCGGAGCCCAGGGTGGAGGAGGGGTAGGCCTTCTGCAGGATAAGGTCACAAAAGATTCGGGAGAGAAACCAAGTCAAGACGACCCTACTTGCCAGAGTCCAACAGACAAAAAGCAAGAATAACTCTTTGGGCCTGGAACTCTTTTCCACCTGCTACGTTCCTCTGGGGCTTCTTGACTCGAACCCCTGGTCGGCCTGGAATGGCTCTCCTGCCCTCAAGTCACTCGGGCTCTAGAGCACCAGTGCTGAGTCTCCCTCCTCCTAATGCTGGAAGTCTGCCACTGTGTGAGCAGCACCGAAAGGACTTAGCCTCAGACAAGTAGGTAGAATCATAGTGACCCCCTCACACTAAGCAGGGCTGACTTCTCCGTCAGGTGCAAGACATACATTCCCCAGAGCCCATGAGACATCAGGAGACCACACACACACACACAAAAGTTTAAATTTCTTTTAGAAGCAGAAAGAAAGAATGTAACTTTAGGTTGAAGAAAATACTAAGAGATTTTTTTTTCTATGCACCAGTGAACTTTAATATACTTTATGTAGGAAGGAGCCCATGATGTCCAATGTACCCGGAGCCCATGAAAGTCACCACAGGTCCCTGATTCCACGTCATTCTGCCCCTGAGCCTTCTGTCCATCCTATGCGGGGTTCCCTGAATTCACTGAGTATAGACTCTACTCAATGCTCACCTCCTCCCTGATACTTCCTGGATTGTTAACAGTTTCCTCTCCTCAGTTTGAAATTCTCCAGCAATTAGGGACCACACAGTAGCCTCACACTTACTGAGTTTCTGCTTTGCATGTATGCTAGTCCTGCTCCCTGAGCCTCAAGACACACCCTATGCCCTCACTGCTAGGGTAACTGGAAGGCTCACCAGTACCCACAAAATAGGTTGCCTGTCTTAGCCTCACATTCCAGCCCTCAGTAGCTGGACCCCCCATAGCCTCTCCTTATATCCTCCAACCTCCACTGTGCCCCAAACAGCCACACTAGATACTCGCCATTTTCCAACATGCCTCCTATTCTTCCTACCTCCACGGCCTTTAAGAAGCTGTTCTGTCAGGGCGCCTGGGTGGCTCAGTGGGTTAATCCTCTGCCTTTGGCTCAGGTCATGATCCCAGGGTCCTGGGATCGAGCCCCCCATCAGGCTCTCTGCTCCACAGGGAGCCTGCTTCTCCTTCTCTCTCTGCCTGCCTCTCTGCCTACTTGTGATCTTTGTCAAATAAATAGATAAAATCCTTTAAAAAAAAAAAAAAGAAAGAAAGAAAAGGAAAAAAAAAAAAGAAGCTGTTCTGTCAGCCTAGGGTACCATCTCCTTTCACAACTTCCTAACAAAAGCCTGACCCATTCCATTTAAGCCGAAATCAGATGTAACCTCTTCCAAGAAGCCTTCCCAGATCCTCCTAGTTGGACTAAACGCCTCATCTCCTTCTTTACCTCAGCACGTTGCATGTCTTCTACAGACTCCCTCAGAGTCTGACTTCTATCAGAAGGAGTGTAGACCATGAAAGACTTCTTACTCCGAGTTTCCCCCAAAGCAGATGCTGAGATAAGGATTCCAGTCAAAGGATTTTGGGGGAAGGGACCTCAGGAGTAGGGGAGTGTGGAAGTGAGATAGGGAAGGGAAGGAAGTGAGTAATGGTGCCCGGTACCTTACCCAGTGAGTCACCACTTCGGGCAATGGGAACTCACTGCAGTCAGGGAACTCTGGGACACAGAAAAGAACGTGCCTCAGAGCTATCCCAGCTGAGGAAGATGGGGCGTTTATCCACCAGCACCTGTCAGCCCCTGGTGCAGGGGAGGCTGGACCCAAGGGTCATTAATTCTCTGGCATTTCTATTGCCCTGCTAAAAGTAAAAACAAAACAAAACAACGTGCTCCAGCTTTTTTTCCCTTGCAAGAGAAAGCTTTGCAAGGCTAAGAGATGAGGAAGCTTCTGGCTGGTGACGGGCAGCGTGCACAAAAACTATAACACTGAAGGGCACACTACCCACAGCTTCTGCATCAAGGGGCATGGACTTTGGTGGTCTCAAGCACCCAGCAGGACCCTGGGCATGCTGCAAGCACTCAGGAAATGCTCACAGAAAGGAAACCATCTTTAAGCTCTTGGAAGGCAGGGGCCACATTTTATTTGCTATGGGCCACGGTGCCCAACCTCAAGAGACTCAAATCACGCACGCCGGCTGAAGGACGATTTCTTAAATCAGTGAATGATTTAACAGACCACCCCACCTCCCAAATGAGACCACACCAAAATTGAATTCCCAACTTATTAGCTGTTCTCTATTTCACAAATGCTATCTAATTCATACAAGCATTATAAACCAACCCTGCCCTGTGAGATTTAGCAATGAGGACAGTAATGAAGACATAAGGAGTTAAACAGTCTCTTGAGAAAATGCACCTATATCCAGAGGAACAACCCAGAAATACTACAGGACTCTGGGAAGCTCCATAAATTTCCAGCTTTTGTGGAGCCTCTGGCACCTTGCCCTCCCAGATGGTACTGCCTGTAGCAGGAGCTGGAACAGAGAATAGACTAGAGATGCTCAGTGGCTCCCATCCCGTCCGCCAGCTTCCTTGTGATCAGAGCGTGTCACACTGGGTGCACCAAGAAATGGCCTCGGGGCCCCGCCTTCACCAGACATAGCCAAACACTCAAACAAAGAGAAATAATGTAAGCTCAAGCAATAGCATCAGGCAAAGGAGGGACAAGCCAGCTTGTCTTGCCAATTTCAGAGCAGAACAGATGTTTCTGCATCTCCAAGTTATCCGCCCTCCTAGGACACCAGACATAGGTCACCCATCAGTCATTCATCTTTATGATGAGTTGCAGTGGCCAACACACAGTCAAGATTAATGCACATCCTTTCCAAGAAATGTTGTTTAATGGCAAGGATATACTGAGGGTGATTGTTCATGCCAGATCATTCTAGTCAATACAACCAACCCAGTTTCAATATTGTACTAGGAAAAGAAAATCCCACACATTGTCTTGCTCCGAGCAAGAGACAGAGTAACCCAGGGGCAGTGTATGAGTTGCGCTTTGCCTGTGAAGAACTACCCACTAGCTGAGTTCCATGAGGGCTGGCCAAATGAGGACCTGTCTGGAGACCACGGGTTTATTGACTTGACCCAACTATGATACCCCTCAAGCAATATGGAATCAGCACACAAGAGACCTGGCTCCTTTTCACGGCTCTGCTCCCTGCTGACAACATCTTGAGCAAATCACTTCTCCCCTCTGGACCTCAGTTTCTTTTTATAGAAAATGAGGGGATAATTTCCAAGTCTCCCCCTTGAAGCTTTAACATTGCATGAAGTTCTAAGAATCCTCAAGCTAGAGTGTCCAATGTTAACTTTCATCCCTGAAGTGACAACAGTAAACTGGGCAATGAAAAAAAAAAAGAAAGAAAGAAAGAAAGAAAAGAAAAAACAACAAAATAAAACAAAACAAAAAACCCTCCAAAATGTGAATTCCATCACTAAAATATTTTCCTCTGGATAAAGCAAACTATCCCACTACTATTTTTTCCCTGAGACAACTTCAGAACTACAACATTCCAAAGTAAATTGCTTTCTGCTTTAATTAGGAAAGGAAATCAGCAAAAGAGAAAAATGGAATTTGAACACAGCTCTTCCACATGAACTTGATTTTATTCCACTCATCTGTTAGGAGCCACAAAGGAATTACTTTGACCACCAGAGGGCTTTCCACACTGACAAAATGCATTAATAAGACATAGGTGGTGAAATTAAAAAATGAAAAGTTCCAAGTTACACTATTTAGGTCCATAAAGGCCTGGGGTCTGAAAAGAAAGGGAAAAAAAGTTGGAGTTGCTCCTGAAGAGCATGTACTTCTTTACAGGAAAAATTCTAATCCCTCCTAAATTCCAGAAAATCATCAGAAGTATTTGGTGCATAGAAGCAAAGGAAATCACAACTTAGCTATCAGAGGCAGACGAGTCTTGTTACAAAGTTATCATTCCTCAAATGTTGAACTGGGTTCTTGTATCCTGGTGGTTATTCAGTTCAGAAGGGCTCACAAATACAATGTTTTTAACACATGGGTTGGGGATAGCCAACACTGTTAAATAGTCACCATGGTACAGTCTGTGACAGTCCTTTATGTGTATTAACTTGGCCAGTTCTCCTAACAATCCTATAGACAGACACCATGATTATCCCCATTCTACCTATGAAAAAAACTAAGACAAAAAGAGGTCAAATAACATGCCCAAAGTTAAGCAGCTAGTAAATGTCAAAAAGAGTTCAGGAATCAACCATCTATCTGCCAACAAACAACCTTCCACTGACTACAGACAAGCATTCTATAAAAAGAGCCACCATGTACTATAACCTAGAGAATGAGGGGGGGAAAAAGTAAGGGAACTGTCTACTTTTGGGTTTGACTCTCTCTCTCTCTCTCTGTCTGGGTTCTCAGAGGATGTTACAAAGCCCCCAGGGTTCTGAGGGGCAACGCCCAGAGATGGCCAGGTGTGTTCACGGCCCCCATTTCTACCAGAGTCTGTTCACACTTTTTTGTTTCATGAAATAGAAGTTCTTACATATGATTTCATTTGGAATAAAAAATTCTATTAACATTAAAGTTTAAATCTGTTATTTCACTAGACATTTCAGAACAAAATTTTAGAAAAAAAAAAAAAGACCTCTTTGGGTTCTCTTGTCTTACAGCACTTAAACTCTACTATTGTGATGGGTTTCTGTTTAGGTAGCTTCCTTTCTATATGATTGAGAGCTCCCTGAGGTAGGGGATAATATCTGTTCTTGGTTTTCTTTCTTTAGGTCCTCAACCCTTAGCCTAAGAATGGGCCCAAAATAAATTTTTCAACAAATATTTGCAGAATGAATGAATACAGTGGAAGGCTTAGGTTAGCTTCTGTGATCGATAAACTATGAAATTTTAGGGACATAACAGAATAGATGTTTATTTCTTGCTAATGAAAAGACCGATCAGGTGTCCCCTAGAAGGCCTTCCACACAGTGATCCAGGAACTCAGCCTCCTACTTTGTGGTTCTACCAACCCTTATACCTCAGAGCCCTTCACCTCCACCTGGCAAATGGGGAGAGAAGGCATCTTGGAGTCCGCAGTGGGAAGAGCCACTGGATTTCACTGGGAGGGAGAAAGAGTTCTAGCAATGACTGCTCACCGCAGAGGAAGAGAATAACTCTGGTGGACGGTTGGCCAGATATTTGCTCCACAATGACATCAAGAGAAACATCAGCCTAAATTCAAGTCCCAGTGCATAAGAGGTAGCTTTCAAAGAAAAAAAACAAAAAAAAGTCCCTAACCACTTCCTACCTAAAAATAAACGGGGACATAACTATAGCTATAGAGATACAAAATTATAATTTCTCAAGGAATGTTCATTGCATTTTACCATGACAAACCAGATTTGCTACCTATTGGTATACAAATGGTCAGAAACTAAAACCCAGGTCAGCCTGAGAGTCAACATTCCCACCATTTACACAATGTCTTACATTTACAAAGTGTCTTACGTTTACAAAATTACAACATTCCCACTACTTACAAAGTCTCTCCTTAGAGGAGAGCACTTGTGGGCAGAAACAAAAGGGGAAATGAATGTGTTTTTGAGAGGCCTCACTGCAATGCTGGGACCTGCAGAGAAGCCCAGAGCCCCAAAGACTGCCAGTATCCACACAGGTGACCTGGGATAAACCAGCCAAGTTCCCCTGGGCCTCAGCTGCCCTCACCAGTCAAAAGGTAAAGACAATCCCTACCTCTCTTTCCACAATACCCCAAGCAGAGTGTGAGATCATATAATAAGAGCTGTGAAAAAACCCATAAAATATTTAAAATCCTCCTAAGTACTTTGGGACAGGGCACAGGATTATCACAGGGTCATTTTCCCAGCTGGATGGTGATTCCTGTAGCTCTCAGCCATTGCAGCTGAGATGCTTCTGGAAACCTCCTCATCGGTCACTCCAGCGTTTCTACTTTCACTTCCTGGACAGTCATGCTCAACTCCATCGCTCAGAGTCAACATGTGAGCAAACCCCCTAACCTCTCTGGACCACACCTGTTCCCTGGGTATTGGCAGCACTGGGGAGGCTTAAGGAGGGGCCTGGGCCATGGGTCCCTAGAGGGTGCTTCTCCTGAGAACCAAGCTCCCATTCTCAAGTAGATCCAGTAGAATCAGAGAAATGCATGGGGCCACTGTACAGATCCCACCCTCCCCCTCTCCATGGGTCTCACAGCAGTCTGACCGTGTGGGAGGTGCAGATATTAGCAGCAGCTCGACTCCAATGTTACTGCAAAGTAACAGCAGAGTACCGTGCAATCAGTCTTTAATGTCAGCCCTAACCTTCCTAAATGGGTTTGTAATGAGAAACCCTTGTTTGTCACAGAGAAGGTATGATTGATGCGGCCGAGGAGTGAAATGAAGCCACAGTGACCATCTCAATAACATGAACAGCTGCCAAATATTCATTTAGCAGAATGAGTTTAGAAAACTTTGAGCAGATTGCTTTCACAAGGCTGCCTTCAACAAAAGGAAACATAATTAACGAGCTAATATCAGCATGTGTCTGGCTAAGCTAATGAATATCAAATTACACAGAAACCTGTATAAATCATCATTACCCTGAATTTTAATTGAACTTGCAATTAAACATGACAAATTTTATATACACTAAACCTTTAATTTATACTTTCAAATAAGGAATAATTTATCATTTTTAGTATTTCATAGTTAATTTCCCAATATGTGCACTTCTAATTAACAAGGACAGACAGGCATTTAAAAAAACATACACACTCCCTCTCTCCTACGGCTCCGTTCATAACAATAATTTTCCCTTTTGTATACACTAGAAACTATGTCCAGGAGTTTGAATGCCAAAAGGCCTACTGGCATATACACCGAAAGATCTTACAGCCAGAGAACGAGAGGGATGGCTTCCCCTTTTGCTCCTCACCTCTCTCCTGCAATAACAGAGTTGAAAGAGGCAAGACATGTTAATGCAACCTGGCCAGCCTCTCAGCTACCCGCTCAACCTTGCCCCCAAACTCCGGTCATGTTCAGAACACAGAGTGCCCTGTGCAGGGTGAGCAAACCATCTCGGTCTTCAAAGCGGCACCACCTTCGAAATAAAGCACCTTGCTTCAGCGTCAGCGCCAAGCCCATTTGTTTACCTGGCCAGCGGTAATGAGCTCACTCTGTGGATGGATTTGTATTTTATTATTATAATTACGCCACCATTATAAACATACCTCGAGCAACCTCAGCATAAAAGGCAGGGAGTGCTATTAAAACATACATATAAACGCACAGGGAAACAAGACAGGATTGTAAAAGGGCTGCAACAGAAACTAATTGGGTTTGCTTTTCTCAGTAATCCCAGCCCATTAATATGGTAAACCGTGTGGTCTAGGGAGCCGCATGCTGGGAACGGGGAGACGGACAGTTCTATACCTGTTTAGGCCACTAATTGGCTGTGTGACCACAGGCAAGATGCTTCACCTCTCTGTGCCTCGCTGCGCTCAGGGGCCAAACAAAGACAATGAAGACAATGGTGACTCCTTTAAACATGTGAAAATAATTTGAAAAAGAAAACACTATAAAATGTAATAACATCATTTTGTAGCTATGGAGAAGATACACAAAAAGCAGACAAGAGCTGATGAGGCTCAGGTATGTATATTTTTTTAATGCAATGATCATATTAAATATTGGCAATTTAATTCCTATTTCTCATCTGATGTGTGAAGGAGGCTAGACAGATAGTATCATCACCATTTCAAAGATGAGAAAACAGAATCATGGAGTGGCCCACTCTGCGAGGCAGAGTGGGGAAGCCAGGATGAGAATGGGGACTCAGGGCATCTCGGATGAGGCTCTTCCGACCTCAGCAGGCTGCCTTTCTGCACGCTCCCCGAGGAAGACTCGCACCCCTGTCCTGATAGGACTGACGGCTCAGCAGAATGTCTTAAGTCTGAAGAGGATATAGGCACCACTTCCCTTAGAGCAAGCTTGGAGAAGGCATGCGGTCAACAGCGTGGACGCTGTCTACGCATGGCCAAGAAAGCCAGGACACACATCAGCCAGATGAATGAGGACAGACAGCATGAGAGATGAATAGAAATACGATGACAGTAAGGGAGAGTTGGTTGTAAGGGCCACTCTAGACATCCACCCCTTCCATTATAAATCCAAAGGGCTCTGGAAATTAGAATGAACGGAAAGAAGCTAGGAGTGGGAGTCAGTTAAGGGAAATGAGAAGAAAGAGTCTTTTTGAAATATTACTTACTACATCATTTCCATTGCAAATTTTCACTTTTGCTTCCAGAGGTCCTCTGACCAGAGAAAACAGAGCAGAAAAGAGGCAGGAGAGAGGTGGGAAGTTTAATGCATTTACTAGAACACAGGGCTTGCCCCTACCCATGAAGCAAAGGGACAAATATTTTCACACATTATCAGACAGCTGAGTGAAACAGCCTCCACCAGAATTTACAACTGAAGGCTACCAGAATTTACAACTTGTGAAATCGTGCCTGTCCGTATTTTCTCATTACACTGGATGCAGGTTGCAGATAGAGTGTGCACTTTCTGTTTCCTCTTTTCCCTCCCTCTCCCCTCCTTCCACTGTCTCACTACTTCCTAGTTAAACCTTGTCTCAAGTTATCAACACTCTCTGGAGAGATAAGGCTCCTCTCACTTACAAGCTGTCACTAATAATCGAACTTTCAAGACTCCATCTCTAAGAGAGACTCCCTGAGCCACGCAGGTCACGAGAATTAACTGCCACCAGTCCTTGCAGAAAACTCGGCTCATCAATCTATAGCTTTCTCGTCATAATTAGAATAACGGCTTCGAAAATTTGGGCTGATGTTGACTTGGTCTCAGGCCGCAGAGAGCGCTGATTAAAATCTTGGTGTGAAAGTTAATGGTAAGTGCTGGTGGCGTTGCCGTGGAGACAGGGACAAACAATTCCCTCGCTGTGACATTTTCAATGTCCTGGAGAAGAAAAACTGTCCTCTTTAGTGTGGCAGCGTATGAAGCTTATTTATGGCTACAGGGCTTGGTGGATTGATGACTGTCGTAACATACTGTCAAATCCTTTACTGACACATTCATTTTTTTGGAGCCCCTGGAGCAGAAATAAAATAAAATAATAAAAACAAAACCAGAGGGAAAATTCTCCAGCAAACCATAGACGGCCACCAGCGGACCTTCCTCTCGCTAGAGGACCTCAAATTTAATAGACAAAAAGACTTTGTACTTCTTGGCTCCATGGCCACGGCGAAGAAACAGACATAATCGGAAACTGCTGAGTAAGAGACGAACAGTCGTATCGCAGCCACCACATCAGCCCAGGAAGGTTTGTTATCAAAGCAAGCTATTTGTAAATATCAAAGATTGGTAACCGTGAATAAGTATTCCTCTCTCCTTATCTTAGAAGATAATAGCTTAGAATCTAAGGAAGGTTTGGAAAATCCTCCCAGCCAACAAGACAAACGAGTCGGGCTCCTGTCATCGTTACTACAGAGCCTGCCAGCCACCGCCGTCACTTCCATGTTCACTATAGTGACATGGGTCTCTGCAATCCACGGAGAACTTCATGGTCTACAGAACCTGTTCCCATTTGCCTCTCTTTTGGTCTTCGTGACACTGCAAAGCAAGCATCTTCATCCCCATTTCACGGATGAGGAAGCTGAGGCTCTGTGAGTGCGCCGTTCCCCAAGAGACGAAGCTAGTTACGTGGCTGAGCAGGGACCCCCAACCTGAATCATCAGTAGTCACAATGGGCAACCAGTCACACTTTCAGACCAGAAATCCAGCCCCATGGGATCTGAACTGGTTTAAGGCGAGGTCTGTGAAAAGCTCCCAGTTCGCTCCCCAGAAGGGGTGTGTTTCGGCTGCAGATAAAGGGACTCTCGGTGACCGCAGGCAGTCCTCCGGGCTGTGCCACGGTGACCGCAGGCAGTCCTCCGGGCTGTGCCATTTTTCTAGTTCCTTTCATTCAAGGATCCTAGTCATCATCATTATTGTTGTTGTTATTAATAATGATAATGAAATAAACTATGCAAATGTGGGGAATGGCTTTAGCCCTAAAATGCAGGCAGTAATGTGGTAATTTATCCAATAATGGAATCGCAAAGTGATTTTATTTGCTTTTATGGCTCCTTTCTTTCAGAGGAGCTGGGCATCAATAATGGCGGTAGTAATGAAATCAACTATGCAAATGTGGAAATCGTTTTTACCCTAATGTACCAATTTAGCCAGCGAAGGAAATTCAACAAGGTCTGCTGTGCTTCCCGACACGGAGAGCCAGGCCTCGCATGCTGACCTGTGCTCAGTTCCCCTGATATCATTGTTGGCTTCCTAAGAGCATGGCCCCAGCAATGTCGCTTTGATAATGACCAACACCTCCACTCTCCAGGAAAAGATTTAGGAAACACCCTTACTGATTTAAACATAGAGAGGAACTTTAACATGGGAGCAAGATGCATTCAACAGAATTCATTTTCTAGGGAGAAGCCCCACAAAAGAACCCCGCGACAGGAAGGGGCTGGCTGCCTGGGCCACCAGCTTGAGCAAATCCTCCTTGGACCCACCCATCTTGGCACAGCTTAGAAGGCTTCCTGTAGGATAGATGCCTCCTCCCGGGGTCAGCCTTGTATCTGTCTCTAGTCTGGAATCATTGGGGGCACATATCTGGCTGGATAGTGGGACCTTGACACGAGCCCAGGGAACACTAAAGGAGACCATGAGTAGAGCATTCCCAATAGCCACTCACCTCTTCTAAGCCCAAGGTATTCACCCCTCACTTCTCTCCAGGATCCGTAATACTGGCCGCCAAGATAGGGAGGATATGGGTCACAGAGAGAACAGGCCACAAGTAAAACCCGGAAGGCCAAGAACTTGGGACAGATATGCATTTAGCATCTATGATGAGTTAAAACTCAGAAAAGCCTGGGCTTTTCTGGACCCTTGAAGCTGGAGGCCTCACTTTTCTTGGTGTCTCCAGTTTGGCCCAGTAAGTATTCAACAGATGTTGAATAAATACAGGAATGAAGGAATAAACAACAACAAAAAAAGGGGACAAAGTAGACTTCAGTGAGAGGGCACTCCAGATATACACATTTAGGTACTCAAAAGTAAAGAACATGCCTGTGCAACCCTGCCCTTAGTAACCAGAGTAACCAGAGCCAAGTAACCAGAGCTTAGTAACCAGAGCCAAGTAACTTGACCTAGGCTCAACTCTTCAGAGGATCCCACCCTGACCCCCCTCAATCTGCCCCCCATCCTGTGACACAGGGAATCCACGGGCCCAGCATATGTCCAGCCCGCATCCTATTCCCCAATTACTAGACCAGGTTACAAGTATCCAGGACCCCAAAATTCCTTTTTCAAACAGTCCTGAGCTTCTTAAGGGACTGTGAGAACTTCTTTTCTGGGTCCTACCTCCCAACATCCACCAGGGCCGTACCCCTAAGTTCCAAGGGTAGCCAAAGGTCCGCAGCCAGAGGGTAGAACTGGGTGGGCCAGTTGGACATCGGGCAGACACGCAGAGGCCTCTCATGGAGGAGAACGGAGTCAGGGGTGGAAAGACAAGGAAGGGAGCCTTCATCTCTCCTCCCATCTTCAGCCCCACAAATGTCCGGGGTAGACTCGCATAGGGATATTCATGGCCATCCTTCGGTTTAGTATGTTTGCTGTCAGTCGGGGCCCAAACCCTGGGGCTGGTGAGGGAAACCCGCAGTATGAGAAAACACAATTACCTTCTCACTCCAGGATGGGCTGAGGACTTGTAGAGGGAAGAAAAGGACCACCTGAAAAACCTCGGGTTCTAAACAGATTGTCAATATTTAAATAAATAAATCAAAAGGAAACCCTGGCTGTCAGTTCTAATTAATTCCTAGCAATCAGTTGCTCTTGTTCTATTAGTCACCATTACAGCAACACACTCTCGAACAAAATACCAGAAGCTTTCATTAGAATCATTAACATGATTTGATAACTGATGGTATTTGATTTCTGACTTTTGCACTTTGACTTGAAGCTTGGTACAAGATGTGATCTCACTGACTGGCTGGTGTTCTGTTCTGTTTTGTTTTGTTTTGTTTTCTTCTCTCACCCACCACCCCAACCACGAATACTTCACATGACATTTCTTTGTTAACTGTAATTAATGTTCACATTTGTCACAAGTTGTATTATTTGGAAAAGCGGTCGTGATGATAAAAGATGTGACAGAGACACACACATGTCTTCTTATCCAAAATGGCTTTATCCTAATTTAGGTTTGGGGGAAAAATAAATGAAATAAGTCAAGCATGTATTTGTTTTCACAGTCAGGATGGATTGTTTAAAGGGATGCCTCTTGGAGAAACCAATGCAATTAGCTTTCTCAAAAAAAAAAAAAAAAAAAAAGTGTCATTAAGGCATGAGTGAAATCTAAAAGACAGAAAATTTGCATTTAGGGTGAAAAAACCAGTTTGTAAATCTGTCTCCCTGCCATTGACCACAGGTGCTGGCGAAGAGAGGCTGTACCCAGATCACCGGGGTTCAAGATGACTCATTCAGAGGAAGAAGCAGCCTCTCTTTCTCTCTTGCTCTGTATTTTCCTCCATACTTTCCTCTCCCCCACTCTCCTGCTCTGCTTCTTTTTCTATCTTTGTCTCCTGCTCCCTCACTCTTTTCCGCATTATCTTGAATTTTCTGCCGTTGACCAATGGGAAAAATAACCTAGGCTCTATGTAAGGAATCAAATAAACATTCCTAGCCAAGGACTATCTTTTTTGGCTTGAAAGGCAGGTACCAGATATGGGGTAATCTTTGGATAAACATGCTTATCAAGCAGGTACTTTCTTGTTCAGCCGACAGGACAAATAAGGTCTTTTTGTGGTAGGCCTTTATGATCTCCACGGGCACAAGGTAGGCAGACAACAGTGTTCTGTTTTTAAAAAGAAAACATGGGTTGGAGGAGGAACAGGCAGGGAGGAGACATGTTCCAAGAAACCCAAATGCCCACAAAGAGTGAGAGTTGGAGGGAAGCTGCAGGGAAGTCTACCTGGCCTGACAGGAACATCCACTGTGGGTACAAGAAGCACCATCTGCGTGCACACACCATCCCAGAAGTCTACTGTTCCCGGAGCATGCGCTATGCTCGCAAAGCAGAGAGTGGCCCAAACCAATCTCCCCTGGCCTACCCTTCCCCCAACCCAGTCTCAAAGGGCTTTCCTCCATCACATACTAATGGTCTGCAATTTATTTTAAAGAGGCTATTTTGATCTTCAAGAAGTACTTAGGGGAGCCGGGAACCATAAACACCTCCTTTTTAAAAAATTTGTTTCCTTTTTCCCAGCCTGTAATTTAACTCTGACTGGCACCATTCAAATCAAGCCGTTCCAAGCACAGACCCCCATCAAGTCAGCTCCAACTTGGAGCACATTTTTACGACCAAGTTAGAAATCCCTTAAAACAAGGTTTTCAGAGGGAAACGTTTGACAGACTTAACTCTTGTGGTGCAAATATGCCACAATGACATAGCAATTAGTTATTCAAAATACGGGAAGGGATTACAAGCTTTTTCAAGTCGCTTCATAAATATGTCCTCTTCTGGTATACAATCAGTAATTATACCATTCTTACTCAACTGTAAACTTCCTGGGTATGATTTATATCTCATTGAAATCAACACAAAAGTATTTGCTTTCTCAAAGGAAGGACCCTGGCTCTAATCTCCAAAGCTCACACACATCAAAGCCCGGGAACTACTGTTCCGCCTCACCAGTGTAAATAAAATCATACACAAATGTTTATGCAAATTAATAGAGAGAGGTCTGTCAAGAAACATTTATCTTTGGTGCCTGATGTGGATTTATATAGTGCTCCCCTAAGAACATTCCTTCAAGCGGGGGAGAGTTAACTATGACCCACTAAAGAAAAAGAAGAAACTAAGGCACTTCTCTTGGACTGTCCTTGTTCCCTGCAGGACTAGGATCTCTGGAATATCACAGGAATGAGTTGCATTGGGCCCCAAAGGCTGTGTGGATGAAACGTCCACCTCCTATCCATCCCACCCCAAAATCCAAGAGGCTACCAGCAGCTGGGAAAAAAATGAAGAGAAGAGATAAGGCCCCTTTGGCTGAATGGATGCCCTTTGCTGCTAATTCCAAGGCCCTGGCTCTGGCCTTGCATGGAACAGCCACCCCTTAACTGCCTGTGAACACAAAAGATGGGTTTACATTGCAGCTCAACAGGTAAGACGAGCTACAAGAAAATCTTCCTCTTAACACTCATCCATCTATGCAATTTTAGTCACTGTCTCTGCCCAGCACACTGGGTACTCACTCCATCCCGGAACTCAACATATTACACAGAAAAGATGAGTTTCAACGTCTGCTTTCTTCACTGGACTACAAACATCTCCATGGCTGGACCAACCCTAGCATACCTGGTAAGAAATGTTTACCATTAGATCTGTCCCAAAAGATTCTGAACCAAGTTTGGTAGAAGTGACCCTATTGGCAAAGCAAGCACTGATTTGTTTGAGAGGCTAGGAGTGCGAGAATTACTGGCCTACAGCCAAAAATCTGGCCTCCCTCAAAATTCTTGTTTGCATTGACTATTTCAATCCACATGAGAGCTCAATGTCCCCCACCTTTGAACCGGACTAAGGCCCAAGCTGCAGGAGGTCACAACATCGCCATTCTGTCCACCTCCATGCAACCGATACTTAGCACAGTACCAGGCACAGAGTGTCGCTCATAAAGGTTTTCTGTGAGGAAGGACGCAGAGATGGGTCACTTTAGTGATTCTGAAATAGCAGCGTTTCCAAAGATCTTTTTACGTCTGATCTCCTATATTGTCCCCAAACCCTGCCATAAGATCACACTTCAAGGTGAAGGCCCTGGACCAGCAGGTCCCTATTGAAGAGAGAAAGGTGAGCAGGCCAAGCCTAGATGTAAATTGCACCCTAAAGTTGCCTATGAATTATTCTGTAACTTGGAATCTATTTTCTCACAGAAGCAGATTTATATAGCATGGTTGGGCCTCAGAGTGACCCATAAAGCTTTTTATCTTGGATATTTTTCAACTTTTAGACTATTTAAAACCTCAACTTCTTTTATCTTGTTTTGGGGAATTCCCCATATGCGAAGCCTTGGGGTGGACAGTGGCTGCACGAAGTCCCAGCAGAAGCCAGCAAGTCCGCATCTGCCTCTCCCTGCCTCTCTGGCAGCCAAAGCGATGGCATATCCCTGAGCCCGGTCCTCAGACTTAGGATCAGGAACAAAAAAAAACAAAAACACAGGGTGATGACAATTCATTTGTGACAGAGCTGTGTCATGTAGGGAGGGAAATGTTCTTGCCTCCAGAAAGTTGTCCTGTGTCCTCCTTTTGTAACTTCTGGACCATCACTAGGTCCTCAAGCCCACAGTCCGTACAAAGAAGCTGCTAACAGATCCCCTGGCCCACTTTTATTAGATTGAGATTGAGGCAATTTTTTGTTTTGTTCGCAACCAAGAGCCTCTGTTGATACCTGACAGACCAAGAGCAAATGAGCTCCATTTGCCTTGAAAAGTAGTAGGAAGAAGTAATCTAAGAAAACCAGATCATAAATCCCGCAAGTCACAAAGAAGTTCTGCTTTTCCTTGAGTATGAGTGCTCGCAGACAGACCATTTTGATTAGAAGCAGATGGTCCAACCTGAGATGATCTATTATTCTGGTCCAAACAACCTATGTGACCACTGACACGTTTCTTAGTCACTTTGCCTCAGTTTCCCCAGTTCCAAAGTCAGAGGACGGATCAGATGATCCCTTGAGTTTCTTAAAGCTCAAGCGTATTAGAAATCCAAAGTCTGGCAAAGGTGAGAGGAAGTAGCATGGAGCACCCCTAAGCACCCCCATAGTCTTCTCCCAGCTCTCCCCAGACAGCCAAAGAACAACTGTGAGCATTCGTTCCCCGATTCTGTAAGGCTGTTGACCCGAAACCATGATCTTGATTAGAAAACGGAAGACAGGAACCCTGTAATGTTAAAGGCCTAATTAACTCTGTCATTAAATCAAACACTTCAACTTAACCTTTGGTTCTTAGGGAAGGAATTGTTGATAGAAAATTCTGCTCCACATTGGAGAGCCATTACCCATTCCAAGAGGCATATTTAAACTTATGATTGCCCCAAACACATAGCTAGATATTCTTATTATACATGGAGGGAGAGTGGCCGCTGGTTCAGAGCAAGGCTGGGTGTCTGCTAATGTTGAATACATTTCAGCTTTTCTATGGTAAGACCTTAATTTCAGAGATTTATAACCAGCGTAAATCTGCCTGGAACAGAAGCCTGACACAAAATTACTTTGCCCAGTAGCAATTTTTTTAAAGTTTTGGACTAAGTGCCTTTTATTCAACTTTACAACCAAAAAAAAAATAAAACCAAGCAAAGCACCATAAGAACTATCTTTCGACTACAAAAATTGAAACACATACACACACGTGTGTGCAGGTATGCACACAAATGCGTGCTTTCAGAGTTCGTGCTGTTTTCTCTAGGCTTCTAGTGGAATAGGGGCCATGCCTCAGTGCAAGTGCCAAAAAGGGAGGAGAGGGGTAGAAAAATGTGCAGTGAGAAGATGCATCTTCCCATAACAGATGGGCTCGGGCCTTTATGTGAAATCGTCACCCACATATAACATCCCAGCAGTCACGGCCACTTTGTTCAGTAAAGGGTCTATGATTGAGGGTGCATTCGTAATACTTCAAGAGGACTCAGCCAGGAGAATGCCATGAGCCCACAGGTCCCTAACCCATGCGAGGGACGACCTGAACAGAGGCAACAGGCAGTGAAGAGGCGGAGCCACAATTTAAAAAAGAAACAACTTTCAGATCATTGAAAAACAACTGAGAGGACAAGGCCCCACTCCAAGTGCATATACATGCTGACTTACATCATCATCATCATAAACCCACAAGGTAGCTACTACTGTTTTCCTGCAGATGGAAAAACACACACGGGTTAAATAAATTACCCCAAATCATACAGCTAGCAGGTGATGGGGCCAGAACTGGAAACCCGGCAGCTCCCCAGTTCATGTTGTTCTCATTTGTGCCAAAGTACTCTCTCCAGATAGTGCTGTCATTATTTCGTCCCAAGACCCATGAATTACGGTAAGAATGATAACCTCAATAGGAATAATGACTGGTATGGATGTCAAACATAGTATGTCATGTACTTTAAATACCCTTTATATCCATGAGCTTGATCTTCACAACACTCCTCTGAGGAGGGTACTTTTATCATCCCCTCACTACACAGATGAGAAAACTGAGATGTAGAGGTTATGCAAATTGCCCAAGGTCACAAAGTTATTAAAGAGGGGACTGGAATTCACATCCCATCTGCCAAACTCCAAAACCAATTACCTATTCCCAATGCTCACATCTCAAACAACCTCTGTGACTTCTCAGCAGAGGGCATGCAGGGCCTTTGTGCTAGGAATTTCCTATTCTAACTCCTCTCCCGTGTTCTGAACACAGACCCCCAATTTCAGAAAGACTTCCTGCTCTCCTGTATATGTCGTTTTAAAACCTACTCCATTCCTTTATGCAACATGCTCTCCCTCACTGGGGATTTCCTAAGCATGCCTTAGTTATTCCAACATTGTACCACACTTGACATTTACTCTATCTCAGGTTTCCATCTCTCCTTGTCAATGCCAAAGTCCCAGGAGGTATGGAAGCCTGTACTGGGATAGAGTCCAGCAGTCTGGCTGCAATTCCAACTCTGATACTAGCCAGCTACATGACCTTGGGCAAGTTAGTTCTCTGGACCTCAATTTCTGCATCTGTAAAATGGGCATTCTATGAATATGTACTTCACAGGTTTCTGTGAAGATTTAAAAAGATGATCTGTGTGAAGGACTTAAGAGAGCACCTGGCACATACTTAGGATTCAATCAATAGTTTTTTTTAAGCTTTTGTTTATTTGAGAGAGAGAAAGCAAGCAAGCAAAAGCTGGGCTGGGAGGGAGGGGTGGAGGAAAGGCAGAAGCAGACCCCCACATGCTGAGCAGGAAGCCCAATGCAGGGCTCCATCCCAGGACCCTGGGATCATATCCTGAGCTGAAGGCAGATGCTTAACTGCCCCAATCGATATTTGTTTTAGTTGATGGTGGTAATTTTGGAAATACCTTAGGTCCTAGCTAACTAACCTCTACTTCCAGATAACCCCTGGTTGAATCCACTGAACATCTGACAGTCAGAGTCAACTAAACACACCATTTTCAGACACCTGGGTGGCTCAGTTGGTTATGCTTTCAACTCTTGATTTCGGCTCAGGTGACGATCTTAGGGTTGTGAGATCGAGCCCCCCCTTCCCTACTGAGCTCTGTACTAGGTGTAGAGCCTGTTTGGGATTCTTTCTCCTTCTAACTCTACTCCTCCCTGCTGGCACTCTTTCTCTCTCTCTCTCTAAAGTAAAATAAATAAAAAGTAAAAATAAAACCCCACTTTCTTCCTATTGCTCACTGGCTCAAAATCTGCCTATCATGCCGTGGATGAAGTTCCAATACTCACTACTGAACACTGGGTCACATCAGTGGTGGCAGTGACCACAGGATTTCCCTGTAACTTTCAGGGTAAAGTTCAGTCTCCTCTGCAGGACTTGAAGGTCTTCTGAAAGCTTCCCCCTTTTCCCTGAATTTCTCTTGTTTCTCCAAACAAGACTCCCCCTCGAGGCCAGGGAACAGTGGTCACTGCATCAATGAGTCTCACTGCCCTCACCTTGTGCCACTGCTAGTGACTGTCCTTCTCAGGTCAGCTTGTCATTCCCACCTCCGTCTCTACACCAAGTCCTACCTCAGCGGGGCTTCTTAAGCCTCATTGTGCATCAGAATCACTGGGGACATGTTCAAACTCAGAGGTGCCTGGTAGGTCTGGGCTGAGGCACAGGCATCCTTGGTTCTGATAACTTCCCAGGTAATTCTGATGGGCAGTCAAAAGGTGCACGTGTCCTCATGACACCTAGAAGCTCGGTCGCCTCTGCATTCAAGTTAATGTTGAGCCCTGCTCTACTATTCGACATTTCACACAAGTGTTCCCTGCCTCCCCAACTGGACCGGAGACCATCTGAGGGCAGGAAATCAGGCCACCATGTTGATAAATACCTGGGCCCATGTTGTACCCCCTCCCCTGAGGTAGTCACACACGTTTTCGATATGGGTGTTAGTCTTGATGCGCTGGAAAACAAAATTTCATGGCAGTTGGAGATGAATAACACATGTTTTGGTATCGATCTCTGTGCCCAGCACCCATGGAGCACTGGATAACCACCCCATGGGAGCACAGCCGGCCAACAGCAGGTGCTCGGTAGCTACAGGAAGGCTGTTGGAGTAACCAGGTCATCTTTAAGAAGCAATGTCCATACTGTCCCACATGTACACTATATAAACATCACCAGTAATGTAATTCCTACACAAGAGTCCCATTCAATGAACGCTTCCTGAGCACCAGTGGCCAGGATGCTGGAAAAAAAAGGGCCACCTTGACGTTCAATGGCAGCAGTTCTGAATTCTTAACAGGCACCTGTGATGACCAGTCATAATCTGAATGTCTATGCTGCTCCGTCCCTCCCCACCGGGGCTTTACACTTCCACCAGTCCCAGCTCTCCAACGGGGGCTCCGAAGCAAGGCAAAAGAGCCATTTAACCCGATGAGCTCCTTAGGCTTCCCTGAATCTTCAAAAACAGGCAGTGCTTTAAAGGTTAAGAAGTTATCGGTGATCCCTTAGGCCCCTCAGAAGCAAATCAATCCAGGACCAGTGAGTTGGGCCAGGGGATCAGCCTGATCCCTGGGCAGACACTTCCCTCCACGCTGGCCACAAGTGCCAGAGGCAGAACTTCAAGATGAGTCTGTGATCCATTATCAGCTGCTATTACCATCCTACCATAGCTGAAAGAAAGAGGCCATTACACATAATACATAAAATAACATTTAGTAAGGAAATCTGGATAATTACTTAGTAAAAAGGACATTGAGCCAGGTTCTAAGCCATTGCCCTGAATTGGGAATGGCATTACTTATGTCTTAAGTTAAATTGAGTAAAACTTCCTAAGCACTCCCTTAAAGAACACCTGTAAGTAATGAGTTGGCCTATCTCATCCATCCTGCTTTGTGCCGCAGTCCTGAAGAGTAGACGGAGATTACTGGTCCCCCACGACCCACCGCTATCTGGCCTGGGCCAGTTCAAGGGGACAAGCTCATCCAGGCCCCCAGTGGAATTAGGGTCCCTCTGGTGTGCACTGGAGTTGGCATAGACAGAGAAAAGCCAAAGCGTTCAACCGATAATGTATTTTCTTTCCTTTGCTGCAATTGATGGACATTAAAACGTATTCAAAATTAGAGCAGACAGAATACAATGAGTGAGTGTGCTATACGGAATCAGAGATCATTACAGCTTATTGTCTTCCAGTAATACCCACACTCACCAGAACCCGGTGATCATCACCATCACTGGAATGCCTTCTGGGTACCTAGTGCAGGTAAACGGATCTCATCCACCCATGACTTCCAATATCACCTACACACTGACAGACTCCCATATTTTTATTCCCAGGCTTGACTGCTTCCCAGAGGAGCCTCCCAATTCAGCTGCCTTCCTGACATTGCCACTTGGATGGCCAAGAGGTACTTCAAATTTAACAGGTCCAGAACTTGACTCGTGATTAACCCAAACCTGGTCATTCATGCCAACGAGGGGCACCTGCATTCTTCCTACTGTCCCTCTGTGTCTCTCACAGGGCCCTTCTCACCAGCAGTTCCTTTTAATCCGTCCTTCTAAACACCCAGAATGTGACCATGCCTCATCATCCTCACGGCAAGCACTCTAATCCATACCAACCCAAACTCAAGTTCGACAGGTGCAACTTCAGCTTCCCTGCTGGTTCCTCTGCGCTCCATCGCCACCGTGATCAGTGTGAGATCTAACTCAAAATTCTGCTCAGTGCCTTTCAGGGGCTTCTCTTCTTATACAGAATAAAGTCCCCAATCCTGGCCAGAGCCTACAGGTCCCTGCGTGACCCAGCCTGTGGAAAAGCGCCTGCCTTCCTGCCCACCTCTCCAAACAGGAGCCTGGCAAGTTCCCACCCCAAGCCTTTGCATGGGCCAGCAGGCCATTCACCCCTCACCTCCTCCAGGTCTCTGCTGAGACACCGCTCATCAGAGAGACTTTCCCTGAGCTCCCGTTATGAATCTCATCCACCCGCTTCTTGCTCTCTAGTCCCCTCACCATGCTCTACCTGCCCTCCTCCCCCTTAATGCTCCTTACAGAGATGCGCACGGTTAGCGTGTCTCTCCAACGCGGGACAAGGTAAGCTGTGGGAGGGCACATTTGATTTCTGGTTGGTTTTTGTTGTTGTTGTTGTGTTTTGTTTTGTTTTGTTTTTTTCCGTTTTAGTCACTGTTGTCTGCCAACATCTAGAACATAATAGGTGCTCAGGAACTATTTGTCGAAGGTATAAATGAGAATGCACAGTGTTAACACTCACCCAATGTTAACTGCTCTGCTGTGAAGAGGCTGTGCCTCCATTTGGGGTCAGCTCCCGACATGAAAGTCAGTATTCTTTCATTATGTGACTCCACCACTTCAAGTTAACCAAGCACACTCGTACGCTTTTATAGCATTTTATAGTTTGTAAAGCACTTTCACGTATAATTATCTTGATTTTAAACGCTTCTCACCATGACTGTCCAAGTAGTTCAGACAGGGAAAAACAGTAAGAAGGGGCTGGCATCCCGCCTAGGCCCCTTGCTCCTCAGCCCCACATCCCTGCCTCATACACACAACCTCCCTGCTTGGGGGAGACGCTGGCAGCACCGGGCGGGAAGGGAAGAGGATTCACAGGATTCACAGGGCTCAGCCTGCACCAGGACATGAACAGACATGTGCAGGGTTTAAGGATGACAAGTTAAACGTGCAGGTAAAATGCTCCCAGCAGTGGCACTTCTGGAGAAATAGGATACTGGTAGGAACAGACCACTCACCCCACATCCTACTCCACTGCCATGCACACCAACCCTTCAGAAAGTTCTGGAACAGAAGCTGAGAGGATACAAAGAGTTAAGGTCAGAACAAGAGCTGAATCCTGGCTGCTGCCCATGAGAATAAAAAGAGAGGGGTGTGTGTGTGTGTGTGTGTGTGTGTGTGTGTGTATATATATATATATATATATATATATATATATATATATATATATATATATATATATATATATTTTTTTTAAGTAAAAAGGCCTGGCCCCACCCTTGACTAATTAAAACAGGAGCCAGTAGAACTCGAACACTGGCATCTTATTTCAAGCTCCTTAGGTGATTATAATGGCAGCTATTGATGCCAACCCCTGGTATAGGGCTTAACCATTGTAAAGGGCTTTCTTTCAAATTATCTCCTTTAATCATTCTCTAGGTGGGGCAAGCAAGTTAGGGGAAAAGAAACAGATTCAGAGAGATGGACTGACTCACAGTCCCCCAGTTAGCTAATAAAAGACAAACCTGGGGCCAAGCCTGGTTCAAGAAATGAGCAGTGAAGTCTGAAGCAATGCTCCCCAGACTTAGAGGATGAACAGATCACCTGGGGATCTTGTTCAAACACTGATTCTGCTTCAGGAGATCTGGAGTGGAGCCCAGGAAAATGCATTTCTAATAAGCTCCCAAGAGCTACTGACGATCTATGGACCACACTTTTGGTAGCAAAGACCAAACAGACACACCTCAATAGTGACTAAATGGAATCCATTGCTCTTTCCCCATGCGGGGAAGGCCAGGAACATTTCAACAGCTTCCCGACAGCTTTCCCAGTCCCAACAGTTTCTCAGTTTCTCTACTACACTATGTAAGCTCTATACCACAACCAACCCTCCCAGTGTCTGCCTGGTACACCAAGTCAATCTTGCCACATTCTATGAAGCATTACACAGACCCACTCACCATCACCACCACCACCCCCCACACACACACACCCCAAAACTACCAAGGTCTAAATGACTTCCTGACCTGTGTACCACTCTCCAAACAATGTCTTCTGTCCACTCAGAGAACACTGGTGTTAGAGTCCCATAGCAGCAGCAAAGATGGCCCTTGCCATCATTTGTCAGGCTGGAACTGATTACACCTGACACCACTCCATTCCCCAATATTACTCCTTTATTATTCAGGGCAGGGTACACTATTCCTGAGGTCATTTTTAAATGTTTTGTGTGCCTTTTAAATATCAGCTGCCACATCTATAGAAAGACTTCAAATGACTGTCTAAGATATTCCATTTTAGCCTTAAATCTTTAAATATACTTATGAATTTTTGACTTTAACAGATTGCCTAATGTCTCTTCCTTCATAATGGAAATAGATCGCAGGGAATCCTCATTAACTCTATCTCCTTGGGGCCCTCTCCTTGGGATGGCCTTACATCTCAAGATTCAGCCTCACAGTTGCTCACCGTGAAATGTACTTGGGTTTCTGGTCCTTGGACCTAAGCATGGACCTGGGCCAGTCTACATCAAAGCACAAGGCAGCCATGCTTCTGCTTACCTACAATAGATTTTTCTCCCACGAGCCTTTGAGCCACCAACAACTGCAACCTCCAAGCAGCTAAATTTGAATTACCCTCCAGGTTCCAGTCTCAAAGCCTTGGTCTTCCCCACCCAACACAGCCCTCCTTGTGGAATCTCTGCAGTTCTTTGTTTCAACCAAGCACTTTAGCAACTAATTAAAACACAACCATATCATAGAAAAGTCTTGTCTCCCCAGCCGGGGATGGTATGGCCCCTATCAGATCCCTTCACAGTCTGGTTTGATGCTGTGCGCAAGCAAATGTTCAGCACCCAAATGCCGATCAACTTTGAGAGCTGACAGTGGCTATGGTCAGTACCAACACCCCACCACCACACGTCTAGCTCTGATCAAGCAAGTTACCAGTCTAAGAACGCCCTGGCACAACCAGCAAACCTCACCGTTGTTCTCTGCTGCTGCCAAGTCCCTTCCCTCTCTACCTAAGAATGACTTCATACCTAAATTTGATCCAGGAAAAAAAAATAGAGCAATCCAAATTTTTCCAGCGCAACATCACTGACACCACAAGCAAGCAAGCAAGGAGAGGCAACTCAAGACAGTAATAACCTCTAATCAAAAAAAGAAGAGGAATTCCTTCCATGTGTGCTATCATGCAAATCTTCCCGACCAAGGAAGTAACGGAAGGGGAAGAATACCATTTTTTTCCCCTAAAAGCTTGATAAAGGAAAGAGGATTTCTAGTATTCCCAAGAGGGATCTTCATTTTTAGGTTTAAACCTAAGGAAATCTGGCTTATTGTATTTACCCCCAACACCTGTTTCTGAGGTTACGTCACTTGCTAACATTTCAGTGCCTTACCCACGCTTCAGTGCCATAACCACGTTATGACGCTTCCTGAATGGAGGCTGATTTGGTCTCAGCTTCTCACACCTCCACAAACCCCCATCAAAGGGGTGTTTCTGTTTCAGGCCACTTAACATATATAATTCCCACCCTTTCTCAGGAAGTTCATGTTTAGATGCTTCTATTTATAACTATTGATCTTTCTGGTACTGTCTAACTTCCTGTGCCACAGTTAGGGAAGAGGGAAAGGGAATTCCCAAACAAATGGGGAGTGGGGCATTTTTTAAAAAAAATTCTAAACCATACTGCCACAGAAAAACCCATTTTTATCCTAATATTTACTTGTCTGCATCTCGTCTAAGTTCCCCTTAGTGTTTACTAAAATCTTGACAAGTGGACCTTTCATTTCCTATCCCTCTACTGAGATCATATTAAATATCCACCCCAAAATGAGCAGCATATGATGTTGCAAATACACGTATACGGATGACCCAGCTGCTATTGGTACATTTGAAGTATGACATCTCTACTCCTCTGTCATCAAGCAGAAGTAATTAAGAATAATCAAGTGGGTGTTAATTGGATATAATGAAACAATCTCCAGTCAGCCCGAGCCTACTATTTGCTTCCTACTAATAATTATGAACACTAAACACTCGTGCTAATCTCCTTCTTCTTACAGAAGCCAAACAGAGATACAGTATTTACTCAGCTAATGGCTTGTTTTGTCTGCAATTTAGTCTGTTTTAAAGCTAGGAAACTCATAATTTGCCAAGCTGTCACCAGCTGCTGGGCCCAGACCAGGGGATGCAGGATTCTTAGTGACAACAGTTCAGGGTATGTCATCTGAGAGGAGAGGGCGGATATGAATTAAGCTGACCTCCAGTTGCAGCCATACCTAGACAGATCTATGCCAAAAAAAAAAAAAAAAAAAAAAAAAAAAAAAACAAAGTTCTAAGTCTACATTCGTCAGAAGTACTTGTAGACCCTGCACTCATTATTGCCCAGGACTTCATGAAACAGAAGAGTTTCCACACGTAACTGTCCGGAGGTCTCTGTTCTCCTTGGAACCATCTCCAGAGGCCTCTGCCACTACAGAGCTGGGGACTGGCCTTTGATCATATTACTTCAGGAGCGTCTTGGCTGTCAGATGACTATTACACAGTAGCGAACTGAAAGTGTCTTATAGAGAGTGACCATTAGAAACATATTACTGGCCATTAAGCAGATGGTTAGATGTTTTTAAAGAGCTCTTACATAGTAATAGAATCAGAGTCGCTGACTATATGTATTACTCTCCCAAGAAAGTGGAAAAAAGAAAAAGACTGAGTGTTTGTTCCAGAGGTGGTTAACTTCACTCTCTCAGGGTCACCAGGAGATCACACATAGACTAAAACTGGCAGCTAATGAAAGGATTCTAGAACAGTCTTCTGAACAATCTGATTAAATCCCTTCCTTATCAGAACTCAGGTGGGATTCCAAATCAAGATCCTTGCCTAGCAGAATCAGAATTTTAAAACAAAGATGCATCTAAACCATATGTTTGCAAACTTTTCCTATAAGGGGTCAGAGAGTACATATTTTAGACCTTACAGACCACAAAGCACATGTCACAACTACTCAGATCTGAAGTTATGATGTGGAAGTGGAAGTAGCCACAGATGCTAGTAAATGAGTTGCCATGGCTGTTTGACAATAAAACTTTATAAGTACAGAAGGCTGCAGGATTTGACCTATAGGTCATTTTTTTTTTTAAAGACTTTATTTATTTATTTGACAGAGAGAGATCACAAGTAGGCAGAGAGGCAGGCAGAGAGAGAGAGAAGAGGAAGCAGGCTCCCTAATGAGCAGAGAGCCCGATGTGGGGCTCAATCCCAGGACCCTGAGATCATGACCTGAGCCGAAGGCAGAGGCTTAACCCACTGAGCCACCCAGGCGCCCTTAGGTCACATATTTTTGACAACACCTGAGTTGGACCACACTGAAACCTGCTTTTCCACTAACACACACTTCTGTGTGAAGTTTTATCTTCATTTGTGGATGGAACTATAACGAATAGGGGTCAACACCCTTCTGCTCAGCAAGTATTATTATAGGACTGCATAGTATTTTACTATTATTTATATATTTATGTGCATATAGAAATATGTTAAACATTATGTATTACATATTATGTATGAATATTCACATATAAATCCCCTCTGCTTCTTTTGTTCATAACTTGAAACACTGAGTTTTCTTAAAGATAAACCACCTGTAATTATTTGGTAAACAAAACCTGTCCATTCCAGGTCCACTATCAAATAGGAGTACATAACTTAAAACAAAACTGTACCCTGGATACAGCAAATCTGAAAGGATTTTATTGACCTTCAAGGGAAAGTGGAAAGACACAATGACCTAGGGGATGAAGGACCCTAATGTTTCAATAACTAGATAACTGTGAGTCCTCAGACACATTATTTAACCCCTCTAAGCTTTGGTTGCCTCTGAAAAAAATGAAAGAGTTATATCAAAGGATGGCTAGAGTCACCTCAAGCTTTCATATTCTCTGATCAGTGGACAGAAAATAGCTTAATTAGCTCACTTGATTACAGGATGATATTAACGAGGCCAAAGGAGCAAGTTAAATAGCCATGCAAGGCTAGCTAGTTTTAAATAGAGCAAAACACTGTCACACAGGTTATAACTCAACTTGCTTGACTAACAGGGCATGGCTAGTTCAGTCCTCCTCAAATCAATAACACAGACAATACATGATAACAATAAGCCAGAAATAGCTTTATGTAAAAGTATCCTTAATATTGTTCTAGAACTATGACTACTAGACTGGACAACCAGGTATTTCACCCTGCTTCTTTTCAAGGATGTGGTGAAGAACCATGTCTTTCCAGTGTGTCCTGGGCCAGTCCATGGTCCTACCATGCATGACCTGAGTTCAGGGTACGCCACGTTTCATTCACTATGGAAGTCAGACAAGACGTGGACTCATCTGCACACTGCTTAACAAGACAGATCTAGTGATCACATGCTTGGGAGTCAGGCAATGCCAAAGTACTGGGCAAGTTCCTAAATAATTATGCTCCATTTCTATACTTCTCTTATTCTGGATTGGTAGCCATTTGCACACCCCGTCAACAAATAGAAATGGTCTCCTGGTTGCCACATTCTGGTATGTAGAGGAGAACAAAGCTACAGCTTCAAGGAGGCAGGAAAACCAAATTACACATAATATCACCATGGTTTTTTTCTTCTTTGTCCAGGTCTTTATTCTCTCACTATTTCCCAGTTCACCTTGGAGAGTACAACCATCTATCTTCCAGGTCTTAGATGTATTTGCTCCGCTATTCAGCAAACATTCACTGAACGACTTCTATGTGCCGGGTAGTATTCCAGACAAGTGGGAACCAAGGGTGGCCAAGATTTGGTCACTGCTCCAGTAGAGCTGAAGAGTCATTTGGGTTTTTTGTTTGTTTGTTTTTTGGTTTTTTGAAGAGGAATGCCCTAGGCATATATGCTTCTACTGTATCTATGATAAGTACCTCAAGTGTAGAAAAAAGTACAACTTATCTGAAATTCAACATTTTTATTACTTTTTTACATACTCAGTCCCAACTTACTAAACACCAGATAGCCACCAAACAATCTGATGACTTTGGAGGTTGAAAAAAAACAAAATTAAATTGACCCTGTCTTCAAAGAGCTTACAGCTTAGATGACTCTTCCATGGGCTACTTCAGGTTAGTGAAAACCAAAGTTTTAGTATCAATTTTATTTCCATAGGTTCTGTGAGGCTGACTGTAATCACAGGGATGGCTACATCGAGAGCTCCTAACTGGGCCTACTTAGATACATCCAATAGTTGCCTAACATACTATACTTGAGCTCAAAGGGTCCACAGGGACCTTCTAACATTTTACTGATAAAAATATGAAACCTGGGAAAGTGAAGTCACTTGTCCAAAGTCACACAACTAGTAGGTAAAATTAAGCTCTAAGAGGATCAAGTCCAAAGCGGGCTTACTAGGCCTACCTCCAAAGTTAGCCAACATATTCACAAAATGGGTCTGCCAGATCCATCAGTTGAATAAATGGAAACAGGACGTTGCGGTAGCATCACTGCATAAGGAAGTTTGGTGATGCTCTAAGAAGGCTTGGGTAGACCTGATGTCCTCTCCAGATCTTCTGACCTCATGATTTCCATGATATTAAATGTCCCTTCTGACTCCCAAACCCTACAGTACAAACATTACTCCACTACTTTGGAAAACTAGACAGCCTACTAGAAGAAAGCATAAGTGGGTGGAGGTCATGTCATTACAATCAGGCTCTGCCTTACTCCTTTAAGCAGCCATGGTCAGGTTCATTTAATAATGGAATCCAGAAGCTTCTAATACTCCCGGCTCCAGGTCTAGACACAAACCTATGCATGATCTCTCATCCAAGTCCTACTGGATTCTGACCTTCTTCTTGGTTCTCCACCTGCTGCCTTTCCTAGACCACAGCACTTGTTACCTGGTGCTGTCCTCCCATTAAGACCTTAGACATAATTTCTATTATCTAGTCTCAAGAAGCCCTGAGAAAATGGCTCCTTGGATCCCACCTAGACCATAAGACCCCATCTCAGCTTACACCTCCCATGGGAATTTGTTAAAATTATCCACACTTCACATGATAGCACGCCTGCCCTGCCCCACCCACCCACCCACTCAGACACACACAGTCCTTCTAGTCACTAGCATAATGGTGGAGGGGAACTTTCACCAAACTCTATGAAATTTTCTACTAATTCAACACCACGGACCCAAAACTAAAAGCTCTTCAAATCCATTCATGAGCTTCAATGGTAGACATACAAATGCTTATGTATGTCCTATAAACTAGGAATAACCAGACTGTCAAGGTAACCAAAAGAAAAAAAAAGAAAAATCCAAAACCAGCTCATGGGAAGGTCAGAATTCCTCTAATTAACAACAAACGCCTCACAATGAATAGCTTGATGAGGACAGGGCTCTGAACTGCAATGAGATTTTTCTTCTATTTGGCGAGCAATGAAATCATTAAGGTAATAGATCACCCTTCCCGCTAACAAAATCTTTTCATGTCATCTCCTTCCATGCGCATGCAAGCAGAAGACACACATCTATTGTCTCTTACTTCTGGAAGTTGTAAGTGGAGGGAAATTGTCATCATTAAATTGAGGATAATGGTCCTCCTTCCCCACTCCCCCTTTCATTCCCTCACATTGTTCCTTAGCTCTGTCTGACACATACCTTGTAAATGTCAACACACAAGTATGTTCTGAAGACCAATGGGCAGAAAGTTCTGATTACCAGCAAAAATCCATCATGTGATACCTAATAGTCACCCCTGCAGCGAGAGGAAATGATAATTGCTTTGCTGTGCAAGGTGGAGAAGCTGACCTCAAAGTGTCTCTGGTGGGATTAACATGCAATGAAGATGGTACAGACAAAGACCACTGCTGAGCGCACCAGGGACCCCATCAGCCATCCTCACCTCCGTGGTGTGTCGTGGAGGAACATAGGCAGCTCTGATGATAGCCTCCGCTTCATCCTCCAACATATTAACCCAGGGCCTACTTCATTCAACCCCAGTGGGGAACCAGGACCCTCTGAGTGGGCCAAGATGAACCCTAGAAGGTTCCCATCCAGGACTCAGGAGGGTTCACACCAGGAAGCCGACCCCTTTGGGGAAAGACGAAGGAACAGGGCAAGTGAGCTCTGCCTAGAGAGTGCCTAGCTGGTGTACCACCATCCAAGAAGGATGTGGAGCTTTGATGCCATGGGCATGTACCTTGCGAGGTCACAGACAGAGCTCCTCCAAGCAACCAGCATGCTGAGTCAGCAAAGGGAAGGAGGTGGCTTCCCGACCTGAGGAATTCTGCAGGAGGCCTTGCTGTCCACGGGTTGTCAGGGGCTGTCATTGGGCCACAAGGACTGTTTGGCCTTGAGCATTAGTTATGTTATGTAAATTACCCTTAATGAAAGTGCGGCCTTGGTCCATAAAAACTTAACACTGCATTTATCTTCATTTGAGCTCTCCCCAGCAGCCACCACCTCCCTTTACAGACCATATTAGCTAGGCTTTCACTGCCCGTCCCTGTCCTCCACAGCCCCCATCAGGAGGGCCCCAGAAGAGGGAGAGGAGTTGGCTTACACTTAACAAGACAGATGTGCCATTGTGGAGGTGGCATCAGGCGGCCCAAGTGCACATGCTGAACGACGGAGCAGATGCAGCCCTGCCCGTCCCTCGTCCCCAGGCTCTCTTTGTGAACAGCGTTCAGATGGCGGCAGCAGATAAAACTTCATTGTGCATTCCTGAGAGTTGGGTGTCACCTCTGACTCCTCAGCAAGCATTTATGAAGTGCCTCCTGTGTACACAGCACACAGCCAAGACATCTCTTTCTGCCTCTCCATGCAGGGAACAAGCAGGCAACAGTGTCGACTCTGAGACACCCCAAGTGAGATGCCCAAAGCAAAGTTCTAGGTGCTCTGCCATTGCCACAATAGCTCCTACGCCTCAACACCTTTGAAGAAGGAATTTTTTAAAAGTAACAATTTTTTTAAGTCAGTCTGAAATCCTCAGCTGTGAGTTTTAATACAGGTTCCCAGAGTTGAAGAGGAAAAGAATTGGGCTTATGTAGGAATTGGGAGGAGAGGAAGTTTGGGTCTGGCTTGCCTTGCACGCCGTCTTCATAATTATCAAACATTTTAAAAGCTAAACGCCTTACTGCTGCCTATTAAAACCTTCCACGGACTGATGCTGCCCATCTGCCAGGCTCAACTCTGTCCCTGCCCTTCATTCCCCGATGGACACACAGGCCTCTTCCCGATGCCCCACAACCACTAAACTCTGTCCCATCAAGAGCCTTTCACAGGCTGTTCCCCTCTGCCTGCAATGTTCTTCCCTCACTCCTTTCCTAATTAGCCCTGCCTCCTTCAGCTCCCTGGGGAGAAATCCCTCATCGGGAAAACCCTTCCAAAGCACCCTAAGTCAGACTAGGTCTCACTGGGTCCTTTTCCTCCTCAGTCCCTGCCCCAACTATGATTGAACGTCTGTTTCTCAGTGATGCCCTCACCTCCCCTGGACTGGAAGCTCCATGAGGGCAGCGGCCATGTTTCCTTTTCTGGACAACCAAATCTTGAGCATCAAGCACACCGTAGGCAGCTAAAGCAATTACTGGATACACGTGCATCCATACATACACACGGATCACTTCCTCTCCAGGATGATGCAAAAAATACCAAGAAAAGAACTATGCTCACATTCGCTGAATGGGAAGAATTCAGAAACCCTAACAGTGACTGAACATTAGAAAGAGCTGCCAGGAGAAGCCAGGTAGACACTAGGTGAGAACATCTTCAAGAAGAGATCACCCCTTCCAAACAGGACAGCAGGCAAAGAGGTGAGCTGACCTTCCACACACCCGGCCATCCCCGTGGTGTCTGTCCTGCCCGCCTGACTGGTGAGTCATGGCAGTTGCATCTCATCGTCTGGTCTGGGAGCATTTCTACTCCAAGTTCAAGTTCAACCTTTATCCCCACTCCTTGTTGTGCCACTTGGCTCCTAGGAAGAAGATGGGTTTTGTTTTGTTTTCCAGGAAGCAAAATACAGGAAATGACTATAATAAAGCACTGGGTTGGCAAAGACTGGTTTTCTCAAAGTCAAGGGCTAAATGTGTTGGTTGCTCTGTCCCAAAGCCCAGGAGAGGAAAGGGTATAATCCCCAATGAAGGGATGTACTTGCAAAATTCCTCTCTCTCACCTAGATAAAAAAGGAGTTGCATATTTGAATTAGTTGGCCACAAGTTCCTGGAAAAGGAGATTATCCCAATTTGTTCACCTCACAAAGGAATTGTGTGAATCCTGTTTGACCCCTGTTTTTCCAATCTAGGGTATGAATTTAGCTAGCTTCAAAAATGTTTTAGGGCTTCCACAGAAATTTGTAAAATGTCAGCGTGAAAATTTTAATTGAGTTATTAGCAATATCTCTTCTTTGAATGACCTTTTAGTACTCCTTATAACATATCACCTCCTTTTACTACCTTCTGGCTGACAGTTTCTAATATATTCCTTCTTCCTAGATGATATCATCTGTCCTTGGGTAGAATTAACTAAAGCACTCTACATTCAGGAGCTGACATTAATCCATAGCCCCAGATTTGTAACAGCTGCTGGTATAAACACTATTTCCATATATTGGGTTTTAACAATGACTGGAAGAAAGGCATAGTGTTCGTTGGACACTGACGGCATGCACACAAAAATCAGGGTGACAAACATCATGATTTTTATTTTATTTTATTTTATTTTTTTTATTTTAATTGACTTAAACAGTATACGTGCTACACAAATCTAAGAGATATTTCTAAGTTCATGGAAATTTTGTATTTCTCTTAAGGATCACATGCACAGAAGCAACTAATCAAGAGAGGGCATTATAAGGATGAATGGCAAACAAGTTGTTTGTTCAAGTAACTTTCTGATACTCAGTAAAGGAAATGCAGAAAATACAGTCCCCTATTCTTCATAACCCAGACATTTTGCATCATTCCAAGAAATGGAAAAAGTAAATCAACATGGCTTGCGGACACAAAAAGCTCCATTCAGAGCTGAGAATCGCCAAACAGGGAAAAGATAAATAAAGCCCATCCCCCCAAAATTCCTAACTCCAGTGGCTTCTCTTAACAACCTCAAGGCACCCAAACCCCATGTCCTCATGTGAAAAAAATCAACACAAGAGCAGAAGGCCCCGGATCTCTTTTGACTCCTCCTGGTCTCCTCCCACAGACTATATTCTGTGGAAAAGAAGCACGTATACATCAGCGCAGCCAGAAGCAGTGACATCTGTAGGGACCTCACCGGCGCTTTCTATCAGCTCAACCATGTTATTTAGAATCTGAGGCGGTAATGACCATCGTGAATGCCAGACTGCTGAGGCAGGTCCCAGGGCTCGAGGTGGCTGATAATTAAAGTGTTGCTACCCTCACTGTGTGGTGAGAACCCAGTGGTGGGAAGAAGAAATTTCCAAGGGTAAAGGAATCTGTAAGCGGGGCTAGCGGAAGCAAGATTCTGCAGAAGCCAAGCGGGGGTTCAAGAGTTCCGTCCCTTTTCCTGGTGCCTCACACTCTGCACTCACTGACCCTTAGGAGAAAACGCCAACCCCCTCTTCACACCCCGATACCTTGCCTGACTCAAGTCGCAAGATGGCCATGGCCACCATATTAGGATATTGTGAAGTGCGGCCATATTGTGACAGCTCGGCAGAAAGGGGACTGAGCATTCACCTGATGACCAAAAGGTTATTGCTGCTAGTATTTCACCTGGGGAACAGGGGTGTTTCCAGATGAGTCCCAAGTTCCGGGAGAGCAGACCTAGGTCAGTGTGAGAGAACTACCTCCCTGGTCTGGATTTAAAAGGTGCCAAGCACCTAGGAGGGTTGGCTCCTCACGCTCTGGATTAAGGAAAGCAGCTACAGCACAGAAGCAAACTGCCAAGTGAGGACTCAGGAGACTGGAACAAAGCGGACAGTGTTCAGAGCCCTGAAAGGTAGCTAGCTGGTCAAGGCAGAATTAGAACCCTGGGCTCTGCAAGCTGGGACTCAACTCCTGGTACACCCTTGATCTCTCTGTGTCATCCCCATGAACTGATCCAGTCTGTCTCAGTTGTGCCAGCACAGAGAAAACAGCTTGCCCCTGGGACCCGTGGGGCTGCATCAGACATGGAAAATCCACGCAGGGGGATCATCAGCCCCTCCCCTCCAATAGAGTTCTGCTAATTGTGGAAGTTTCCGCATTTCGCTTTTACTAAGTAAGTAGTACTTTCTCCTCATGCTACCTCCAGTATTCAAAGCTTACCCATCGTATTACTCTCTAAGCCAGTTTGCCTGTTGGACTGATCTAAACCCAGTTAGTAGGTCTAATTATTTATATTCTCCAAGTAACCTATTTCATTCACTTGTTTGTCCACTCGGCTTACTGCCCATTTAGCATGAGCCCTGCACGAGATAAAAGAGCTAGAAATGCAAACAGGGTGTGGCCCATGCCCCCGTGCCACCCCTGGAGAGGGAAACATTGGAGTTCAGGGGGATGTTTCGGGGGATATCTAGTTACATCAGGAAAGCAGATGCCTCCTCTGCCCAGGCACGATGCAAGCCCCCTGCACAAGACTCCCTGTTACAGTAAGGGATTCAGGAAGCACTAACAAGAAAATCAATTTCCCTCCGCGAGGAAAGGGGACCGGAAGCCCAGCAGGTAATGAGTTCCACTAGTCCTGGCCTTGCATGATGGGAGGTTGACCTTGTGGTAAAGAATATGAACTGGAGAGTCAGACAGACATAGGTTCTCATTGCAACTCAAGCAGCCGGGGCTAACAATTCAGCCGAGGCAAGCCTCAGGTTTGCTCACCAGTAAGGTTAATAACCCATGCCCCACCCTTGTTGCAGAGCAGTTGTTCTCAGGGGTGGCCAGCAGCACCAAGATCCAAGGGAACTTACTAGAAATGCAGATTTTCAGGCACCATCCTAGACCACTAGAGTGTGAAACACTGAGGACAGGACAGCTGATTCTGACACTCTTTAAAGTCTGAAAAAGACAGATGCCTGCATTTAAAGGACTGATGCTGATTACGTGCTTCGCCAAGTGCCCAGCGCAAAGGAAGCCCACATGCATGGCAGCTGTGTCATAAAGTCCTGGGAAAGTGACGTAGAAAAGGACATGAAGGGATTGCTAATCTTTGCTAGAGGTCGGAACCCAAGTGGAACCTCAAGTGCTCCAGCAGCTTGCATTGGAAACCCCTGGGTGATTATCAAACTGCAGATCCTTAAGCCACACTTCAGGCCCAGGAATATAAACCAGGGCCCGCAGGATCTCAAACAGGCATCTCTGAGGTAAGTGCTCTTCTACTGGTTTGCTGAGGGATGGTCGGCGGGGGGGTGTGCTTCTTATTTTAATTATACACTTCTTTAGTGATCACTTATGCCTGCATCTACCTCAAGACGGTTCCCACAAGAAGCTCCCTCTCCAGCTCTTTTCTCTGCCACCATGGTACAAATTCCTCTCACTCCTCCTCCTTTCCTCCCTCCACCTCTCTCTCTCACCTTAACTTCTTCAATCTGACTTCGTCATTCGTGTCCCCATCTCTAGCCTTCTTTCCCTTCTGGTCTGTATTTCAAAATCACTTCCTGGCGGGTATTTCTAAAATATAAAATCTAAGCATGTCGCTTCGCACTTGAAAACGAAGAGAAACAGGAAGCAACCTTTGTTGCTCCCCTTACCCCAAGGGAGGTTTTATGGCACAGAATTCCAAGTCCTTAGTCTGCCCCTATCAGAACTTCCCCAGGCTGACTCGAGGCTCCACTGCACCCACTTCTCTTCAAGTATCATCAATCACCACCAGGGTCCAGTTCCTGCTCCCCTATCAGGACTTGCTCTTCCCTGGAAAGAAATGACCTTCTGCCTTTTCTTCAGAGGAGGAACCTTCTGTCCTTCCCCAAATTCCTTCATCACTGATGTGAACATGGACGTGTTTACTATTATCTTTGCCAAACCAACAAGTCTAAGAAGGAAAAGACTCATTTATGTAGAGTCTAAGCCTTGAAAAATCCCACCAAAATAAGCAGGGAGGAGTTTGGAGAGGCAGTAGTGGCCCTTCTCACTGCCCTCCACCTAACCAAAGGGCTGGGGTAACCATCACTAAAACACACAAGGATGTAAAGTGAATCTGGAGAGCTGCAACCATTGTCAAGGGGACTGGGGTGGTGGGTGGTCAAGTAGTTGATATTGGCATGTCAGAGCTTCTAGGGACATGTGGGTCTGATGCCGAGTAGTTACTCAGGATTACACTCCCTGCCTGGCTGCACAGGCCCACACCGGGATGGTGCATGGCAGCCTTGGGTTCACAGAACTGAACTGACATAAAAGATGGAAGCCAAAGTGTGAGTACAACAGTCGTGCATCTTCCCATTCATCACAGTGGGTAGAACAGGAGAACTAACCTTCTGTCTTTTACCTTCTGTCATTACAGCATACTTCTACATATTCGGTATCTACATTTCAAAGACCTCAGCTCACTGGGTGGTTTGGATCATCTGACAGCATTATTAAGAGTTGGGCCAACATTGTACAGCACAGCATTACAGGAAACGCTTTCAATTCTAGAGACAAAATACCTGAGTCTCTTTGAAACTTAACTCTGGCTTCTATTAGCAGTGTGACCTTGGGCAAGTCACTCAAAACTCTTGGGCCTCAATCTCCTCAGCTGTAGAGTTGAGTCACTGCTCCAGGTCAGACCAAAATCACAGAGTCGCTATGAGGATCATATGACTTAAGAGAAAGGAACATGCTTGGTCAATATAACTCATTTTTCACTGACCACTATGCCCCATTCAGAATTTTTATCCCACATTGTGAGGCAGGTGTCTAGAGACCTTGCCCTTTTCTAAGAGTATCTGTGACAGAACTGCCTCAAACTCCTCTTCAGCTTTTCTGTCTTTCAGAGTCTAGGCCCATGAGATCACAGCAATCTTTCTGAAAATGTTTGTTGAATGCGTAACATGCAATCATCTCCTATAATGCTTCTAGGCCAAATATGGGCTTGAACTCCTTCTTTCCTCCCTCTTTCACTTAATTAATTCTTTCTTCCTGATCTGCTTAATTCATTCCCATGTTCTCTTCATCAAAACACCTCTCAATCTCAAGGCTTATTGGGAGTGCAAGGGAAACAGTGAGTGTGGAGTCGGGAAAAAGGCCCCAGTGAGCACATGCATGGGTCTCTACAACACTTCCATAAATCCTGCCAACCGGCAGACAAAGACACAAGGAATGGTTGTTTTGTTCTAAGCACAAACATGCCACTTGGTCATTCTGTCCCTTACCTGGACTTCCCGCCTGCCATCCCTATATCAGATCTGATGTCCTAGGAGGACAGGAAAGTCCTGGTTAGTCACAGTTCTGCCACAATTCTCTCCTTACCACTACTCCCTGCTGATGACATTAGCTGGAAGACTGCCAGAGCTCAGAGAGAAAAACTCACCAAAATGATCATAAAGCCATTTAGGAAGATATGAGCATGATCAACACACTAAATAATAATTACTCACATTTGTATTCCCTGCCAATCTTTATATACGGGGTATAACTGTAACCTGCTCCAAATGAATCACCTGGTTCTAAATGCCTGAGAGTCACAGTCCTATGATTCTGACAAAGTAACCCACATATCTCATACCACGAGCTTATAACAAAGACATTGCTGTGAATTGAAACCCCAAGAACAAAGCCAATTGGAATTTTTAAACATTTACTCCAAACTTTTCATTATGGGTTATATTCTTCTCAAATATTTCATCATGCCTTTTTCCTCTCTCTGGTTTAAACCTCAATCACTAAAAGGAATGATTCGTAGGCAATAATGTAGAAACAAAAGGGGAGATTAAATACAAATTAAGCTTTCATTTGTACTGTTTTTCCAGACTGAATTAAAGTGATTGAGCTAACTTTGGTGTAAAGTAAATTTTACAGCTGTTGGAAATGATAGAATGTAAATTGGATTATACTATTTAAATATTTTACAAATAATTGAAATGGCATTCTTATAAGTTATATTCAAATATTCACGTTCAAACATAGTAGATCATGCTGACTGGCTGTAGATATATATCTTTCCTTCTGTTTGGTATTTCTTCTATTACCAAAAGGAAACTAAAAAAAAAAAAAAAAAATCACACAAAGATAGGTCAGAGGGTACCAGTTAAGATGGGAATGAAAAGGCATGATGGGATAATTTACCTTATTCAAATTAACTCGTTCTAACAGATACTTATTGATTACAGAGCACTGAGCAAGCCCCTGGATACAATAAGGAAGTAACCAGTCTTGCCCTGAAAGTGCTTACCATCTCCCAATAGGAAGGAAATTAAGCCAAATTAAATTATGCTACTTAAAGCAGAATAATGCAAATGTATACCAAACAGGAAGTGCGGGGAGAAGTTAAAGAGGGAGGGTTGAGAGAAACGATGAAAAAGGTATTTAAGGTAGGTTTTGAAGGATAGACAGAATTTCTACTAGGTAAACACTTTCAGAAGCATGTATAAAAGGCAAGAGAGGAATAAATAGCCCCAGTTCATGGGAATAAGAAAACATGGGACATGTCTGGAGAACAGAGAATAGAACAAATCAAAAGGAGCTAGGATGCCTAGAAAAGTAGTGAGAAATTTTCTCAGTCATTCACCAACATTTATTGATTATCCATGTTCCCTTAAGCTCTATGGGGGAATATAAAGAAAAATAAAGATCACTTCCCTCAAGGAATTTGCATTTTAGCAGATAAGGCCTGTAAATAAATACCAAGTAGAAAGCAAAAAGTACCACACAGAGGTAACAGATCTAGCGTCTTGTCAATTTAGTGCAGGGAAAGGTCACCACTAAGCAATGAAGAGAAGAGACTTGAAGGATGAAAAGGCAAGGATAAACACACTCATCCATCCGTCCGTCCACTCATTCACTAAAAATATCATTTATATTTACTTTCCTCCTGTCTTGGATATGGAACAAAATAATGGAAATAAAGGCGAACAAGACACAGTCTTTACCTCAAGGAACTCAGTTTGACTGCCACAAAGGATAAGGGTGAATAAGAGAATACCAGCAAGATAGGCTACTGTCAAACCCAGACAGCCTAGGATTTCGGGCACGAACAGCTCTATATTGTGAAGTTTGTGAAACCACTGATGGTGTCTGGCAGCAGCTTTCAGAAAACTGGTCTTAGTTTGAATCCCTTTCAAAGCAGAACCTGAGATGAGCACACAGATGCAGGGAGTTTATTTGGGAAATGATCCCAGAGAATAGGAGACAAAGAAGGGAGGAGGAATGTCCAATGTCAAGGTGCATTATCAAGGTCACTTCTCTGGCACCGGGGCATGACCTCTTCTGTAGCATGCCCAAGAAGCATATTAGAGTCCTCCCAGAACTGTCGTCATGAAGGACAGGTTACTGTCACCTGTAGTTCCCCAACGACTGAGGGTTACCCCTATGGGGGCCACTGGTTTCCTTCCACTTCAGACTGAACTGAGCTTGGGCACAGACTCTCAGAGCTCCAGGGAAAATCCTTGGGCAGAAAACCTCACAGAATACCATGAGGTGAGACACTGTCAGCAAGAGTCTGAGCTCTCATGAACCTGAGCATCATGACTGCAACCGTGGGTAGCCTGAGGAGTTGGGACAGGGGCCTCACAAGTGTCTGGTAGAATCAGGCAGCAGCCAGCACGCAGGGTAGGGGAGAAGAGAAAGAGCTAGAAAAAACAGCCATTGTCTAGCCTGGATAAGGGAGAGATGATGGGGACCTGAATAAAGGTGGCATGGCTGGTTAGAAGGGATGGATCCTGAAGGATGAAGCAACCGATGACCTGTGTGGAGCTGGGGAGATCCATCACAGATCCATGAGGATCTAAAGCTCCATGAGTGAGAACAAGATGGCACCACAGACAGGAGCTTAAGTGAATGAGAGGAGAGCAGCTGAGAGCAGACGATGCCCAGGAGGAAGGTGGCCATACAGGACCAGAGTTCTGGAGAGAGTGAACTGGAAATTATCAACAGAGAGACAACAGCAGTATTCACAGTGTTGCTAAAAAGACGGTATAATAAGGGTTGGGGGGAGAAGAGCTTTGAAACCCAAGAAACCTCTCTTCTTGATGAATGGGAAGGGAAGACAGATGACGAGACAGGAAAGGAGAGATCACAGTGTCTACATGAGCAGAAAGCAGACTCTCAGGAATGAGAGGCCAGTCAACAGGGTGAGATGGTGCAGAGAGGATGAAATTATAAAGGCTTAGAAGGGCCTGCTTGACGTTGGGACTGAGAAGTCACAGGAGGGCTTTCAAGAACGCAGTTCGGTAGAGAGGCAGGCTAGCTCCAGGATCTGGTTGACGAAGGTTTAAGGAATAAGGGAGAGAGAGTCAGTTCTTTTCAATAGGGATTCTTCGTCTGAATCACACAATGTGCTTCCTGTGACTCTTTTCTCATTTCTCCCAAGAGTGGTACCTAACTAGTACCTTTCTAAATGCACAGAAGTTACCATCAGGGCCCTAAACCAGGGGTCAGCAAGCTTTTCCCACGAAGAACCCCACACGGCATCTTGCGACTACTCTGCTCTGCTGCCGTAGCATCAAAGCAGGCATCAACACCACTAAAATGAATGGCATGGCTATGTGCCAATATGGTTTTATTTATGGCCACTGACATTTGGATTTCTCATATTTTTCATGTGTCAAGAATTATTCTTTTTAAAAATGACTTCAACTTTCAAAAATGTAAAAACCATTCTTAGCCCATGAACCCTACAAAAACAAATGCTGGGGCCACATTTGGCTTTCAGGTGATAGGGTAGCCCTACTGTATGACTTTAGAGTTTAGTGATCACCTCAGTTATCACCTGAAGGTGATAGATGTCTTTAGACACCTCAAATAAATGAAGAGGAGAGAAAACAATAGCATGAGACAGAGTTAGCACCAAGAATTTGTTTTTTGTTTTTGCATCGGTTTGTTTTTTGTTTTTGTTTTTGTATTTGAGACAGAGGAGGGGAGGGGAGGGGAAGAGGGAGAGAGAGAATCTCTGAACATGGACCCCAAGGCAGGGCTCGATCCCATGACCCCAAGATCATGGCCTGAGCTAAAAGAGTCAGACACTTAATCAACTGAGCTACTCAGATGCTCCTCACATCTGTTTTTAAAGAGTAGGAAAAACACATGCATCGTGACAGGCTAGGAGGAAGTTACCTTTGGAGAGGGAAAGTTGAAGCTACATAAAAAAATGGAAGGAACTGGCAGATCCACATCTTAGATGAGGGAGAAAGGGCACAAGATGAAGGAGTGAACTGGGCAAAGGAGAGGCAGATAGTGTCCTCTGAGAGGGAAGGTGAGGCGGGAAAGGCTAGAAGCAGATTACTGAGGACCTAAAATGCCAACCCAAAGAGTTCACACTTCATTAGGTGACCAATGAGGAGCTATTGAAGGTGTTTAGGCCAAGGAGTACAACCCGGGAATCAGTAATACACTGGGTCTCCCCGCTGCAGACTGAATAAATAAGCCGATACTCTGTATACATATTTACATAATGGTGGAATGAGCAGAATAGAAGCTGAAAATATGTGATAACAGACTCTCTTGCTCAGAAACCTGCTCCACCAGTGCATTCTGGGAAGACAAGATAAGACCAGCTGACATACTCAATGATAGCTAGTTCAATATATCCATATATCAATGTGCTCTTACCCTCAAGTATTTGAATATTGGCCATAGCAGGAGCCCATGACCTGGGCTTATAGCACCTTGGGGCTGGGAGTAGGGTACAGTATATTAACCAGGGCTAGGTTCCACCCCCGGCTTCATTATTCACCATCTGCGTGGTGCTAGCACAGGTAACTGAGCATCTCTGGGCCTCAGTGTCCACAGGGTCAAATGGGAATTTGAGTATCAGTCCAAGTATCCCAAAAGCTCATAACAAGGATCATTAGGATCAATAGTGGACATTAAAACACTCTAAATCTGCAACAGTCAACAGAGATATAATACTGTAGCTTAAAAAAAGAAAAAAATGGTTCCATGAGGTCACCTGTTGGAGTCACTTCTCTAGACCTTCCCCTTCTTACACACCTGAATCTTTTTTGCATTGGGCAGTAGTAAATGACTTCACCAAAACTCCTACTCTTTGATGGGGCTCTTTTTCTTGATGGTTCTTGGAGCACAGGATGTCTTTCTAGAGTTGTGGTCCTGGGGTAGTCAAGCCATTTACACAGGATGCTACTGTGGGGGTTTGGGAGCTCAGTGAGGACCTATTGGAGAGGGTGGCACGTCGGGGGGGCCTTGAAGGCCAGCTGAGATGGGAGACCCAAAGAGGAGGCAAGGCTTTCGGAGCAGTGGCCCAGGTCAAAGTACACACAACTGCTTCATTTCGGCCGAGCATCTTGGTGCCCTAGGAGCAAAAGCCCAAAAAAGCCACCAGGAGAGGCTCAGAAATATCCAGCCAACATCAGAGTCTAAGACGAAAAATGAAAATATTTGTTATCTTCCTTGTACAATTCATATTCTACTTTTGTTTTCACAGCAGAAATCCAGGAGATATAATCCTTTAATATGAACAATAATCATAGTTACCAAGAGCCACCTCTGTTGGTGAAGTGGTGAGCATCCCACCAGACTTACATTCACGTTTATTGTTTATCAAAATTCTTACTTCTCTTAACTCTTTGATCTGTAAGAGAGTTGTGTCAGATGGGTATGGAAAATAAAATTTACCCTGTTGCATAGAAAACAAAACAAAACAAAAAAACTGTGGCCCAGAGAGGTTAAGGGACCAGTGTGAAGATACACAGCTAGTAAATGATATGGGAGGGTGTGGGAAAGTGGGCTGCATGCCTCCAAGACCAAATTTGTTGTTTATCCAGACCCATGATAGGCCTTCTCTGCTATCGAAAAGTGGAGCCTTCCTGTGAAAACTTTCATAAGCCAAAGTGGTATGACACGATTACCATTGCTTTATATGGAAAGATTTTTGAGCATTCACTGATGCACCAAGACAGAGCACAGAGGCTCAAAACACAGTTCAAAGTTAGCACGACTCGATACTGAGCTGCCCAGTGCCGTCTGGGGGCAAGAGGCTGGCTGTGCATCTCTGGCTCACGAGGTGTGCACTGCCTCCCCAAGCTCATGGCCAAGCAACTGCCGAATGGTGTGCCCCTGGCTCATCTTTCCATCACAGTGAAAATCCACTTTAAATTTCCTTTGGCTCAAGGAAACAAATAGCACTGAAGGTCTTTAGTGCAAGTGAAGCAGCGTAACACAAAGGTCTGAAAAGCGGGGGGTACCTGTGAACCTCTTGGATAAATCCAGCCAGGTCTTCATCTTTAGGTGGGCAATGACCTCCTACCAAAAGTCGTGGTCACCATGTTTACACATGGACAAAAGGAAAGGAGCAGGACAGCAAAATCGTGAAGTCAGAGGTGAGCAGACTATGGTCCATGGGCCAAATGCAGCCCACTGTCCATTTCCGTATAGCATGTAAGCTAAGAACGTTTTTTATAGTTTTACATGCTGGGCGTGGGGAGGCAAAACAATGATGACATGGGAAATTACATGAAATTCAAATCTCAGCGTCCATACTGACACTGAACAAAGACTCGCCTGCTCACTTACGCACAGACTACGGCGGTTTCTGTGCTGTAATGACAGAGCTGAGTTGTCACCACAGAGCCTGCATGGCCTGCAAAGCCAAAAAGACCTACCAGGATGGCATGCATCTTTACAGAGGAAGTGTGCTGACGGCTGTCCTAAGTCATGGGTCTGCAACAACAGTAAGGATAAAACATGGTAACCGGAGAGGGGGGTTGCAGGAGACAATAGGACCGAACCCCCAGATATTCCCTATTCCACTTGTGAAAACAGGATTTCGAGGGAGAAATTCTCAAACAGCTGGTACCTCGGCACTGGGTGTTGCTGGGGTTCATGCGATAGTTTCACGACTAGAACTGCTTCTGACAGTCCCTTTAATTTCTCTTCCTCACTGCCTCCCCTCCCCCAACCATCAGGCTCACACAGACCGAGCCTCATTGCCATTAGAAATGAAGAGACTCTAGTGTCAGCTCTGAAATCAGTATCTCACTTCCTCAGACAAGTGGATATTTATTGACAGGGTGTGGGATGGAGAAAGAAAGGAGAGAGACTGCCTGTCCAGAAGGCAGTAACCTTGGTGGAGATGCAATGTCGCCGGCCCTAAACCATCATTCTCGCAGATGTACAGCATATTATTTAAAGGGAAACAAATATCAGCCACTGAATGTCACGGCAAGGACACATCTCCTGCCTCTTAACTAAACTTATCAGAGCTGCGGTTTAATATGGTTCCTTTTTCATCCTCCCTTCAAATTCATCTTCCAGGGCAGCTCTTGACATCACCAGCAAACAGTCAAGACGAAGATTTAGTGACGTGAGCTTCAAACAGATCTAGATTTATTGACATGTGGCGCTGGCTTGCTTTCTCGGGAGCTGCAGTACACAGGATTAATTGTAACGGTTCCCTAATGTTTCCGCGCTGCTTTGCGAATGCCCAAATGTCTGACTCCTGCCCGGGGGAGGTGGGGGGGCGTCAGTTTTCCCCAGGAGCACGACCCTCCCTGGTGGCTTGCGCTTTCTCTCATCGGGCTGACCATTCTGTCTTTTCCTGAGAGGGCAGAACCTCAGCAAACCTGCCGCCAGAGCCCCTTCCCCCTCCCCCATGTCCTTGAAGCCACCACCCCTGCCTCTCCCCCAAATCAGTGAAAAATCAGCAGAAGCGGCAAGCCATATCACTGGCTACAAAAGCTTTGCATCTTGTTGTTTTCGGCCTCCCTACATGCCTCCTGACACTTCGGAGTCTGAGGCTAGGGACAGCCAGCGGCAAGCCAAGCCAGTCCCTCTTCCATGCCGGCTGCGTGGTTTCTGGGTCTTGGGCCACAGCGTCAGTGAGCTCAGCCCGCTTGCTGCTAACGTGTTCTGGGAGCTCACTTGCTGTGCCACGATCTAGAGCCGGCCGTACCACGGATGCCTACTGGCCACGGCAAAGCCGGGTACCCAACTCATGTCCTTCCCCGCTGGACTTTTGCTGCCCAGGCCGTGTTCACACCAGGACACGGCGCAGACCCAAGAATGAGGACTACGTGGGAGCTTGCAAGCCCAGGGAAGAGGGGGGCAAAGAAACCACATAGGAGGAGAGAAGAAATAAAAATCTCTGTCAATCCTCTCCTAACACGCAGCTGAAGAACAAATTTGCCAAGCTCCGTTAAAAGATTAACTGCTAAATGAAAAAAGAGCTACTAAATGTAAATTTAAAAGTCCAAAAACACCCAAGAGGCATAACTATAATTATTGCTGAGGGAAGCTCTTTAAGACTAAAAATACATTTCCATTAACAATCAAAATTAGTTTTCATTGCTTTTTTTTTTCTCGAGCTTTCAGTGAATAACCTTTGATGGTAGTACATGATAATGATTCATTAGAAAAAGTGGATTTGTGTTTTAGAAGTATGCACCAAAAAAAAAAGAAAAAAAATTAGCCAAGAGAGTATTCCTCCATATAAGTCAAATGGCAGAAGAAGGGAACATTTTTAGAATGAATAATGGCTCCCTATAAAAGCTAACCCAGACCGTGGTACCCACTTTGAAAATCCTTGGCTAGGAGAGCTAACACATTTCCCCCTAACTTTCAATGACTTAGAAGAACCAGTAGTGTGGTAGAACACCTTTTTCTTTAAGCCCAACTAAGAAGGGATAAGCAAAAGGCATCATACTGCCTCAAAATTTCCACAGCATTCAATCATCGTTAAAGGTGCATCTAAAATGACATGTGTAAAGGACAGGTAATTCGTAATTACTTTTTTTTCACGTTTCTATTGAGATCTATTTACACAGGTGAAATGCATAGACCTCAAGTGTACAGTTCAATCTGACTTGACAAACCCTTATGCCCATGTTTAACGACCTCAGTCATGACCTAGAACATTTCTAATTTCTACCATCTCACCAAATTAGCTCAGGCTCCCCAAGAAGCAACTACTGCTCTGATTAACCCCAGATTAGCTCTAGAATGTCATATAAATGGAATCAGAAGTAAGGACTTATTTGTGCATGTCTTATTTTGCTCAGCTTAATATTTTTTAATTTTGATAATTTTTTTCCCTAAAACTTAGCTACATAAAATTTTCAGAAGCCAAGTGATTGGGTGAATAATTTGACAAGCAACAGCATTTTCAGAAAGAGGGAAAAGGAAAAAAGAAATCCTAGGGTTTTCCTAGAAATGTGTTCAGCCACAGGACAAATTGGAGATTTTCCTTTAAATGTTGTAAATCATCCTGAAAGGCTCTGGAAATCCTGCTATCATCTCTAATTCACTCACCTATCCCAGGGAGGTGTGATGTGATGGGGAAGTGTACATAATTCATAAGTCTAACCCTAATTATGATGAGTGGCCTAGAAATCTGATTAAAAATCATTAGTTCTGCTAAAGAGCCTCAAAACAAAAATGAATATATAGGAAGGATAAACTGCTCTGCTAGATGGATTATTCTTTGAAACTCTGAAGCAAGAGGATGAAAGTAAATTATTTCAAAGAATCACTGCCAAACTGTAAAGTGTGAAATGTAAATGCTGAGTCGCTGGTACCAGGGCAGAATATGTGGCCTACATTAAATGGTGGGGACAGATACACAGCCTTGCGTCCAACAGATAAATAATAAAGAAATAACAAGAGCAAGACAAGTGTCTTTTCTAAGGACATGGCCAATCAGTAGCACATGAGTTGAATAAGGGGTAAAACTCGTTGGACCCAACAACCCAGGGAGCCCAGGACTCCTCTGAGCCTCCATGTCTTGGGAGGAGCTGGGATTCCCACCCAGAGCATCAGGAGGTCACAGAGCCGGGTCTTTTCTGTGTTCAGAAAGTACATCCGGCTGTTGTCAGAACCCTTTCACATCGGTTACAGCATCTCGTCTCTGTGAACCTCTGTTAGGTGGCATTACACATAATGTTCTAGAATATCTGAAATTATGTCGCTAACCTCATCTCATCAGATTCGCAACATAACCCTGGAAAGTAGGCAGAGTCTGTGACTCTCTTCAAATACAGTCTTCTGCCAAGGTAATAAGGCTATCCGGTGGCAGCCTTGGAGCTACAGAATTTCTCTGACTTTAATCCAATGCCCACATAGCCATACCATGCTCTAATGAAAGCCCAACGACAGACGAGAAGACTGAGGCAAAGTAAGGTTAATCCTTAAATGCTGGGTTATGCCAGAACTCGAGACACTTTTTAAGATAATGTATGGAAGGGGCACGTGGGTGGCTCAGTTGGTTAAGCGACTGCCTTTGGTTAGGTCATGATCGTGGAGTCCCAGGATCGAGTCCTGCATGGGGCCCCTGCTCCATGGGGAGTCTGTTTCTCCCTCTGACCTATCCCCTCTCATGCTGTCTCTCCTTCATTCTCTCTCAAATAAATTGAAATATATATATATATCGTATGGGAGAAACTTATTTTCAGGACCAACTTTCAGACCTCAAGACATCCTTCTCTTTCTTGGTGAGGGCATACCTTCAAAGGTATTCTTTCCCCACTGAACCAAAACTGAAGTCAGAGCTCCCCCTGAGAGTAACGAGGCCCTCCCGATACCCCTACCTCACCCCCTCCTCACTGGAGTTGCAATGACTAGCACGTAACAGGCAATCTCTCTGTCTAAAACAAATCCCAAGTATTCGCCAATGTTATTCATTCAATCCTCACAACAATCTGAAAGGTAAATACTAATAGCATCCTAATTTTTCAGGTGAGCAAACGGAAGCACACAGAGGTAACTACCTTGAACGAGGCCACGCAGTAGGAAGCAGTGCAGCTGGGATCTGAACCCAGGCAGTCTGGCTCTAAAAGCCACACTCTTCACCACGAGACTATAAGGAAAGTACTCATCTATGCAACACTGGATCATCCCCAAATTTTCTCCTCCAAAGGGTAGGAGGGTGACAAGAATGCTGCTGAAATACAGATTCAGTATATATTTTTTATTTCAGAGAGTGGGCTTATATTTATATGTGCAAACAGATTAAATAAATCATGATTACAACAGTAAACATGTAAATTCTGATCAATAACTACTTGCCTTCCCCTCCCCCCAACGCTAACAGCTGCAATAAAGCTTTAACTGTAAAGCGATGCACAACCAGCCATAAAAGTATGTAAAATAAATGAGGATAACATAATGAGGGAATCCAACATTCATCTCATAAATATAACATAACGACCACAACTAAAATGTCAGAGAATCTAATAAATCAATATGGTAGGACAGAGCTATCTTTATGTTCAGAATACATAAAAAATATATTTACATGCAGGGTGTTTTCTTTCTTTCTTTCTTTCTTTTTTTTTTTTTATAAGCCAGGACCAAACAAAAAGAATTATAAGACATTTAACCCTTTATTCACCTAGACGCTCTGGTTTGACAATGATATTTTCAATACTCCATTGGGTTGTCCCACATGGTTGCATGGTAAGAAATGGGCTCTCATCTAAATGTGCACCAAAGGCCTTAGATACCAGGTTCGTATGCAAATGGAACTGGAAGGGAAACAAGCAGGAAAACATCCTGAGGGTACTTTGAAAGGATCAATTACAGGCCCTGGCTTAGAATACTTCTGATCATGGTGATTTCTGGAACTTCCAGCTCATTTTATTAGCGCCAACAAACCCTGGGAGGTTTAGTTATTTCCCTGTTAATGCACTAGCGATTGATGTGGATAAATCCCATAAATACTAATGAGGGTGACACAAGTAAATCTCCTCTGAATTAATGAGAAGACAGTCTCCTGTACTGACCAACGTGCTGCCTAATGACTTGAAATGATGGATTTATAAATTCTTCCAGGTTCCCCCGTGGACTCAAGCTGCAGAAATAAATATCCTTACCCAGCCACCTCCTCCCATGGGCCCTGATCTAGGGAGCCTTGTGGGAAGGAAAACGGCCTAACTGGGAAAGGGACGAATACTTCCTCCACCATCTTTTCCTTACTGAACCGGACAGACCCCAACTCAGGGAAGGACAAAATCAGGGCAGTAAGTGAGAGTTAAGAGTCTTCTGATAAAGTAGCCTGAACCCAAGTCTAAAAATGCCAACTCCCCAGAGAGGAAAAACCAGTTAATGCTCATATATTAAACTGAGTTTACTCTGTGTGTGTGTGTGTGTGTGTGTGTGTGTGTGTGTGTGTGTGTGTGTATGCGTGTGTGTGTGCGTGTGCGTGTGTGTGTGTACTTTGCTTTTCAGGTACCTATTGCTATGAGACAAATATGGTCAACATAAACAACAACCATTTAATTTGCCCATAATTCTGTGGGTTACTAGGGGGCTCCCCTCGGAAGTTCTTCCATTGGTCTCGCTTGAAGTCCTTCCTGTGTTTGCTGTCAGATGGTAGCAAGAGACGCAATGTCCAGGATGATTTCACTCATGCGTCAGGAGCCTGGGCTGATGCCTCAGGGCTATGACATCTCTCTCTCTCTCTCCATGGCTAGCACGAGCTTCTTCACTGGGCAGGTGGCCTCTGTGAGCAAGCACTCTGTAAGTCTCCGCTTGCATCCCACATGTGGTCATACTGCAATGGCCAAGTCCAGAATCACTGCGGATGGCAGTTACACTGAAGTGTGAATACTGAAACTTGTGGATTGTTTGGGGTCACCAAAGCAACAGTTCCCCACAACTAGCACAGTTCCCCCCAGAGAGGAAAAAGACTGCTGCTACTCTAACAACAAGCCCTATTACTGGTTTTTGTTCTTCTTCTTCTTCTTTCTCTAGTTTTTCACTTTAATATTCAATGATCTCATATTCCGATTACTGCTTAAGTGTCAGCAATTGGGGTTCCATGTAAAAGTTGGGCAAAGCATGGCAAGAAAGAAGGAAGTGTTCCACGATTGACAGACGAATAAAAAAATTTCCATTTTTAAAATAAAACCAAAATGGGACACAGCCACTCATAACACAGGAAACTTGCCACCAATTCCTCTCTGGCCCTTGATTCCCTTTGCACAAGAACCTCATACAGTATTCATTCTGACTGTTATTCACATTTAAAAGACTATCTGCATCCTCTTAAAAGACCAACACCACACCTTTTTTCACTCAAGTGGGTAAAGACTTAAGGGCCCCCATAAATCTTGCTTCAACAATTCTCCCCTGAGGATATTCTATTAATATGACCCTTCTTCACTGCAATAACCCCATGGGCTTGGTTAATATTTGCCAATTCCAGTCCACCTGTTGGAATTCGTCAGCAATAAATAATTTGTATGGCATTTTCAATTTTATCAAAGCACATCCCATGTGATGCTCGGAATACCTCTCTGAGGTAGGTGAGACAAAGATTTATTATCTTCATTGGACCAAAATAAAAACAAAGCCTGTATACATTAGCATGTAAGGCTAGTTTTTGTAGTGTTTTATAGTTGGGAAATGTTCTCTTATACATTATTTGTATCAGGATTCCTTACAGCCATCCTGAGAGAGAGATGGTAATAGCCCTACTAATAGAGGGGATAGAGAAGTTAAACCCTTACCCCAAAACCCCAAGGTGACTAAGTAGCAGGCACAAGTCAGGTCACTGAATCCAACTTCCTCCTCCAGCTTGTAACAGGAAGCATGAGTGATCTATGGCATAAGAGTCTATGGGAGAATTAAAATTAGAACCTCTATGTCCTGATAGGCATCCTCCTGCCCAAACTCAGGCTGATTCTTACACCTCAGTTAGAATCCGCAAGATTATCCTGATGTTAGCAATAAGATGGGCCACCCAAGCAACAGTGGGTTTTGAAAGAAAATCTAGGAATACTATGATGATCTAGCTCTCCAAGAACCCAGGAACCTAATAGTCCACAGGCTTGAGAGAGTACATTATGGTTGATTCCAACACATGACAACAAGGCTTCACAAGATGACCTCTCAGCCTCGAAAGGTTACTGAAACACAGCTCTAGTTAAATGCTATTTTGTTTTAACATTTCCAACAGTAAAGCAAACAGACAAATAGATCAGTGAACAGAATGTGTTTAATTAGAAATTTTGTATGTGATAAAAACAGTGTTTCAAAGTGGTTAGCAAATGGCCTTAAAAACAAATGGTTTGGGATCAACTGCCTAACCACTTGGAAATATATATATATATATATATATATAATATATATTATTATATAATAATATATGTCATATTATATAATCATATAATATATAGTATACAACATATTATAATAATAAATTATATATTATAATATATATCAATTTTGATTTCAAAAGCATTCATAAACAAAAACAAAAGCTTCCAATGAATCAAGATCTAAAAGGCAAAATTAAAACAATCAAAGTTTTTGAAGAAATAGAGGAGAGTATGTTTATGGCTGAAGGATGAGACTCTGGGTCAGACCCAAGACACGTATAGCATATAAAGAAAAGACTTGTTAATTTGACATTAAAATTAAAAACCTGTATGTAATAAAAAAGCACCATAAAGTTGAAAGGCAACAGAATGGAAGAAACTATTTCTAATATATGAGAGACTGAGGCCAAGTATGGCTGAATATATAAAGACTTACTAGAAATCATTAAGTCACACAAGGCAATAGAAAAAAAAAAAAAACTGGGCAAATGATATACACAGGCAATTCAAAATAGAAAAAAAAAAACCCAGACAATAAATATATGAAATGATTCTTGAACTTGGCAGGAAAATGAAACACTTTAAATGGCAGTAGACCATGCCAATAGATTGCAATAAGTTTTGAAGAGTGCTAATACCAAATGCTGGCAAGAGAATGGATCAAATGGTATTCTTTCCACACATTACTAGTAGGAAGGAATATTGATAAAATCACTGTGGAAAATAATTTTACAGTATGTATTACAATTTAAAATATGCATACACCATGAATTAAGCCTTTCCACTTCTTAAAATACAGCCAAGAGAAACACTTGCATGAATCCATGAAAGCCCATAATGAGGACTTTACTGAAGGGACAAGGAGAAATCAGTAACAACCAAAAAGCATCTCAGAAAACTAACAGCCAAATAAACTGTGGCATAACCGGGGTGCCTGCGTGGCTCAGTGGGTTAAAGCCTCTGCCTTCAGCTCCGGTCATGATCTCAAGGTCCTGGGGAGCCTGCTTCCCCCTCTCTCTCTTCCTGCCTCTCTACCTATTTGTGATCTCTGTCTGTCAAATAAATAAACAAAATCTTAAAAAAAAAAAAAAAAACTGCGGCATATCCATACTATGGAATATTACACTCAAGTCAAAAAGCCCAAGTACGTACCTACATGTACTGACATGTAAAGTCATCTGAGACACACCACCAAATGAAAACAGCAGGCGGCTGAACTTGAACAGTACTATAAATTCTTAAGTATTTGTGTGTGGAGATCTGTGTGTATGAGTGTCTAAATTCAGAGGAGGAGGATAAGCAAACACAGCCAACTCCTCATACAGTTCCCTCTGAGGAAGAACAGGGGTCAGGACAAGGGGCAGCCAAAGCAAACCAAGCCTGAGCAGTCAGCAGTTAGCATGGAGTGTAGTTTACTTGGGTGATTTCATTTTCAATAAATAAAAAGACAGTGGCACAAACCTGCCCCCCAGAAAATTCTCCCAAGCATTCATAGGATTTTATGAAATTTATAAAAACATAACAAAACCTAGAGGAGGTTATAACAGAAGCGGATGACAAGCGACACAGTGCTCTGGTTGGGGCAGACAGCCCTAGGCACTGCCAGACGGCGCTGTGACATTAGAAGGAAGGTTTCCACGGGTAATAAAAGAGGAAGGCGTGGACCTGCTCATCTGACGCCTGCTTCTGTGGAGTGGACAGAGGGGCCACGGCACCGTCAGTGGCCAGTCACAGGAGCCCCAGAACCTGTGCCCCCAGATGGAAAGGAGTCACACAGAACCAATCACAGCAGAGGGCCAGGCCTGGCCACAGGCTCCCAGTAACCTTCTCCAGACTTGGAGCCATCTGGGCTAGAAATCCTGAGGAAAATAAACCTCTTTTTGCTCTTTCTAATTAAAAACGTGAACGGGAATAGTAATCTCCATAAAGCCACACAATTTGCTTTAAAAATGCCAATTCCTGTCGGGCCCATAAAACAAAGTTGAGCGTGCCCTCCTGCAACTTCACAGAAAGAGAGCGAGGTATTAATGAATATCGCTTTAGATACTTGCGAATCTTGTCATATGGAGTGGTATTGTTTCATGTGGTCATTTTACCCCTGGGCTAGTGTTCCGGTTGTCTGGTTACCTCGGCTCTATATAAACAAGAAAAAAGTGATTTCCCACATGTGGCCGGCACTCTGCAGCTTGCAACAAACCTTTACGTTTATGACCCAATTTAATTCTTCCTACAAGCTTTTTATTCCCATTTCACAGATAAAGAGACAGAGGCTTCCAAACCAATGGATTATTTTCACCATCATATTACATTGGAACGGCAAAGGCATTTACTGCCTCTCTTGTCAGCATCCTGCTCTTTTTGCTAGATGCTAAATCAACCCTTTTGTTTGACTGAAGAGCAAATTCAGCTTCTCTCTCTTATGTGACTATCTTTTTGCATCTGTTTTTATGGGGCGTTCCAAGAGCCTTTGGGGAGAGCCTCTTTCCTCGTATTCTTCCTCCACACTAAAGTGGCAGGGGGAATATTTTCTTCTTCTCTTTGTTACGCTGGGCTGGTGCTGACTTAACTATTTGCATCAATGTCAAAGTCAGGTTCAGAAATCAGGCAAAGCCTCTGCCCTCTCACCAGGTTTCTTGGCTTATTCTGAGGAAGAAAGAACAAGTGTTTAGCCTCTACCTATCTATCCGCCCAGAAATGTGCTAAGTTCATTACATGTTTTATTTGATCTTCAGCACAAATCTGTGAAGGATGCACCATGACCCTCATTTTATAGATAAAGAAACACAGGCTCCAAGAAGCTAACTTGCCCAAGGTCACATGCTAGGGAATAAGTTTAAAGGCTGCATATTTCCAAAGCCTTGGTTATATCTCACTATGCCACGGTCTCTGTGGGACTGGGGCAAGAAACAAACATTCCTTTCAAGTCCTATGTATGGGATGATCATCTAAATCCAGACAGTTCTGAGAGTAAAAGGTAGAGAAAGCAATTTCAATTAATATTTATACCAGGAAAAGCAGGCATAAATTGAGACTATTCCAGGCATAAATTGAGACTATCGGGACATATGGTCACCCTGCTCATGGCCACACAAGGGACCATCACCCAGGAAAAACAAAGAATGTTCTAAAACCCATAAACCGTGAGTGATAAATGTTTCATTCCAGGAGGACACGGTTGTGCAGATGGTCAGGACCTAGCTTAACCTCTACAGACCTCATGCACAGAAGGACATCTAACAAAGACTAGAGCTACTGACTCAGATGAGCTCCTCTTCCAATCCAACTGTGTTTCTAACAATCAACAAATCTTTACTGCTTGCCCCCATCATGTAACAATAATTCTAAAAGTGAAGCCAGGCAAAACCAGACTAAGAAAGACATACAGGACACACACTTTCAGGGAGGAGTCACCATGGAGGTCTTGCTTTGTCCTGGAGCACAGAACACTGCCCGGTGACTCACAGATTTCCAGAATTAGTTCAAGAAGACCAAAAGCTAGGTTTTCTCCCATGACCCCACTCTTTCACAGCAAGCAGAATTGTACGATTATGAGTAGGAAGCTGCCAAGACTCTGGAGGTGTCCAGAGTATTAGGACATCCTCTCATCCCTCTGGTGTGGAACAGCCCACGGAATCTCTGTGAAATTACAGACTAGGCTGCTTTCAAGGACACAACCCAGAACATCTCTAACATTTAAGATTCAACATCCTAGGGAATAATTGCTCCTTCCTCTTTCATGACATACTGCTCAATTATTTATCATTAAGCTTAGTTCTCAAACTGGGTTATTCTGATTCACATACGACCCAGCACTAACAAACCCCAACATCAGAACACACTCACACAGGAAAATTTACACCACTGCACTCACTTTAATACTAGGTTGGTTTTTGTTGTTGTTGTTGTTGTTGTTGTTGTTTTAAGATTTTATTTATTTATTTGACAAAGAGAGAGATCACAAGCAGGCAGAGAGGCAGGCAGAGAGGGCTGGGGGAAGCAGGCTCCCCACTGAGCAGAGAGCCCGATGCAGGGCTCAGTTCCAGGACCCTGAGATCATGACCCAAGCCGAAAGCAGAGGCTTAGCCCACTGAGCCACCCAGATACCCCAATACTAGGTTGTTTTTGAGTCCTAAATGGGTGTGCGTGCACACACACACACACACACACACACATACATACAAGCATACTCATTTCATTTATGTGGAGGATTCAGAACAGACCAGGACACCCAAATGATCACCACACAAAGAAGTAAGAGAATGTGCTTCTTACCATCCGGAAGACAGTTTCCATTTTCCAAGGCTAGTCTTTACATTTACTCTACTGGCCACCAGGGGAATCTGGCTGGGCTGCAGCAGATGGTAAGAAGTTTTATAAAAAGGAATAAAGAACGCCTTTTCCTTTAAAACCGTTTCCCCATTCCACCCCCTTCTGTGGAGTCCATATGAAACCTCCAATTTGTGGACATTCACTGTACACCTGACTAGTACCCAGAGTTCCCAAGGACTACTTCCCATTGCTATCTTCACTTCCATAAAATTGCCATCCGCCTCTCCACAGAGGCCAACAAAAATCACACATGCACTCAATGGAAAGCAGAGAATTTCCTTGTGAGTTCTGTCCAGATCTGCTAACCGCTCAGGGTCACGTGTCTAAGCCGGACCAAATTTTTGAGACCACCTCTAGTAGGGTTTGGTTTTTCTTTTGTTTTGTTTTGTTTACGTCAGCAGTCTCAACTCCAGAACCTCAGCTATGACAGGTAGCGGTCCAAAATAAAACCAATTTACAACATTCCCTACCATGCAATTAACCTCTTTTTCAAAGAATGTTGCTTTTTTTAATGTCTGTTGTAAAATAGGCTCCTAAATGAATATAATTTCCCACCCACCTCTTAGCAAAAATTATGTGTCATTTCACACCTAATATATGCAGATTGCAACAACTCTCGAAAAGGAATCCGAGAATTCAAAGTTGTCCATCTCAGTTTTTCCCCCAGTTTTCGAAATCTTCTTTTTCACTGAAATCAGGCGAAGTTTGGCTTCTCGGGCCCGGCTGGAAGTTGAAGTAAGATGCTAAAAATGGCCTGGGACCTACCACTCGTCTCTGCATCCTGCCATAGAAAACCACTCCCACAGTGCCTAGCCCTCATGGGGGCTGAGTCCTTAAGTAAGGACCCTGGGAAGATCCCAAGGGTGGATACTCGCCCTCTCTAGTTTGGCCCTTCCTAAGGCCGCATTCATGGATCTCGACAAACGCGGACCTTCTTTGCCTCCTGAAGCCATGCCACAAAGGTGGATTACTTAAGAAACAATTAGGTGCGTACACAAAGCAATTTGGAGGCAGCAGCGCTCCTTCAGCTTTCTAAGTGAAGGGCCTTTCAAGGCTGATTTATAACACTGTCGTCTTCAGAAGGCAAAATAATTAATAGGAGCATGGACTTCTAATTTCAGTGACTTCCAGAGAAAGTGGATTTCATTTGATTTATGACGGCCGGTGACTTTGCATTTTATCAGTTCATTCACTCATTATTTATGCTGATGGCCAATTTCAATGGGTCGCTATCATCTAACTCGCTACTAATCAAAGAGAATTAGGGTTCACTGCATTATTTAGAAGTCGCTAATTTATCTTCAGAACAAGTAGTGAGAAGTTTGGGGCCTTCCACAAGAAAAAAACTGAACAGCTGGCTGGAGCCAGAAAATTTGGTCAGCATTATAAATGAGTTTTATCAGGGGTATTGCAAGTTGATGAGTTTCGAGTCAGAAGGAGAGAATGAAGAAAGGAAAAGAGAAGCCAGGAGTTAAGACCAAACAGAATAAGGCTAGAAAAAAGTAAAAACAAACCCTGAGTTACCACCGTGGTCTGATCAGCGCCCCCTGATCACAAAGGGCCACTCTAGTCGCACAACCCTGGGATTTGGGCATCTGTCTAGTCTTAGTATTCAAATGTCCCAGCACCCTTCAGTTTAGTTCAATAAGCAAGTATATTTGCACTGAAATAAGCCGAGTTGCCTTGTTTCTCATTTTAAAGTCATTTTAATATGTTCTAGACACAAGATAATGGATCACATTTAAACACGAGAAAATTAAGTCCCATCAGCAAGTAATAACACCCAATCATATTCAATCATGTTGAACAACCACCTCTACCAAAATGATCCTCTTCCAAGCGAGGTTAAGAAAACAACAATTAAAAAAAAAAAAAAAGAAAGAAACAGAGAGAGAGAAAGGTTGTTGTTTTACTTTTAGAAAAACCCAGCTTTAAAGTCTCTCCATGTCATTTCCTCTAAGGCAATATATTCTCTCGTGTTCATACCTTCAGACTTCTATATGCTCTGGTCCCTCTTACCAGAATATTCCTTTGTCTTAATGCTAACCAAGTAAATTCCTCTTGTCTTCCAAATTTCAGCCAAAATGGTCTAACTAGGTATCTTTTCTCTACTTTCCAAACTCCTGGGACTCCCCCTGGTTATTGCCCTAATTGTCTGTACCCTTCAGTGGATTATAAGCCCCATGAGAGTAGGAGCTGAGTGATGGCTTAGTTGCTAAATGCCAGGACCCCATATATCTGCTGAGTCAATATGGTTGATTATGCTGTTGTTTTGACTTTCATGTTTTCTATACCATTCAACAGTTATTGTCTCAATCCAAAGTCTCCCCTTTAGGACAACTAGATGGTAGTACATGAGCAACAGGAAAACACCAGTTTCTTACCCACCCAGTATTTCTTGGCACCTTAAAAACCAAGGAGGGGGAATAAAGAAAGTAGAAAATAATATCAATTTTTGAACACTTTCAAGTTTGAATGGGAATGCCCAACTCCTGATGCTAATAAGGGCTTTGCCAGATTGTTGAGGCAGTTCCAACATAATCCCAAGGGAATATAAGACTCCTAAAATAAAAGGCTCTGTCATTTGTAATTTTCATAATAATCCTACTATGCCTTTTTATCTTAAATAAGATGCAAAAATGGCTACAGACTAATATAAATGCAATCTGTAGAGGAGTTTTTAATCTTTCTAGTCCTAATCCAAACACCACTGTTAGCTTCGATCAGGCTCTCCTTGTAGTTTGTACCTGGCCCAGTGCCAGACTATCAAGGTGCTCATATAATAAATATGGCCTTATTAAACTGGATGGAATAACCATGTGGAGTTATGACTATGGGAGTTTCTGTAACATGAAAAGCCATGTTTATCATATTGATGATCTAAAATAAAGTCTGGGACTCGAGCACTTATTTTCAACCAGTGTGACAATTTATATGCTACCCCAAGTAAAATAAGACTCATGAAACCCAAACCAGTTCACTTTCACTCTCTCATCAATTGCTTTTTCCTCTGGCTACAGATGCTGCAAACACCGCATGTTCCTGTAAATGGTACTGCCATGTGTGGCTACATCAAATCTGACGCTGTTAATTTCCAAACTCGCTTTCTTTCAGTCAATGGGTTTTTATGCAACCCAACTGTGTCCAGCTCTCGAAAGGCCCACAGACTGCCAAGAAGTCCTCAGACACCAGAGAACTGCATCATTTAAGGTCAAACCTAAAAAAAGGGAGCTACCTGTTTCTAAATATTTACCACAGAAGGCATTTCATGCAGGAGATTGGATGCACAAATGATGGAGAAGCAACAGCAAGAAACCACAACCACATTCGAGCTGAAGAGACAGCAGAGGGCAGGGACAAGATCTCCCACCCACGTGAGAACCCTGGTGGGCCATATCCCACAGGAACTGGAACTAGGGTAGAGACTCAGCCCCGACAGAGAAGCCAGCAGAGGTGGGGTGGAAAGAAGTGTCATGGCTTATCCCTCCTCCCACCTTCCAGTTCCTGCCAGCATCTTCCGTTGGTCAAACCCAAGAGGAAGCCAGCTGATGAGGGAAACTCGGAAATATTCCTGCAGGTGACAGCTCCTGTGACAGAGGGAAAAGCAGGTCAAGGGCAGGAATGGATCTGAGGTCTCTGAGCCCGATGGAACTTTAACAGAGGAGATGCCACTTGTTGTCTACACTGCTTTCACTTTTCGTCCCCAATGAGTATCTGGAGTCTGAGTACACAAGATAATTAGAGAGGCATTAAAGTAACAACTCTAGTGGGTAAAACTGTAATTCATTTGGGGTTTCCTAAAGATTTATGAGCCTAGTTCTCCTTTGGAATCTGAAAGCAAATAGGCAGATGCCTATAGAAACCTGTAGAGAAGCAAGCAGGACACGAGGTGGCTTGGCTGGGATGTGGACCACTGGATCGCATCGGTGGGCCTCAGCAAGGCAGAGGCACATTTATAGGCCTGCTGAATCGGTAGTGATGTTGGGTAGAAAGCTGCTCATTTAGCCTGGAAAGCAACAGACGTCCACTTCATTACCCCCAAAGAAAACCCACACTCTATCTCAGTGGCATGTTTCAAAACACGAATCACTTTACCAATGGCCACAAGGTGAAAAAGACCTGCCAAGTAGACTAGGGGCTACAACTACCAAAACCCAAGACCTACCTCCTCCAGGAAGCCTTCCCTGCTCACTCCCTGACTACAATAATTTCAGTCACAAATAAGCTAAAACTATATTGCTTCTGACTCGATTCCAAGATCCCCTAAAGGTAGGGACCAACATCTACTTTGGTGAGGGTGACTTCCATTGCGATAAAAACACGTAACACAGAAGTTACCATCATAGCCATTTAAGTGCACAGTTCAGAAGTGCTAAGGACATTCACCTAGATCTCTAGAACTTTTTCATCTTGCAACGCTAAAAATCTATACCCACTAAACACTAATTCTCCTTCATTTTCCTTTCTCCCTACCCCTTAGCAATCACCTTCCTACTTTGTTTTGACATCTTTAGATGCTTCACGCGAGTACAATCATACAGTACTTATCCTTTCGTGACCAGTTTATTTCACTTGGCACAATGTCTGCAAGTTCATTCAGGTAACAGTTTCCTTCTTGTTTAGTGCTGCATGATATTAGACTGTATTGCCTGGACCATTCATCTGTCAGTGGCCCCTCGGCTATTTAGAATAACACTGCAATGTACACCTGTGTGCAACTCTCTCCCTTTGAGATCCTGCTCTGGATTCTTTTGGATACAAAGCCAAAGGGGAGATGGCTGAATAATAAATTATTTTTCTACTTTTGTTAGGAATTCACTTTTTGGTCTTTAACCCAAAATAAAGGCCCAACGTTACTCTTTTACACATGTACGTCCAGTTTGGCCAACACTGTTTGCTGAAGACTCTGCCTTTTCTCCCCCGCCCTGTGTAATCTGATACACTTGCCAAAAAATAATCTGAGCACATACCCAAGGCTTGAGATCTCTATTCTATTCCCATGATCTACACACCTGTCTTCAAGCCACACTATCCTGATTACCTCTGCTTTACAGTATGTTTTGAAACAGCGTTTCCAAACCAACTTTGTTTTCAAAGCTGGGTTGGCTACACAGGGTCCCTTGAGATTCCAGATGATTTGAGGATGGTTCTATTTTTGCAAGAAAGAAAGAGAGAGAGGAAGGAAGGAAGAAAAAGTGCTACTGGGGAAAAATGCTACTGGAAGGGAGGAAGGAAAATGCTACTGCAGTTTTGATAGAGATTATAGTGAATCTGTAGATTGCTCTGAAGAACATGAACATTTTAATAATATTAAGTCTTCCAATCTACCAACACCGGAGGTCTTTCCATGCATTTGTATCTTCTTTGATTTCTTTTAGCAATGTTTTATCGTTTTCAGTGTATACATCTTCCAGCTTCTGGGTTAAGTTTATTCCTAAATACTTTATTCTTTTTGATGCAACTGTAAATGAGGTTAACTCCTTTGGTGTTTGTTGCTGTTATCATTTCTTGTTGGTTCTGCCTCTCTTTCATTCTTAATACCATGCTTTTCAATAATATTTGATGACCAAGAAATCTTTTTTGAATGGCAGACTAATGAATGAATGTACTTGTCTCCAGCTAACCTAAAAAGGAATGTTAGAAGGGTTGAGGTTCCCTCTCTCTTTCCCAGAGTAGTAAGACCACCTTGGGCAGTTCCTTCCAGGGACATTGGTACAGATAATAAACAATTTGTTATGCTCAATCCTAAATTTCTGACGTGTGTTGATAAAAACAATTTTACCAAATGCAACACAAACGAGACCAAGACATGAGCTTTCTCATTATTTGACTATTGCCTTTTATTTGAAACCTATTCTTTATTCACTTTACCTGTAAGTTCCTCTTTCCCTTTAATTGATTTGAATGGCTGGAATGAATTTTCTCAGTAAGCTGGGTGAACCCTCTTTGTACCTTGCTGAGCTTAAAGAGAGAAGTTCTCACCCAACACAAATAAAAACATTAAAAAGATGGCAGCAGCATTACTATATGAAATAAAGTACCCTTGACATTTGAGGTCCCAAGAGGTATAAAATATATATGTATATTACATATATATATACACATATTAAATATATGGTAGGAAGAGCCATAAGGTAAATCCATATTAGTGAAGATATGAAACTTTGGGGGTGGGCCCCAAGTTGTGACTGTATACCGTGAAATGCTAGGGAGAACTACACAGATTAAGAGAGATTTTAAGCACTAAAATTCTACTATCATTTCCTTCTATTTCCAGCTTCTCTCTCTGCCCCCCTGTGGTTCTTTTATTTATGGATGTAATACAGGAGGGCCCTTTCCCAGTTTTTCTTCTCTCTATCCAAGTTATGGGCAATTCAACAAAGCAGGTCTCCCTGGGACACAGCTACAAAAAAAAAAAAAAAGACATACCTGGGGCCCCCCAATCAAGAACTCAAAACACAAGCCACGCACAACCGACAGACTGATTCCTGGCTAAAATGGTCACATGCCCTTGACCTTTGCAAGTGTCTGGCACCAGGGCCTTCTCCAAAAAGATAGAGAGAAATGCAAGAACACAGCCTCAAGGCCACTATTATCAAATGCCCAACTCATGGTAGGAAGCGAGCACGGGATTGTCAAAGGCAGACAAGAGGCCCAGAAGCTGGGGGACTGCGGGACTCACTGCTGGCCTGTCATGACATCCCGGCAAAAGCTGAAGAGTGGGAGTTTTTGAAACAAATGCCAGTTAAATGATCCATTCAGTTATACTTGATATGTCTGGTATAACATAGCTTGTTCCAGATGTCAAGTAATATTGCCAAACCATGCTCACTAATGTGAAAACCATTGTTGCTGATAAGCCTAAGTGTTGTTGGATTTGTACAACAGACACCCATCTGCAAACAAAATATTGCATTTAGATTAAAAAAAAAAAAAGCCACAAACCTGTGGCTCATAAATTAAGCCGACAAAGGGACTGACTGAAAAATATAATTTATAAAAAGCAGTTTTCCCCTGAGAAACTTTTTTTCAAATATTTCACGTTTACACATTTAAGTTATATTCCATTTTATACAAAAATTATAGTAATTGTCCCTCACCTAACATGAATGTTATAATTATACTTTCAGCGTGGCTGCGTTTCAACACCCAGCCATAAGAAAAGTCTGGTGTGTTCATAACCAACTCGGGAAGGAACAAATAGATTTGCAGCGTCTGACGTGACCCCTTTAAACATCCAGCTCTAAAATATCCATTGTTCATAAAATTCATAAAGGGCTGCATATGTACATCCCAACTCCCTTTGCCATTCGATATATATGAAAATGCAATTTACTGTATGTCAAATGAAAAATGCGGTTTTCAAATGCAGTGACAACAGGTGCTCGTTAAATGATCAGACGCTATTTGTTACCTAGCCCCTCACTCTCATTTGCAGCAAGATAAATTGCATTTTAGAAGAGTAGTGCGATCTAAGGGGTCTTGACATGTTTTTATTGATTTGCATAGGTTATATGCATGTATTCCTGTTTGTAGGCAAATAGTGCCACAAGTAAATTCAAGGCGCCGCGCCTGTGTTTCGAGAAAATTGGAGTCATCACAGGGGAGCCAAGATGGAGTGAGCCTGGGTAAAAGAGACACATCCAGCCTGCTGGAATCTCAGAACCTCTATTAAGATTTATAGGCTGTAGGATTCTTTTGGGCTTCAACATTATTCTTAGTAAACCCTTTCTGTCTTCTGTTGTTTATAAAAACTGGCAGCTTTAGCAAAGACAGAAGCTTAAGTTGTAGGTAGCACAATTTAACATAATAGTTCTTGCCTGTCCTCCAAATAGCCTAATGCTGATTTTGCAAAAGGAAAAGAGAAAGGGGGAAGAAACGCCACATGAAACCACATACCATAGGCTGTTGCTCTGACACGGATGGATTTGGCTGTCACTACAGAAAAGCATTGGTGAAATTTGATTATATTTCTAATGTCAAAATTTACTAACTTTTTAGACTCCCGGGTTCCATTTCTCATTTGATTTTTCATTTTGTTATCTCAGCACCATCAGGCCCATCACAGAGAGTAATGCACCAATTAGCCCAGGGAGTCACTCACTCAGAAGGGACTTTTTCATCTACAGGGGCTCCCCTCTCAGCTGCCACTACCACGGCAGGGCCGTGCCTTCCCTTCCACCCAAGAAACACACACCTCTCTTCCACTCCCCCTTCCCACCTCTACCCAGAGTGCCCACTTCCCCTTTTAGGGTCCAACACTGAGCCGGGTATGCACAGCGTTATGGAGTCTCCTCTGCCGTGGTCCTATTTTAAATCTTTCATCGTTACTGATCTTTTTACCAATATAATGGCGAGGACTATGGTGTTCTTCCCTTAAGGACCTCCTGAGAACCTTCCAGTCCTCGCTGTTAAGCTGATGAAATGATTAATAGCAACTTTTGAACTTCTACTTGAACTTCTGTTCCCCATTGCGCCCAGCACATGCCCCACCCAAAGCAGAGGACAGGTACCGATATTTTAATGTGGTAGAATAATAAGCACTATCTCTGAATGGGGTCTGTATTTTCAGGTCCCTCTCTTACACATTTCCCGAAATGGTTCTCACAGCTGAAGGGTACAGCAGTCGTGCCCGTCATCCTCCCCTCCCCTGCGCTGGAGGCATTTGCAGAAATGCAGTTCACAGTAGAACAGGCACCAGAACTCGGGACCCCTGATCCAGTGCTTGTTCCCTTTTTAGGCACTGCACTCATCACATGGTGTATCTATCCTTGGGGATGATTCTCAAACCCTGCTTCTTATATAAAATCTTCTATAACAAAGAAAAAAGTGATCTGCTCACCCACTGATAGGTCTGTTCTTATCCCAGGACTCAGCATGCTTCACTGAGCATGAAGATACGTCCAGAGCTCGTCTAGTAGCTGGGTCCACAATAGTCAACAACCATGTCTTTACTTCCCCCCTGAACTCATTCATTGCCTCAAAGCACTTATGAAAGCCTGTTTTTCCCAGGCATTATGTCAAGGCCTAAGGGAACAAAGATGAGTAAGAAAGGTTCTCTGTCCTCACAGAGCTGACAGTCTCGTGCCATGGTTTTCCAACTCTGTGACCACAATCCACTTCTAATTTGTTGTAATGACTCATTATATGTGTGTACACACACGCACAGATACACTCCACATGGCCCTCTGAAAATACTTCCTAAGGCAATAATTAACCCTACTATGTGCAAGGCACTCTGGTATTTTCTCTTATTTCATTCTTTATTTCCTCTCTTTATAAAATGGCATTTGTACCCATCTAAGTTAATCTCAAAACAAATCATGGATCCATACCCAGAATTTGAAAAACACTCACCTAGTGAGAATGTGGAATGACTGAGATCAGGGCTTAGCAAACAAATTCTATAAAGGGCCAGATAGTAAATATTTTTGGCTTTGAGAGCCAAGCAGTAAAATCAAGGATATCATGTAGGCACTAATAAGAGAAAAAAACTGTTTTCTACTTATTTTTTACTGAGGCAATTCAAAAAAAGATAGTAATAGTAGAACGTAAAATTTTTTTAAGATTTTATTTACTTATTAGAGAGATAGAGAGCCCAAGTAGGCAGAGCGGCAGGCAGAGGGAGAGGGGGAAGCAGGCTCGCCACTGAACAGGGAGCCCGATGTGGGGCTCAATCCCAGGACTCTGGGATCATGACCTGAGCTGAAGGCAGCCACTTAACTGACTGAGCCACCCAGGGGCCCAGAATGTAAATTTTGGTAACACACATTTAATAATGACCAGGGTAAAATTTATTCATGGACACTTAAATTTGAATTTCATGACGTTTTCATGTGTCACAAAGTATTATTCTTCTTTTGATTTTTCAAACTATTTACAAATTTAAAAATTATTTTTAGCTCATGGACATATGAAAAGAGGGAGCAGGCAGGCCATTGGCTAACTCCTGACTTACAGCAAAACCAGTCTGCATTAATATTCCTACAATTTCAATTGTTTTCATTATAATTCTGGGTATAGAGAATACTTTAAACTCACATTTGAGAAAGATCCTGAAAAACGTGGGTATCTAAATAATTGAGGAACTTTAAATTTAACCCTCTTGACATACTATGAGTCCGATCCCATTATCTTTATCTTACCAAGGAAGAAACGGAGGCAGAGCGGTTAAAAGGACTCACTTAATAACTTCCAAGCCCAGGGCTAGGTGTACCACACCTACCTAAGCACTGATAGGGGCTAAAATGACCAGGAAGGGCAGACAAGATCAATTCTGAAACAACAGCCCTCACTCCTCTAGAGGCACCAGGAGAAATTATCATGCATTCCAATAAACACATTCTCTCTTCTACCATGCAGATTACCAAAGAAGGCCAAGGCCAACTCTATCTGCCTCTCGCCCATACATCGATAAGCTACAGGGGGCTTGGATCTCAAAGTCCCTGAACGGTAATCACTTAGGCTCGAACATAAGTTACCCCTGAACCTCATTCACAGGCGAGTCATCGAATTTTAAAGGGTATTAAGCAGGAAGACAAATCCCAGTACCCAAAGTCTCTACACACATTCTCACCTTCCTGTGTATTTGGCCTCGAGCCCACACAGCCAGAGGGAACAGCAGGGTTCTCAAAGTTTGGGCAGCAGCATGTGGCAACCACAACCCATGACCTAGGCTCCTGGGACTGGCTCAAGTCCCTGCTGTGCGTACGTTCTTCCTGAGGGCAGCGGTTCACAGAGACAAAACACAGCGTTCCAAACCTCAGGTTATATTTATGTGCAATAATAAACTATAGGAAATCCAGGGCTACTCAAAGTTTCCAAGAATATATGTGCCCCACTGGGGAGCTAGGGGGCCCATGGAAGGAAAGGATTAAAACACAGCCACCATGTGACCCCATTATTTTGTCCTGTTGGTAAGGCTTTGGGAACCACGTGTGTTACTTTTAGGAAGATCGTGGATTCAACATTAGCTAAAATAATGCTTCTTGTTACTTCACACTGAACCTCCAGTCTATGAACTCAGCTGAACATGACCCCCAGAGCTAGAGATTATATGAGCACAGTCAAAAAGCCTTGGCAATGTTAGCATTTACAACACAAAATGCGTCCTTGGACAGTAGAGATGTAGGTCTTTAACACACAAACACTTAAACTTAACATATCAAGTCAAGGCCTAGGCAGCCAGCCAACAACAGTTGAAACAATGTAAAAGTATCAAGTTAAACAGTTGGGAATATCTACCAGTAGATATTTTCTAAAATACTACAGAGTTCTTCAGGTCTGCCCCAAGGTACTGGAAGTTTTAAAAATACAGTTTCTACCAAGAAGGGAGAACTAAAACTGTGTTGTATCTTTCACAATGCGTCACCAGCAAGATAAAGCAGTATCTGGTCCTGAGGTCTGTATTCGAGCTTCAGGGTTTTGTCTTGGTACCTTCGCCCCATCTAGTAGGATACATACTTATGAACATGTGCACAGACACACGCAATGGAAACAGACTTGAAGTCATGGAACTGTAAAGTGCTTTTCAGAATTCCCAAAACACTTTTGCTTGGACCAACCTTGGGAAGAAGGGATTAGTATCTTAATTTAACAGACCAGTTAAACGGTCTTCATTTAACAGACCAGTAGTATCTTCATTTAACAGACCAGGAAGTAAGGGGACATAAAAGCCAGATCCCCAGGGCGCCTGGGTGGCTCAGTTGGCTAAGTGACTGCCTTCGGCTCAAGTCATGATCCTGGAGTCCTGGGATCGAGTCCTGCATTGGGCTCCCTGCTCTGCAGGGAGTCCACCTCTCCCTCTGACCCTCCCCCCCTCGCGCACTCTCTCTCTCTCTCTCTCATAAATAAATAAATAAAATCTTTAAAAAAAAAAAGAAAAGAAAATCCAGATCCCCATTTCCTGGTGGCACACAAGGGGCTGAGGCATTAAGACCAGCAGGCTGGACGAGGCACCGAGGCAGAGGAAAGCTGAAAGTACGTGCCGGCCAAGACCTCTGCTCTTGAAGCCCTAAAAAGAGGAAAGAAAGAGTAAGAAGGAAGGAGAAGAAGTGGGGCTGCACGATGCAGGTAGGATTGATGATGTTTTGCCAATGAGGGAAAAAAAGCTTCTGGCCAACTGATTTTAGAAAACAACTTGTAATGTATCACTGCAAAAGTTGGATGCATCCAAAGAAAGTAGAATTGCAAAATATCAAGGTCAAAAGCCATAAATATTTTCACCCTCCAGCAAATCTAGACAGTCTGCTGGGTAGTAGGCAGGACGAAGGGGCCAATAGAGTTACTGCAGAATGAGCGAAAAGGAAAAATGAAGGTACCCCACTCTAGCTGTCGCCCCAAGGCTGGTATCGCACTAAGGGTGCACAGAGAGTTGATTTGTCCGCACACCCTCCCCATCCTTGCATGTCCTTACTTCCAGGGAAAAAGAAGTGTGTTCAGCAGAATCATAGCACATGCACTTCGTTTGTGCTTATTAAATAAAAAGAAAGGATCACCTTCAACTATATTAATGATGGACTGGTGGATGAAGGATGCCTGTGAAAATTCACAACATCTGTTTGCTCCACTCTCTTCTCAGCATGCTGCACCTATTTCTCATGCTTAATGATGCTCAGCCACTCTGCAAGTTTTACGAACAAATGTGTGTTTAGCCACATTCATCATTCTGAATGAGCGTTCTTGATGAAGCCTCCACTGGCCTGTTTCGCTCTTTCTGCTACACTTTAACAAATGACAACGGCCCTACGTATTTTTCATTTGTTAAAAATAAAAAGCTAAGTGAAGGATAGGCCTGGAGGATTTTTTTTTTTCCCCTTCCCTCTGACTCCCCCTAGAAACTTCAGCCCGCCATCCATTGGATTCCCACACCTGCCCGCCCTGGCACAGAAGAGGGCGTGCTGGGAGAGCTTGCCTAGAATCCTCGGGGTCCGAGTGTCACTGGCTAGACCCCACCTGGAGAACCCTGTCTCAGCAACAGATCTTTCCTTTCTCTAATTAGCTACCACTCTTGGAATCTCTATCACACAGCATGGTATTTAAATATCTGCCTTTACTCTTCACTGGGCAGAACTTTTAACCAACAAGTTGGCATGAAATCAGGAATTACTCTTTTTATTACCAAGAATGTGTAAAACATATTAGATCCGAAGAGAGGAAATAAATACGTGTTAAATTGAGCAGTATTTCTCTCTAGTTCTCCAGAAGAAAGCCAGGGTGCTCACTTAGTTTTGACAAACAAGGTAATATTTACATTATCACAAATTCAGAATCTTCTGCCAAAGCAAAAGGCTCAACTTTTTCATCCCAGAAAAACCTGAACTCACCATTTGAATGACCTACATAAATCAGGTCAAGCTGGCTAGAATCCGGGAGATCAAAAGAGCGGAGGTATTATAATATTTAAGAAATAATCTTTCAGAATTTATTTTCAAGTGATCATTTTTATTCTGATCATTTAATCAGGAACATGAAAAGCAAAAAAATAATAATGATAACAGTAAGTTATTTCCTCTGTATTAAATATTCAGAATCATTGGAAATCAGTTTAAATTCTATTTCCTAAGACAATTCATTTTTCTTTGTATTTGCAATGCTGAATATCGTATTAGTATTTGTATTACATTTGACTCAGCATGCATGGCAAAACACCCTACAAATAAAATCATCATATTATATATTCAATAAAGCCACACTGTCATATCACCAGTTTTAATCATGGTGGTTTCTGTTTTTTCCCCCTTCCTGATAACATTATGAACATTTGAAAAGGACAATGTTTCATTCATCCAGTCATCAAATTTAATCATATCTCTCACCGCTAACCTTCTTAAATGCCCCAATGGTGACTGTGGTTTTATGTATCTTATTAACTGAATTGTTAATACATCTCAAATAGTTGGGGGGTGAAGCTTCTGGAATCAGGTACAAAAAGCATTTAGGACACATCTACTCAATAACAAAGAAGCTAAACCTTAGCAGTTAAAAAATGGTTAAAAGCAAAAAAATCAAGTAATCTTAAGCAGAAATCCATCAACATTACCCAAGCATTTTTTCAGACTCCCTGAGATTCCTAGTCTACCAAGGAGCCTCAAAATTTTTGAGCCCTCAAATCCATACTCATCACAAGCTCAAGTGGAGAAAGAATTAAAAACATATATTACACATATGTGTAAATTAATCATGAACTTGTATCACTTTCTGTGCATTCTATTTTGTTTCATAAATAACCAACATTAAAGATACAACTATTACCATGTGGGGAAATTGACATTGAAGACCTTCAAACTTGGAAGTGTTTGATGTCAATATCCAGCAAGAACCCAAGCAAAGTCTACCTCCTCCATTAAAAGCTCTACCAACTACCCCAGACCACAGAGACCATTCTCTTAAGCTTGGAGCGGCCATCTGTGCCACACAATTTAGGCCCACCCAGCACTACTCCTGATACTTTGCTGCATCCTCTCTACAATAAAAAGATGATCTAAGGCCTGGGATCTCCTTTTACACTTCCCTCATGTCTCCCATGTGCTTACAGTGAGCACTAAATCATCTCTAGCTCTATCTATACAGATATCATTGGCAGTATGTCAATACAGAAATCCACACATACTCATTGATTAGATCTTCTATCTCCAATGAGTTTATGCTTAAGTGTGAAGTTAGATCTTTATTCATTCTTTCCACACAAACTTGTTAACCCCTCTTTCTGTTTTAGGTACTATGACAGAAGTAAAGACAGGTAAATTCCTCAATGACAATATACTGTAACTGGGAGAGAAAAAGTATATTGAAATAACTGTGGCCAATGCCATTAAAAAAAAAAAAAAAAGGCCAATACCATTTAAAAAAAAAAAAAGGCAAAGACCACAAACACAACAGGAGTTTAAGACAAAGAGAGGATCATTTCAAAATAGAGAAATGAAAAGTTTGCATCTACAAAGATGGCACTGGGACCAATCCTTGAAGATTGTTAGCATGGGGAGATGTGGGCACAAATTTCCAGGCAAGAAAATCACAGAAATGAAATTATAAAGAAGTCTTAAAGGTGTGGGGGCTCATCTGAGTACAGAAGATTCCTCTTTTCAAAAACACAAGATTTAACCTACCCTTGCAGACCAGTTTAGAAAATCCTATGGCCCTACCAAAGGGACCTCTTTTCAAAGTCTCATGGTCATACTTACTGCTCTTTAGAAATAAGAAAAATATTGCATATGAGTCCCCAGGGGCACAGAGTCCCAGAGGAGAAGCTAAAGAAATAAATTTCCTCTTCTGAATTCTCCTAGACTCAGGGTTCCAATTTTGTGACCTGATTTCTTCGAAACCTTGGCTGCAATTAACTTCCCTGTTTTCCTTGCAGAGGGCTTAGAATCCATGACCGCCTCCACCTCCCTGGAGCTCTCTAACACGTGTTGGCTCCAGCTGCCTTCTTTGCAGCTGCAAGAATCCAGCAAAGCCCATGCACACTTGCTTCCAGGCTCCTTCTTCCTCCGACTGGAGGCAAAAACCTTTGGGATGCTTTCCCATCCTTCCGCAGCCTTGACTTCCACCCCGAGGACAGGGGTGGAACTTAGTCAGACTTACAGATTTTAGGATTTGAATCATCCTGACCTGACTTCCACATTAGTCCATGATGATTCTTTTCACTCATTTCATCTAACTGCCATCTAAGAGCAGCCACGTTTGGTGATACTTTTGCTCTGAGTCGATGGGTTCTGACTAGAACAGGGCCATGATCTGGCAAGAGCAGTCGGAAACTGATCAGTGGCCACAAGAGAGACTCACCACCCAGGTGCAGCGCCGGTGTGGCTAATTCACTCCTAACTTGGGACAACTGGAACTCATCATCTCTTCGTTCTCAAGAAGTGTTTGATTGCATTGAAATCCCAGAACCAAAGAGCAGGAACAGTGGAGCCCTAAAGGACCGTAGCCATCACTCAGTTTAACCCCCTCGTTCTACAGCTGATGAAACTGACATGAAGAAGCAAAATGACTTGTTCTGTGTTTTGTCACTTTTTAGTAGCCCAAGTGAGAGAGAAACCCAGCTTTCCTAACTCCCAAATTAGTCCCACTGCTCCATGTTGTCTATCAACCTTCTAAAAGCCAGCAGTGAAAGAACGGCAGGTGGTACAAAAGTTAAACAACTCAGCTAAGACGCTGAGTGGGCCCACATCTTCATTCCCAGAACCTGTGAGTATTACCTTACAGGGAGAGACGGACTTTGCAGACATGACTGAGGATCCTGAGATGGGGCAGTTATCCTAGATGGGCCCAATGTTTCACAGTGTTCCTTCTCAGAGGAACACAGGAAAAGCCAGAAGAGAAGGGGGTGTGAGGATGAAAACAAAAACAAAGTGATATGCTTTGAAGATGGAGGGAGGGGCCACAAGCCAAGGAGTACAGGGGGTCACCAGAAACTAGAAAAGGCAAAGAAATCGATTCCACCCCCGCATAGAGCCTCCCAAATCAATCAGCCCCACTAACACCTTCATTTTAGACTATAAAATTCATTTTAAACTTTTGACCTCCAGAACTAGAAGAGAATTAATTTTGGTTGTTTCAAGCCCCTCAGTCCATGGTAATTTGTTGTGCTGATAGTAGGACACTAATAGAGATTTTAGCACCTAAAAGTACGATGTGGCGGGGACAAATATCTAGAAATACAAAAGTGGATTTACAGTCTCCTGATGGAGAGAAGCTGGAGAAATTCTGAGGAGAATGCTAGAACAAGACCTCCACAAGCAGCCTGTTACCAGAAATACTGGCATTCTTGACTACGTTAGCGAGGACTCGGAAGGAAATGACAAGGGTGGAAAAGAAAGTCAACAATCCTTAGAGAATTCCTAAATTATCGTAAGCAGACTGTTATAAGTATAATTGTTAAAGGTGCTAGTGAAAGCTCAGAAGGAAATGAAAACATGTCACTGGACAAGAAAGGTGGTCCTTGTGATACAGCAACAGGAAGATCAGCTCAGTTGTGTCCTACAGTGAGACGGAAAGCATTAACTTGAAAGCACTGAAGTTGGCTACTTAGCTGAGGAGGTTTCCAAGCAAACGCTGAGATGCAGCCTGCTTTCTTCCTGCTGCTTATCGTAGAATGCAAGAAAATAAATTGGAGAAAGAGCTGCCATGGCAAAAAGAACCAAACCTTGAAAATTTGGGAAATTCTCAGCCTAGTCAGATGGAAAAAGATACTAAAAATTAGGAGAAACAATGTCAGGGAAGGACGTTCTAGGGGGGGGATGTCCTGCGGTCTAAGTGGACCAACCTCTGACTAGTGCCTCAGAGAATCACAAGATCAGAAGATTTATTCACAGAGGGGGCTCTTCAAAGAGATCAGGCATAGGACTCTTGAACCCCCCTCAACCATCTCAGCAGAAGCCAGAAACAGGCAGAATTTTTCCGAAAAGATCTCCGAAAGCCTTTTGTCTCATGGAGTGAATCCCATGACACCCCTGGGAGATCACAAGGTTTCTGTACAGGTTCTATCAGCATAAATAGAGCCACCTTACACAACCAAGAAGAGAGGACGTGAAAGAATACTGTCAGGTAACCAAAATTCTACAGAAGGAGACAGGCTGATAAAAGCATTCAGCTGTAAACACATGCTACTTTTCAGGGATTAAACAAGGAAGGATGACCCAGAGGTTGGAGCCTCAGGCCCACAAGGTAGAGCTGTAGACTCAAGAGGACAGATCCCCAAGCTACACAGTTTAAAAACCTAACGGAATTTGCCCTCTTGGATTTAAAAATTGCTTGGCACTGGTGGAGGACTCCTTTCTCCTTTCACTTTCTTCCATTTTGAATGGGATGTCCAACACTGGTTTTCTATGACTATTCCACCTTTGTGTTTTGGGAGCAGATAACTCACTTGTAGTTTCCCAGGTCCACAGATGGAAAGCAACTCTGCCCCCAGAGTGGATTGTACCCACAGCTTCATCCCTAGCTACTGTAGATTACCGTGGTCATGAGATCGGTGCCTTTGAGCTGTGATGGAGATGAGATTTAGGACCTTAAACTGTAATGGTTGAGACTTTGGGGACCTTGAGATAAGATGAATTTATTTATATGGCATTGAGGTGAATCTTTGGAACACAGAGAGAAATACTCCTGTTGTCTTAGCCTACTAAGTTTGTGGTGAGTTGTAGCAGCAATAGGACCCTAATGCAGCAGGGAGAGAAGAGATCAGAGGAAGCCTCCACCACAAATGATCCTACTTATGGAGAGATCACAACCCTTGAGAGCAGCAGGGAACAATCTGTATGTTCTTGCTGCACTGCTCTACGGCGCAGAGCCCCCCGGGACATGAAGTCTTCAGGGAGCCTTTCATGTTCCAGTATCCAGTCACACTCTCCCTGCAAAACCCTTCTTTTTCTTGTGCTGATCAAGTATCCCATGACATGCAGGAAAAGGACATGAGATAACATATTTGGTACTATTTTCAGGTGCAAGAGATCAGCTGAGCGATTCCAAAACTAGGTACCCAAATGTTCAGATTTTCTAGACGTTTCAATAGTTTAAGAACAGAAAGACAAGATATTTTAAAAATGAGACTTCCCCAAAAACCTGTGACACATGCTCACCTTATTTATCCAAACAACGAGAGAAATGTGGTGATGTATATAGGATCTCAGAATCACAGTTCACAAAAACACAGGCCCCTGAAGACAATCCCCAAGTCCCCGATAGGCACAAGACCAGCAAGAGACAAAGGGTCAAGTGCCACAGACTGAAGCAAAATAGTGCATCTCTGTCTCCTGCACACCTGCTCGGTTTCTGGAGCCTCACACACCATTTTCTCACAAGAGCCCCTCAGAGGGGTTATTGAATGAACACTTAAAGAGATTTGGGGCACCTGGGTGGCTGACTGGGTTAAAGTCTCTGCCTTCAGCTCAGGTCATGATCCCAGGGTCCTGGGATTGAGCCCCACGTCGGGTTCTCTGCTCAGTGGAGAGCCTGCTTCCCCCCTTTCTCTGCCTGCCTCTCTGCCTACTTGTGATCCCTGTCTGTCTAATTAATTAATTAATTAATTAAAATCTTTAAAAAAAATTTTTTTAAAAGAGATTAAATACATTTTTCCACTTATCTTCATAAACAGGTAAGTAGCCAGGCTGGAAGCCTAAAACACTTCCCGCTCTACCATGTTGTCAAATAACCAGATCCCACGATAACTGATCAGAGAACATCTGTGATGAGAAGAGTTGGAAGGAGAGAAGCCTTTTGTTTGGACATGGGATAAACAGACACTTCTGAAGGCAGCAGCAGAGAAAAATTCTTTTTATGATGAAATAACCAAAAAAAACAAAAAACAAAAAAAGAAAAAGTTGGGATACAACTGACATCCTTTAGCAGCAAAAGGTTTGTTTTATTCAAAAATTGATGCATTCAACATTCATTCAACAAACATTTATTTTACGGACCAAGTGCTGAGCTAGGTACTACCCACAATTTAACACCCACAAGATAGCATCCTTGACCCCCAAAGAACTCATAGAGGAACAAAGATAACTGATCCATTTATGTGACTATGTTTCCCATCCAAGCCTGACCTACTCAGCTTCTGAGATCAGACGAGATCAGGCACGTCCAGGGTGGCATGGCTGTAGATGATTTGATTATTTCTTCTGGAAAACCTAAGACAGCTAATGAATGCCTCATAAGTGTCACTAACACAGTCTAAGGAGGAAAAGGGCATCAATCTATTTTACTCTTTAAAAGAATATAGTTGGCCTTGAAGGTTGATTTAGAATGCCAGAACAGGGTGAAAATAAAATAAAGTAGAAAAAGTGAGCTTGTTTTTTTTAATGTCCTAGAAGCATTCATTTTTTCTCTTTAAAATGTGATTTTTTTTTTAAAAGCTCTGTACCTCCAAATTGAGACAAGTGAAGAGAAGCTGCAGGACACTGCAAAATATGGTCACAATAAAGAAGAATGATCCCAGGAGAGCTGTTGATCAGCAGGGCAGCTGCTGCTTGAAGAGCTCGGCTCCCCGCTGCTCGAAGGATTCAAGCAAGGGACTGATCAACCGTCAGGGGTGGCGGCAGATGGATCCCTTGTCAGAGATGCGCAGCTGGAAAGGATAACCTCTCAAGTCCCACCTTCGATTTCTGGAAGTCCTGGACCATCTCCTCATTGGGAAGGGCTCAGCAGACCATCGGAAGTCATTTGGCTCAAACGACATTCAAAGCATGTTCATTTTGCCAGGACACACTTTCGAGTCTCATGCTAGAGGTCATCTTGTCACAGGAACTCTAGGGGACATAAGCATTCCAAACAACTCAACTAACTAGTCCTTCACCTTGACTGGCCACAGTAGCTAACCCCTCGGGCTGAGCGGCAAGAACCGGCTGAGCCCGAAAGTCTTCTCCCAGCCCCGTCTTTCCACAGTTCCACATCTTATTTCTCTGTCTGGCTGAGTAAATTACCACAAGAAATACCTCCCTCAAAGACCTATAATAAAAAGATTCAAGAGGACAACAGCGAAGCAGGGCAGCATTCAGGAGAACTCGGGATGGAAATTCCCCATCGGCCTTAATGCTGGAGAATTTACTTTAGGATGTAAAAATAACACGTACTGCTATATTTCTTCACTTTATTTGCTCTCCTCTGCAGAGATTACGGCTGTGTGTGCAGCGTCATAAGAGTGGAGAAGGTCAGGTTGACAAAACTTCTTGGTGGGGAATAATCGTTAGCCCTCCAAATATATGTGCCTTGCAACCAGAGCAAACTCTGGTTTGGAAAATGCCAAGTCTCATCTCCAAGGAAACTCAGTAACTTCCAAATGGCCCCACGATCACGTTTGTGCAGTTATAATAAGCCATTAAAAACATTAAGGAATAATTCAGATTGAATGGGCTTTCAGGGTTGTGATTTTTTTTTTTCCCTTCGTTTTGGCAAAGACAGTATAAACCCCAGTGAGGAAAATGCCTGCTAAAGAAAACAGGAAAATGGTAAAATTAGACCTGGTGGAACTTGCTTTTCATCCACCCCAAAACTTAAGAGAAACGATTATCCTGATGCAGAAAAAAAAAAAAAAAAAAAGGATATTTCATAGCTTCTCTGTGAAAGAAAATGTACATGCTTTCAGGTTGAAAATACTCTGGGATGGTTCTAAAGAACGGATTCTTTTTGTGGGGAGCACTGTTGTCTCAGACCAAACACGGAAACAGATTGCAAATCTGGGCAGGTTTCAAAGGAGACAGTATAGGGGCACACAAGACATGCTATTCAACACATCGGTCCCCAGGCTGTCTTTAAAAGCCAGAAATGAAAATGGCTTAAGGAGTTCCTGAGCAAAGTTACTGCGTTCCCTGGGAATAATGGCCCATCCACATCGCCAGCTCTGACTGCTGTTCTAAGAAAGTCCAAACCCTCCGAAGCATTCTGGCCCATCCCTGAATCCAGGCCCCACTGCAGAATGTTACAACAGCTGGAACACCAAAGATCACCATCTTTCAGACCTCATATGAAGCCACAGCATGATAAACAAATTCAATAAAATTACGAATTGGCAAACTGTTTGCAACAAATGTTATTTCCCGGATAACAAGATGGATAACGTACATTCTGCAACATATGCGAGGAATTATTGAAAACAGATGTAAATGTTCTCAAACTCGAGTCTTTCTTTGGCACAAATCTGAGTACGTTGATTTCACACTTTGCTTTGCAGCCGTGCCCCCAAGCCCCTCCAACAGTAACCCTTGCACGGAACAGGGGATGTTTCTGCTGCCCTCCCCTAGCTCCTGATCCTCAGGATGGAGAGAGTAGGTGTCTGGTCCAAAGCCCTTCCAGAAGGCACCAAAGAGAACTTTGAATCCCAAATGGAAGAGCAAAAGCAAGGGTGAACCGCAAACAGAGCCTGACAGTTACACTGAAATGACCCCGGTCCCGAGGTCCGCAGCTTGCACACCTGCCTTGCGAGGCATTGCTCATGGTACCCCTGCTTTGAAGCCAAAACCCTTTCCCCTTACCTAGGGGCCTCATGCGTATTAGTCTTCTGTGTTTTTCTCTGGCATCTCCGCTGACTTGTCTATGTGGCAAAAGCAGCCATGTCACTGCATCCTACCTGCCACACAATCGAGATTTTTCTAATTCTGAGGAAAACGGTCTCCTGAGCATGCACAAAAAAAAAACACGCAATGTGCAATCATCACATTTTGGAGATGGGGGCCCAGAGAGGTATTTTCCATGAAAAGTAATTTACATTTTTCAGCTACAAATGCATCTTTTCTTCTAAGAAGAATCATCTGTACAACAGATTTGTATCTGAAAATAGAAGGCCAGATTTATGCAAAAATGATCTCAAGGGATCATCTCAGAAACACAAAAAGTAATTTTCTGCCAAAATTATACAGAGCACTCACAGAGATGTTTTTCAAATATGACCACTAAACACATAAAATACACAAATGAAATGGAATTAATACAAACCAAGAGTTCCATGGCAATCTTAAATTAAAGAGTTTGGGGGATGTCAGACAAAATATCAGAACAAAATTCTTGAGAGTTTAAAAATTACAGAAATGTCAAAACCCATATAGCTCACACAAAAAAGAATCTCTTTTGCCTTTCCAAGGATCAGCCTCTCCGGGTTATTTAAATATGCCGCAAGTGCATTGGACAGTTAAGTTAAGTCTCCAAAATTCCCCAACTGTGTTAATCTGCCCAAATACAAAACTGTTACTCTCACCCACAGTAGAGATGAGTAAGTCGAATCCTAAAACTTAAAAGACAATAGTTTAAAAGAAAGAGCTCCACAGGCCCAGACTCCTAAAAGGAATCAGGAGTGTGCGGCAGCCTGTGGTGTTGCTGATGATCACATACACCATGTGCAAATCAAGTAACAAAGGGATTAGGGGTCCTTCCTAACTACCCTGTTCCTTAAAAATCAGCAATCCCAAGTAACTCTGTGCACAAACCAAAACAGGTAGAACAGAAGGAGCTCTGGGCCAGGACGTGAGATATTTGGGTGCTTAGTACCAGCCCGGCACTTAACCAGCATTTAACTTTGGCAATCCCTTAAACTTCCTGAGGCCTCAGTGTCTTCCTCGGCGAAAACACAAGAGTTACACCAAAAAATCTCCTAAGATTCCTTCTGGCTTCAGCATCTAACACGTGGCAGATACATCATGGTCGGATTAAGCAACACTCAACACCTTAATTTTTGAGAAGGTCAAATCCCATCTATGTTGTAAGAATGAACCCAGAACCACTTCTGAGTCCTGCCCCCAAAGCCACATGGCACTTTCTCTTCTCCTGGAAGACTGGAAATAAGCTCCATTTGATAGACTCGAAAGGGAGCAGGAGACAGGGAAAGTCCCATCTCTATTTGTCTTGGCTTTGACGTTCCACATACAGTCTCTTTTTATGCGGACTGTCAGCCTTTGATTTCTACTGTAGTTTGCAGCATGGGGGTCACCGGGTAACCTCTGCCTTCAAGAATCTTATGAGCTCTCAACCCCCAGGCCAACAGTGCCTATGTATCTGGCGGGCTTTCTCTGACAGTCTCCAGCACTTGGCAAGAGAAGATCGAAAAGATGCAGAATAATGTCAACTCGAATAGTAATCTGTTAGGAGAATGGTTCTCTGGCTTACTACACAAGAGTAGGTTATGGTTCCATATATCATGTTCAATGTGCAATAGATATTTTTTTCAACCATTCATATTAAACTGGTGTAAATGTTTTTATTCCTTGCCACATTTCTGGGTGGTAAGCTCAGGCTCTCCCAGGAATTTGTTTGCTTTAAAATGCCATGCATCTCCAGGCGGCCTTACCTCATAAAAAATGGGCACGTCTTCTAAATGAATTTCCCCTTTTTTGCAGTTCATAACTAACCAGCACAGCAGAAATAGACCATGTGTGAAGCCCTGTTTACTATAGGTGGTAAATCACGTGCCTAACGTCCTGTAATTCATTCCGAATACTGTAACTCCATTCACTGCAACCCATTCTGCTCTGTGCTGGGAGGCATTAATACCAACCCAAAATTTGCGGTGAACCTGATTCAGATTGAGGGTCTTGTTCTAGGAAGGGCACTTAATCTGGGAGGAAGAAAGCAAAGAGGGCTTTTTAAGGCAGCATCAGGCCAATCTGCCCTCTTATGAAACAAAGACTCTGTTACCCTCCCATGGCCCTTGCACACAGGGCAGCCTCGGGAGAAGACTGTGATGTAGGTAAGGACAACTGGCCGCTTGCACCATTCATCCGTACACTCCATCCCTCCTTTCCAGTCTTTACCATTCACCAGCATACACTTAGCCAGCTCAAGGTGTCTGCTGACAACGTGTAAAATCACACATCCCCTTGAGATAGCTTCTGACCGATGCAGTTCTTAGGTCTAAATGCCTTTAGGATCCCCAACTGTTCAAGTATACTAGGGCTACTCAGAAGTCCTTGAGCCTCTGAAGTCACTTCATAAAGTCGTGCCTACTGAGCAGCCATCACCCTGTATCTAATGGAAAACATTTAGAAACCCTGGAGTCAGCCCCCAGGTTTCCACACTCCTCTACTGGATGGTAAAAAGTTCCAATCCCGCCCTCCAAACCCAGCCAATTTTCTGGCTCTACATTCACTCTCTCCAGACTTCTCCTAACACACAGTGGGGTGGGGCTGAGGTTGATAACTTGTTTAGACAGAAGAGTCTGGCGATAAGAGGGGGCGCATGCCTGAAGCACCTCTAAGACAACAGGGGGATCCTTGGTTCTCTGTCCTTGCCTACAGGACTGAATCACAGAGCAAATACGAGGGCCTCCTGGATGGCTTTAGGTCCTGCCATGTCTTCCAGAATCTTTTCAACCAGGGTTCAGTCACCTCTTCCTGTAAATATTCAGATGATGAATATTTTATGCTCTCTGAGCAATACAGTCCCCATCGTAGCTAGTCATCTCTGCCACCGTTGCACGCAGTCACAGAAAACATGTAAACAAATGGGCATGTCTGTGGGCCAATCAAATTGGACTTATAAAAATAGGCAGTGGGAGGAGTCAAGATGGCGGAGAAGTAGCAGTCTGAGACTACTTCAGCTAGCAGGAGATCAGCTAGATAGCTTATCTAGAGATTGCAAACACCTGCAAATCCATCGGCAGAGGCAGATCGAAGAGAAGAAGAACAGCAATTCTGGAAACAGAAAAACAACCACTTTCTGAAAGGTAGGACCGGCGGAGAAGTGAATCCAAAGTGACGGGAAGATAGACCCCGGGGGGAGGGGCCAGCTCCCGGCAAGCGGCAGAGCAACAAAGCACAAAATCAGGACTTTTAAAAGTCTGTTCCGCTGAGGGACATCGCTCCAGAGGCTAAACCAGAGCGAAGCCCACGTGGGGTCAGCATGGCCTCAGGACCCACAGGGTCACAGAAGGATCGGGGGTGTCTGAGTGTCGCAGAGCTTGCGGGTATTGGAACGGGAAAACCGGCTACAGAGACAGAGCTGACAGTAAGATCACAGCTCCGGGTTACCTTGAACCAGTTGCAGGCTCGGTGAGCTCGGAGCAGGGCCGGAGGTCGGGCAGACAGGAGTAACTGGGCGCTGTTCTCTGAGGGCGCACTGAGGAGTGGAGTCCTGGGCTCTCGGCTCCTCCAGGCCGGAGACCAGGAGGCCGCCATTTGTATTCCCGTCCTCCGGAACTCTATGGACAGCGCTCAGGGAACAAAAGCTTCTGAAAGCAAACTCAAGCGGATTACTCAGCCCGGCCCCTGGTAAGGGCGGTGCAATTCCGCCTGGGGCAAAGACACTTGAGAATCACTACACCAGGCCCCTCCCCCAGAAGCTCAACAAGAAATCGATCCAAGACCAAGTTCACCTACCAGGGAGTGCGGTTTCAATACCAAGGAGAGCAGCAGAATTCCAGAGGAGGAGAAAGCAAAGCACGGAACTCATGGCTTTCTCCCTGTGATTTTTTTAGTCTTGCAGTTAATTTAATTTTTTTCTTTTTCACTTTTTTTCCTCTTCTTCTGCTAAAATTTTTTTTAACTTTTAACCTTTTCTTTTTCAACGTTTTTAACTAGTTTATCTAATATATATATTTTCTTTTTTATATTTTTCTTTATTCGTTTTCTTTTTTTAAATTCTTTTCTTTTATTATTTTTTTCTTTTTTTTCTTTCTTTCTTTTTGAACCTCTTTTTATCCCCTTTCTCCCCCCTCACGATTTGGGATCTCTTCTGATTTGGTTAAAGCATATTTTCCTGGGGTTGTTGGACCCTTTTAGTATTTTACTTGCTCCTTCATATACTCTTATCTGGACAAAATGACAAGGCGGAAAAATTCACCACAAAAAAAAGAACAAGAGGCAGTACCGAAGGCTAGGGACCTAATCAATACAGACATTGGTAATATGTCAGATCTAGAGTTCAGAATGACAATTCTCAAGGTTCTAGCCGGGCTCGAAAAAGGCATGGAAGATATTAGAGAAACCCTCTCGGGAGATATAAAAGCCCTTTCTGGAGAAATAAAAGAACTAAAATCTAACCAAGTTGAAATCAAAAAAGCTATTAATGACGTGCAATCAAAACTTTATCCACTGCTAGGATAAATGAGGCAGAAGAAAGAATTAGTGATATAGAAGACCAAATGACAGAGAATAAAGAAGCTGAGCAAAAGAGGGACAAACAGCTACTGGACCACGAGGGGAGAATTCGAGAGATAAGTGACACCATAAGATGAAACAACATTAGAATAATTGGGATTCCAGAAGAAGAAGAAAGAGAGAGGGGAGCAGAAGGTATACTGGAGAGGATTATTGGGGAGAATTTCCCCAATATGGCAAAGGGAACGAGCATCAAAATTCAGGAGGTTCAGAGAACGCCCCTCAAAATCAATAAGAATAGGCCCACACCCCGTCACCTAATAATAAAATTTACAAGTCTCAGTGACAAAGAGAAAATCCTGAAAGCAGCCCGGGAAAAGAAGTCTGTAACATACAATGGTAAAAATATTAGATTGGGGGACGCCTGGGTGGCTGAGTTGGTTAAACAGCTGCCTTTGGCTCAGGTCATGATCCCAGGGTCCTGGGATCGAGTCCCACATCAGGCTCCTTGCTCGGCAGGGAGCCTGCTTCTCCCTCTGCCTCTGCCTGCCATTCTGTCTGCCTGTGCTCGCTCGTGCTCCCTCTCTCTCTCTCTGATAAATAAATAAAATCTTTAAAAAAAAAAAATATTAGATTGGCAGCTGACTTATCCACAGAGACCTGGCAGGCCAGAAAGAGCTGGCATGATATTTTCAGAGAACTAAACGAGAAAAACATGCAGCCAAGAATACTATATCCAGCTAGGCTATCGTTGAAAATAGAAGGAGAGATTAAAAGCTTCCAGGACAAACAAAACTGAAAGAATTTGCAAACACCAAACCAGAGAGAGCCTACAAGTGGTAGATCAGTAAGGAACAGAGACAATATACAGTAACAGTCTAACAGTCACCTTACAGGCAATACAATGGCACTAAATTCATATCTCTCAATAGTTACCCTGAATGTTAATGGGCTAAATGCCCCAATCAAAAGACACAGGGTAAAAAAACAAAACCCATCTATATGTTGGGTTTAGAGCTATAGACCAAAAAAAACAGATAAAAAAACAAAACCCATCTATATGTTGCCTCCAAGAAACTCATTTTAAGCCCGAAGACACCTCCAGATTTAAAGCGAGGGGGTGGAAAATAATTTACCATGCTAATGGACATCAGAAGAAAGCAGGAGTGGCAATCCTTATATCAGATCAATTAGATTTTAAGCCAAAGACTATAGTAAGAGATGAGGAAGGACACTATATCATACTCAAAGGGTCTGTCCAACAAGAAGATCTAACAATTTTAAATATCTATGCCCCCAACGTGGGAGCAGCCAACTATATAAACCAATTAATAACAAAATCAAAGAAACACATCAACAATAATACAATAATAGTAAGGGACTTTAACACTCCTCTCACTGAAATGGACAGATCATCCAAGCAAAAGATCAGCAAGGAAATAAAGGCCTTAAATGACACACTGGACCAGATGGACATCACAGATATATTCAGAACATTTCATCCCAAAGCAACAGAATATACATTCTTCTCTAGTGCACATGGAACATTCTCCAGAATAGATCACATCCTCGGTCCTAAATCAGGACTCAACCGGTATCAAAAGATTGGGATCATTCCCTGCATATTTTCAGACCACAATGCTCTGAAGCTAGAACTCAACCACAAGAGAAAGTTTGGAAAGAACCCAAATACATGGAGACTAAACAGCATCCTTCTAAAGAATGAATGGGTCAACTGGGAAATTAAAGAAGAATTGAAAAAAATCATGGAAACAAATGATAATGAAAATACAACGGTTCAAAATCTGTGGGACACAACAAAGGCAGTCCTGAGAGGAAAATATAGAGTGGTACAAGCCTTTCTCAAGAAACAAGAAAGGTCTCAGGTACACAACCTAACCCTACACCTAAAGGAGCTGGAGAACAAACAAGAAAGAAACCCTAAGCCCAGCAGGAGAAGATAAATCATAAAGATCAGAGCAGAAATCAATGAAATAGAAACCAAAAAAACAATAGAACAAATCAACACAACTAGGAGCTGGTTCTTTGAAAGAATTAATAAAATTGATAAACCCCTGGCCAGACTTATCAAAAAGAAAAGAGAAAGGACCCAAATAAATAAAATCATGAATGAAAGAGGAGAGATCACAACTAACACCAAAGAAATACAAACTATTATAAGAACATACTATGAGCAACTCTACGCCAACAAATTTGACAATCTGGAAGAAATGGATGCATTCCTAGAAACATATAAACTACCACAACAGAACCAGGAAGAAATAGAAAGCCTGAACAGACCCATAATCAGTAAAGAGATTGAAACAGTCATTAAAAATCTCCAAACAAACAAAAGCCCAGGGCCAGACGGCTTCCCGGGGGAATTCTACCAAACATTTAAAGAAGAACTAATTCCTATTCTCCTGAAACTGTTCCAAAAAATAGAAATGGAAGGAAAACTTCCAAACTCATTTTATGAGGCCAGCATCACCTTGATCCCAAAACCAGACAAGGATCCCATCACAAAAGAGAGCTATAGACCAATATCCTTGATGAACACAGATGCGAAAATTCTCACCAAAATACTAGCCAATAAGATTCAACAGTACATTAAAAGGATTATTCACCACGACCAAGTGGGATTTATTCCAGGGCTGCAAGGTTGGTTCAACATCCGCAAATCCGTCAATGTGATACAACACATCAATAAAAGAAAGAACAAGAACCATATGATACTCTCAATAGATGCTGAAAAAGCATTTGACAAAATACAGCATCCCTTCCTGATCAAAACTCTTCAAAGTGTAGGGATAGAGGGAAAATACCTCAATATCATCAAAGCCATCTATGAAAAACCCACCGCAAATATCATTCTCAATGGAGAAAAACTGAAAGCTTTTCCGCTAAGGTCAGGAACACGGCAGGGATGTCCATTATCACCACTGCTATTCAACATAGTACTAGAAGTCCTAACCTCAGCAATCAGACAACAAAAGGATATTAAAGGCATCCAAATCAGCAAAGAAGTCAAATTATCACTCTTCGCAGATGATATGATACTATATGTGGAAAACCCAAAAGACTCCACTCCAAAACTGCTAGAACTTGTACAGGAATTCAGTAAAGTGTCAGGATATAAAATCAATACACAGAAATCAGTTGCATTTCTCTACACCAACAACAAGACAGAAGAAAGAGAAATTAAGGAGTCCATCCCATTTACAATTGCACCCCAAACCATAAGATACCTAGGAATAAACCTAACCAAAGAGGCACAGAATCTATACTCAGAAAACTATAAAGTACTCATGAAAGAAATTGAGGAAGACACAAAGAAATGGAAAAATGTTCCATGCTCCTGGATTGGAAGAATAAATATTGTGAAAATGTCTATGCTACCTAAAGCAATCTACACATTTAATGCAATTCCTATCAAAGTACCATCCATCTTTTTCAAAGAAATGGAACAAATAATGCTAAAATTTATATGGAACCAGAAAAGACCTCGAATAGCCAAAGGAATATTGAAAAAGAAAGCCAACGTTGGTGGCATCACAATTCCGGACTTCAAGCTCTATTACAAAGCTGTCATCATCAAGACAGCATGGTACTGGCACAAAAACAGACACATAGATCAATGGAACAGAATAGAGAGCCCAGAAATAGACCCTCAACTCTATGGTCAACTAATCTTTGACAAAGCAGGAAAGAATGTCCAATGGAAAAAAGACAGCCTCTTCAATAAATGGTGTTGAGAAAATTGGACAGCCACATGCAGAAAAATGAAATTGGACCATTTCCTTACACCACACACGAAAATAGACTCAAAATGGATGAAGGACCTCAATGTGAGAAAGGAATCCATCAAAATCCTTGAGGAGAACACAGGCAGCAACCTCTTCGACCTCAACCACAGCAACATCTTCCTAGGAACATTGCAAAGGCAAGGGAAGTAAGGGCAAAAATGAACTATTGGGATTTCATCAAGATCAAAAGCTTTTGCACAGCAAAGGAAACCGTTAACAAAATCAAAAGACAACTGACAGAATGGGAGAAGATATTTGCAAACGACATATCAGATAAAGGACTAGTGTCCAAAATCTATAAAGAACTTAGCAAACTCAACACCCAAAGAACAAATAATCCAATCAAGAAATGGGCAGAGGACATGAACAGACATTTCTGCAAAGAAGACATCCAGATGGCCAACAGGCACATGAAAAAGTGCTCCATATCACTCGGCATCAGGGAAATACAAATCAAAACCACAATGAGATATCACCTCACACCAGTCAGAATGGCTAAAATCAACAAGTCAGGAAATGACAGATGCTGGCGAGGATGTGGAGAAAGGGGAACCCTCCTACACTGTTGGTGGGAATGCAAGCTGGTGCAACCACTCTGGAAAACAGCATGGAGATTCCTCAAAATGTTGAAAATAGAACTGCCCTATGACCCAGCAATTGCACTACCGGGTATTTACCCTAAAGATACAAACGTAGTGATCCAAAGGGGCACGTGCACCCGAATGCTTATAGCAGCAATGTCCACAATAGCCAAACTATGGAAAGAACCTAGATGTCCATCAACAGATGAATGGATCAAGAAGATGTGGTATATATACACAATGGAATACTATGCAGCCATCAAAAGAAATCAAATCTTGCCATTTGCGACAACATGGATGGAACTAGAGCATATCATGCTTAGCGAAATAAGTCAAGCAGAGAAAGACAACTATCATATGATCTCCCTGATATGAGGAAGTGGTGATGCAACATGGGGGCTTAAGTGGGTAGGAGAAGAATCAATGAAACAAGATGGGATTGGGAGGGAGACAAACCATAAGTGACCCTTAATCTCACAAAACAAACTGAGGGTTGCTGGGGGTAGGGGGGTTGGGAGAAGGAAGGTGGGGTTATGGACATTGGGGAGGGTATGTGCTTTGGTGAGTGCTATGAAGTGTGTAAACCTGGAGATTCATAGACCTGTACCCCTGGGGATAAAAATATATGTTTATAAAAAAATAAAAAATTAACAAAAAAAAATAGGCAGTGGGCTGCCATGTGCCCATGGATCTAGAGGGCAGCTGTTCAGTAGAAAATGAGCCGTGGAGAGAATGTGAAATTTTCTAGTGGTTACAAGTACTTCTTTACAGGGAAGTAACAGTTTTAATAGTATATTTTACATAACCCAATAGATAACTTTATAGTTTCAACATGCCATCAAAATAAGAGTATCGAGATATTTTGCATTCTCTTTTGACTAATTTTTGATGTGTATTTCACAACTTATGGCACAGTTCAATTGGCCATGTTTTAAGTGATGAGCACACATGGCTTGTGCCTACCATATCTGGCTGTGCAGGTCTAGACCCACCACTTTCTTGCCCATTTTCAGCACCATGGAAGAAACAGTCAGGGTCCTGATCACCAGAGGGCTACTACATCATCTCTTCCAGAAACAAGTCCCAAGTCTCTGACCTCTAGGACATCAAAGGTGCCATAGGTGCCAACACAATGACCCACCAATCACCAAATATCACTGGAGAATGTTTAGAGGAAACATGTTCCACACTTGGCACATCTCTATAAGAGCCTCTTTTTGTTAGACAAAAAAGGTAAGGCAAATTTAAAGGCATTTAAGGAGAGCAACTGAACACTGAAAGCATTTTCCCAAAAACAAAACCCAAAAAAAAAAAAAAAAAAAAAAACCTTTCACTTCTATAATTTTGCTTTCTCTACTCTCCTACTCCTTGAAATCTCATGTTATAGATTCAGATTGTTTTCCTATTGGATCTAAGGGTAACCCCCTCCCATGACCGCCAATAGCAAACTCTAACTCTTAAAGCACCTCTTCAATTTTAACAAATGTTCAGGAAATGTCACTGGTAGTGAGCTTTTCAGTACCAGGCCCCCCAAAATAACACCATTTCCCCATCTATGCTCCTGCTGTTTAAACATAATCCTCCTCCCACAGACAAAGGTTTGTTTAGTAGGATGGAAGGAGGGAGGAAGTTGAGAGAACTTTCACTACAATTTTTATTGTAATAAAAAGCCATCAAGACATTTGCTTTCTTTCCCAATGTTTTCAACTTACACGAGATTCTTTTTAAAAGCATTCTCTAAAATGTGCTTAAAGTAATCTTTTCCATAGGGAAACACAAACCCAACAAAACAGCCCTTTGTTTCAACTAACATTTAGCAAATAGAAAATAGTAGTAGCTGGCAGGCTTGAGGAAGTTGGGCCCCACTTCACTCATGAGGGGACCTGAATACCTGCTAATGGATTTCAGCATGCCCTACAATGCCAGCCTCCATGACATCACTAGTACCAGAGCCAGTGTTTATAAAAGATCCTTCCCTGGGACTCGGGGGAAGGGGAGACCACAGAAGAAAACCAGGAGTTCTCTTTCATCCCATGACAGGTCTGTAGTCCACCAGGGAGGCAGAACAGAAAGTACACTGGCCCAGTAGTCAGAAAACTTCCGTCCCTACAAGTAATCAAGGGGTGGCTTCATTGTCACTTGGCAGGGATGTTGGAGATGGGGGTGGGCACCCTTGGAGGAAGGGGGGATGCTGGCCTAAAGCCTCTCTCAACCCTGAGGTTTTGACTATGATTCAATAAGATTGAATCCCTCTAGACACTAACTAAACAAGTCACCCACATATCACTCAGTTTTGTCATGAGTAAATAAGAATGGTACCACCTACCTAGAAGAGCAGCTGTCCAGCGGGAAAACAGAACCCTGCAGACTACCTAGCATATAACCCAAACTGGACATATGACAGTTATTATATATTACTATTATCTGAGAAATTGGGTGGTCTATAAGATGACCCACACAGGTTAGCTAGGGGAGACTGGCAGCTGACCCCACAACCCCTATGCAGGTAGCCCCCTTTTTGCTAGCACAGTTTGCCTTCCTCTGCCTCATCTTCCCTAAAGCTAAACTGTGGGCATGTGGTGAATCATGGCCAACAGGACATCAGGGGAGGTTTTCCTGGGGGACATTTTGAAAGAGGATCTCTCAAAGGAAATGGGATGCAGAGAAGCAAACCTTCTTGTCACTGCTCCAGCATGGCTTTGTTGGGACTATCTGTGATGCATAAAACCATCACACCCAGCCTGTGGCCACGAGGAAACAAGCACTCGCACCAAGTCAACATGCTGAAGTTGGCAAAGAAAAAGACGCAAAGAGGTTTGGTCCTTGGAGTGCCTGGATGGCTCAGTTGGTTGAGAGTTTGCCTTCAGCTTGGGTCATGTTCCCATAGTCCTGGGACCAAACCCCGTGTCTGGCTCCCTGTTCAGCAGGGAGTCTGCTTCTCCCCCTCTCTATGCCTCCTCCCTGCTTGTGCTCCTGTATCTCTGTGTCTCTCCCTCTAATAAATAAATAAAATCTTTAAAATTTTTTTAAAAAGGGGAGTTTGGTCCTTGACGTCAGTTGCTAATCAATTCCTTAACTGCCCAACTCAGTTCTGCTCTTTTAAGAAGAAAATGTCCTCTACTGAAGCCACTTTTTCTTGAGTTTTCTGTTACAGTAAACAGGAATCTACCTACGAGAGCCTTCTAGTTCCACAATATTATAACTATAAATCCAGCTTCCTAATCTCATCATACTAACACCATCATTCTTTCACCCTCCTGAAATTCAACTTGTCTTACCTTCCCAAACCAACAGAGCAACTCTTCTCTTATACATACCCCACACTCTTTGTGTCCTTACACATTCTCTGTGTCTACATGGAACACTTTCTTTGTGCTTCATTTCTTCACACTTTCCCCTTTCTTTAGGGCCAGATGCACAGCCCAAGTACTCCAAAGTGCCTTTTCTGAACACTTTTAGCATATAATATTTCTTCCCCATTGATTTCTCTAGTTCTTATAGTTTGTGTCACTTGGTTTATCATAAAATCATAGAATTATAGAACAAGGTTCATCTCGTCAAAAGTGTTGGGTGAGAAGAGATTTCCTCAGATGACATCCTACAATAGAAATCATCAAGTATTATAAAATTTTTGCATCAGGGAGAGTTCGCCATCTTACAAGAATAGCTCATTGCACTACTAGAAATGTCCTCATATTAAAACAAAATGTGACCCTTTGTAACTGCTAGGCATGGGTTCTCTTGGATTTTCTGGGTTGAGTTGTGGCCTCAAATTCCCTTCTGGAGCAGAATTATCTCAAGGACAGAGGCACTGCCTTATTCATATTCATGTCCCCCGCATTTAACACTGTGACTGTCATATCCTAGGCATTCAACATATGTTGCTGAATAAATGACAGATTTGATCCCACCACCATTTCTTATGGGGCTCCAAGTAGATCATGACTCAACACGGATCAAAATTTCTCTTTATAGTTTGTAGAACTGGGAATTAGGCCTCATGTTCAGTCCCTGACAGTTATGTAAAACAAAGACCCATAAGCTCAGGAACCATATTATGGCCATGACTCCCCATGAACATGTGGCAACAGAGAAGGCTAATGGGGCGGAGTGGGAGAAAGCAAACAAACTGAAAGAACAGAGAGAAGCCCTAAGAATAGAAAGCACTGGGACTCTAAGAGAGATTTCAGGTTCTTGTTGCAGTCCCCCATGACGCCTAAGTGCTCAGTCTCGGGGTTCCATAGATGACCCTATGCCAACTGCTGTTTCTCTGCTTAAGCAAGATTGAGAAGGTGTGTTGCTTATAACCAAAAGAATCTTGGCCGAGGCATTCAGCTAACTCAGTATAAGACGAGGTGTGAGTGTTTTGAAAGCTGTGTCTGAAACAAACCAGCTGGAGGCAGAGTGGAATGGAGGAACTACTACCCTTCCCTAGAACGTATTAGAACAACTGAGCAAAATCACACTTCTTGTAGGTCTCCTCCTGCACCATGACTCCTTTCTGCCAGTGTAGGAAAATTGCCCCACACCTTTCCAAAGCAATAAACAGCTGAGCAGACCTGTAGTCATTCCAACCCCCACTTCTCCCTGGAGAGTCTGCATCAACCCCATCCATGGAGGTGCCCCTAAAAGATCAGGCTTCTCTGAGCTCAGAGCACAACTCAGCAGACACAAGCCTTCATAAGGGCAACCCTCAGCCCAAGGGCAACTCTAGCCCTTATTTCCTTCCTTCCCTAGAGCCACTGTCTTCCTTTCTGGTGACTTAGGTGCAATTTTGGAGCACCTAGCCTTATAAAATCTTTATAGGGTGTTGCCAACCCTAACACCATTCAGCTAAAAGACCTAAAAATAAGTGACCATAATGGCAAAATGACTGGCAGCTGGAAAGTCCTGGGACAGACGATACCGACCGGTATTCCTTGCACTGAAACCACATGGGGCATCATATGTCCCAGCAATCATAGAATGCCTTCTGACCTTGATTTATTCATTTACCATTTACTGAGTGTTTTTTCTAGACTTAAACCTCAGTCCATCTCCTTACCAACAGTGTAATCTTGGGCAAGTGTCTTAACATCTCAGCACCTGTGGGACCTCTCCTCCAAGACCCAGATAATAGCGGTACTTTCATCACAGGGTGTTAGTGATCAAGTGAATTAATACATATAAGGTAGCTCGGGGCGCCTGGGTGGCTCAGTGGGTTAAGCCTCTGCCTTCGGCTCAGGTCATGATCTCAGGGTCCTGGGATCGAGTCCCGCATCAGGCTCTCTGCTCAGCAGGGAGCCTGCTTCCTCCTCTCTCTCTCTCTCTCTGCCTGCCTCTCTGCCTACTTGTGATCTCTCTCTGTCAAATAAATAAATAAAATCTTAAAAAAAAATACATATAAGGTAGCTTAAGTTCCTGGAACCCAGCACTGAATAAATGTTAACGTTCATTGGTTGTTAGTTATTCAGTCAAGATAGGCTAGATTATGCTGCAGTAACAAACAAGTCTTAAATCTTAGTGACTTAAAACAACGAAGGGTTCTCTCTCTCATTCTACATGTCTACTGTGGGTTGGCTGGGGAGGGGGCTGTGATCACTATAGTCATTTAGGGATCCAAGCTAACAGAGTCTTACAGTGCTGGTCTCTCAATAAAAGCCTTTAGGGTTTCCCATATCCTAAGGAGAGGGCACTGTTTACTGGGTCTTAAATGCTCCCATCTAAAAGTGACACAAGTCACTGCTCCTGCTCAACAAACCACTGCCAACCACACTGAATCTCAAGAGGGAAAGGAAGCCTAACTCCCCTCTGCACACAGGAGAGTGGCACTAGAAATACCGGGGAGCACTAATAATGTCAACCACAACAATTATTATTACTCTATACCATGCCCCCTGCTAGACATCCACACTCTAATAAGTATGTCACACATTTACATAATTTTGAAAAGATACCTTAATGTAACAAAATCACTGGTTTACACTGGGCATTTGGCTTTAATTTCTCTGCGTGTGTGTGTGTGTGTGTGTGTGTGTGTGTGTGTGTGTAAAGAAAAGAATTCGTTTTTGAGACTGCATCTAGTGAAGATGAAAAATCCAGGTTGTTTAGTTCAGGGATTTTATCACTGGTTTACGCTGGGCATTTGGCTTTAATTTCTCTGCGTGTGTGTGCGTGTGTGTGTGTGTGTGTGTGTGTGTAAAGAAAAGAATTCGTTTTTGAGACTGTATCTAGTGAAGATGAAAAATCCAGGTTGTTTAGTTCAGGGATTTTATCAAACCAGCTGCTTGGTAGCAGGCAGAAAAGCCACCTGGAAAACGCTCTAAACTGACTTGTTATTTGGTAGTAATTTTGAATAATAGATTATTCTCTCTGTACTTGGAAATCCAGTGGACACAAGATTTTTTGTACCCACCACTTCTGCTTTTTGGAAGATATCACTATAAACAGAAAGAGCAATGCTACAACACACTTAGGAGCTCCAATAATGTGCAACAATTTTCTTAAAGCTGCAATAGAAAAAAATCAACTGAAACATGAAAATTTAAAGCCCTATTACCCGCATTTCACTCTGTAACATCCCACTTCCCATCATCTCTAACACGCATCTTAAGTGTGCTAATTGGAAAGGCTCTGCCATGTATACAGCTCTGTTTTCAAGATGACAACTGCTTCTCTTTTATCACTGGGCTCAATACCAAGAGGGGAATCATTTTCAAAATTCAAAGCGTTTTGATCTGGCTTTGTCAGCTGGCTGCCTGTGCTTGGTTGGTATCCTGTCTTAGAGAGAGAAAACATGAACGTTTCAGGTTGGTGGGGCTGAGGCTAAGGGAAAGGAAAGCATCTCTGAATGGTTGGGTGGGAAAAGAGTGTCCTAAGATTAAAAACAAAAGTCAAATAACACTAAAAGCCTGCCAAATTATTTCCTTCCCCCTTTAGGGGGAAAAAACCCCACTAAAGATGCTACAAACATTCACTGAAAAGAAATCATTAACTAATAAATCCCAGAAAGGAACATTCAGGCAGCTAAGTCCCACCCAGGAAAATAAGCCAGCAGACTTGCTCAGTTTACACTCATCTCCTCCAAAATGACAAAAATCTTGGGCAGACGACAGTTGATGTGTGGTCTGGTGACTCAAGCCTATGAAGAACTCTCAAAAAAACAAGATTAATCCATGTTTCTGTGAGTCACTCCATATTAAAGCCACCTCTACCAGACAGAAAAGCAGGATCTTCAAGTTCAAGGGCCCTGAGCCCACGAGAAGGAAGCTTCTTACTTTGTACCCTCCAAATCTGGTGCTTCTAAATGGTTCACACATGTAGGACTAAGTCTAAAGGAAGGACGCCAAACAGTCGAATGAAAATGGCCATGCACATGAGAAATATCGGTGCTTCCCAATGGTGACAAATGGAGTAAGTAGGTATCTGTAGTGGGGAGCACATGTTTGCTTCTCTTTTCACCCAAGTGTTCAGCACGTTGAAGATCTAGCATTTCAACCTAGCAGAGCTTTCTCTAGGATAATATTCAGAGGTCCTACTTTGATCATCCCTTCAACACAACTGCTGGAACAAGCCTAGTGTGTTTACTGGAAGGTCACCAACTTTTCAACACAAGGTTCCTGATGAGGGAACTTTGCACAACTGAAATCACAGGCAAAATTGGTCTATGAGATATCACACACAAGCTAAAGAAAACACATGTTTCATGTTTCTCCAACACAGCTGTGGAGTAAAGCATCTCTATTCTAGATCCACCCAAAGACTATCACTCTCTCCAGATACAAACCGTAAACTGTAAGCTCTTCTGGAAAAACTAAAAAGGAGATCTCAGCTTGTTCTAACCGGTAAGAAGCCCTCAATCTAAAGCAGTAGTTCTAAAGTTTCATTGGTTTCTGTGGAACTCACCCAGGGAGCTTTTTTTTTTTTTTTTTCCCCAAGATTTTATTTACTTAGTTGACAGACAGAGATCACAAGTAGGCAGAGAGGCAGGCAGAGAGAGAGGAGGAAGCAGGCTCCCCACCTAGCAGAGAGCCTGATGTGGGGCTCAATCCCAGGACCCTGGGATCATGATTTGAGCCAAAGGCAGAGGCTTTAACCCACTGAGCCACCCAGGCGCCCCCCCCAGGGAGCTTTTCAAAACACAGACCCTCAGCTGCCCCACAAGGGATTCTGACTGATGCCCCAGGTGACAGAGATGCAGGCCATCCCACCCCACACTTCAAGAACCTCTAGTCTGGTGGTTTTTCCCCAGGGGTGAGGAACTGCAGGCCAATCTGGGTGGACCTCTTTCAGAAGAGAACCTCATGAACGGTAGCAGTCCCAGAACACTCCTTGGTGCTGTAAACAGCAACACAGTCCTCGTCCAGCATGCTAGACACACCCCTCATTTTGAATTACCTGACCTCAGATTTGCCTGGCTCAGTCTCCTGCCTTTCCCTTTTCTACCAACACAACCCATGCTTCCATGTCTGATATCCTCACCTGTCCGATGTCATTCTGGAGAAGCCTGCCCTTACTCCAGGAGCCACAGTGACTCCTCTAGGAAACCTCTGGATGCTCACTAAGTCTCTGAAATTGCCACAACCTGTGTCCATGTGCTCAACCCAGTCATTTCTGATCGATCAGCTCTGCTCCTACCTGGGTTTCTTGTTCACCTAGAACAGAGCCAGAAAGAGATGGAATGATCATATAACCTAGTTATAGTGGAAAGAAAATTCCCCCAACTACTGGGGAACAGGCATGGGGGCAAGGTGTCCTGCTTGCCCCCAAACACACAAAGCATACGTCCCTGAACTTCCAAGTCTCATACTCAACTAAACAAGGAAACAGAGACTTACACAAATAATCGGGCCCCCACAGAAAGTGTGTGTGAATAATGGAAGCAAACAAAATATAGATTCTAGAAGCTCTGTCGATAATCGCCGGCTGGATTCCCACTTCACCATTTAACTATAAATCCATACTCACTAAGGATTGTATCACAGATCATAAATACCTGTTTATATCATGTCACCACGTTCAGAATTGCCCCAGAAAATCATTAACTGGCAAAGAAAGTTTGCAGTTTGGAAGATAGTGGTAATGAAATGCTCCTCTCTCTGCATTTCCTACTCACAGTTGAAAGAACAGAAAGAAATCTCAAAATTATATATATATATATATATATATATATATATATATATTTTCACATGCCATCATAAATATCTACCACCCTCCCAAAGACACGTTGCACGTGCTAATTTATACCAGGCTGCTAACTTTTTGTTTCATGCTATATTGATGGGCTTGACAGTTTTTCGAAGAGTTTATAACTGCAGCAGTGTTGATCTTATTTAAAGAGAATATTAAATCAAATCCCTTGTCATCGGCATAAAATCTCCTATAGCATCAACAAAAGGCGGCAGTTTTTATTGATTCCCTGATACAAAGGACGTATGAAGTGGACTGATGCTGTTCTGCCCTCCCCTCCCCGCACCAAAAAATTCACAATTAAAGCCCCATGAAAACTATTAGTCATTGTAAAGGTCATCATTGACTTTTAATGGCATCCTAAAGGGAAACAATATGTTTCCCTTGAACATCAAGGGCAGAAAAAATAAAATGCTATATTTCCAGGGTGGGTATAGCAGAGAGTACACCGAGAAGCCTTAAATAAATACTTGTTGTATCAAAAGGCAACCTAATAAAGCATAATTCACACCGCTCAATTCACTGTCCACATTCATGATCGGGGAATTTCCAGGGGAACGGCTGATGAAAAATGCATGTGCAAAAGCAGATGTGCTCAGTCTTGCTGAATGAGCCAAAACAGGGAGAGGATCTGCTTCGTGGCCGAGGGTTTTCACTCTTCCAGACCAGAGGAGGGACCACGGACAAACCCAGAAGCAGAAATGTGAGTGGGAGCCGCATTTGCCACACATGGGCAGGTCACTGCCCCCTCAGGACCTCAGCTCCCTCCCCTGTGAGAGGACTGAGTCTGACCTCTTTGATCCCTCTCAGAGCAGCGATAACACACAGACTTATTCTTGCCTGCTAACTTTTGACTAGTGGACTAACATCTCTCTAGATCTCCATTTTCTTCATCCTAAAAGGATGGGAAATAGTACGTGGAGGAGGACTCAGAGTCAGCGCTTGGGCACAGCAGCCAAGACGGCTGTGGTGACGCCAGAGGGAACATGGCAGTAGCCGAGCCAGCTCTTAGCCCCAAAATGTCAAAATCCTCTACCATTCACCTCAAGAACATTGTCAAGACAGCCTCATTGATCATCTATTGACTGACCCAAAACACACTTGTATGTCCTCAGCCAAGGCTCCTATAAAATTTAGACCTCAGCAGGGGTTGGGGATGGTACTTACGAGTAAAGGAGAAAAAGTGCCGTAAATAAAGCCAGGAAGTCAACCATTTAAATTCCATCTATGTTTGCTCACATTTTGGGTTCTTGGTAACTCTTCCAAAAATGTCCTACTCAGAAGGGAATATGTTGTTTTATCAACTGTTTTATTTATCAGTAAGGAATACCTGAGGACCCACTCAGTACAGAGAGCTGCATAAACCAGCTTGAGGAAGCCACCAGAGCAGGGGAAGGTAGTATGCAGTGGGTAAGAACTTGGCCCCGGACTAAAATCACCAGGATTTGAAACCCAGCTACCCAGGTTCTCCACTTGCTAGCTGTGTGACCTTGGACAAGTTAATTAATCTCCTGAGCCACAATATGTGAATCTGCGAAGACTGTAAGAGTATGTTCCTCCCTGGACTACTACAACCAATAAAGGAAGTAGCCCTTGCAAAGTGATAAAGGAAGTAGCCCTTGCAAAGTGCTCCTACCACACCTCTTTTAACCACACCCGACTTCTGCTCACTCCTGGAAGCTCCACACCCGCCTAGGCAGCAGCCCCCTCCGGATCATCATTTACAGGTTTCAAAGTTATTTCCAAGTCAGCATATGAGAACCCAATTTACAATCCCCTCTCACATCTCACCACCACCGAAGCCCAAACAGACCAAAACCCAACTGTTCCTCGAAGTGCTCCTCATCTAAGTGAATGTCCTACCAACTGCCCATCTAGTAGATGGTACCCTACGAGGCTGCTGTTTCTGAAGATCAAGGCAGAACATTGGTAATGCCATGAGTTCCAACTCAATGGTCCCAAGCCAGAAATCTAGATGTCTTCCTGGGCATTGTTTGTTCCTTCAGTGCTGCTGGGTCAAGCCCTGCCAACTGGGCCTCCTCAATGTACTTCCACTTACCTTTTTCATCTCACTGCTACAACCACTCTGTCGTCTGCCTGTCTTGTACAATGTGGCCAACATGAATTCACAAAACCCAAAACTGACATCTCTAGCTTCCTGCTGAAAACACTTTAGTAGCTGTGTGTGGCTCATAAAACAAAGACCAGAAAGCTTTGAGGTTGTGCTTGACCTTACATGTTGCCTTCTCTACCTCCTGAGCCTCATCCCATCCCCCACCTGTTCTCACATTTTAGACCCAGTGACCTCCATCCAGTTCCTGAATGTGTCCAAGACTCTGTTCTTGCTGTTTCCTCTGCCTAGAACCATCTTCTCATCCTATCCTGCTCTCACATCTCAGCACAAACATTGCTCCCGATAGGCCTATTGATGGGAGGACAACTACTCAGCCATTCTTAGACCCTCTGAGAAGGACCCCATATGTTTGATTTAACGCTTTGCTACTACCATCATGAAAGTCATTATTTGGAAGAAAAGACCTTGCATTTCCATGTTGCACTGGGCCACAGAAATTCTGTAGCCAGTCCTGTCTTCATGGGAGCCTTTATGGACTTTCCCAAATGATTCAAATGCACCTTCACAATCCCTCTCAGGGCCATGTACCTACCATCAGTGTCACCTTCCACAGTCGACATTTTTACATTGACTTAAGTGACTGTGAGGGCCTGTCTTCCCCACTGGAACAAAACCACCACGAATCCAGGATCCATGTCTGATTTTTGATTACCACTTCACCCCTGACACCAAGCACACAACAGGCAATCAGTAAGAGCCCGCCGAATAAGCATCTGTATTATTCCCATTGTCATTACTGTTATTACCCTGTGCCATTAAGGCTAAGAGCCAGCAGGGAAGACACAAGAGCTACACAACATGGTAATGGATAGGAACGGAACACGCCCACTGAGAGGGAAGGCTGCGGAGAGCTGGCACAAGCCTTGTCTTGGAGCACAAGTGCATCTAGGGGGCCGGGGGCAGGAGAATGTGGTCCCTCCAATAGAAGGACTGGCGTAACCAGAGCCCGAATAGGAATGGGAGCTCATGGAGGGTGGAATATTCTGGCACAGGGGCTTTGCTGCAGAGCAGAGTCAGTCAAAAGTGGGGAGAGCCTTGAACTTTATACTTTGTGAACGAAGTGTGGAGGCAGTAAAAGCAGTGTTTTAAGGAATTAGAGCAGTTCCCTATGAAGCCTTAAAAAGTGTGAACATTATTACTCAAATAATTGCATAAAGGTGATTTTTCCAGCTATGTACAGAGAGGAAAAAAATAGAAAGAAAACAAAGTTGGAGCACAGTGTAACACCTTTGTCTTTCCTGGAACCATATGTTAAAATGTGCCTAATAGAAATATGCCTTCCTATTATATACAAACGCACGTTAAGCACACTATACTTTTCAAAGTGCTTTCAAACACACTGCATATAAATGGCTCTCAGCCACCTTTGACGCACTCCTCGTCAATTGATCAAGTGTTTGGTCATCTCAGCTGACATCTCCCAGCTGGTACTGCCCTAGAAAGACGTTTCCCAGATGAAAGACACATATGTGTTTCTCCAGAAGGCAGGAACATCTCCTCTGCCGCTCGCTTCATCAAAGACTGATCCTGAAAAAGGTGTTTATTCTACTCAGGCCTGTGGTTGTTACTGCTTAAATTCACCAAGACAAAGGTGAATTTTCGAGAAATAAAAAGAATGCCCTTTAACAAATGAATAATTCACAAGTGCCCACATACTGTGCACCTCTTCAGCTGAACCCAACTGAGCAAAAATGCTCTTATTGTGATGTACAATAAGATCCGAATGTTCAAAAACTGCACTTAACTCATTACTCAGAAATCTGTCCACTGTCCAAAATGGATAGCTCTTTAATTTCAACTCAGAGACAGTAGGAAAAATGGCGTGCCTCTGTTTACACACTCCCTATTTAGAATCAACGTAAATACAGATATATTGTGTTTTCCATCCGAGGCAGATCAAACAACACTACAATCCTGAGAAGCCTCAACATTATTCTGCTCCATCCCCACCATCTCCTATATGAATTCTTGTCATTACATCAATTTAATCCCCTGCCATTTTGGGCCACTGTTCGTCAAGCTGAATGAAAAGCACAATAGCTAGCATTTAATGTGATGGTGCTCCTTTTTCCAACCTGCTTCCTTTCAAGTAAAAGTTTGTGGAACGTACAAAATTTTCTTTACAGCTCATTTGAGATGCATAAACAATCCCAGAGACAGAAAGGAACAAAAATAAGAATTTGCTGTTTCAAGGAGCTGCTTGAGGGAAGCACTGAATTCCGGACCCCCTGTTGATGGCCAGGCCATGCAGGCCACTCTGCCCCCCCTCACTCACTAGGCGAGCCTGAGGCGGCCCAGGCCCTTGCTCTGCCTGATTTGCTGTGTCTCTGTGTCTCCTTGGAAGGGCTCTACCTCTATTGACAATCCCAGAGGGGAAATAGTGCTCCCATCCCCACCCCCCCACCCCGCCATTGGCTGCACCACACAGCCCTCCCCCCGACCCCCACCAACAAACCCCAGCCATACGCTTACTGTTTGTTCCATCTTACCCGCTCCCGCCACTTGCTGGGATGTGGAGCAGTGATGGCCACAGGACAGACCTCTGGGCTAAAGTCACAGGGAATTGAGAGGTGAGAACATATGCTGCACACCCACTCCCTGAAGGGATTCCAGAGCTCAAACAGGTAGAGGCCACAGGCAGTTTGGGGAAAATCCTATTATGTGTCAATGAAGCATAGTGATTCTTGTATAGCCCTAAAATTTACCGAGTGATACCTCTGTCAGCTGGAGGTGCCTTGATGGGGGTGGGGGGTGGTTGGGAAGATAGGTACCGAAAGGAGAGGCATTTTGAAAGCCTGAGACACCAAAGAGAAAAAACCATGGGGTCCAAGAATCCTAAAATGCATTATTTTCTTTAATCTCCATTGCCTAAATAAATCAACTGTGGTTAAGATAGTGGACTTCCGGCACACAACAGAACACCCATGTCCTATAACCACAAGTGATCACTGTTGCCAGTGACTTGAAAGGGGTAGTCAGGACTTCTAAGTTGAACCACCTGTCAAATCAAATACTAGGGGTTAAAAAGGGAACTTCAATAGCTGGCTTACCTTGATCAGTCACCCAGAATCTTCTGGTGATTCTCTGTTGCAGTAACGTTAGTGTACGGAGGAGTCCGCAAAGAGACATGTCTAGTAATTATTAGAGAAAGGAAGAAAATCCATAACCCTCCCAGAAACTTCAAAGATCCTACCCATATTTGCAGAGGAATGTCTCCCCTTACCCAGGGCCATGGACAGCTTGAGAACTAGTCCAGATCTAAAGACACATAAACAATTAACACAAAATGACGTATACGAGATTTCTTGAGGTTTTCGGGAACCTCCTAAGTTGCATGACGGATCTAATCTTCAGGTCAAAGTAGCATGACCCCCCAGACATAAGACAATGTGCCCTCAAAGATAACAGAGATGTCTTAAAACCTCCGTATTTAAAAAAAAAAAAAAAAAATCCCAGTTGTGAGAAAACAGACTCAAATCAGAGTCTGTGGTCTTGTGCATGGCTGAGCTTTCTCACAGCAAATTAGTTATGTCTTTGATAGTCATGCCTCTCCCTCCCTCTCCTTCTAAACATCTGAACTGCAAAAAATGCCACACACGGAGTTTCATTAAGAATTGACGGTCCCAGAGGTCACACAGGGTCTCTGGCTTCCAGGAAAGCAGCCTGTCTGGAATCAATGACCTCAAAGGTCCCTCCCGTCACAACATCAGCTGTCCAGCCCCTCAGGATCCGGGTTCCATGGCACAGCCCCAACCACCCACCAACGTCCAAGCCCAGTTCTACTCGTGACTCTTGCTACCACCAGGCCAAGTGCACTGCCAGCTCAAGTGCCTAGAAATGTCTGTCGTTCCTGGCCTTAACCAGATGTCCTGTCCATACCCGCCACTCACTGTCGCACACGCTCCCACACATTCACCTTAAAGGTTTCTGGAGTCTTGAGTGAAGTAGGGAGTGAGGCATTCTCAATAAACCACAAACATACCTACTTTTTTCTGGCCAGCGAATTCCTTCAGGGGACCACACAGAGGAACAACTTCACATTCTCCAAGCCCCTAAACGTGGCGAGCCTCAGTATTTTTGCACTAAAAAGGATCCCTGGTTCATTTCACAGGCAAGAAAACTGAGGCCCCCAGAAGCTGACTAACCCGACCCTTGGCCTCGCAGAAAACCCATCACTAAACCAGCACTGGAGAGGTAGGCTCTCTGAAAACGGAGAGCTCCTGAGGGACATTGGCCAACAGTATGAGTAAAAAAGGAGTTGAAGCAGAAAGGAATTTGTCTCACACCGGAGTGGGTTGCTGAGGCCACGAGGCCAGCCCTCACCACCTGTCAGCCTCCTACACCTCCCCAGCGCTTCTGCCCGGGGCTGGTGAAAATCCCCACCGGCCCCTCAGAAAACACTGCTCACATGTGGGGACTTGCTTGCCACCCTACACCGAGCAAACAGCCTCCCCAACCCCAGCCCTCGTCTCGGAATCTCAAACCAGCCGTTACAGAGAACGAGCATTCTGTCAAGCCACCTATCCTCCCCGTGGCAAACCTGGGCTCCTGCCTGACCCGGTTCTACGAACCACCTCTCCCCCGAGCCACTGGCGAGCCCCCGTGGCCCCAGTCCTTGGGAACAAGGGCGCACACATCCTGGGGCTTTGAACGCGAGGACACGGGGAAGTGGAAAGGAGGAATCCTCCGGCGGGGCTAGGAGGAAAATCGAACCCTTGAAAATTGCAAAGCAAAAGATGCCAAGAGAGATTCTTCACTGTCACAGCTGCTTACCACAGAAATCTCTCCTCATTTGGGGATGACATCGGCAGCCCTGAATTTTGTCACCAGTCATTCCGCACTTGCTTTAATTATGCAGCACACCAACAGAAATTTTCTTTCTGATCACATAAATCACAGCGCTGCGACACGGGGCTCAATAGGCGCGGCTGGAACAATGTGCTGAGAGCTATCGGCTCCATCGCTCAAGCCCACAAGGTGTATCATTTAGCCGGGAGTGATAATTAGACGCAGAATATACTGAAAACTGTCAATAGGCATGTCAATAAGAGAACTCTTAGCATCTAACACCCAGTGAATCAATGGTGTTTTTCAGCTATAAAATCAAGAAAATGATAGCTTTCAAATGAATGGTGGAAAGGAAACAGGAGCCTCCTTGGGGAGGAATAAAACAGCTCAATTTTCCCTTACTGAGTGCCTCTCCAACTACCTCACTCAATGGAAAAGGTCACAGAACATTACAGCAAAATATCTCTGAAACAAGATGTACAACAGCGCTGGGACATGACATGCTGCCTGGGCGCCCCGTGGAGGCCTCGCTGTCTTAGACCTGACGGGAGCCGCAAGTGGGTCGGTAGATGGCAGACCAGAACCAGAGGGGGAGGCAGAGCCGGTGGGGGGGTGGGGAACCCTCTGGGGACAGAGCTGCAGGGGGAGGGGAGGATGCCCACTCACGGAAGGAGACTATGTGCAGGGTCAGAGGTGGGGAGGCATCTCAGCCCCAGCACAGAGGAAGTGTGCTGCTGGAAAGCTAAGCTCTTAGCAACACTCAATGACATCCCACAATCGACACAGATGTTAACACACAGGACTTACATGCTGCTTGCCATGGGCCACTCACTGCTCCAAGGAGGCTCCATGTGTGAAATCACTGAATCCTCACAACAGCTCTATGCAATAGGTAGTGTTATCGATGTCATTTTGCAGGTAAGGAGACTGAAGCACAGAGAGGTTACGTAACTTGCCCACACGCACATGGCTAGCAAGGGACGGAGCCAAAATCTGTGCCCAGGGAAGCTGCACTCTCACAGACCATGCTATGCTGCCTCTTGCAATGGCCAGGCAGGCCCCCAGTCATACCTGCCTTTTCTCTTTTAAGAAAAGCACATGATGGGTGGACTGGATCAAAGGTGGAATGGCCTTACATGTCCCTGGGCAAGCCTTGGGACTTCTCAGGGTCTCTGTTTCTTTCTATGGCTGGGGTAGGGGCAGGGGATGGAGAATGAGCATGAGAGCTGTGGAGTATGTTACTGTATCCTCAGCTCACAACGTGATTCTATGCTCTCATCTTCATTTTACAGCAAAGTAAATCAAGTCTTCGAGAGGTTTGGAAAAATGCCCCTGATTACATAGCCTATAGGCCTGGGTTAGAATCCAGTGGGTCTCATTCTTGGGTTATGTTCTCAATGCCCATACTAAAATGAAGGTGCAATCTAGGAGGCTTGGTACATACAGTGCCAGGAACCCTGACTAGTACACTTGATCAGCCCTCAATACATGATGGGGGTAGGGAGGTGTCAGGGGGGCAGGGGTAGGAAGGAGAGAGGGGAAACTAGAAGGCAGAAGTAAAAGGAGCTATGGAAAATATACACATTAAGACACCCATCTAGACATACTGCAAATAACTTCAGCAATTAAAAAATGAAGAAAATATACAAAGTTGCTATTTCTGGTTTCAATCCAATATACTACTTACTTAACTCATTATTGGTACTCCCTTTAGGGGTTCTTTATATATTAAATTGGTGGGGTTTTTTTAATCATCAAAAAGACAGTAAGCCTAATTTCAAGTACCATTTATTAAACACTTACTATGTGCCAGGTTCTGGGTTTGGTTTTCTTATTTAATGCTGCTTAATATTCTTTGTTCTTAAAGCTATAATTTATATATATAAAAAAGAAACAACACTTTTTTGATGGGATAAAAGAACTCTACCAAAGACACTGCTGTCAGTAAAATAAACTGACTGCCAGACCAAGGACAAAAATGGAAGCCTTGTAATTAACTAATCATTAATGGACATTAGCCAGATGACATTTGCAGTGACTTACCCAGTGAGTTATGTGGCTATGTGCACACATAATCAAGTATTTCGTAACACTCTAAGCTTCATTGCAAGGGCTGCCTTCCCTACTCAAGCTCCCTTCCCTATCATGTTTGTTTTGCTAAGTAGCAGGAGTCTACAAGCTTTGGTCTCTGCCAGGACAAGAAGGAGATCCAGAACACAACTGATTAGGAGGCAAGCATCATACAGAGCACATACCAAGCTCTTAACAACCAATTCCGCTGGACCCAGATCAACCATCATCTTCTCTCACCAGTCACAACAGCTTCCCAACTGCTTTCCTCCCTGCTTCTCCTCTTGCCTTCTAGAGTTCAAGACCTACATTAGACTATGTTTTTCCTCTACATAAAACCATCCAGTGCTTCTTATCTGATCCAAAGCAAATGTCCAAGTGTCACTGGGATCTCAAAGGACCCCCAAATGGAAATCACTCCAGTCCACAGGCTCACTAGTTGCTCCTCTGGCTCATGAACCACACTCCTGTTCAGGGCTTCTTATTTGCTGATCCCTCTGCCGGGAGTGCTCTTCCCTGACATGCTCCCATGATAGGCTTGGTCTCATTCTTCTGTTCTCAGTACAAACATCTCCGTCACCAGAGAGTCCCTACCTGAACATGCAATCTTATGTAAAAGAGACACCCAGACACCCTCTCTCACTCTTGATCGCACTTAACTATCTTCAGAATACCTACCATAAGCTCAGGGTTGTTTTGTATTTGTTTTCTGCAGCCTCTAATTACAAAGTAAGCTTCAGGAGGTGGCAACTTTCTTTACTGATTGCTGAACCACAGCACCTAGAACTGCGCCTCATGCACAATAGGTTCTCAATTCACAATTACTGACAGTCTGAATGAATGAATGAATGAATGAATCCCCATTTGCAGTAAAAAATAAAACGAAAAATCTGTAATAAAATTAGTCACAGGTTTGAGCCATTTAATTCCAAGCATCTTCCTGAGCATAATTAAAGGTCCCCCCATAAAGTAAAAAGATCATCTTATTAGAAAAACAGAGTAAGGTGAGACAAAGATTCAGCTGAAAAGCCATCCTCACTGGAGGGGGGCTGCTTAATTAAAACATCCTTAATCACTGAAACAAATAAACAACCCCCCCAAAAAAACAAAACAAACAAACAAACAAAAAACAGTGAAGAGAATAGCAGAAGCACATCCCTATTGCTAGCCCCATTTCCAGCATTACAGACAAATCTAAGAAAGCTATTTGTGGGGGTTCCTGTCCAGGTAATAATGAAGTAACTCATATCAGACTAACTCTCCAACAGATAAACATTTTAAACTCTGAGAAAAATATAAGCAACAGCTAATTGAAGCCACTGGAGAGGTACCAAAGTAGGCAGAAAATAGAGGAAATTCAATGACCTTTATAAAAGCAGGGAACTATATTAGGTAATGTCTGTGTCTAAATGGCTTCTCCTTTGTGGCCACTTCATTGTCTATACTGCATACAGCAGCCAGATCTTAAGAAGAAAGCTCCAACCTCACTGGCTTACACAGCCAGAGGTCACAGTTGTCAATGCTAGTTGAAAGTTGTGAAGGGAAATCCCAGAACAGGGGGAAATGACAGAGGTAGTAAATCTGTATACACTATCTCACAGATCCTTAGCTTTCTCCTGAAATGGGGATGCGCCAAAGAAGTCCAAGTAGGTTGGCAGAAACTATCAGGTAAAAGGTTAAAACAAAAAACAAAAAAACCCAACCCACTACATATTTCATAAGATAAGATGCCATCATGGGGAGTCAGAGTTTGCAAGGTTTAAAAGGGCTTGGTAAGAACCTTAGGTTTTAAATCAAAACTCCTAAAGAAAGATAACTTAAAAATATAGACTATGCCTTAGAATTATTATTTTGCACTAAGACTAATAGCAAAATTGAAACAGAGTTGCCCTAATAAGTTTTACAAATAAGACTCCTCAAGGTCAAGGCTATCAGTCAGTAATTTAACTGTAAAAATCAATCTAGAACAAAAGTCAACAATTTTCAAAGGACGATAACAGAATCCAGAATGCAATGTATTAACACAATGTCCTACATACAAAGAAAATATTAGATATGTAAAAATATTACAGTCAAGAAAACTCAGGCAAGAGAAATGAACCATAAGATAACCCAATGTTTGAATAAAGCCTTTAAAAAAGCTATTAGAAATATTTTCAAGGCTTTCAAAGAGTGTCCTACTAAAGAAACAAATGGTGGGATCTCTATATAAAATTTTAAACTACAAAAAATAACCAAATGGAATTCTATAACGGAGGTAAAACATCTAAAATGAAAAACTCACTGAATGCTCTTAACAGCAGACAGAAATATTAAGGGAAGGGGGAAAGGACTATTCAACTTGAATAGACTTCATTAAAACTTGAAGATCAATAATATTTATTCAACATGAAGAACAGATAGAAAATTAAAACAAATGGTCAGAGTCATAGTCAAATAGAACAATATCAAGCAGTCTAATACATGCATAATTGGAGCCCCAGAAGATAAGAAGAGAGAATGAGGTAAAAAACAGTATTCAAAAAATAACGGACAAATATTCCCCTAATTTAGGGGACAAAAATAGCAAAGTGATCAAAAAGGCTTCATAATCTTGAAGCTGGATAAACACAAAGGAAATCTTATCAATGCTCTGATAACAACAACAAAAAAAAATCTTGAAAGTATTCAGAGGACAAAGATACATTAAATTCAGGGAAAAACAAAACAAGTGATGGCTGGCCTGTCAGAAACAATGGCTGTCAGAAGTCAAATGAAAACTATCTTTAAAACACTGAGAAAATATAAAACTATCAATCTAAAATTCCTTATGCCACAAAACTAACCTTCAAAAAACAAAGACTAACTATAGGTTTTTATGGACAAATTAACACCAAGAATTCATCACCAGCTGACCTTTACTATACTAAATCATGCTTCTATTAACACTTAACAGAAGTATTTCCAGATTGAAACTTGTATCTACAGAAAGAAGTAGCTAAAGTGGTAAATATGTACATTAAAATTCATATAAAAATTATTTTTGTCTTAATCTCTTTTTATTTTTTAAGATTTTATTTATTTACTTATTTATTTATTTATTTATTTATTTGACAGAGGGAGAGAAAGAACACAAGCTGGGGGAAGCAGCAGGCAGCAGGATAGGGAAAAGCAGGCTCCCCATGGAGCAGAGAGCCCAATGCAGGGCTCTATCCCAGGACCCTGGAATCATGACCTCAGTCAAAAGCAGATGCTTAACCGACTGAGCCAGCCTGTCCTAATCTCTTTAAATGTAAGTTGACAGCTTACTACAAAAATTACAACAATGTATCACACAGTTCATTGTATAGATGCAAAATATATGACAAATGGCACAAAAAATGAGGGGAAAGTAAATAGATTGAAATTAAAGTGCTGCAAATTTGTTACATATATTCAAAACTGTACAATGTTAACCCAAGTAGACTGCAGGAAAATTAAGCAAAATTGAGAATGTAAATTTCAATTTCAAGAGATAACACACACACACACACACGCACACACACACACACACACAAATAGTTAAGAAGCTTTAAGATTAATTTAAATAAAATACTAGAAAGTATTCCATTTATCTAAAAGAAGGCAAATAAAAGAACAAAAGAAGAAAAAGCAGATAAAACAAATAAAAAATACAAAATGGTGGACTAAAGCTCAAACTTGTGAATAATTACATGAAATGTAATAGCTAAAGCTATTATTAAGAGGAAAACATCACGGGGCACCTGGGTGGCTCAGACGGTTAAGCATCTACCTTAGGCTCAGATCATGATTTCAGGGTCCTGTGATCTAACCCCACATCAGGCTCCCAGCTCTGCCGGGAGCCTGCTCCTCCCTCTCCATCTGTGTGCCACTCTGCCTACTTGTATTCTCTCTTTCTGTCAAATAAATAGATAAAATCTTTAACAAAAGGGGGGGCGGTGGATTACTGAACTGAATAAAAAATATTAAGGCTCAACTGAATATAATCTACAAGAATGCATTTCTAATACAAATACTCAATAGGGTGAAAGTAAAAGGTTGGAAAAATAGATGCTGTGGGAAATGTAAGCATAAAAAAACAGCGTATGGCTATGTTAAGATCAGACAAAGTCAAATTTAGGCGAGTATCAACACAGATTTAAAGAGAGATACTTCAAAAAGATTAAAGGATCAGATCATCAGGAAGACCTATAGATCATAAATGTGTGTGCACTTAAAATACAAAGCTTCAAAATAGATGACATACAAACAAGAAAACCCTAAAAGAAAAAACTGACATACCCACAATCACAGTTACAAAGTTAACAGTCATCTCTCAGTTACTGATGGAACCACTTGACAAAACAAATCCAGTAAGGACAGAGTAGATTTGAACACACTAAACAAATGGTCTGGTTAATATTTATAGAACACTGCACTAAATAATTGTAGAATACACACTGTTTCCAGGTACACAAGGTATATTCATAAAGATACACCATATGTTGTGCCATAAAATAAGTCTCAATAAATTATTCTCTGGAAACAACATAATTAAGCTGGAGTTCAATATATAAGAAGATACCTGGAAAATTCAAAATACTTGAAAATTAAGCAACTCACTTCTACAAAACCATGGATGAAAGAAGAAATTACAATTTGAAAATATTTTGAATGGCATATTAATATGCACTACAGCATAATATAATGAATGCAGCTGAAGTGGTACTTAAGAATTTTTATAGTTTTAAATGATTATATTTATTATATTAAAAAGTTTAAAATCATGATCTAAGTTTCCATATTAATAACCTAGTAAAAAGAGCAGAAGCCAATAAAATTAAAAAGCAGATTAACAAAAGAGAAATGAAATCCAAAAGCTAATTCTTTTAAAACATTAATGGATAAACCCAAGAGAAGCCTTCATGACTTTGAGTTAAGCAATGATTTCGTATATAGGATACAAGCAATATCTTCATAAGAGTAAAAAATTAATAAATTGGACTTCATCCATATTAAAATTTTTCTATGTCAGAATATATCCTTGCAAAAAAAAAAAAAAAAGATAAGACCCACCTGGGAAACAATATTTGCAAATTCTACATATCTGTTTTAAAAACTGTATCCACAATAAATAGGGGAGACTTACAACTTAATAAGAGCCAATTTTAAAAAGGGCAAAGGATCTAAATAGCTATTTCTCCAAAGAAGATATACAAATGGTCAATAAGCACATAGAAAATGTTCTACATCAACAATTAGGAAAATGCAAATTAAAACCACAATGAGAAATACAAATGCTCATTAAAATGGCTAAAATAAAAAAGATGGACAGTAACAAATGTGGGGATGATGTAGAGAAACTGCTACTCTCATACACTGATAACTGGTAATGGAACATGGTGCAGCCATTTTAGAAAACAGCCTGACAGTTTCTCAAAAAGTTAAACATAAATTTATCATACAATCAGGCAATTCTATTCCTAGGTATCCACCACTCAAGTGAATTAAAACCTATGTCCATACAAAGAATTATACATAAATATTTACAGCATCATTATTCATAATGGCCCAAACTGGAAACAACCCAAATGTCCATCAACTGATAAAACTAAATAGCTTATTTCCATGCAATGAAACCCTACTGAGCAATAATAATAATAAAAAGAGTACTGATATATGCCATGCATGGATGAATCTCAAAAATATTCTAAATGAAAGAAGCCAGACACAAAAGACCACTATATTATATGGTTCCATCTGTATGAAATGTCTAGAAAAAGCTAATCAATAGAAACAAACTAGTTTATTGGTATTACAGCAGGAAGCTGGAAGAGGTAGCGACTATAAATGACTATGAGGAATTTTTTAAAAGGTGACAAAAACATCCCTGTTCCAATATAGGATTGTGGTGATGGAATATTAATGCATTATTACTAAAAATCCCTGAATTGTACACTTAAAATGGGTGATTTTAATGGAATGCAAATTATACTTCAATAAAGCTGCTTAAAAAAATCCATAAACTACTAGCAAGACTGATCAGGAATACAAGAAAAATGTACTCAGACATGAAAAAGGGTTATCACTGAATCTACAGACATCCAAAGTATAAGAAAATATTATGAATAACTCTATGACAAAAAAATCAACAATTTAGATGAACTGGACAAATTCCTTGAAAATAGCCAGCTAATGAAAATGACACAAGAAGAAACAGAAGATCTCAATAGCCTAATATTTATTTAAGTAAATTTATACTAATTTTTATTAACCAAAAACTATAAACAACCTTTAACAAGAAAATAAGGTATTATATATTTATACAATGGAAGAAACTTCTCATATGTATAACATAGGTAAAACTCAAACACTGTATTGAAGAATGGACACAAAAAGAGCACATACTATGTGATCCCATTTATATGAAGTCCATAAACAGGACAGTGGTCACCTGTTGAGGGTATGAGGATTATCTCTCTGTAAAGGAGCAAAAGATAAGCTTCTGAAATGATGGAAATGCCCTATATCTTGATTAGGGTGTGGTTACACAGTATACACACTTATTAAAATCATTGAACAGTACACATAAGATCTGTGCATTTCATCTCACAAAAATGTTTTCTCAACTTAAAAATAAAAACTAAAATAATAAAACAGAATTTGCTTAGAAAAAAAAAGAAGAAAGAAAATCTAGTTGGATAGATATTAGTTAGGATTAGTTCAATTAAGCTGTCTTAACAAATAGCCCCCAAATATTAGTGCCTTAAGTAAGAGGTAGCCTGCTGGCCAAATGCAGCCAACTGTCTATTTTTGTAAATAAACCTTTAATGGAACATAGTCATCCCCATTTGTTCACAGATTTTCTATGTGTAACAGATTTGAGTCGTTTTGGACAGAGACCATATGGCCTACAAACTAAAAGTCCAAAGTATTTTCTACCTGGCCCTTTACAAAGTTTGCTTTTTTGATGCCTGGCTTTAAACCCTATATATAGCTTTTATATAAAGCTTTTCTTGCTCATGCTCCACGTTAATCAGGACTCACCCGGGAGTCCTGATGGATAGTATCCTCATCATGGGAGCTCGCTGCTAAAGCTGTCTCTACCTGGAATGACGCTGGTCACTACAACAAGGGAAATGAGGAAGCTCTGAAGGACCTTATACTCGCAATTAAATGATTTGGTTCCAAGGTAACACATCACTTTTTCTTAAAACTCTTGAGCCGGAATTGTTCACATGACCCCATTCACACAAGGGGACCAGAAAATACAGTTCCACCATTTGTTTATACACACGCCTAGAAGTGCAGGAGAACTGGGATATTTGCCAAAGAGCACTACTGATGACCACAATTAAACTGAGAATCAATCAGTCCAGATGTTTATTTCCAACAGACATATATAACCCTGCTGAAATACCGCCCTACTGGGTAGAGGTCCTAATCATAAAAATTCCAAAAGTGGCCCTGACCATTCCCTTCAGCTCCCATCCCCCTGGTTAGAGCACACCAGCTTGGCCTTCTCCCCTCAAGATGGATCTAAATTGCAAATCTGCCTAACCATCACCTTCATATTTAATATCCTTCAATACAGGGGCCCTGCCCCCCCCAAAAAAAGTCAAGACTCTTGGACCCAGACTCAGTCAAACCTGAGACCCTGCACCCTCACCTCTTGTCTCCACCAGGTCAACTGGGTCATGCTAGAATACGGCTTATGTTTTCCCAGGCAGAGAGCAACATCCATGTGTCGGGATTCTGCCCCATACCTTTGCTCCTGTGGTTTCCGTGGTGTAGAACACCCACTCCTATGGCTTTCACCCTGTACCACTCAACACAATCATTACCTTGTCCACACACTTCCCATGAGCACCAGTTGGAGAGAACTATGTTACTATTGCATCAGACCCAAAAGTATCCAACTACCCAACCTGCTGCTACGTGCACCAGACCCCAGGCACTTCATCACAGGACTTAGCCCGCATCCGGTTAAATGACAGCTAACTTAGCTAGTACTCACCATGCCAGGCAGTTTTGCAAGCACTTTTTATGTAGCAAGTCATATAGTCCTCGTAACAACCTATAGGTAGGCACTAGTATACTCTCTGTTTCACAGATAAGGATACTAAGACACGGGGATGTTAATTAATTTCTGTATGGTGCCACAGGTGGTAAATACCAGAGCTGGAACATGACTGGTGGGCTGTTGCTTTTTTTAAAGATTTTATTCATTTGAGAGATGAGCAAGAGAAAGCAAATGTGTGAGCAGGGGGAGGAGAAGAGAGGGGAAGAGGGAGAAAGAGAAGCTGACTCCATAATGAGCAGGAAGCCCGATGCAGGGCTCAATCCCATGACTCTGGGATCACGACCTGAGTTGAAGGCAGATGCTTAACAGACTGAGCTACCCAGGCACCCCACCCCCAAAGTTTATTCTTAACCATTCTGCTACCCTGCATCTCAGTGCTGAGAGCAGACAGATCTGTCTCTGAGACTGCAAGGTGCACTGTGGCAAAAAATAAGTTGATTAATTAAATAAAATAAAACAGCATCTCATTCCTCTCTGTATCCCCAGGGTCTGGATCATGGACATTCAAGCTATAGTAGTTGCTTAATCAGGGTTTGCTCAGATGAAATAAATGAGACCTGTGATTCCCTGACCCGACCTTTCTGCTAAATAAAGTCCTCTTGACTAGCGACATTTAGGAAGTGGACAGATAATTACCATATATACCTTTTCCTGGATCCCAGCCCTTCTTAAAGAGTCATTGGCCAACTCTGAAATGAAAAGGCAGGAAGGGCCCAAATTAAAGATCATTAGAAAATGAGCTACCCTAAGTTGGGACAAGCATCTATCCAATCATTCAGGAATGTTCACAGCATCCTCACTACTTGGAAATGTGAGAATTTGACTTCTCTGTGCAGAAAACAGCACAAAGCTTCCTAAAAGTTTTTCTTCCTCACATAATTATGCTTTAAATTGTTAATAGCTATAATTATAGAAGATGGCATTGTTGTGCTTGTAATTTTTCCTATTCCCGTTGGTATTTATTGATGATAAATGGCTTTATTAAAAAATAATGATAATTACCTTGTTTGGTTGTATATCAATATAGTTTCAGTTTTTCTTTATTACCACTTATGGAATTTTATGGATTGCCAACATTTAGTTCTTTTATTGGCTTATTTTCTCTTGATGGTATAAACAGGGGGTAGAATTAACAATAATTTTGTTCATTTCCTGACCCCCCTCCCAACCGGCCCCAGCTCCATTAAGAGAGCAATGTAGTGCACTATTCACACGTGGCTACAGGAAGTTATAACTTTTACTGCTGCGTAATTCTAACAATTAGCTTCACACCCCAAAGTTCTCTTCTATGAACCAGTGCTTCTCCAAATGGAAGAAAATGGAAGGTTCCTCCTCCACACTGCACCCCACAGAATCGGCTCCAACAGCTCCAAACTAAACCCCTTCTGCTATAAGCAAGGTCTAAAATCTAACTACAAGAAGATCATAAAGGCAAACAGCTGGTCTTAGTGTTCCCCAGAAGAAAACCCATTTGGTTTACTAAATACCCTGGAGAACCAGAGCAGCGAAAGCCACCATCCTCGCCGACAATGTCACGGTTCTTGGAGAGTTCCCTTCTGAAACATACTCCCCCCTGGACATTATCTGAGTTCTCTTTGGAGCCCTCATCCCTAAGAAGGCTAAGAAGGCTACACACACCTTTGTTTATCTGTGAGCCTCCACAGGGGAACAGCCCAGCTCATATTCTCTGCAAAGCATAAACCAACTCAAATCAATGACCCAAATGTAAGCAGTCCATGACTCTTTGCAAACAGTGCATTTGGCAGTGTTTTCATAAGGAAGTCATGTCTGAGTCTTTAGTGCCAAGAAGAGGAACAGTATGAGCCCTCATGGTACTTGATGTGTGAGTCTGACTGTGTTAGCCCAGAGACAAGTGCAAGCGAAAGAACATCACGTTTGGGATCAGACCCCAACTGTCCGTCCAACCTTGGTCCACGGTCTTAACTTCTTTCCACCTCTCCTTCCTGCAAAAATGGTTTTAGCAACACCCGCAACTCAGAATTTGTGCGAGGATGAAATGTATTAAACATCTGGCACGTATGTATTATTTAATGTATATTACCTCTTTTCCCTTCTTCTAGTCCAGTGGTTCTCGACAGAGACAATTCTGCCCCCCTCCCCTGCTGGGAGAATGTAGCAATGTCTGGAGGTATTTTTTGTGATCACAACTTGAGGAAGGCCATGCTAGTGACACCTCGAGGGCAAAGACCAGAGATTCTGTAAGCCATCCTACAATGCACAGGACAGCTCCCATGATAAGAATTATCAAGCCCAAAAAGTCAATAGTGCCAAGACTGAGAAATGTTGGTCTAGACCAGTGTGTAAGAATTATTATGGTTGTTTGTTTTCCATAGAAGTATCTTTAAATGAGCAAAGATGTATTGAGAACTTACCATGTGCAAAGCTCTATGCTAGGCACATCATTAACTGGTTCACAGACTTGGTTGCCTCCCGCTATTTGCCAAAGCAACTCCCACCCTCATATGTTGTCCAACTCTATGAGCATCAAGCTTTGGCTTCCCCTTTCTTCTTGCTGCTGCTCTCAGCGGCCCTGAAGTCAGACATGCTGTGTGTCAGAGCAAAGACCTGTATTAATCAACAATTCCAAATATAGCAACAGCAGTTTGAAAATCAAAGAATGGGCCTTGGGGACATCAATATTTGCATGTTCATAATAAATACTTAACTACACATCTGTGCAATGTTCAATACAGTTGGGGGAGAAAAAGAACATTTATGTTGATTTTTGTCAACTTCCACAACTCAAGCATCTGATATGCTCAAGAAATGTAAAACGGAACAGTCATAAAAACAATTTTAAATATATTTATAATAAGCACTTATGAATTGGAGCCATGCTTGATGTACTCAGAGGCTTTTCTAACCAATTAGCCTACACCTGCCCCTTGGGTCAGTGGTGTAATTTCCAATCTATGTATTAAACGTCCACCGCTTTCCTATCTGATACTAACCTCTACAACTCAGAATGGCCCTAGTTTGAATGTTCAAGACTTGGTTTCAGGTCTATATCCTTCCCTTTACAGGTTGTGCATCCGGATGAGCCTATCCCTCTGTGGGGAGAAGCCCCAGGCTCGGCTGTAAAGTGCTCCATAGTGACAGTCTCATCGCACTGTCACAGAACCCATACAATGGTGGAGGGTACACCCCCATTTTACAGGGGAAACAAATGGAGGCCTACAGAGATTAAGCAACATGGTCAAGTCCCACAGCTATGAAACACTGAATGTTCATGCTGTGTGTCTGCTTCCAAAATCCATGCTCTTCTCTACCACACTACATTTGGAGGAAAGAGATCTTCTGGTGAGCTCTCTTTGTAAAGAGGTAAGCCATGGGCACACCCTCTGGTCCAACGAATCCACCTCAAAGAAACTGCTGTCCATAAACACTAATTCATTTGCAGAAACATATATGTAAATATGTGTAGTCTTGCATAATCTGAAAAGCAGAAAAGGGTAAATGGGAGTGTAGACTCATACTATGGAATGGGGGGAGTTCACACAAAGGAGGGGGAACGGGGCAAAGAAGCCTTTGCTGACCCATTATTCTTCCTTTGTAACAAAACCCTGACTTTACTCTGGGTGACAATTCACCCAGCTAACATATTGCTTTCCCCAGCCTACCCCCCGCCTACCTACCCTGCAGCCAGCGATGGTTGCTTGGTGCTAAATGCTTAATAACCAGCTCATTGTTACACCAATCCTTACGGTAGAAATTTTTCCACTCTGGCCTACTTCAAGCTACCAAGCTGAAGTTCATTGGCTCACAAAAAAAAAATTCCTGAGAGTAGAACAATTGGTTCTCACAACCAAGGTTGAGCTGGTTTGGGCCTGACTGGCTGGCAGTGAGATGTGCACACATTTGTCCCTCCTCACAAGTGGGACAGACAGCAAGCACGTGCTCTTTCTTTGCCTCTCCCCTTGTTCCTCCTTCCTGCTGTAAATTTGGATGCTAGGATTTGAAATCCAACAGCTACTCTGAGCCATGAAGCAACCTGGAGAAATGATGGCAGTACATCCAGACAGAAAACTTATCCCCATTAGCATCATGAAGCTAACATAAGAACTCGGACCTACCTACCTCTAGGCTTCTCTCATTGGAAAGAAACTAAAACTCCTATCTCAAGCCACTGCTGTTTTTGCTTTCTGTTCCATACTACTCAACTAATACAGAAATCTTCAGCCTTTACTTTCGTAGCTCTATTCCTTATTTTATAATAAAAAGATTTTATTCCAGTATTATTTTCAAGTTATTTTTAAAAGGCCAAAATAATTTTTTTTAATTTTTTTTTAATTTAAGGTTGGGCCCTTACTAAGTAATTTCCCAGTCACCAATTCCTCCAAAAATATCCATGGATCACAGCGGGGAAAGAAAGGAGACCAAGGGAAATCACAGGCCTGGCACACAAATCAACAATGTGGGCATGTCCTGGAAATGAAAGGGATAGACTGGAATCCAACCAAGTTAACAAACTGCCAAAAAGGATTTCTGGCCAAGTAAGAGTCAAAGTCCTCCTGAGATAGGCCTTGGGTGAAACACGGAACAGGTGATGGGAAAGCACACAATGTACTGCCAGGCTCGCGTCTCCAATCCAGGGAACTCCCATGCAGCCTGCTGGATGGAGAATGAAAGCAGCTCCTGCTCAAACCACAGGGGCTCCACCATTAAGGTGTCCCAGTGAAGGGGACCCCGCAGACTGGAACAAGGAAGTAGAAGACAGAATATCAAACCAAACATGGAATGGAGCAAAAGCATATGGGAGCCACTGGAGTCTCTGGGCCCACAGGCAGTATCACAGGGGGGGCTGCAGACAGCAATCAGATGGTTAGGAAAGTTCTTAGGGAGAGCACAGACCCATCTATAAGGGTCTTCGTGGTCACATTCCTTAGATAGTCACGGAGATTACACTGAGAGTGACACAGGGCAAAATCAATCACTGTGTGATTCTTCTGCCATGTCTTATGCAAGATAACTGCCAAGCCCACTTAGGATCCATCTTTGCAGACCACACCAAGTCATAAGGCTCTACCTACATCCTGTGTGCCCAAGAGCAGGCTGTGTGCCTTGGAAGACATATTAAGCAGAGGTTCCTGTTCTTAAAGATACAGACATCTGAAAGAAAAGTGAACTATATGCAGACAAAGATATCTAGAGAACCTAGATATCTTTGCAATGTGTTGTGCATGTGTTTGCAATGCATGTGTTCATGCACTGGGTGTATCCACAAAACCTACTGGTTAAAAATTCAGAGATCTATACCCCGAAGTAGGGTTGTTGGATCATTTGGTAATTGTATTTTTAATTTTTTACGGAACTTCCATACTGTTTTCCAGAGTGGCTGCACCAATTTATATTCCCACCAACAGTGCACAAGGGTTCCCCTTTCTCCACATCCTCACCAGCACTTGTTACCACTTGTCTTTTTGATCATACCCATTCTGACAGGTGTGGGGTAGATATCTCATTGTGGTTTTGATTTGCGTGATTTGATGATTAGTGATGTTGAGTACCTATGTCAACCATATCTCAATAAAGCTGGGAAAAAATTTTTAAATGTCAGAGAGGTAAAAGCAAAGAGGAATGGAAATGTCATGTAGAAAAATATGGGTAAGAAAGATACATGTCTTCAGCCAGGCTCTAAAGGATATCATTTCAGCCAGAAACAAAATTAAAACGAAGGTACTGCATATGGGAAAAGGGCAAACAGTGTGTGCTAAACAAATACATATCCAATAAAGGATAAGAGAAGTTAGCTGAAGTGGGGAGGAGGAAAGGCATTCATGGATAATAACACTGAAAAGGAAAAGTGGGAACTATTCATTCTTTCATTCATAAATTGAACAAATACTAATTGAATGTGTACCAGCTTGGTGCGTAAGCACTTGTTCTAGGGCCCTGAATACCAAACCAAGGAAGGGCTCCTGGGCCAGAGGAAGCTCCTGGAGGCTAAGTGATAGATGACTTCTACACACAGGAACTGGGGGAATTCTACATTTTTTTCATACTTCCAAAAATGGAAAGATGTTGTGAGGAGAAGCAACCCAGATTTGAGGCCTCATCAGCTCATAACTAAAAAAAAGGTAACAACCAACTCAAGAGTCATAAGGCTGCCCCATGTGCTAAGATCTCTCTTTTCCAGGATTTCACTATCTGTGAAGTTGAGTCCCCTTAGTGCCCATCCGTCTCCCAACCCTCCCAGTGTTCACCGTGCCTATGTATACAGAGTGCCCACCCAGTAAATATTCATTCATGGATCCTGCATCTTGTCTGCGAAGGTCCCAGCAGGGTCAGGGCCAGGACTGGTCAGTTGTCTAAGGGGCCAGAGAATCACAACCAAAGGCTAAGTGCATGACAGGCGTCCCCTGGGAGGCGGTGGCAGATTTCTCACAGTGGCTGATGAAGCAGAGGGCAGGGGTCAGCGATGCTTACAGCAAGTAACACGTAATGGATATTGGTATTTAAAACAGAAAGCAGCACTGGCTTTAAGTTAATGTTTCATATCCAATAAAGAAGGCTAAATATCTATCGTTTTGATAGATTGCTATAAATGAAACATTAGAGGGGCTCTTAACCACCTTGTTTCAGATCTTCATTACATGAAATTAATCTTGAGCAGAATATCATACCCAATATGGCTGACTCCCATTAAGTCACCAGTTTAGAAAACATAGGCTGTGCTTTGTCTCCTACCGACAGAATCAGGAAGGAGTCTAACAGGACCATCTCACCACTTCTGCAGTCTATCAGCACTGCAAGCCAGAGCAGTGGAGAAGGTTTTCTAGAAATTCTCCAAGTGGCCAGCATGCCCCAGGAGGAGATATGGAATAAACTCCCAGGGTCTTTCTAGAAGCAACACAGTGACCAGGCTCAGCGCTTAATGTCACGTCATTGAAGAGTCGAGCCTGCAGAGATCTCAAGTCTCCACTCTCCGCCCAGCAGGGAAGGGGAATCTGCTGCCTCCACACCTGTTGGTGGACTTCCACAAATGCATCAATATTGATGAAAATAGACTTTGAATTGTCTAGTAGCCACTTCCGTCATTATGCAGAAAGAGACCAAAAGCTCAAAATGAAATATATTCAGAGGAAAGGGAAGGAAAAGAACACAAAGCCCAAAGAACAACTAATCCCATCAGGTGAAAACCTGCCTGGGGAAAAAAATCCAAATCTCTAGGCATGGAGAGAACCCAAATGGCCGAGGAACAGAGCTACTCTGCTGGCAAGACCTGTTCATTTATTCAGGTGCGGGCCACATTATGTCACCGCAGCTCCCACATGCCCATGCCACGTGCCCACTAGGAGCCTGCAGGGGATTTGTACCATTAGAGAAGCATGTGAAGAACATGGGTTAGTAGACAGTGTTCCTTTCATCTTTGCATTCAATATAGCAAGTAAAGACTGTTTACCCGAAGACCCTACAAAACCTATTTCTCAACAAGTTAGATAGTTAATCAATACATTTTTTTAACTAATCCAGAAAAAAAAAAATCCTCTTCTGTGTTAGTTCTGTCCCTAAGACCATCTTGATCAGATTCCATTCCTACAGCAAGGAAATAATCCGGCAGAGCACAACTGCTGGTCAGCCACTCCCACACTTACAGGTCAGCTATCATATGGAAGTTCCTGGAATCATCCTGCCTCTCAGCTCCTCCAAAATGAAGCAAGCATTTCACCCCAGTATACCATCATCATGGACTTCTAGATATTCCTTTGCTACTTTTGACCCACTTGAATTTCAGCAACATCTACCTTTCTCAACCAACCAACCCTCCATAGGAATTCCATGCACTCTTCTACATGTATGTGTAGGTATAAATATGTATAGAAAATCAATCATCCTAACTCCATGGGATCAGTAAGCAACATGAGACTTAGGGAGACAAAAATTACTATCTTACCTGCAATTACAGTGAAGAATCTGAATCTGAATCTGGGATCTGAATCCAGCTCTCTGGCTCTACCAGCCTTCCTTTTTTTTTTTCATCGGAACACCACATTCAATAGCTTTTAGTCATTTACTCCAGAGCTGAATAATATGAATCCAGACACAGGAACCAAAGAATAACAGTCAGAGAAAGAACTCTCAGCATTCTTGGCCACATTTCTCCCCCGTTCCTTCTATCTCATTCCCTAACTCCCATTATGTAGCAATTAGGCACTTCTTCTGCCCCTTGAAACCTGTTTTTGGTATAAAAAGGGCCATAAGAAATCCCAGCAACCACAGCAGTGACCAAAACATCCAGTGATTATATGTGGTTACCATGAGGTTGTGTCCTTGATAATGACACCTTAGCTGGGCTTCTAGATTTGGGGTGTTTTGCTTTGTAGAAAAAAAAGAGAGAGAAGGGAGAGAGATTAGCATTTACAGAGCACTTTCTCACCCTGTGCCATATAATATGCCTGGTGCTTTCACCCACATTGTTCTCTTTAATACCAAAAGGCGAACCCACCTAAGTAAGGAACAGAATCTCCTTTTTAAAGACAAAGAAACAGACTCAACAAGGTTAAGTCTCCTGGTCAAGGAGACTCACACGGGAGTGATGGCATGGGGATTTAAGCCAAAACCTGATCTGAAGCTGAGGCTACTTCTGTGACAGCATGCTGGCTAGTACATACTCTATCCTTTACAACCAGAAACCATTCTTAGATTTTTTTTCTTCCTCTGAGCCGTGAGTCTTTACAGATTTACTGGTTGTTAAATGCTCCTGACTCTAGCTAATTCCCAAATTAACTGGATTCCTTTCGGAGCTTGTAAAATGTGCTACACACTCAACTTCTGAATTTAGCATGCAAGATGATGACCACAGCAGTTAAGGGCGGTGCAACTTTCTTGTTAGGACAATGCCCGCCTAAAAGCCTCTTTTTAATTTCTACCTTCTTTTATGAGGACAACGTGAACCAGGACACACCTAGGATACTGCATATTAATTTCAACACAACTAATACCCAAAATGTCCCACCAATTTACTCTTCACTGACAATGTTAAAAGAAAATGATTTATGCAGATCAATCATCTCGCTCATCAAGTCCTACCCTGACAGCCAGCCTTCATCATTGCTATTTAAAAGGCACTGCTGACAGAAAAGACCGACTCTTTGATTAAGGGCCCTGTCTGGCTAACCTTTTATTTGAAGAATGATTGCCGCTGAGTGACAAATACTTTTCCATTCATTTCAAGGCAAAGATATTGACATTCAAATTCTTGATGGCTACCCTGAGCAGATGCCACTGTTAGCAAGGGGCTGGTGAGCTACAGCAGGTACGCCGTGGCTCTGGGGGCAAAGGGGAGGATAGAATAAAACGGGGACACACAGGCGGGCACTGGCGGAAGGTTCTCCACAAGCGAAAACAATGGTCTCGCTGCCAGATCCCTTTTCCTCAGTACTTATCAAAGAACATCTGTTTGTAGTTTGGGCCCAGTTCTCTTCTTAAAAGTGCGCTTGCATTACCTTGACCCTCTGTGGAACAGTGCAGGCAGCAAAGACTAAGAGCAGAAAGGAGCTCGCGGGCGTGCAGTTTCCAGCCCTGGGGTGAAACCTCCCCCCCTCCAACCAGAGCTCCACGAGCCCGGGACACCTCCCGTTAAAGTCACTGGCCTTCTTTCATCCTCATGGGATCTCCAACAACTACACACAAAGTGGAAGCAGCATCTGAAAAATCACCTACAAAAACCACCAAAATAGGAACATTTTATCCCATCTGCTAAGGAGACGGGGTGGGGGGTGGGGAGGAGGAATTCAAGAGTGAGCCAGGGAATGGCAGAGAGAAACTGAATGACCACAAGAGTCTGAAATTGAGCTTCAACAAGAAAGGGCGATTTTTCTAATCCATTTGGGGTACATTTCTACCTTGGTTAGCGCCACATACATATAATGTAAACACATTCTCGCAGCAGGATGATGTTGCTTCTTTTTATTTCTTAGATGTAAAATATTACCTTTAAAGAGAAGTGGGGAAATTATTGATTAAGGGAGGCTGCTTATGACGAGAGCCATCACAAAGCCTCAAGATTCATCGTTTCAAGGAACAAAATGAAATACCTCAGCAGGGCCTCAGTGATTCCCTTTAAATCTTCCCGAGAGGCAATGTGCAGGTCTCACAAGGGACAGGGTATCCAAAACACTGTAGCTGTGATCCTTTAACAAATTCTCACAGCAGGAGAGGCGGGGGGACAGCTGAGGCACGGACAGAAACTTCTTGGTTATCCCAAGGCCCAACAGGTGACCCAAGCAGCAGAAGTGAGGAGACAAAGAGACAGGAGCTTCAGAGAGAAGAAGAAAAAGAAAGAAAGAAAGAAAGAAAAGAAAACAAACCCAGGTCTGAATCTCATCTCTGCTCCTTGGTAGCTTAAGGATCTGGAGCAAGTTCCCTCCCTTTCCCGGGCCTCTGTTATCTCATCTACAGGATGGGGGTGATACAGACTACACTGCCGAATTATTTGTAGATATTAAAAAATATATGCATTAAATAAAGTCACTTTCCTTTACCTAAACCCATTTTCCCCTCCTTTCTTCTCCTCTTCTCTTCCTTACTCACTTGCCTGCCTTCAAGATGGGCCCAGAGAAGCAGGGGAAATAACCTAAGATTTATAGTTACAAGGCTAAGCTACAACTCCTAGTGCAGACGCTTCCTACCGGTACAACTGCATAAGCTTTGACCCAAGTTACATGTTGAACCACGAGTTCCTCAGCTTTAAATGAGAACAGTCATAACGGCCCCACTTCCCTTCCTGTGTTACAGTGAGAACAAATAAGATAATGTTGATGTTAAAACACTTTATAAATTTTACATCGGTACAGAAATGTTTGCTGTGGCTGCTGCTGTCCTCCAGAAATGGGACACTTCAACCCGTTTTGATCTTTTCCCTTATTTATTTCTCCCATGTCTATTTTTCATGGCAAATAATAAATCATAACCAATTAATCAATAATCATAACATCATCTCCATCCCATAGAACTACTAGCGGCGTCTTCTGCAGCTGTCTGGAAGAAGTACCAGGTAGAAGTGATGTTTCCTCCATAATAAAAATTTATTGGAGGTTATTATGAGCCAGGCATTGGGACAGGGAGGCAAATGAAAAATGCAAAATTCAGTCAAGTGGGGCAAACAGACAAATAAAGAAATGATTTCACCATCGCTGTACAATATAAATTAAGTACGAAGGATGCCGAGGCTGCCAAGGAGGGAGGGCGTGACTCCCTGGGGAGTCAGGGAAGATTTCACCTCGAGAATATAAGACAGCTGGACCTTCAAGGGCAAGCAAGTCCTCAGCAGACAGAAAAGGAAGGAAAAGGTCATTCAGGGAAAGAGAAGGCCAGGTACAAAGGCAGGGGGGCCCGAGAGAGAGCACAAGCTCTGGCAGGGATGAGGGTAAGTTCAAGACATTTTATAGATTTAAGACTTAGTCTTTTAAGCAGTGGGGAGTTTGAGTTTGAAACTGCTGGGATATGATCCATGGCTTACAAAAATGACCCTGATCAAAGGCAGACTCGCAAACATTCACTGGACACCTACTCTGTGCAAGAAACAAGAGACAGAGATGGAAAAACAAACCAATCCCGACACTCCCTCTGGGTGGGCAGCTAGATGTTCTTACTTGCTTTCATGCGACATCCATCTGGGTGGCTGTCTAAATAGGGGCTGTGAGCCACCGTGAGCCCCACCCCCACCCACGCAACACCCATACCTCCGGAACCTGCCCTTCATACCCAATTCACTGATGTAGGTTCCTGCTTTTGTATTTGACCCTACTGTTCCACGTCTATGAACTCTGGAGGGACTCCGGGTCACCCCCATATATGTTCAGAGCTCTGTCCTCTGGCTTCGTCTCTTCCTTCCTGGATGCTGGCCTCTTGCTGGTATGCTCTGACTTGCAGCAGCCCTACCGATGGCCTGGCTCCTGCAACTGTCTATAAAAGTGGGGAGGTCTCTGTGCTGTCCATGTCCCTTGCTCTGTGCATGGACTCCCAGTACAATTGTGCCAAAGGGGATGCTCTAAGTTCACCAAAGCTTGTTTCACTCTCCTCTTCCTGGGTACACAGAAAGACATTTGACAACCTCCCTTACTGTTAGTTTGGGTTCTGGTCAATCCAGGAAAAAAGAGATGTAAGCCACTCCCATGCCTGGCCCTTAAGAAGATGCTAGTGTAGACCTCTTGCATTAGCTTTCCAGGATACTCTAACAATTACCACAACCATGGTGGCTTAAAACAACAGGAATTTATTTTCTCACTTTGATGGAAACCAGAAACACAGAATCAAAGCATCAGTGAGGCCACATTCTACCAAGGCTCAAGGGGAGACTCCTTCCCTGCCTCTTCCAGCTCCTGGCAACCCTTGGTACTCCTTGGCTTGTGGCTGCCTCCCTCCAAACTCTGCCTCTGTCTCTGCAGGATCTTCTCCCCGCTGCGTGTCAGTGTTGTCCAAATCTCATTTTCCTTTCTCTTAGGAAGATACCAGTCTCAGGACTTCAATCTCACTCTAAATCTAGTGTGATTTAGGCTCCAACTCAAGGTCACTAAGTAATTATATCCACAAAGACCGTATTTTCCAAATAAGGGCACATTGAGGTTTCCAGCTGGGAATGAATTTGAAGGATCACTGTTCAACCCACTACACCTCCCATGAACTTTGGCGGCCTCATGATCCAAGCAGGGCAGTCCCCAGATATCAGAACTAGAGCCTCGAATGACCATGTGAATCACACTACCCCCCCCACCCCCAGCACTAACCCTCACTGGGCGTGTGGGTAAGCACGAACAAAACCTTATGGTCTTAAGCCACTGAGATTTGAGGGTTAATCCGTTACAACTGCAGAGCCTGGCCTGGCTTGGCTACCACTCCAAGCCTCGTGCCCTTGCTCTGCAATCCAAACACTATTTAGGGGCTCAAGGCTAACATGCCGTGTTTTCATTTGGGTTCAGTTTTTGCTCAAAAGCCCTTTTAGGCTGCTCTTGCAGAATGTCCCAGGAATTTCTCCCAGAGCTTTGCTTGGCCTGGATATGGGTGTTTGGGACGTTTCCTGTTTTCCCTGAGTCGTGTCATTAGGCTTTTGCTGATAACATCGATGTTTTCTCGTTGGTCTCAGAGGAGAATGTGGTAGCCAGTATGAATTAGCTCTTGCTTTTACTAGGATTGGGAGAGGGAGAAAAGGGGTTGATTTGAAGGTTTCCTGGCTCAACTTACCCAAAAGGGAATCAAGAAAAACAGTGGCTAGCGTCCCTCTCCTACAGATGTGGGAAGAGCACAGGGTTTTAGAGTCACGCTGACCTGGGTTAAAATTGCCCAATGCTGTGAATTCAGCAGCTATCATTGTTTGGTACTTTTTATCTCAAAGCCGTAGTCCTCTTACCTTTTAAAAAGGGGGGTAAACATGCCCTTTTCCACAGGGTGGCTGCGAAGATTGTAGGATATTAGCTATGTGATGAGTTCCATGCTCGCACCGTAGCAGTTACTAGATAAATGCTAACTCCCTTTGCTTTTAGGGAGGCACCATTTTTCCCCACTTAGATGCCCTGCCCTTTTGGGGCAAGAGGAACTAAGTTTGTGTAAAACCACGCTCTCCAGTACTGCTCTCGATAATCCCCCCATGCATTTTCAACCTTTCCCCCACTTCATCCTTTTAGATACTATTAGTCTATGCCAAGGAACTGGCTTACAAAATAGTGGAGAAACTGTCCAATCCCTTTAACCAGCTGAGCTTTGCTCTTAAGCATTTCCCCTAAGTTCATTCCAATACTCCAGGGAGACTGAAAGCTCTCTGAAGGCAGGGACTGTGGCTTCCCCCATGGCAGTCAGCATCGTGCCAAACTGCCCACACGTGCCTGCCCCATTCTCACCGACTACAAAGAAAAGGGGTGATGGGAAGTTCCCAGGATTACAACACGACTTGGCTTCCAGTAACGTGGATGATCAGCAATTACTGGGCTAGCGTTAGAGTTAGCTGGTCTACTCACAGAGCAGAGGGAAGGTAGAAGGTGAATTACTGGAGAAATGGAGCAAAAGAAAGAGGATTCGTCACCATTTGGATTTTGGTGGATCGCCTACTAATGGTTTATCACCCCCTTCCCAGCTAGATCAGCAAAACTTAACAGTCCCAGGAAGACAGTATAATAAATTGTTATACATTGTATAGCATGTGTTATATAACATATCTGTCTTACATATAAATTTGTGATACATATCTATAGCCCTTGTTTTGTACTGGACACTGTTCTAAGCGTCTTACTTATATATTAATTCACTTAGTCTTCACAACTCCACAACACGGACGCCATTGTTATCACCATGTTATAATGAAGAAACAAACCCAGACAGTTAACTGACCCAAAGTCACAGAACTATGAAGCAGCAAGTCCAGAAGCCAGATTCTGACCGCTTGGCTCCCTCGGCACTAGACAACACTGCCTCCCACATGGGAGAGCCCTGGGGTGGAAGGAAAGGGGACCCCAGTCAAAAGGGCACCTAAGAGAGGGGGCTTACAAATTAAGTGGATTCTGAAGAGCCAGCCCTTCAACCAAAGAAGCTGTTGCAAGAGCAGGGAGCTGGTGTGGCAGCTAGAGATGCCAGGGGACAGCCCTACAAGAGGGGTGGGAACAACCCACCATCACAGTAACAGGACCCAGATGGAAGCAACCCCCTCCATGTACACCTTTGGTCTGAGGTGGGACTGACTCCTTCATTATGGCCCTGAACTGCAGCAGCATGTGCAGACTGAAGACAAAGGAGATAGAAGGAGCTGGGGAGAAGTTCTAGAAAGCTTGTTTTGAGTTTTGTATCTCTAATGCACAAACTGCTAGGGGCAAGAGACAGCCAGCTTTTCCACCAGCCCTACAAAAGCTCCATAACCCAGACCCCTGCATTTGCTGGCCATTACCGAATATATCATTTCCGTTTCCCCCAGCTTCGGCCCTCCTCCACCGTCAATGGAGACTGAACAGGGACTCCCCACTTGAGGTTGTCATTAAAAGCAGAGAGGGCACTGGTGTTCTCCCCCAGGCTCTGCAGGGCTTGTGGGCCATGGCCCTGCCTCCCTCCTTAAGCAGAGTGGAATGAGAGATATTTGACGGGTGATTCTTTCATCTCTGCAGCTTTGAAAACCTCAAACGTCACGTCGGATCCACAACAAAGAACAGGGACTTCAGGGGCTGACAGCGTGGCCATAATTAAAGACGACCATCAATAAGCTGCCATGTTCAACAATGCCACGTTATAGCTCCTCCAAAATCAACTGTTTACCTTTCAGACATTTCCATGGAAAGGTTTAAACAGGTGCAGTGTGGATTGTTTTCATGAAGCTAGGCAAACAGGAGATAGGAACTTCTAAGACTGAGTGTAATGTACAGCACACTATTCCCTTGCTCACAGCGTCCAACAGATTTACTCAGGGGAAGTAATCTCTGGTAACTGATAAGAATAGAAATCCAAAAATAGCACTGAAAAAATTACGGGGACATTGCCAAAGAAGAAATGGGAAACACTCCAAAAATTTCCATTCTAAGTTCCTTCTAGCCCGTGGACCTCAGTTCATGCCTCTGTAAATTACAAGAAGGTTGTGCACTTCAAGCTTATGTTGACAAGCAGGACACTTTCCTTAATCCAAGTGCCATAGACATGAAAATTCAAGAGTGTTTGAGCGGTGGATCAGGGTCCCTTCTTGCCCCACTATGCCCGCAGAAGAGTCTTAGATCTTGGAGAACCCCTGAATTGAATCATCTCCAGGGGTTCTTTCTAGGACCAAAATTCTATGATTCTCAAGATAAAAAAATGTTTTAAAGTAGCTTACTCCCTTTTTACCATTCCATGTTTTCTCCACAATATTCTTTTCATCCTTCATGTCCTAAATAACCCTGAATGTGGTCTGAAGTGGATGAATTGTAAAGGAAGTTTAAAATAACTTCTTTCCTTCTCCTTGAGTCTTGGGTAGGGTCAACTGTATCAACAGCAAAGGGAAAGAGGCGGCATTGAAACAAATTCTAAGAATCTGATTTGAAAAGCGGACTCCTGAGCTGGGTAATCCCAGCCGGCTCAGTGGCCCAGTTCCCAGACAGGTCTGAGGCGACCAGAAGAAATGTGCTCCCATGCTTCTCTTCAATGTATGCCAGCTTCCTCAGGCCTGCATTTCCCAGACTTCCAATTCTACTTGCATGCTGGAAACCCTTGGAGGTTTCTGAAGTGGCTGAAAATTAGTCTGTTTAAAGACAGTCAGGAACTTTGTCAGTCTTGAATGATGTATTAAAAAATGGAGGAGGGCGCCTGGATGGCTCTGTGGGTTGAGTCTCTGCCTTTGGCCCAGGTCAGGATCTCAGGGTCCTGGGATCAAGCCCTGCATCGGGCTCTCTGCTCAGCGGGGAGCCTTCTTCCCTCTCTCTCTCTCTGCCTGTCTCTCTGCCCACTTGTGATCTATCTCTGTGTGTCAAATAAATAAAATCTTTTTTAAAAAGGTGAAAAGTACCACTTTTTTTTTTTTTTAAATGGAGGAACTAAAGGACTCTTTTGTGGAGCCAACAAGAGATTCTTTTGGATCCCCTGAAGCAGAGACCCCCTCAGTGGGATTTGGAGGTTTCCCCATGGGTAGGGGCTGCTTATCACTTCATGTGAACAACTCACACATGGTAGGGGAACCCCTGGGCAAGGATCACAGTGGCTGAGCTTAAGGCCCCACATGGGATGACATCGTGACTCATGCTGACAAGCAGGAAATTTTCTCATACCGGACAACAAGACACTGTTGGAATAAGTGTAAAAGGCTGTGGCCTGTTCTTCTGCAGAATGAAGCTCATAAAATTTCTAACAAGATGAAAATCTCTGGTACTTGTTTGGGACAGATCCAAAGAAATGCGAAAGCTGCATCTGACCTCTTTCTATGAAAATGATTTGGAGAATCCTTGACTGGGTAGATCTGATCTTGCTAGCACCACCCCCAGTGAGGGCCCCACAAAGTCTCCAAAGAAGAAAGCCAAGCCACAAAGTGTCTCACTTCTGTGAAGGGGGAGTTGATGTCCGGCTAATTCCAACTGACTAGAAAAGAGCCAACGAAAGTAAATAAAATCACTCTTCCTGACTGAGGCTGGGCCATAAGGCCCTCACCCACCCCCACCCCCCACCACCACTGACGTCATTCTTGAGAGCCCTGTTTCCTTCTAGCCTGGAGAACTCCATTTTGAAAACAATGACCCTTTATGGAGGGCTTTCAACCCAGCTTAAGTTCTGAAAAATCAAATAGCCAATAAGTCTGAGCTGGAGAAAACGTCACTCAAGAATCTGGGAAAACTGGGTTGGGTGGTTTGTATTTAGTGGTATTATCTTCTCCTTCAACTTGTCAGACTTTGTCTTGCTGTTTTCAGAATGAAACCAGATATAAATGAAGAAAAAAAAAAAGTGTTCGAGATAGGCTCCTGATCACTGGTTTATTTTTTGAGCTGAGAAGCCACACAGTTTCCAAGCATAGTTACGTTATGGTAATAGGCTTTGTCATAAGTGTACTAGATCCGTCTGCTTGTCTATAAAACAGTCTGCTCCTCGTCTTTCGAAACTTGGCCTGGATACAGAACTTTTGACTTAAAATATCTAACAATATGTCATATCCCCCAGAAGATACATGACAGCTATTTCGAAGACACATAATATTATTAATTGTTTTTGAATGTAACTTAGCTGTTATGAACCTTAAAAGTAGAAAAATGACATTTAGCCATCAACAGTTCTTAAAACATTATAAACACAGAAGAAATACTAACAAGTCCAACAGTACTCAGAATTTCAGAACTATACCCTCTGGAGCCAAAATGACATTAAGAGAAACAGAAAAAATGTAAAAACTTAAAAATAAAATTGACATCCTTGAAAATATGAAACTTACCTTTTGATAAAAATGAAGTGTGAGCTAAATTATTTTTTATATTTTAAATTTAATCATTTTAAAATATTTTTTATATTTTTGTGTTTGCAGAACTGTCAAACACTGTGCTGTCTCCTTACACTATCTGAAGAGCGATGGCAGGAAGGTAATGAGAGGGCCTGGAAAAGACAGACAACCCAAAGCAGAGGAACGAGAGGATTTGCTTCAGTTTACTCCAGGGTACTTGGAATTTACTGAGCACCTACTATGTGTTCATCCTATACTATGTGTCATGAAGGATTAAAAAAAAAAGATACAACCAAAGTCTTAAAAGAGCTTGCAAATTTGCTTATTTTTAAATTTTAAAGTGACAAAACCTTCTTTGATTAAACGGCCAAATGAAAGTTCCGTTAGGTAAGTAATGTGTGACATTACATCAGGAAGCACTCCACGTTGAGTCAGAGTGGTTGAGGAAGCTCCAGGGAGGAGCTGCAATTTTAGCTGGATCTTAAGACCAAGTACTATTTAGTAAAATATAAAGAAAGGCCAGAGTACTTACAGGAGAAACAGCTTCCATGGTGGCCGAAAAGCTGACACCGATAGAACTTGCTAGAAAACCGGTGAGCTGAAAGGAGAGTCCAATGGCCTGCCCCTCGAGGTACCCACTACTCAGGCACATGGAAAACACTCACCAGACTCCTTCCTTCCAGCTGTTTCCCAGGGCCTGCTTCATCAGAGTCCCAGCTGGCCTAGGAATTCTTAAGCTCCCAGGGTCCCTCAGTGGCTTACTCCACTGAACCCACACAAGAGGATCCCCACTGGGTTCGTTATAATATGAGTCAAAAACTTTCCTCTCCTGGCTCCAAGGACAGTACTCATTTTCAGAACCAAATTGGCTAGAACTGGAAGCAGTCCTTCCCCTCGTGTACTGAAGACATTACGACCTTTTTACTGTAGCTTTTTTGCACCATCCTATGGTCAGTGACTCTCAACCAGGAGCACCTTGGCCCCCGAAGGAACAGTGGCCCTATCTGGAGACATTTTCACTTTGTTACAAATGCCAGGAGGAGGTGTTACGGCTTCCTAGTGGGTAGAGGCCAAGGAGGTTGCTCATTATTCTAGAACATATGGGACAGCCCCCACAACAAAGAACTCTATAGCCCAAAACGCCAGTAATGGCAAGCTTGAGATGCAATGAAGAGCCACATTTTCAATATCCTCTGAGCAAATTTATTCAAACAAGATGGAAAACTTTCTTTTATTTTCTTCTTAAACCTAACCTTGATTTCCAGAAGCCTCGGCCCACATTCTAAGGTACTCTTCAGGGCAAAGCTGCCTCACCACACAGCATTGATGAATGCCACCAACCCCACCTCCCCATTCCCACTCCATAAGATTTGTGCACTGAGAGGAGGGTACACCCTGGCAATGAACTGTGTCCTCCACTCAGGCCGATACACTCAACACCTAACCCAACTAGAAATCAGAAGACATGCAAAGCCAACACATGTTCTATACCCTTTGTGCCTCTCTGAAGCTAGACGCACTTTACATATGTAAATTTTAATAGGGAACAAATGCAATATGTAAATATTTGCTATTTGAGTACTTTCTGTTTTGAGTTTGTGCAGAGAAAAAAAGTCCTCTTAACCAGAAAAGATTCATTCATGAACTGACCATGTATAAGACTGGTTCCCACTCAAATATCCCTTCCAAGGAGGACACAGCCCTAAGGCATGTTATCAGCACAGTTTAGGCTTGTATGTGGTCAGGGTTATATAAGCCCCCAGTGCAAACCAAATGAAAAATGAAACAGAAACTTCTGCAAGAGGTGTGGGGTTTCATGAACTCAACTGAAGTGATTTTGGACAAGTGCTCACATTACACTGAACACCATCTACTTTGCATCCTTAGCCCAACTGAAGAGGAGAAAGGAAAGAGAATAACACAACAGAAATTTTATGAGATTGTCAATATTGAAGGATTAAGAAAGGGTCACAAAAAGGGGCGCCTGGGTGGCTCACTGGTTAAAGCCTCTGCCTTCGGCTCAGGTCATGATCTCAGGGTCCTGGGATCGAGCCCCACATCGGGCTTTCTGCTCAGCAGGGAGCCTGCTTCTTCCTCTCTCTCTCTCTGCCTGCTTCTCTGCCTACTTGTGATCTTTGTCTGTCAAATAAATAAATGAAATCTTAAAAAAAAAAAAAAAAAGAAAGGGTCACAAAAAGTTGATCAAGTCTGAATTTGGCAGAAACAAACAACTCTTACAATTGTATAATAAAAGCAAATATGAAGTAAAAGATATTTGGTCCCAGAAAGCCATTTTATCAGAAAAATTAAGCAAAAATTAAAAAGATGGTTGAATATGTTTGTTCTCAGAATTAGATCATAGTAGCAATTAAAACTGAAAATGTTTTTGATATAAAATACATATATAATTTTGAGTTTTGGCATTCATGATTAAATCTCTAATCTCTTTCCCCCACAGCTACTTTTAAATTTTGCTTTCTAGCAGATTCACCTTAGGCAATCCTTTTCCCTTCATACCATGGATCACCCCCTAAAGATCCAGAACCCCTGAAGCAAAAGCAAAACCACAGGACAGGCTAAATCCCTTTCCCAGCCCCACCTCATTGCCAAATTTGCCTCTCCCACAGCTGGTGATGCTTCCTGGAAGTACCCAACAGCCTCCCCACCTCAGTCTGCCAACCACAAATGACTTCCAAAGTACAGACTAAAATGGTAAAAAGAAAGTCTGAAAATGGAAACCAAAGTCCCTTCAAAACCCATTCCCAGGGGCAGCTGTGTGGCTCAGTCAGTTAAGCATCTGCCTTTAGCTCAGGTCATGATCCCAGGGTCCCGGGATCGAGCCTGGCAGCCTGCTTCTCCCTCTTCCTCTGTCCCTTTCCCCTGTTTATGCTCTTGGTCTCTCTCCCTCTTTCCCAAATATATAAATAAAATCTTTGATTAAAAAAAAACACCCATTCCCAAATCCCACTGTTCTTAGAATAAAATTCCACCTCCCAGCCAGAGCCCTCCACCCCCTGAGTAATCTGGCTCCTGTCTCCCTCTCTTGATCATCTTAAACCTCTTCCAAGTCTCTTTAGCCCTTCTAGCTACCCAGCCACATGGATCCCCAGGGCCCTCAGACTCACCAAGCCTCTGCACACCTGGTGGCCTTTGTACCTGCTTCATCGTCTGTCTGCGATGTTCTTCCCAGTTCTTTCCATTCTAACCCATAAATGTCCCCCTTAAGAGAACTCTTTCTCAGCAGACTATTTAAAGTTCCCTCAATAGTCCACATTACTTGGATGTTGAAAAATTTTCTGAACTGGAACAATAAATGGGTGGATAGATGGATGGATGGATGGATGGAGTTCATTTGTGTGGCAGAGTCAGTCAATATTTGCTGTCAATAGCCATTATTCCCTAAGGTCATTTTCCAAGCAATTGTTTCTCTCCCTTGGATCATTTGAGATTGAATCAGTGAATCCAGGGCTAGGAGGAAAGAGCCTGATTAAGGTCACTACACCAACCCCCAGGGACAGCTCCCTATCATCCATTTTCTCATGCTTTGTGTCAAGTCTTGCTTTCAGCCCCTCCAGTGGCAAGGCTTCTCTTATGTCCCCATGGACATGTCTATACACTCTCCCCATTGTGAAATTTGTCCTGATTTTCCCAGCCTAAATTCCTCTCTGCTTAACTTCACCCCATTACTCACAGCTATCTCCCTCTGGACGACAGCAAATGACAACTCTGTGGAACTCACTTTCTCTTCCTGGCTTCCCACAACTTCCCAATTCCACAGCCTATTCCTTGATGGACTAGCATGGCAGGAGATCCATGCAAGAGTTTACACAAATGTTCTGAATTAAAACTTGGTCACCACCAGCCTCATCTCACCCAGCCCTCTCGCTCATCCATCATTCCCCCTTGCCCCTTCCTCCCTCCCCAGCCTCCAGAAGGCCAATCTGGTTTTATTTTCCCATTACACAATTCTTTCAGAATAGGGTCCTGTCCTTGAATAAAGTGGCAAGTTTCTGTAAGGCTGCCCAAGAAGCTATGGATGATGGTGCCTTCTGGGGGATAGACGGTTGTGGGGGACAAGACTTATATTTATTGCTGATACCTTTTTGTGTTATTTGCCTTTTTAACTGTGTGTATCCACCACTACTTTTTAAATTGTGGTGAAACACAGAGAACATAAAATTTGCCATCTTAACCAGTTGTATGTGTCCAGTTCAGTGGTGATAAGTACATTCACACTGTTATACAACCATCACCACCACAGATACAATTTTATTTGTGGAACATTTTTTAATTACATGTTTAAAATGCAGTTCTTGATCAAGTAGCTAGACTAGACAAAGGACAGAACAGGAAAGAGGACGCTACCCCTGATGTGAGCCATAGAAAACAAACTTCACTGTCACTTGGTCATTTTTTATATGTTAAAGAGGCAACCCAAGGAATGGGAGAAGATATTTGCAAATGACACTACAGACAAAGGGCTGATATCCAAGATCTATAAAGAACTGCTCAAACTCAACACCCAAAAAACAGATAATCAAGTCCAAAAATGGGCAGAAGACATGAACAGACACTTCTCCAAAGAAGTCATACAAATGTCTAACAGACACATGAAAAAATGTTTATCATCCTTAGCCATCAGGGAAATTCAAATCAAAACCACAATGACATACCACTTCACACCAGTTAGAATTGCAAAAATTGACAAGGTAAGAAACCACAAATGTTGAAGAGGCTGTGAAGAAAGGGGAACCCTCTTACGCTGTTGGTGGAAATGCAAGGTGGTGCGGCCACTTTGGAAAACAGTGCAGAGATTTCTCAAAAAATTAAACATAGAGCTACCCTATGACCCAGCAATTGCACAACTGGGTATTTATGCCAAAGATACAGGTGTAGTGAGAAGGGCCATATGACCCCTCATGTTCATAGCAGCAATGAACACAATAGCCAAACTGTGGAAGGAGCTGAGAGGCTGTTCAACAGATGAATGGATAAAGAAGATGTGGTCCATATACACAATGGACTATTACTCAGCCTTCAGAAAGGATGAATACCCAGCTTTTACATCGACATGGATGGGACTGGAGGAGAGTATGCTAAGTGAAGAAGAGTAAGTCAAGAACAGAGAGTCAATTATCATACAGTTTCACTTATTTGTGGGACAAATAAGGAATAGAATGGAGGACTAGAATAGGAGAAGGAAGGGAAAAGTGAAGGGGGTAAATTGGAGGGGGAGACAAACCATGAGAGACTGTGGACCCTGAGAAACAAACTGAGGGTTTTAGAGGGGAGGGGTGTGGGAGGATTGGTTAGGTTAGCCCAGTGATGGGTATTAAGGAGGGCATGTATTGCATGGAGCACTGGGTGTCATATGCAAACTGTGAATCACAGAACACTACATCAAAAACTCATGATGTACTGCATGGTGACTAACATAATAAAAAGATAATAAAATTAAATTAAATTTAAAACTTAAAACAATAAGGTGGCAGTTATTCTGTACAAATAAGGGGAGAAAAGGAATGAAATATAAAAAAAAATTTAAATATGGCTTTATCCCCATATACATACTAATAATAATGACGGACCAAAATAAGTATGTGCGTTTTCAGTCAAGTATAGAGAACAGACGCCTTAACAAAACAGAATTATGGCTATCACAGCAGTTTGTGAAAAAAATTATTAGCTTTATTACTGCAAAAGTAGTTTGAATAGGAGTCTTCCAGCTGTTAAATCTGATCATCAGAACACTGCCAATTTTCTCTGCCACATAGTCTTTTTGTACAGTGGGGAACTTGTGGCAATTAAGGGATTTTCTCACTTAATAATTCTCCGATTTGGAAGGTTTTTCGTGTAAGTAACAATCCAAACAGTGGTATCATACTCAGCTCCTTTTACATAATTTCATAACTTGCTGGAAGTGGCAAAGACGGCTGCATAGGAGGATGGTGATTTTCGGTGTCTCTAGTAGCTGTATTCAAAATTAAATGTTCCCAATCTGACAGCATGAAGGCTGAAGCAAACCTCTGATTGCAATTTCTGTCATCAAAACTCCCTCAAATCCCCTATGTTTCAGGGGACAGGCATGCTGTGCCTGTCCCTGGTGGCTTCCAGTTTCCATGAAGCCTCATTTCTCTTTGGGGTAAGTATTCTTTCAACACGCTATCTTAGTTCTGAAATGCAGGTGCTAGCTGAGTCTAGAAAAGCCGGATGTCTGAAAAAAAGAGGAGTTCTAGGAGACTAGTTGTGTTTAGTAATTCAAGAAAAAATCCTCCCTAAACTGCTTTTAGTTTGCAACTCAACACAGTGAACTGCACACGTTTGCTCCAATTCTCCTTCCAGATCCCCACCCCACACTGTTGCTTTGTAACTATAACACAGTTGCTTTTTGCACACACACACACACACACACACACACACCCAAAGAGCCACCTGGCTATCAGAGTTGAGTACTCTGACATGAGTCATCTTTCCTAGGTCGAGTGAGCTTAATATGAGAAAAGCTGACTGAGGGGCCACAAGCAGGGAATAGGGGGGAAAAAACTTAGAGAAATACCTATGTGTCTGACCTTAGCTCAAGACTCTGAAAATGGTATGTGAACATGAGTGAAAAATCATAGCATGCTACGAAGAATAAAATCCTAGATAGGATCTGGGATCTTTACATCCAAATCCCAACTTCAGTGTTTACTAACTGGGCATCTTTTCTTCTGTAAGTTGTCACCTGAAACTTCCGTAACCTATAAAATGGGGTATTAACACATTCAATGTGGAAGATTCTTATGGTAATAAAGGCACAGTGGATAGAGTACTAAGGATACCTGTATAAAAATTTGTCCCTTTTCTATCCTTTAGAGACAGAAAAATAGATCAAGAAACCCAAAGCAAGAAATTTATGATGTCTATCAAAGCAGTAAAATGGGCTGCCCCATCAATACTGATGCCAATCCAGCTTCTATGATGAGTAAGATACCACCAGCAGGGCCATTAGAGGCTGAATTAGATCTCCATTCCTATCATAAAAAACCACCACAAACATCGGGGCTCAAAGAACAGAATCTTCTTTCTCCCACAGTTCTGGAGGCTGAAAACCTGACATCAGTATCACAGAGTCAAAAATCAAGATGTCAACTGGGGTCCACTCTGACCAGAGGCTCTAGAGGAGAATCAGCTGGATGTCTCCTCCCACTCCTGATAACTGTAACACTCATTGGCCTGTGGAGTCCAATCTGCACAAAGTTCCAGTCTCCAAGGCCAGAACATTCCTATGTGCTCTGTCTCCACATTACCTTCTCCTCTGTGTGGAGGTCAGATCTCCCTCAGCTGCCTTCATAAGATATGTGGGATTGCAATTAGGATCTATCCAGATAACCCAGGATAATCTCCCCATCTCAAGAAACTGAATTTAATCACATCTGCAAAGAGTGCCATACAGAGTGACATCTACATATTCTAGGATTTAGGACATAACATCTTTTAGGAGGCCATTTTAAGGACTACCAGAAGTACCCCAAAGACACAAAGTACAAATTGATCAGGAAAATAAAGCTAAACAAACAACTTCCAAAATCTCAAATTACCCCTACTTTGGGCCTAATTTACACTGGTGTATGAGTGAAGGATTTCAATCTTCTAAGCCACACTAAGCCAGTCATTAAATGGAAACGGACTTGGTATAAGGGGAAAAAAAAGAAGACCAGAAAGATGAGCCCAGCCAAGCCCCAGAGCAGGTGTATGAGAGCCATGACAAGGCAACACAAAAGCATCTGAATCCCTGGAAGGAGCTTAGAAGCGTGAAGCCAGAAAGCTTCCCTCCCACCTCCCATCTGAGCTGAGAGCCCACACGGGAAACAAGCAAGCGTGTCCCCCAAATGTCATCCTGCCAGTTAGTTCTTTCACCCCTTCCAACAAACGTTTATCGATCACATACTATGTACCAGGCACTGCATACTTCCTCCAGTGAAGCCCGTGCACGGGTGAGTTAAGTCAACTCAAGGTCACAACTGTCTACAGCGGACCTACAACGTGCCCGACACTTGGGTGCACGTGACGAAATCTATTCCTGCCCTGAACTCCCTTTGCAAAAGTAAGTTGGTGATCTTTCCAAGAAAGTGGCCTGTATCCTCTGAGGTGGACACCCAAACCTCCAGATAATCGATCCTGTGAAAGGTCGGTGCGGAAGCCCGGGGCATCTCAGACAAGCCCCGGCCGCGGGGGGGACATTTTTTAGAATATGGAGTCGTAGCCGGAGCCACCATTCTCGACTGCCTGCTCACCTTGTCAGCCTCGCATAATGGATTCTGAGAGCTCCTCCTGTCTATCTGATTACATACTCCATGCTTCCCACAGGAGGGTTGCGTGATTAAGTGGCATTCAATCTTCTCTGCTGGGTGATGTCAGGCTCGGCGGCATCGCCACACAGAGTGGGCACCCCGGTGGCTGGAGGGGGAGCAATTCCCAGCAAGCGAAGAATGGGGATGCAGGGGCGGAAGAGGAGAGGGGAAGGCGGCTCCTTTTCATTCTGCACGTGAGCTTCTCTGGGTCCCATAAATTCCTCTGCCCTGTATATTTCACTCAGCTGTCTAAATGAGGTTTGCTCATATAGCCACCACTGTGCAGAATCAATCATGCCCTTCTGCACAGAATGTTAATTGTGTGCCTCTCAAAAAAAAAAAAAAAGGAAAGAAAGAAAGAAAAAAGGGGGGAAAAATTGGAGCACACTGCAGAGAGGCCTTAGAAAAAATTCAAAACCATTTTTTTTTTAAATCCACAAGACTTTTTAAATTGCCATGTGAAGTCAAGAGTCGCAGACCCAAAGCACGATCCAGCTGCAATCCAGGTGCCTTTCCCAAGGCTGGGGAGAGAAATATTAAGAAACCTCTTTGCACTTCCATCAATTGTTGCACACAGCACTTGCACAGTCAGCTGCTGAGCCGCCCAAATAAAGGAGCTCTGAGCGCTCCAAGCAAGTAGTGTCCTCGGCTAACTCCACACAAAATAGCCCATTCAAATTAACCTGGGCCACAAATCTCGGGCTGTATCTGACAGGGATTGACTCATCTCAGAGGTAGAAAAGGAAAAGAAAAACAACTAACAAAGAGCCTTCTCCTCCCTCCCTTCCCTTATACCCAAAAGCAGTAAACACACGGGCTGGCTATTACCAAAGTCAATGAAGTAGATGAGTGACAGCGAAAGAAGTCTTTATCAAGTCACCATCTAAGTGCCTGGGACCCAACAGACATGTCTGTTTCAGTTAATCCTCTATTTTTCATTCTACAGAGGTCACATTATTAAACTACAGATCATAAGATCATATGCTTAAAGAGCACAGAGATGCTTTGAAAACACACACACACACACACACACACATGCACGCATACACACACGCACACACACGCACACACACACGTCTCAGCACGGAGGGCAGAGCTGACTCCACATCCAGAGCCTTCAAGGATCCCATTGTTTCCTAACGGGCTGGATGGACACCGTGACAACCACACCGCCTTCCACCACCAATTTTGGGACCATGTGAAAAATACGGTATGCTGCTTGCTGGTATGTGGTCCGAGATGACTCATAAATCTTCCTTTATCTCCTTCGTGGTGTTAGCAGAAAAGGATGAGTTGCTTTTTTCCATCTCATTCTCCCGTCTATCTGTCTGTTAGCCGTGCCCTTGAGCAAAGATTACTGATGCCCTGCCTTTGATATATGACACATCACCTACAGCAGCTTTTCATCAAGTGAATTAACCTGGAAAAATGCAAACCCACCTGCCAGTTGCTTCCAAACTTTGCACAATTCCTTTGTGTACTTCCTCTCTAACGTGCATCAGGCAGGAAGGTAGCAAGGGCAAGCCAAAGAAATGTGGAAAATTAAGACACTCTAAACTGGGGGCTCTGTGAAATAACTCACTTGCTCGAACAGGCTGCTTTTGCATAAAGACTTGGCGGGGGGGGCGGGGAGGGGGGCTGTTCCATGAAGAACTCAGCTAAGCCACAGTTTAGAATGCTTGGCACCTGAGCAGGAAAATGCCATTTTCCCCCAGCCATTTACTCTGTGTGGCTAGAATAATGAGAAGAGCCTTGGCAGCCATTGATGACATGGTTACAGAAACTATTTGGTGATTTCCAATCAATAATCTAGAGGGGCCGGGGAAGAGTGAGGAGTAGGAAGGAACAGACAGACAGGAGAAAGAGAGAGGGAGAAAGTGAGAGGCCAAGGCAGGGAGGAGAAAAAGCTGAAAAGAAAGGAAAGCAAGCATGAAATGAGTCTGGATTCTTCTGCCAGCCCCATCCGCAACTAGGGCTCTATGCGACCAGATTCATGGACAATCTGTTCCTGAAGCCTCCCAGTTATCAAGAAAGAGTAAATTAACACAGCGAGATGGATACCGTGCAGGAACTCAGTCTACAGGTTCAAGCAGAAGGCACTGTGGAAAACCATCAATAGTACCCCTGCATGGCTCAATGAGAGAGAGCAGGGGTTCAGAGAGGACCCTCCTCCCCTCCGCCAACCCATCCAAGATCATACAGCTAAGCAAAATAGGAATAAAGTTGGAAATCAAGTTTCCAAACTCCAGGGCTCTATCCAATCAACACGCCACTCCCAAGCCGGCTCAGACCCCACCCCAGCCCAGCGCACACCTCCCCCCTCAAAAAGCTGTTCCTACTGACTTGAAATCGGATAAAACTCATTGCATAGGGAAATAAGAAAGATTTCAAAGCTGGAACAAAGGTAGACTGTGCATCTCTTGTTTACCCAAGTAGTAAACGTTTTCCTCACACTCATCCTTGATTCTGATAATAAAGCAGTTATTCTTTTCAAGGTGATACCCACTGTGTGTGACTACATGAAGGCTTGTGATGAGATCTTCCTGCAATATAGTCTTAAAAAAAAAAGCCTTAAAGCCAAAGAACCCAAACTATTAATCATAATTTTTTTCCCATATTCTAATTTTAAAGGAAAGTTACAAAGACTGGGTTTGTTTTTTTAAGGACATTATTTTAAAAAAAAATCTGTCTGGGTGGTCCTGGGCTCAACATACAGGCAGTCCAATCTCCTACACCTACATTTATATTTCTGGCCCACACAAACAGATTTTCTGAAATGGCTCTGAAATCTTTCATTGTCAAGGAAAGATTAAATTTTATTATCCACTATACTTTCTAAGGAAACAAAGGACATCACTGGATTTTAGAAAGACTTTTCACAAATAAAACTTGAAATCAAAGCGGTGTCTTGTAGGCATCAGGTTCGTCAGAAAATTCAATTACACAAGACGCCCTGTTTCCTGAGCATTCTGGCAAACTTGAGGGGAAAAAAAGGCAATGAGAAAGGGATAATATATGCACACCCATTGAGTGATTAAAACAAAAGAGATCTCAGTCCCCTCAGGGAGTCAGTTCGTTTCCTGATGGGAAGAAATGAAGCTTCTAGTCTGCTTGGTCAAACCAACACTTGACAATGAAATGATGCCCACCTGGCAAAGACAGCAACAGGAAGCAGATGAAGACATTTTGCTGCACTGTGTCCTCAATCTGATTATGAGTGAAACCATATAGAGTCATCCCCCAAATAATAATATTTCGTGAGGGCTTATCTGCGTTGTATCATTCAAAGTCCCCAACAACCCTTTCAGGCAGGTACTTGTATTAGCCCCATTTTACAGATAAGGAAACTGTGTCTCGGGTTAGTACCTGTGTCCAGGCACTGCAGCAGTAAGTGCGGGAGCCAAGATTTTAAACCCAGAAGACCTGTCTCTAAAGCCGATAAGAGTTTACAGGGGAACATGACCCAGGTCTCTGGGCCAGCATCTCGCTCCCTTGCCTGGGCACCGCACATCTCCACTTACAGGAAAAACAGAACATGGTTCTGAAATCTGCCCAAACCTGTCAAAACCTAACCATGTCTAAGCCTTCATGCTGTCGTTGTGCCTACTCCCCTGCCACTCTCTGTTGGGGAGATAAAACCTTGATAGACTTGAAACCCGTATGCCAAAAACCGCCAGGCATTAATTTCTTCCTCTTTAAAGCTACATTTTCGTAACATAGATTCTTCTCAAATATCCCTCCATTTTTTTATTGTGGTGAAATACACACACCGCAAGACTTACTACCACAACCATTTTTAAATGTGCAGTTCCCTGGGATTCAGTACATATTCACTGTGCGCCCACCCCCACCACCCTTTCTCAGAACTTTCTCACTGTCCCAGACAGAAACTCGGCCCCCGCTGAATGGTAAATGCTCCCCATACCTCCCCCAGCTTCCCCCACCACTAACACTTGTAGCTGCCTTTCTACTTTCTGTCTCTATGAATTTGACCATTCTAGATAATCTCATATAAGTGGAATCATACAAAACCTGTCCTTCCTAGTCTGGCCTCTTTCACTTAGGATAATGTGTTCGAGTTTCATCCATATTGAAACAAGTATTAGAATTTCTTTTCTTAAATGCTTAACATCACTCAGCATCAGGGAAATACAAATCAAAACCACAGTGAGATACCACCTCACACCAGTCAGAACACCTAAAATTAACAAGTCACAAATGACAGATATTGGCGAGGATGCAGAGAAAGGGGAACCCTCCTACATTGTTGGTGGGAATGCAAGCTGGTACAGCCACTCTGAAAAACAGTATGGCGGTTCCTCAAAAAGTTAAAAATAGAGCTACCCTATGACCCAGCAATTGCACTACTGGGTATTTACCCTAAAGATACAAATGTAGTGATCTGAAGGGGCACATGCACCCCAATGTTTACAGCAGCAATGTCCACAATAGCCAAACTATGTAAAGAGTCCAGATGTGCATCGATGGGTGAATGGCTAAAGATGTGGTACATATATACACAATGGAATATTACTGAGCCACCAAAGAAAATGAAATCTTGACATTTGCAATGACATGGATGGAACTAGAGGGTATTATGATAAGCAAAAAAAAGTCAATCAGAGAAAGACAATTATCACATGATCTCACTGATATGTGGAATTTAAGGAACAAAACAGAGGATCATAGGGGAAGAGAGGAAAAGATAAAACCAGACCAAACTAGAGAGGGAAACAAACCGTACAAGACTCTAAATCACAGGAAACAAACGGAGGGTTGCTGGAGGGCTGTGGCGTGAAAGGATGGAGTAACTGGGTGATGGGCATTAAGAAGGGCATGTGATGTGATGAGCACTGAGTATTATAGAAAACTGATGAATCACAGACCTGTACCTCTGAAACCAATAATATATTATATGTCAATTAACGGAATTTAAATTAAAAAAATTTCTTTTCTTTTTTAAGGCTGGATCGTATCCCTCTAGGTGTACATATCATATTTTGTTTATCCATTCACTGGCGGATGGACATTTGGGTTGTTTCTACCTTTTGGCTATTGTGATTAATGTTTCTCTGTACAGACATATATAAGTAGTATCAGTCCATCTCTGTGTCCAGTTCTTCTGAGTATATACTGAATTGCTGAATCATATGGTAATCTTATGTACAACTTTTTAAGGACCTCTCCTTCAATTTCTGAAAACATGTCTCTGTAGAAGGCAAGTTCCCGATGGACAAGAGCCTTATCCGAGGTACGATTGGATCCCAGAATAGTAAGATTTCTCACTGAATTCTCAACAGCTGTGTTTATAAATGCATAAATGAATCAAATCAAGTTCTCGTTCTCTGGAAGGAGGGCAGAGCAGGACAGCACCTACTTATGGAGTCCCTCCTCCCCAGGGAGCCACCAGTGTGACTCAAAGGGACACTACTTTCCCTCTCCTATTTTCCTCTACTGCAAACACACTGAAGCACGCAGATGCCTTGATGCTAAAGAACATCAAAATAATCCAAGGCAAACATCAAAAGGGTTAAAGCATCATCTGTTTCACTGATGGATCTGAGGTCTTTACCCACCGCCCTCATCCTTCTATACCCACCCCATGAGGCACGAGGAGCCGGCAAATCAGAAAAGACTTCTTTTGAACTTTGCCCTTGTTGAGTTTTCTATTATAAAATATGGGGCCAGGGGCCAGGGAGGGTTTGCTTCCACCACTGTATGAATAGCAATACCTCTTTTAGTTCACTAATATATCAAGAAGGTATTTTTCAACACATTAAATTCAATTTCAGAAAAAAATGAGCCAATGCATTCAAACACACATGACCAAAATCCACAGCGGCCTTCCCCAGCTGCCCTTTCCAGCCATTCTCACTCCCATCTTGGTGGTGGTGGTGGTGGTTGCGGGGGTGGGGGGGTGGGGGGGTGCAGGCATCGATTACTCAGCTAATTGTCAGGCCTGACTTCAGAAGGGGAAACTCCAGCCCGTTGTCCGGGCAACTCATGACTTAAGTGCACACTGACTTGAATGATATTAATGGGCCTCCAAATTTTAGCTATTGATGGCTTTCAGTAGGAATTTACATTTCTGTCCTCCCGGGGCCCACAAATCACTAAATTCTCACCTGTGGTGAAGACAGCCACGAGGGGGAATTGGTTTCAAAGACAGAAAGCGGTGATAATATATGCACTGAGCCTTCCTATGAGCAAATACACATAATTGTCTTTTCCCCCCTTTTTCTACATTAAATTTTCAACTCTTTACTACATCTTTTAATGAAAGCAGTGACTGAAAAATATAAACATGGATACATAATTCCCAATGAATTGGCCTAAGTGTAACTTGTAAAAACTGGATTAATGGTACAAAGCATGTACTTTATAAAAATAGCCTGTAGAAAAAAGCATTAAGCAATTACAACTCCAGCTCTGAAGGCTCCAATATTATAGGGTAATATTTCCTTAATGTTAGACTTCATTAACCCTAAGATAATCTCTCATAAATTTTGCTGATTTTTAAAGAGAAAAAAATAAATTATGTTTATTAAACTACTGAATATGTTTATGAAAACAAGACATAATCTGGTGCCATAAACTTCTTGTCTTTATCTGAATGATCAAGGAGCTCATAAATAAAATATCACATAACAAAGTGAGTGTTAAAATTCATTACTGTAATAGCTATGTTCATGATCTATTTCATTAACACTCCTCCTTTCCTTGGATAAATGGGCTTCTTAGCCTACGAGAGGAAAGCCATTTACAAGACAAAATACTAAGCCGCTTTTTCTCATTTTCCCTTATCTCTTCTATTCCTAACTTTCTAAATTAATTCTTCTCTTAAATCTTATTGTTCCTTCCAGTGTAACTCACAGCACATTAGAGAGAGTACAGAGAAATAGCAGCAAAGAAATGGGTCTATAGAGTATAAGTTAATTAGGGATCTAAGTGACTGGTGATGAGATTTGATGACATGGAGCCCCAAAGTGAATTTAGAAGCTTATCTTCTTAAAATATTTGAGAATGAAACACAAATAATAGAACGGCAAGAAATATTCAGTATATCAAGCAATCTACGTGAGCTTAATAACTAAACTCCATTTCCTGTTTAACTATATATTCCAGTACCACTGACTGTTCTCCACAAACAGAATTTTCTAACCTTTATCTTCAGCGATTTTGCAGGTGATTTTATTTTTATAGATGTGCGAGCACACAAACAGTCAGAGAGAAAGGTGAATGCTTTCCTAGGAGTTACCAAAAACAGACAGATATGTGTATACATATATATATGGGACTCTAAATCCACCAGTGAAATGCACCAAATTCAAATCACCATGTGGGATCTCTAGCTAGGAAAACCGGGACAAAGCAACAATGGTTCTGTGTCCTACCCTGACAATTTGTTTAATCTTAACTCAGCAGAGTCCTAGGATGCTGTATCCTCTACCCAGATAATAAGCAGAGGATGCTGTTTATGATAATGGCAGAAATTAAAACAGAATTTTACAACCGCTGAGCTGAAAGAAGGCAAAAATCCCCACACGAATATTAAACAGTGTAAATAAAAAAGAATCCACTTGTTTTTATTCCAAACTACATACCAATTTATCTGCCACTGATTCCGTGTAAAGCCCACACTCACGGAACTCTACATGTGGGACGATAATGAAAGTAATCGTTGAACTCCACAGCCATTTATGGAACATCTTCCCCAGCGAGGCATGGGGGGCAGATGAAGAATGACACAGCGCCCACCAGAAGCTTCCGATTGGGGGATCCAGTGTGATGGGCGACTCAGCACAGTAGGAGACGGATGCCACGAAGTGCCATCCTAGAGGGGTAGCACAGTGCTGGGAGGGAGCAGTGTTGACCAGCCCCTAACCAGGGCTTTCGGGTGAGAAGGCACTGAGCCAGGTCCGCAAGGACAGATGAGACTCTGCCTGCCTGAGATCCCAGATGGAAGGCATTCCACGGACATGGTTCCTTACAGCAGGCAGAAGACTGCCTCTGAGAACTCCATTTCTTTTTTTTTCTTTCTTACTTTTTTTTTTTTTAAGATTTTTATTTATTTATTTGACAGACAGAGATCACAAGTAGGCAGAGAGGCAGGCCAAGAGAGAGGGGGAAGCAAGCTCCCCGTTGAGCAGAGAGCCCGATGCGGGGCTCGATCCCAGTATCTGGGATCATGACCGGAGCTGAAGGCAGAGGCTTTAACCCACCGAGCCACCCAGGCATCCCTGAGAACTCCATTTCTAATGCCGTAAACATACCAAGCACCAGGAGGGAGCCCCATCTTGCCCTTCAAGAGAGGCTGGGAGTGTTCACATGTGGGAGGGAACAGCAAGGCACCAGGAGCTGCACTCCTGATGTCCCCACACCATTGACCCCAGAAATAACTACAAATTAGGATGTGTGGTTCTCAAAGTCCCTCCTCCCTGGCTCATGGGCTACACATGAACTCAGTAAGAAAATTCTCTGCACAAAGAGATCCATGAACCTAGGTCTGAGTAAAGCGCTTGGCTTTTCCTTTTTCTTTTTTTTAAGATTATTTATTTATTTATTTGACACGGAGAGAGAGAGAGAGAGATGACAAGTAGGCAGAGAGGCAGGCAGAGAGAGAAGGGGAAGCAGGTTCCCCGCTGAGCAGAGCGCGCAATGCGGGACTCGATCCTAGGACCCCGAGACCATGACCTGAGCTGAAGGCAGCGGCTTAACCCACTGAGTCACCCAAGTGCCCCGCGCTTGGCTTTAAGTGGATAGCAGATGGTTACTGAGCACTTCCCATGCTTCAGGCACTGCTCTAAGTACTGCGCACACCACATGACCTCATTTAATCCTCACACCTGCTCTAGGGTTGCCGCCATCGCACAGACAAAACAAGAAAGTCAAAGAGGTTAAGCGATTTGCCCAAGTTCACACAGCTGATAAGCAGCAAGGCTGGGCTGCCACCAGAAACCCCCACTCCTGACAACCGTATGTGCCAGAGACGGCTGTGTGCTCATCCAAATCCATTTCCTGCTCCTCCTGGGCGCACCACTAGGATAGACGGCGCGGCCTCCTTGCAGTCGGGCGTGACCACATGACTGAGTACCAGCCAATGGATGTGGGACGGGACGTTCGCCCTCTCCAAGCCCCGCCTATCAAAACCCGCCCGTGTAGCGGTCTGCATTTTCTCTTCTCCTCTGTGTGTGGTGGGGTTGAAAGCACCCGGAGAATTCTGAGAGGCCCTGTGGAATGGGGAAGAGGAAGCAGAAAGGGAGGGAACTGGAGTAAGGTCTGGGTCCCTGCATGACCGCTAGAGCCTAGCTCCATCCCCAGTACCAGGTGGATTTTATGTGACCGTAAATAGATACACTTCTATTGTGTTAAGACCTAGAAATTTGGTTATAGCATTTAGCCAATAGGACACAAATCCACCTTCTGAATCATCCCTCTGGTCTCACCCTCTAAATGATTACAAAAGAGGTTCAAAGTCATCATCAAAAATGTGGCCGTCTAGCAGAGTGATGAAGAAAATAGTCTAGGGACGCCTGAGTGGCTTAGTCGATTAAGTGTCTGCCTTTGGCTCAGATCATGATCTCAGGGTCCTGGGATCGAGCCCTGCGTTGGGGCTCCCTGCTCAGCAAAGAGTCTGCTTCTCCCTTTCCCTCGGCACCTCCTACTGCTTATACATCCTAATCAATAAAAATAGAGTATTTTTTAAAAGAAAGGGAAAAAAGACAATAGTGTAGAATCATTTGAGCCAGAATTGGAATCCAGGTCCTCCAATTTACTAGCTATACAATCTTGGGCACGTTACTGAACATTTCTGTGTCTCAGAGTCCCAGATATAATACCTACCCTACAGGACTGTTGCAAGGCTTTAGGGAAAACACACATGCAAAGGACTTAGAAAAGAGAAGGGCACGTAGAAAGCAACCACTAATACTATTGTCATCATTATTGTTAATTAAGTCTTCCACAAGATGAACATCTGTATCAGTTAGGATGTTTAGCGGCACAGAACAAAGAACAAAACACTAAAATATCAAAGACCTAAAAAAGACAGAAGTTTATTTCTCTGATCCCCAGGAAATGACCAAAGACAGACAATCCAGAGCTGGTAATGGTGGCTCCAAGAAGTCATCAGGGACACAGGTTCCTTCCAACTCTGTGCCCCCTAGCGCTAGCAATGTGGCCCTAGTCCTCATTGTCCAATATAAATGCTGGCATTCTAGCCATCACAATCAGCTCCATGCAGTAGGATGGGAGGCAACACACAAAAACCTTCTCCTTTTCAGGAACACATTCTGGAAGTCACATACAATACTTTCATCCAAGCCACATGGCCACACCTAGCCGCCAGCTACGAGGAAGGAAGGATGGCAAAGTATATAGTTAAAACCCAGAAATTCTGTCTATGAAAGGACAGAGAGAATAGATGTGGGATGCAACCGGATATTCTGCCCCAGCACAAGAATCAGTAAAGAAAGCAAGCTAAAACTCTTCCTCCAAAGATCTGATAAACTTTCAAGAAAAAAAGAAAAAATTCTTCTAAAAAGTAAACACCTAGTCCACACCACTGTGTTTTCTACTCTTGCTTTTCTACAATCCATTCTCTACACACAGCAGCCAGAGGGATATGTTAAAAATGTAAGCCAAGCCCCCACTTAAAATCCTCCAAAGGCTTCCCGCTGCAAATCAAGTTAAGAAGTATGGATTGTATTTGTAACATAAGGTCCCACCTGGTCTGGCCCTGTGCACCACTACCCCGCCTCCTCCCCAGCCATGGGCCAGGGCTGTCTGTTCCCCACAGCAAAGCCCATTTGCTCCTCTGGTGTCCTGAACATGCCAGCTTGCACCTGCCTGGAGACCTCGCATGGCCTGTTCTCCAGCTCGCCTTTCCCTGATCGTCTCCGCTGGCTGCTGCTGGTTGCTCAGATCTCCCAGGTAAACACCACCTTATCAGAGCCTTCCCTGACCCGCCAAGTCCCACCCTACCTCACACACAGCACATCACTCTGCTTTCACTCTCAGCAAAGCACCCATCACTATTTAATATTTCTCTTGCTTCTACATTTGTCTCTTTCCTTCTTAGAATGTTCCCATCGGAGAAATGTCCATCTTATTCACCATTAAGGAAACTCCCCCAATCCCACCCACTACAACTCCTAATTGTCATCTAAACTGACATTCACTCATCGCACAACTATTTACCAGACACCTGCTATGTGCCAGGCACAAGCAACCTGGCGATGTGATGTAGCCCCATCGGAACCCTTGTTCACTACATGAGCTGCCCAGGCAGATATGGACACTTCTGTTTCAATGATGGTTATTTAATTATAGGCTTTCCATGCCTGAGACTCAGAGCACAATAAAATGATGTTCCAGGAGTCCCAGAAAGTAAGATGCTGAATCTTTTAACAGGATATGGAAGGAGGGAGTAGAAGTGGTTGTAGGGCATCCCAGAGCCCCTAAGTGAACAGCACTAGAAATTTTTAAAAATTTGCCCATAAGATTCAGGAATATGTGCTTCTCTAGACTATAATCCGCTTTATTATTATTATTATTATTATTATTATTATTAATCCTGAGAGGATAGAGGACAGATGTTCTCACAGGAAATCCAAGTGCAGGAAATGTGGGTCCCACACACTCTGGCTGGATGTGCAGATGAAGTCAAAACATGCAGAAGATACACGGGAAGTCATGATGGAGAAAGAGGAGAAAGGGGTAAAGGGAAGGAAAAAAAGTGCATGCCCGCTGAAGGAGGGGAAATGAGAAAAGGGAGAAAGAAGGAAAACAAATCAAAGAAAGAACAGCTATTAAAAATGCTGAGTTGAAAATGTTTCAGATGGCCTCTGACATCTAATAAGTCATCTGTCTTTCTCAATACAGAAAAGTCATTACTTACTAGTGAACTAATACCAGCAACTGTGACAAGTAAAAACAACAAAGCCCATAAAAATATAAAAGCTCACCCCTTGCAGTTAGGCAGAAAAAAAAAAAAGAATGTATTCAATTTTTCAGATGAAAAACATTTGAACTGACTGAATTTATTGTAATGCAACTTGTATTATATGTTGGGAAAATGAAAAGGGAAAAAATAGCCACTGCTCAGCCCGGCTTCAACTTTTCCTTGGAAAACAGAATACAATACGTTTTTTGAGAGCGTGAGCTCGTCATAGAAACCAGTCATAAAATATCAACCTGGCATTCTGGCTGCAAGCCATCCATCCTCATAAAAGAGGCATGAATTACTAGCACCTGTGCCCTGGCCACAAGCCCCCTCTATAACCACCTCCTAAGAGGTTAGAACCCGGCCTTAGTGCAGCATGAGGAATGCAGGTCAGAGAGAGGAAGAAGAGTCTGAGAGCCCTCCGGCTAACCAACAGCACGGGAGGGGTCTTCTTCCCTGGGAGACACTGCAAACAATCATGTTCCTAAGCAGACCAGCCAATGACAACACAAGGATGTCATCAAAAGCAAAAGGAGCTTTGCCTTCCCATAGGCATAAATGTCGTAACCATCCCATTTGATTCTTCTTTGATTCTTCTCTTTCATTTCTGCAGACAATCCACCAACAGCCACTGACATTGTATTAAAAATATAACCTGAATCTCCCTACTTCTTTGCACCTTTTCTGCCCCCTCCCTAGGTTCTTACCACTGCATTTATCTTCGCAGGCCACCACAATGACCTTTTAACTGGACGCCCAGCTTCTATTCTTGCTGACCAAATTTCCAACCAGTAGCCAGTGTGGTTTTCTTAAAAATACAAATCAGATTCCATCATCCCACTGCTTAAAACCCATCATTTGGCTTCATTAGTTTCCCATCACACTTTGAATCAAATCCAAACTCCTTCCTAGGCTCAACATCTCCAGAGTGGGCTCTGGCTTCTTCCTCCTCTATCAGCACTCTACTCCCACATTCCCAGGCAATCCTACCAGTCTCCTTTGTCTCCCTTGAACTTGCCTGGGGCTTGGCACCTATTGTTCCTTCGACCTGGACAATCTCTCCCAAGTGTCTCACAGCTGTATGCCCACCATTCCATGCTCTCGTCAACCACTGCCTTTTCGAAGAGGCCTTTCCTAGCCAGTGTATCAAAACTGGGCCTCTTCCTCCAAGTCACTCTCAAGTCCATCTCCTGTTTTTTAGGGCCATAGGAAATTGTCTCCTGTGAAACTTTCAATTACCATCATCATTCCCAACAGGATGTGCAATATCATCATCCCCAAGTGCAATATCATCATCAGCCTCGTCCACAGGTGTATTTTCCACTGGTCCAGCCAGAGCCTGGCATACAGAAGGTGGTCAATAAAAGTCTGCAGGGTAAATGGGTAAGTGACATGAAAGGGTTATAAAGATGAATGGGCCTCTTGAGACTCTACAGAGTCCACTCACGACTCCACCTATTTCACATGTGGAAGAACAAAGGCACAGCAAAGTCAAGCCAACTTCAGCCACAGGGAACACACAGCGTGGTCCTCCTATCCTATGCCTGTGTGCCCTTCCCCTTCCACCCAGGGCTTGGGTCTCAATCAGGGAATCCCAGACCACTCCCAACTGGCAAAGGACAATGTAAACCTTGAGGAAAAAATACTGCACCGCGAGGAGGACTGCAAAAGTAAGGCGGGTACAGATGCATGGCAGCAAAAGTGGCTACCTGTGATGCCACTCAGCCCGGAACTCGTCTCAGAACTGCGGGAGTGCACGGATCCAAGGCAAACCACAGAAGCAACAAACTACACAAAAAAGCACATCAGAAAAAACAAGTCCATTGTTTTAATACAGTCTTCCGCTCACATGATCCTGGAAGATCAACACGAACAAAATGTTCACAGGGAGATATGAAAACACACCCAAGACAAGGTCTCTGGTCCTACCTGGCCCAGTTGCTTAACCTCCCTGCGCCTCATTTAGGATTAAATCAGTCTGGCCCAGACTTGATGTCATTATCATACACTTCCATGACTTTACTAAGATTGGGTAAACCACATACACTATTTATTGAATATTTTAACATCAACAAATTGATTTCTAGGAGAAATAGTATATCAACTCTACAATAAAAGTATCACTTGCCAATGACCCATAGGACATACACTCCTACATGTAAGAGGAAAACAAAATCCCATTATTCAATCCTACCTAACTTGTCTTTGTTAAGTCATCAAGAGTCTGAGCCTGAGACCTCACCTCTGTTCAAAAAAAGAATCTGTCAAGCATTAGAAAGGTATGAAAGAGAGACCAGCACCAAACTGGTGCTTTGTCCTAAATGTTATCCAAAGGATTGAAAGAAATCTGAAAAAGGAGTAACAGTCTCATTGCATAAGTCCATGCTGGCCCATGCCTTGTCTGTTTCCTGTGCCAAACCATCATGCATACCTAGGGACCCATATGCCACTTTGGGAAATACTGTTTTGAGCACAGAATTCTGAAGGCCTCCACTAATGTCCTACCACCCTGTGACTGAAGATCAGTGTGTGTGACCCACACGATGAGAAAAGCAATGGATTTAATAATGCTGACAGGGCTGAAAGAGAATTTCCTAGGAGTAAATGAGAAACAAAGATCATTGCAGAGGATGGGGGGAGGATGATAATGGAGATGATAATGACCACCGTAATAGCAACTAACATTTATTTGGTGCTTATTGTGGGCAAGAGGTCATGCTCAGGACTTTGATCTTCACAGCTTTTCTTGGAGGTAGGTAAGATTCTTTTTTAATAGCTTAATTAAGTAAGGTACAATGGATACACACCAAAAAAAAAAAAAAAAGAAGAAGAAGAAGAAGAAGAAGAAGAAAAAAACCGCACATGTTGAATGTGTATAATTTGGTGAGTTTTGATACAGTCTTACACCATGATACTATCACCACGATCAAGATAACATCTATTCCCTCTAAAATTTCCTTGTGTCTATTTTTTTCTGAGGTAAGCACAATTATATTCCTGTATTAAAGATGAAGAAACTTAAAGTTATAAAAGAAAACAAAATGTTTATTATTTTGATGTAAAAGAGCTAAGACTATTTAAATGTTGCCAGACTTTTTTGTCCATGACCCACAATAAAACACAGTAGGTTAAACCACATTCAATTCCCAATATTTGGCTGTGTCTTTCTTACAGAAAAGGCTACTTCATATGCCCAACCTAATGTACTTTATGTTGGGACTCAATACACAAAATGAATACACACACATATGTATATATAAACACATAAAATCAAACATTCTGATATTAATATATCTGTATGTGTGTATGCATGTGTGTATACACATACAAATGTATAGATCTGATTTTAAAAAAAGGTGTGTAAACCCATATTTATCCTAATTCTGTGTCATAATTAAATCTCTTCATGGCTGTATTTTACTTTAGAAAGACAAGTTACACTGACCATTTCAAAATTTGAACTCTGATATTTTCTACTCGTTCTATTTTTTATAATGTTGGTTACAACCCACTAAATTGATTTTACAGACCACTATTGGGATGCAACTCCCAGCCTGAAAAATACTGAATTAAAGGAACTCTAACCATCATTAAGAAGATCACAGAATAACCTTGAGCTAGATGACGGCTAGCATTTCATGCCATCTCCTCAAGTTACAAAGCAATGAGAAGCACTGGGCCCGGCCTGCCACGTTTGTTGAATAAACAGAATTTCTTTAATTGGGCTCCAAGAGTATCATGCTAAATAACGTATCATAAGTTTAGTCGCATAAAGGCAATATAAGGAAAAGCAACTTTGATAGATGTCTCTTTTCCCTTCAATTACTTAAATATTTAAATAAGAGGCTTTTATTGCTGTTAAGTATGAGGATGATAACAAATGATAGTTTGAAAAACTGCAGGTGGTTTCCTGTGGGCACAGGATTCAGAGCTAAAAAGGAGCAGAACATGAAGAGGGGCTGCTAGTTTCTTATCCCAAGTCTTAAACCTAACAATGTCCTTTGACTCTAAATGGGATTCATGTTTTACACTGGGGGAAAAAAAATATATACATGCACACATATATATACATACATGTATGTATGTATGTATACACACATATATGTACACACACACATATAATGTATTTTACAAAATTCAATCTTAGTAACAATTCAGTGTAGTAAACACTAGTTTGGGGTTCTGAAGACATGTGAGCCTAGGAAAGCCAACTTCTTGGATAAGGGTCAGGCCCTGAAGCATCCTCTACATCTACAATTTTAGGACTTCATGACCATAACATATCTGGTGGTGATTTTCAGAATCATTTTAATGAAAGGATACGGCATTCCAAGATCACCCAAATGGTGAAAGCTCCCAATCTGGCACATAAAAACTCAGAGCAAGCCAAGGGCCCTCACCACACAGAAACTCAAGTAATCCCAGTGCATCCCTTTAGAGAACCCGCTCAGTTGTGTTATTTCTTCTCAAGCACGGTCCCCATCACATTTCATAAGTTATAATTTTATGTATCACATTACTTTTTTCATGTTAACCAAGCACCTTTCTTGGAGTTTCTTTCTTGAGTGCTTTCAGTGTAGAGGCAAAATTTATTTGAATAACACCGTAATTAAATCTCTCAGTGGCTGTATTTTATTTTAGAAAATAGGAGTTACATTGAACTTTTTTTTATTGAATTGTCATTTTTATCTTAACTGTGGCTTAACCTAATCTAATTATTTTTTCTAAACCTACTTTACAGCTAATAAAAGAAAGTTATGAAAAATTAAATTACATAATAAAGCATATAGCAGGTGTAGCTATCATGAGACTCTCAGACTGAAAAACTAGCATGAAATAATTTACACTATTGAAAAGCTGGGAGTTCTTTATTCATATTTTAAAAAACATTAAGTAAAATGAAGAAACCTTTTTAAATGGAATAGTAAATCAGGCTACTCTAATTCCTATGTATACCTTTAGAAAGGTTAAATCATCATAATGTTATGCCCACTTTTCAGTCACAAGAGAAAGAATCAATCCTATAAGACCAACTAGTAAGGTCCCTGCTAAAAGGATTTATAGAAGAACTACTACCACTTCCCTCTTACTCCACTTTCAAAGCATTTAGCTTTCAACTTATTAAAAAAAAAAAAAAAAAAAAAGGAGGCGGGTTCTTATCTCATCCTATTTTTCCCTAAATGCTTTGTTTTCCATGAAGGCCATGACAAAATTTAGTCTTCCAAAAGTAGGGTGCCCATGCCCTCCAAAACACCTGCACAGATAAATGCTGTAAAAATAACTACCATGATGAAATAAAATGCATTCAGGAATCCATTAAACAATACCTTAGCTCCAGGATCCTCAAAATCTCCAACAAATATTTGTAAGACTCAGCAAATAGGGACACCCTTGCTGCAGGTCAGTAGAAGCTACAAAAGTATATGCATGTGCCTCCCTCATTTACACTGGGATTTTACTGAATCCTGAACTCAAAGCTCTGATCTTAGCCAAGACAGCAGATAATTCTGTCTTCATAGCAGTTTGGCCAAGAAGAATTTTAAGTAGTTTTACCAATTACCCCTTCAGTGAAGTGAACAAAGACCCCAAATTAGTTACGAGGAGAATTCAGCAGGTTGGGATTTTGTTGTTTTGGTTTGCTGAAGCCAAATGCCTCTTCCAGTCTGAAATTAAATCACTTATTTAATGACCTCTCAACTAACTTCAGTGGAACACTTACTCTGTATAAAACAAGGCATGGAGGGGTGCCTGGATGTCTCAGTCATTCAAGGGTCTGCCTTCAGCTCAGGTCATGATCCCAGGGTCCTGGGATCCAACCCTGCTCTGTGGGGAGCCTGCTTCTCCCTCTTCCCGTCCCCCCACCCCCAACCCACTGGTGCTCTCTCTCAAATAAATAAATAAAAACTTTCTAAAACATGGCATGGCATTAGGTACAACGAAAGACACAAAGAGCATTAAACAATGCCCCTGCTCCCAAGGAAGAACTGTTCACCTATTTGGTGGTAAGACACTGATATGGCCTGTTAAAGAGGCCAAAGTGAATCTAGAACGTAGAAACCTGGCAAGAAACTACTTGAAGTGATCAAGGTTAACCAAACCAGTGAGAAGCCAAGTTCACAACATGACCCTTCGAGATAAGGTGATGATAATTCCTGTACGGTATTTTCCCCAAAACCCATAACCCCTATATAATCATAAGAAAACAAATCAGACAAACTCAAGTTGAGAGACCTTCAACAAAATACCTGAGCAGTACACCTCGAAACTGTCAAGGTCATGAAAAACAAGGCTGAGTTGTCACAGACCAGAGGAGACCAACAAGACATGACACCTAGGTGCAGTGCAGTGCCCAGGACCCTGGACTGGAGGCTAGCCCAGAAAAAGGACATTAATGGAAAGAGTGATGGAACCCAAACAAAGCCCAGAGTTTTAGTTAGTAATGTTCCAATGTCGATTTCTTTTTTTTTTTTTTTTTCCAATGTCGATTTCTTACATTGGACAAAAATACCGTGGTGATATAAAATCATACCAATAGGGGAAACTGCAAACTGGGCTGGGGTGTAGAAAGTCTATACTATGCTTGAAACAGTTTTGTAAATCTAAAATTCTTGCAAAGTAACATTTGTTTTAAAAAGTTGATACCTACTGTATACGTACATGTGTAACATTAAGAAACTGAATAAAGGGGCACCTGGGTGGCTCAGTGGGTTAAAGCCTCTGCCTTCGGCTCAGGTCATGATCCCGGGGTCCTGGGATCGAGCCCCGTATCAGGTTCTCTGCTCAGCAGGGAGCCTGCTTCCTCCTCTCTCTCTCTCTCTCTGCCTACTTGTGATCTGTCAAATAAATAAATAAAATCTTAAAAAAAAAAAAAAGAAACTGAATAAAAAATGTAGGTAGTACAAAGGTTTTCTAAAGATTACCTTTAGATTGAATTTGCAAATACTTCACATGGGTTTTTTTTAAGATTTTATTTATTTATTTATTTATTTATTTATTTATTTAGAGAGCTCACACATAGGAAGAGCAGAGGGGGAGGGAGATAGAGTCTTAAGCAGACTCTGCACTGAGAGCAGAGCCCAGCGAGGCAGCAGCCTCAATCTCATGACCCTGAGATCACGACCTGAGCCAAAACCAAAAGTCAGACACTTAACCACCTGAGCCATCCAGGGGCCCCTGACATTTCTGACCTATTAAAGAGCATTTTTATACAATTAAACCTAATAAATGGCTATGAGCTGGGAAGACCTCATGATGAAACGGAGCTTATTTATTCTGGCTATGGAGGCAACTGAAAGGAGAAAGGGACAGTATGAGTAGAGGTGGGAGCACACATGATGTGGTCAAAGTCAGAAAATCCGCCCATGCATTTAGGCCAGGAAGTGGCAGAAGATTCTTTGTCAGAGGAAGGGCACTGAGTAGGGCCTTACATTTTAATACCTAAAAAAGATCTGGCGGGGACAGGACATGGGGTGGTACCTGGGTGGCTCCGTCCATTGAGCGTCCAACTCTTGATTTTGACTCAGGTCATGGTCTCAGTGAGGCCATGGTATGGGGTCCTGTTCCCTTTCCCTCTGCTCCTTCCCCTCCTCTCTCTCTAATAAATAAATAAACAAATAAATAACTTAAGGAAAGAAAAAAAAAAAAAAGAATGAAAGAACCTGGCCTCCAATCCACCAGGCATGTCCTCTGGAAAGGACTTCAGGCCCCTTGTGACATTGACACATGAGCTGTTCCTACTACATCAAGGGCCTCATTTTCCAGCCCAGAGTCAAATTCTAGCACAGTGGAAAGATCATTATAACACCGAATGCCAGACAAAGTCCTACTTCTGGCTCTGCTACTGACGGGCTAAGATACCCTGAACAAGGCTCTGCCCCCGCCTCCACCTCAGTCCCTACCCCAGACAGAAGGGGAGGTGGAGCGATCATTCTGCAAGGCCTCCTTCAGCTCTAGAATACCAGCTCCAACACAGACTATGCTTCCTGGCTCTCAGAAGCAACATGTGGTTCCCTCAAGTAGAATGATGCAAGAGCCGTGAAAGAAAACACACGGAGAATAAAAGGGCTGTGTTTTTATACACAAGAGTCTATTCTTTTATGATACATGTCTAGACCCCTCTAAATATTTAAACAACAATACTCTACCAGTATGAAAACTCCCTAAATCAGGCTCTGTGGTTAAGGAGGATATATGAACAGATGTGATCTTATTAAGGCCCTAATGTAACTCACAAACAATTTGTCATATCTGACGGGTATTGTTAAATTATGTCCACCTGCCAGAGGCACCAGAGAAATTACCATCCGCCTTTACTCGGCTTCGACTCAAAATTCCCTAAAAAGCTCCCATAGATGTGTCTAGGATATGTATTTTTTAAAGCAGTAACCTAATTGTCACCGGCACATAACAGCCCATGTCTCACAATTCCTTTTCATGTATATTTTATTATGGGTCCAACTGTTTCAACACCCTAGTGGTTCAACTTTAATGTAGCTCAGGAAACCCCCTAAGTAATATCACAAAATGCTTAACATCTGTGAAACTTGGACCCAAAAATGTTCCAATCTTTTTCTTTGGTTTGGGAGGGGGGAATGGGGAGATGGGGGGGCAGGAGGGGGTGCTGCACTGGCCAGGGTTTTCATTAACAATCATGTTGGAGCTCACAGTTTTTCTTCATCACCTCGCAGGCAGGAAGAAAGTTTCGAGTTTACCTCACTGAACGCTCAGGATCACTTCAAACTGCAAGCCCCAAGCTTGCTTAGAATCTGTTTAACATGAACCCATTTCCTTTCCTTTCTCTAAATATTTGCCTCCTCGCCCCTTCTTGCATTACGATATTTTAATTAAGTGAAACAATGAAAAGAGAAAGGGGGAAAATGAAGTGCAAAGCATGTGGCACATTTCCCAAGCTATTTCAAAACTTTGCAGAGCTCTCTGGCCTCCAGTGGTGTTTGAAATAACCCACTAAGGAAAGGATGAAAAATTGATCTCCTCCAAACTTCAAATACTGCATATTTCCACAACTGCAGACTGCAGGAAAGAAAGGCAGGCTTAGGAGTTACCAGACCAAACAGGAAGCAGTTCTCAGAGGACCCACGGCTCATCCCAGGCAACTCCACCGGCAGTGTGTGTACACAGAGCCGCTCAGAGAATAAACACGGCTCCACTTCTGAGAGAAATCAAAGCACATCTTAGAAAAACCGAACATGGAGTCAAACCTCAGTAATTCGGATTCACTAAGGGGAAGGGCAGGTTGGATCAGGACAAAGCCTTGATAGTAAAGGAGGTTCTCGTTTTCGTTTCTGTTTTGTTTTTTGGGTTTTTTTGTTTTGTTTTGTTTTTGCAAAATCCAAGAGCATTCATTCCAAGTTCACCCCAATCCCTCTTTCCAGCTTCATGTCTTAGCAGCTCTTTCCAGCTTCATGTCTTAGCAGCCTCCTCTGAGATCTCCATCTCGCCTATGCTGCATCGGCTCGGTCCTCACTCATCTCCATGCAGACCATCAACCTCCTCCATCCCTAAGCTCCCCCCCTGGCCTGCAATGCCCCATCCCCCCACCACCTAGTTGGTAATCTCCTTCTCAATTTTGAAGACCCCAACTCTAACGTCCCCTCCCAAACAGAATGAACAGCACAGACCCCACAGCACGTTGGGCACACCTAGGATAGGGCAAAGTAGTTCTACCCCCAGCTGAGTGGTAGGAAAATCATCCCACAAACTTCTCCCCACACCCCATCTCTAGTAATTCTGGTGCGAAAGTCAGAGGTACTGCCTGAACAGTAGGGTCTCTTTCAAAGCTTCCCAGGTGATGGTTATGTGCAGTCTTTTAAGTTGCAAACCTTCTGTACAGAACCCATCGCACCGTGCAGAATGACTTACCCATACCCCAAAGACAGAGAACCCTTAAAAAGGCCTGCTGGAGGGGCGCCTGGGTGGCTCAGTGGGTTAAAGCCTCTGCCTTCAGCTCAGGTCATGATCCCAAGGTCCTGGGATCGAGCCCTGCATCGGGCTCTCTGCTAGGCGGAGAGCCTGCTTCTTCCTCTCTCTCTCTGCCTGCCTCTCTGCCTACTTGTGATCTCTGCCTGTCAAATAAATAAAAAATCTTTATTTTAAAAAAAAAAAAAAGGCCTGCTGGAGGCAGGGATGGAGAATGTGACTCCTTCAAGAGGCTTCCTTAAGAATAAGGAATTTTTTTTTAAGATTTTATTTATTTATTTGACAGAGAGAGAGAGAGAGAGAGAGAGAGACAGCAAGAGAGGGAACACAAGCAGGTAGAGTGGGGGAAAGAAGCAGACTCCTACCAAGCAGGGAGCCCAATGCAGGGCTCGATCCCAGGATCCTGGGATCATGACCTGAACTGAAGGCAGACACTTAACACCCGAGCCACCCAGGCGTCCCAAGAATAAAGAACTTGATGTGATTTCAAAGCTTTTCTCTCCAGGCAGCTCACCATCGGCACTCATTTCCTTTCCACAGTGTGCCTCCCCCCCCCGCCAAGGGGTAACACACCTAACTTGCAAGCAGAGGGGACCTGCTCACTCGAGCTCCACCTGACTTCCCATCATTTCCCAACACAGTAGGCGCTTTGCCACTTGCATTTGCTTGCCAGTCCCCTCCATCTGGTCCAACTGTATGCCTTGTTCAAGGCCTGAAAATCACTTCCCCTCTTGAAGTCTCCTTCTGCCCTCTTCAGTTCCCAGACATTTGGTTTGCCCGCTCAACTCCACTTAACTTAGCCCCTGTCCTCAGGTGCCTTGCTTGGTAAATGATCTCACGGGATGCGTATGAAAAGACTTGTTGCAGAGCGAGTAAGGAACGAGTCTACTACAGAGATTTTCACTTCCGGCTCCTAATGCAAAGCTGCACGTAGAGCAGGCACTACATACGCGTTCGTTGCTAGAACTCACCCAGAGTCGGCCCACTTCTTTCCAAGCCAGGATGTGGGACAACTAAAGAAAGACAAGGACTAAGATCAGCACTGCTCTAGAAAATCCGCACCAAAAACATCACACCAAATGCCCCCAGGGTAGAAAGAGTTCTAGTCTGACCCCCATAACCTTTGCCCAGTGGTACTGCTTCTGTAGTTCCGTTATGCTACATGGCAAAAAAGGATTTCACAGATAAAGTTAAGGATACTAATCCATTGGCCTTAAGTCACAGAGATTATCTGGCTGTACAGTGTTTAATCACATGAGCCCTTTCTTAAAAGTAGAGATTTTCTCCGACTGGTAGCAGAAGGGTAAGTCCTAGAGTCTACAAGTAGGAGGAGGAGTGCTTGAAGATGGGGGGCCCGCCAGGAAAGGGTCTGACGACGTTCATCAGAAGCTGGGAGTGAAACCAACAAAAAAAACCTACAGGAAGACAGGGATCAGTCCTACAGATTTAAGAAGCTCAGCTCTACCAGAGTTCTGAAGGAGCTTAGAAGCGGATTCTTCCCAGACCCATGAGAAGAGAATGCACCTCAGCTGATTTGAGCCTTTGTAAGTAAAACCCTAAGCAGAGAAGCCAGGCAAGCCTGCCCAGAGTGGCCAGCCTACAGACAGTAAGTGGGTACCATTTCAACCAGTAAGTGTGCGGTAATTTGTTACAGAGCAATTCCCAACCTCCTCCCTCAAACTAGTCAAATAAGAAAAGTCCATCTACTCAATTAAGAAACATACCTTAACATGCTTACTCTGATCAACATACATTCCACACACATACGAATGACAGGCTTCCAAAACCATAGAAGGTGCTAGAGCAAGGCAAGGTGCCCTTACGATGCCTCTCAAAATCCACGCCTCCATTCTACTCCTCTATCAGGAAAGCTGGCAAAATGTCACAATGGTCTTCATTGTAAGTGCTATTAATGAGAATCACTCATCAATTACCAGAAATTGAGTAACACACCGTGTCATCTGTTTCACATGCTATTTACTTAGTACAGTGTGTTACTGACCAACAGAACTTCAGATTCTTAGCTGAAACTCCACAAACCCGATTATCTGGAGAGTACACAAGCAAGCATGGGGTAAATATTCCTTGTCTCTGTGTAGAACGAAGGGAATCTGAGTGCTTGTGCTTCCTGAAGCTAATAATCCCACTGCTCCTTGGTCCCCCACCTCGCCTGCTAACCAGGTGGTGAAAGAGAGGTTTTTGGTGAAACCTTCTCTATAGCCACTCTCCTGGGGTCTCCCTAAACCCATACATCACGTAGGGTTCCCTCAAAGGCCACAGGAAGTCAGCCTCAAATACCTAGCCTAGGGCTGGGGGAAGACTCGAGCCATGACTGCCTTGCTCCAACAGCCTCCCCCGCTTACGGATGGTGCCGCGGACACACGTGCATTCCCAGCAGCCATTCCTGATGTCACCTGCTAGGCCACCGCCCCTCAGCTGAGGGCTCCCATCTGTCTGCGTCAGCGTTTGTCTGAGCATCGCACCTCCATCATCTACAGGGGAAATTGATATTGACGGCATGGCAGAGGAATGTAGCTACAGCCTATTCTAAAAGCACGCATTTATTTTATTTTATTTCAGAAATGTATGCATTATGTATGGCTGTACATAAACGTTTTTATAGAGCCTCTTAAATGATTTACCATGAGGTAGGCGTTGATTATAATCTCTGCTTATTTAAGTGAGCCTTGTTTACCCCCATAGTAGTTAATACATTGAGACATGTTTCAACTAACAGTGACACCAGTAAACAAAAGTTACTGATCTACCTCGTGAGTTATAAAACTTGTAACATGTTGTAAACAGTTCTGTCATTTTACTTAGCATATTGCATTGTGTGAGCTGCCTTATTTATCTCGTGGTAAATCTTTATGTATCAAAAATGCTACAGAAGGCACCACAGATAAATTACAGACAGACACTAACATCTGACTAGTTAATCAAACAAATAGGACATGTAACAAAGAGAAAAGCTATAAATATTGACAACAAGCTGCTTCAGTCACAAAAACATTCAATACTTCAGTTCTCAAGTGTGAGTTTTATATCAGTCCCCTGGAAACAGTTTGTATCCTCCAATAAATTTTTACAGTTGATTCACCTGCCTGATACCCCTCAGCCATTTCCTTCAGAAGCTGTCAAACCCGCCAACGATAATATATGGCCCGACCAACAAGAACAGCTGTAGCCATTCTCTCTGCAGGTTCTTGCACCCTGTTCTGCATAAAATAATACATCAAGATTAATTGATTTCCCGTCAGTCTCACAGAACAGAAAATTAATTTTCATGTAGCTATTTTCCCCAGCATATGAATTTTGTACATGGCAAGTAATTTAAGTTTTTAATTATTCATGAGCAAGGAGGGGGTGGGGAGAAACATGATAAAGTAAGCTTGCAAAAACCCCAAGGCCAATCCCTGGGCCTGGGTTTGTGCTGAGGCAACAATAGCATTCGCTAATGCCCATATAAATAATATATGTATTAACATACATCTTAGTACAACACCAATTTCTCTCACTCTGACCCAAGACTACCAGGTCACCCTGCGGTACTTTGTCAAAGTCGTTACGCTGGTTACATGTGACATGCTGTGGGGAAACACAGAACATGTCAGCCATATTGAATTGACCTCTGCCTGCCTCTCGGCGGCGGCCACACAGCCCAGGCATGATAGGAGGTAATTTAACGGTCAGTGTGTGAGGGGGACCAAGCAAAAGTTGCTAATCAGCCAGGTGCTACCTCAGCAAGTCTTCCATTTGCAGGTGTCACTGACTTGTGAACAAGAAAAATGTAACCAGAAAATATAAAGAAAGCATTTGACTCACTCAGGCCTCATCATTCACAGACTCTCAACAGACCAGCACGAGAAAAACTGTAGCCTCGGAAAGGGAAAAACCACAACGTGAGCACCTCTGGCAATCAAGTATATTTGCTAAAACGTGAACTAAAATGCTCCCACAGTACCTCCTTAAAAATTTCATTGGCATACTTCATACAAACTGCAAGACAGGCAAATGTGCAGAGCCAGCCTCAAGTCACAGAGCTTGATTTAACCCCGTGAGGACCAAACCTAAAGCACCTCAAAAAGCAGGACTCTCCAGCGCGGAGGAAATGGGCGGCCAGCGTCAAGGATTTCTGGTCACTGGTTATCTGAGGCCTTCTTCTGCCCTGAATATTGTTTCTTGGGAAGTCAGGAGATCATCAACAATTGATCTTCCCCCAGTTAAAGAAGAAGACCCCACCAGCATAAGGAAAAGGAGGGAATCTGACCAAATCACCACACTCATACGGGGCAAGAGGAGTCCAAAAGCGAGATGAGGAAAAGAGACCTCTCCAAACCCAGTGAGTAGCACAAAGAACAAGAACCAAGTACTGCCGAGAGGAGAACTTGTCTTGGGTAACCTCAATAATAAGCAGCTCTGCTTTGGGACATGCCCGATACCACCCCACTCCCCAACCCCTGACTCCAACCAGCAGAGGCCCCAGGCTAGGGGGAGTCCTCTGGTAGGAAGGAGACAAGCTGAGAGGGTCAAAGATAAAAACGAAAGGAACTCAAGTCAAAACAAAGAAATATTTTTGACTGGGGGTGGGGGCAGGGGCAGAGGTGGAGGTAAGGGGCACTTGGTTAGGGGAAGTAGTTGGGTTTGATGAATTTGATGAAATATTAATCAAGACACAAAAACGGAAATTTCTATGAACATCCTTTTTCAACACCTGATACAAATGGACACTCAAACCAAAGCCAGAGACAGCGAGAAGTTGCTTCTCTGCTTCAAGTAGGCATGTCTCACACTGGAGAGCAGAGCCAAATGGTGCTCGCTGTCATCTTTCCATCCTAAAACCCGTTTTCCAGTAACCAGTAATACCTGTAAGAACTCACTGCACCCAGAAATCTGGCCCCCACGCAGCGGTGGGGCGCAGGTTGTTTAAACACTGTTTCAGAACAGGCCTTCGGGTTTCTATTTCTATTGCCTTGATGGCTCCAGACAAAGGGGTAACATGATACATCATGTCAAGCAGCTAATTATTAGCACTGAAGACCAGCTAGTCAACTTAAGGCTCGGTTAAAATTAAAAGGAGAGACACTCTCCATTGTTTCATGTGGTGGATTTGTGAAGGGAGGGTCAAGGAGGTTTGCCCAAGTCTTTGTACCTCTGGATTTGAAAACAAAACAAAAACAGAATGAGGAAATTATATATACTCAGCACTGAGACCCCAACAACAAAGGCCTCCCTCAATTGCTGCCAGACAAAACCAGACCATGGTGCCACAACCGGGTCCCGTGCCCAGCAAGGTGTTCGCCCCCCGCCCCCGCCCTCACCTCCTTGACATGCCCGTGGCCACATTCCTGGGATGGCCTCCCAAGACTCCTGCCCAGCCGTGTCTGGGTGAAACCACAAGGCCCAGGGTATGCCAGGGAAATTCTTGGCTAATTATTTCTCACTCCCGAACATACCTGACACACTTCTCACTTCGCTAAGAGTTCTGCCCTACTAGTGGATTGAAAAGGGTTGACGAAGCAAAGCAGCAAGAAAGAGTTGCTCCTGTCGGGACGCTGTGGGTTTGGTTGGCCTCTGACTGGCGATGGAGCTCCAGGAAGGCAGCGAAGGGAGCAGATCCAAAGAAAAAACTCTGGCAATCAGGTGTGTACATGCACCAACACCAGGTTGGAGGAAAATGTTAAGTGTTCAGAATGGCTCCAAAATTTCCATTAGCCATGCTCCCCTGTGCAGCCCTGCTTCCCCCACCGCTTCCCCGCACACCCAAGAGCACGGCAGTTGCCATCTGCACAGTAACAAAGGTGTATTTCTGATTCTACCTGTGTTTGTAGGTTTTCTTCCTCTGATGGGGGAGGAGGTGGTGTGCTTTATCTCATTTTGAAAATAATCCTATTGAGAACATAAATGAACTCATTATGCATGCCGTAAAAAAAATATATATATATATGTGTGTGTGTGTGTGTGTGTGTGTGTTGGCAATTCTGTAACTAACAACGTAAAAAACTTCTTGAAGTCGATGCTGCTAGTGGCATAGCTTAAAGGTCTTTGTTTCTGTAAATTCAATTGAGTGTTTCTATTTCCAAGTCTGGCAAGAGGTTCTAATTATTGTTAGAAGCCTAATTAGCATTTAGTATTACATTACAACAACTGCAGCAAAATTGTACCCATTCTCCAATAAACAGTATTCACAGTATGCAATCAAGCCGCTGTACCGAGCAATGAGAATTAATAGCACCACACGACAATGGTAAATCCTCCATCTCCCGCTGTGTGTGTTTAATAATTTTTCACTCCTTCCAGATTGTTCCCATCAAGCACAATTCCCAAGGTCCTAATCAACCACCCTCCCCATCAATACTACACAGAGATCTGAGCACTGAAAATTATCTGCAATTTCAAAAAGTGCTTTGTTGCATTATTAGGCCACTGACCTAAGAGGTAATGGGTAAATAGTTTCTGAAAAATGTCCAAAGCACAACATAAATTAAAGCTTATAGTCTTGCCTGCTGTTCTCACCATAGCTATAACTGCGAACTATTACGGTTTTTACACAATATTCCTAACTATAATTTTACGCCATAATATTGGTGCAAAGCGCCAAATGTTCCACTTTCACGTGCCTTCATTTACTAAACAAGGAGAGTTTGGGGAGGAAGGTGACGTATTTAGTCCTTTAGAATTACTCTTGGCTGTCTTCTTCCCACCACCTTGCCCCTTTGCCCACGCGCCCCCCCCCCCACAAAAAACAACGTTCATAATTAACGTGTGAGCATTTTACAGCAGGCAGAGGTAAGACGTTTATAAACAGCGCACGTCAGGCTTTCTCACCTCACACACACATAGGTAAGCCCATGAAATTAGGATATGATGCTTCTGACGGACTCGAGGGTGGACTAGGTAATCTCTGCTGAGTGAGTAGTTTCCAGTGCCTTCTGTGGCCTGGTGACAAGTCTAACAGTGTCATACAAGCCTACGGCAGGAGAAACACTTTATTTTCCACAGTCTGAAAAGCATACTTGCGGCTACTAGGAAGAGAAGGTTTTGACCACAGAAAACAGAGCGTAGAGCCTCAAATCACAGAATAAGGCAGGAGCAAGCCTTCTGGTGTGGCTCAGCCAGAGGCAACACACAGCACAGCAATCCCCACCGAGAACACACATCAGTACTAATGTAGGAGTCTGGCCTGGATACTGTTGTTGTTGCTGATTATTTGTTTGTTTTACATAGGAGCGAGAAGAGAAAGGATTTCTGACAGCTCAACCCAGCCTAACCAAGTCAACATCTGAGGGCCTTCCCAAAGCAAAGCTAGATGCTAGATTGCCCTATGGTTGGCCACTCTCTACCAATACAATTTTTTTTTTAATATTTTACCACTATGCATCACACCCTTCAAAACAAAAGTCTCCCATAACATTGGTAGATGAATGCCATCAGTTTCTCAAGAAACTGACGTACCGCATACTACCCCAAGTTCTTTCCACTGTGGTTGGAATCCTCTGCTCCTTGGTCATACGATCGTTTATTAATCCATTCAACAAATATTTACGGAGTACCTACTACTGTTCCTGGCATTTACAATTCCCTGTTGAACAAAGCGCAAAGGTTCCTGCCCTTCAGAGGGTGTTTTCCAGCAAGAGGTAGGCAGATGGTATCCAATTATCCTAATAAATAAGTAAATATATCCTATGTGGGAAGGCACTAAGCCATAATAGGAACTGATAAGAAAAAAGAATAGGAGAGTGAGAGCAGGAAAGTTTCTCCCAGAGCAGAAACTGCAGTCTTCAATCAGGTGACCAGGGTAGGCCTCTAACAGAAAGTGGTATTTGAGCGAAGACTCCAAAGGAAAAAAAAAAAAGAAAGAAAGAAAAGAAAAGAAAAATGCTTGATAAATGTCTGAAACCTCTTGAATCTGCGTAAATGAACACAGTGAATTGACAGTAACTCCTCTAGTTTCAGAACCTCAAGAAATACACTGAATATTGGTATCATGGAGGCCTTCTGAGTAACAAACCCCTTTCTCCCCCAGCTGTATGGAGAGAAAACTAACACAACGTTGTAAAAATTTTAAAGTGTACAATATGGCGGTGCCTGGGTGGCTCAGTGGGTTAAAGCCTCTGCCTTCAGCTCAGATCATGATCTCAGGGTCTTGGGATCAAGCCCTGCATCAGGCTCTCCGCTCAGCAGGGATTCTGCTTCCCTTCGTCTCTCTCTGCCTGCCCCTCTGCCTGCTTGTGATTTCTGTCAAATAAATAAAAATAAAATCCTGGGGCGCCTGGGCGGCTCAGTGGGTTAAAGCCTCTGCCTTCAGCTCAGGTCATGATCCCAGGGTCCTGGGATCGCGCCCCGCATCGGGCTTTCTGCTCAGCGGGGAGCCTGCTTCCTCCTCTCTCTCTGCCTGCCTCTCTGCCTGTCAAATAAATAAATAAAATTTAAAATAAAAATTAAAAAAAAAGTTTAAATAAAAATAAAATCCTTAAAAAAAAGTGTACAATATGATTTGGCCTAAGTATACATTGTGAAATGATTACTACCATAAGCGTAATACACCTATCACCTCACAAAGAATTTGTATGTGCTAAGAACTTTTAATATCTACTCTTAGCAACCATCAAATATACAATACAGTATTGTTAGCTATAATCACCACGCTGTACATGATGTCCTGAGGACTTAAGCAGCTTATAAATGGAATTCTGTACCTTTTCTAGTTTTTACCATTCCCACCACCCCACCCCCTAGCAAATCATCAATACACTCTGTTTCTCTGAGTTTGAGACTTTAGATTCTACTATAAGTGAGGTCATACAGTATTTGTCTCTCCCTGTCTGACTTATTCATACTCAAGGTCCATCCGTGTCATCAGAAATGGCAAGATTACCTTCTTTTTCATGGCTGCATAATATTCATAGATAGACTGAGCTATAGATAGATCTATGGAGAGATACAGGTCGACAGATGAAGCAGATAACCTGACATTCTCCTTATCCCTTCCCCTATACGGACATTCAGGTTGTTTGCATGTCTTGGCTACTGCAGATAATGTCTCATTGAATACAGGGGGTACAGATCTCTTGAGACAGTGATTTCCTCTGTATATATATATGCAGAAGTGGAACTGCTAGATCTAATTTTAAATTTCTCAGGAAACTGTAACTTTTTTCACAGTGGCTACAGTAGTTTATATTCCCACCAACAGTGAACAAGGGTTTCCTTTTCTTCACATCCTCACCAACACTTGTTAGCTCTCATCTTTTTGATAATACCCATTCAAACAAGTGTGAGGTGACATCTTACTGCAGTTTTAATTGTATTTCCCTAGTGGTTAGTGATATTGAGCACTTTCACATGTATCTGTTGGCCACCCAAATACCATCTTTGGAAAAAGGTCTGTTCAGGTCCTTTGCCCATTTTTTAAATGGATCATTTAGGGGTTTTGCTATTGAGTTGTAGGAATTCCTTATATATTTTAAATATTAACTCCTTATCAGATACATGGTTTACAAATATTTTCTCCCATCCCTCAGACTGCTTTTTCATCTTGCTGACCATTTCTGTTTGCTGGCCAAAAGGGGGGAAAACTGTGTAGTTTGGTATAGTCCCGTTTGTTGAGTTTTGCTTTTGTTGGCTGAGGTTGTAGTGTCATATCCATGAAATTTGTGCCAAGACCAACATTAAGGATATTTTTCCATATGTTTTCTTCTAGGAGTTTCATGGTTTCAGATCTTAAGTCTTTAATCCATTTCAAGTTAATTTTTGTGAGTGGTGTGAGACAGGGATCCAGTTTCTTTCTTTTACATGTGAATATCCAGTTTTGCCAACACCATTTACTAAAGAGACTAGATTCTCCTCATTGAGTATTTTGGATCCCTTGTCAAATATTAGTGACCATATAGGCATGAGTGTGTATCTGGGCTCTTCATTCAGTTCGACTAGTCTATATGCCTGTTTTTATTTCCATACCGTACTGTTTTAATTACTATTGTTTTTTTCAGGAAGTGTGATGTCTCCAGCTTTAGTGTGCTTTCTCAGGATTCCTTTGGCTATTCAATCTTCTATGGTTCATGGTTCCATATGAATTTTGGGAAAATGCCATTGGAATTTTTGTAGGAATGCACTGAATTTACAAATGGCTTTGGATTGTATGGACATCTTAATATTAATTCTTCTGCGAACACAAGGTATCTTTCCATTTATTAGTGTCTTTTCTCTCACCAGTGTCTTTCAATTGTTAGTGTACAGATATTTTACCTGCTTGGTTAAATTTTTTTCCTACATATTTTACCAATTTTCATGCTGTTGCAAATAGGTTTCTTTGGTTCTTCTTCAGAGTTTGTTGTTAATGTATAGAAACACAACTGATTTTTATATGTTGATTTTGTATTCTGTAACTTCACTGAAATTGTTTACTATCTATTTTAGTTTTTTAATGAGGTCTTTAGGATTTTATATACATGATGTCATCTGTAATCAGAGGCCATTTTAATCATTCCTTTCTGATTAAGCTGACTTTTATTTCACTTTCTTACCTGATTGCTCCAGTAGGATTTCCATTACTATGTTAAATAGAAGTGGTGAGAATGGGCACACTTGTCTTGTTTCCGATCTTAGAGGAAACATTTTCAACCTTTCACTATTGATTGTGGTATTAGCTGTGGACCTGTCCTATAGTCCTTTTTTTATGTTGAGTTGCATTCCCTCTCTACCAAATTTTTCAGATATTTTTTTCATGATTGCATGTTGAATTTTGTCAAATGTTTTTCCTTCACTAAATGATCATACAATTTTAATCATTTGTTCTATTAATGTGATATGACATTGATTCATTTGAGTATATTAAACCATCCTTGCATTTCAGAGATGAATTTCACTTGGTCATGGTGTATTATCCTTTTAATGTGTTGTTAAATTTGACTTGCTAGTCTTTTGTTGAGGATACTTGCATCTATATTCATTAGAGATATTGGTCTATAGTTTTCTTGTGGTGTCCTTAACTGGCTTTGGTATCAGGTAATGCTAGCCTAGTAAAAAAGAAAAAAAAAGATTTTTGATGGAGAGGAGAAGTGAGTTCGGAGAGATCAGAGGGAAAGACAAACCATAAGAGACTGTGGACTCTGAGGAAACAAACTGAGGGTTTTGGAGGGAGATGGGGGTGAGGGGTTGGGTGAGCCTGGTGGTGAGTATTAAGGAGGGCATGTATTGCATGGAGCGCTGGATGTGGTGCATAAAATACGAATTTTGGAACACAGAAAAAAAATTAAGTTTTTTTAAAAAAGAGTTTGAAAGTGTCCTCTTCATTTTTTTTGGAGGACTTTGAAAAAGAATGGCATTAACACTTCCTTAAACATTTAAATTCACCAGTGATACCATGGGTTTTTGTTGGGTTATTTTTTGACTACTGATTCAATTTCCTTACTTGTGTTTTGCTCTATCCAGATTTTCCATTTCTTCAAGATTCAGGCTTGATAGGTTTTGTGTTTCTAGGAAATCAGCCATTTCTTCTGGGTTGCACAATTTTGTTAGTATGTAAGGGCTCATCATAATCTTCTATGTACTTTTGTCTTTCTGTGGTATCAGTTATAATGTCTCCTCTTTTGTTAATTTCATTGATTTGGGTCATCTCTTTTTCTTAGCCTAACCAAAGGTTTGTCCATTTTGTTTATCTTTTCAAAGAACCAACTCTTAGTTTTGTTAATCTTTTCTATTTCATTTATTTCTGCTCTAATCCATTTTTTCCTTCCTTCCGCTAATTTTGGGCTTAACTTGTTCTTTTTCTAACTCCTTATGTTTAAAGTTAAATTGTTTGAGACTTCTGCTTCTTGTGGTAGGCATTTATCACTATGAAATTCCTTGCTAGAACTACTTTTGTTGCATCCCATAAATTTTTGCTATGTTGTGTTTCCATTTTCATTTTCCATTTTGTCTCAAGATTTTTTTTATTTCCCTTTGATTTCTTCTTTGATCCACTGGTTGTTCAGGTTTTTAGCTTCCCTCCTGTTACATTTCTAGTTTCATACTATTGTGGTCAGAAAATATACTAAATATAATTTCTATTTCCCTCAATTTGTTGAGATTTGATTTCTGGCCTAACAAATGCCCAAGAAAATGTTCCATTTCGCTTGAGAAAAATGTGTATTCTATTGCTGTTGCATGCAATGTTATGTGTATGTCTATAAAGTCCACTTGGTCTATAGTATTATTCAAATACACTGTTTCCTTACTGATTCTTTGTCTGGATGATCTGTCCATTGTTTAGAGTGGGGTATTCAAGTCTACAATTATTATTGTATTGCCATTTATTTCTTCTTTTATTTCTGTTAGTATTTTCCTTATATATTTAGGTATTTCAGAGTTGAGTGTATATTTATATTGTTATATCTACTTTTTTAAAAAGATTTTATTTACTTATTTGACAGAGAGAGAGATCACAAGTAGGCAGAGAGGCAGGCAGAGAGAGGGGAGGAAGCAGGCTCCTCACTGATTTCTTCTGGTTACCATTTGCCTGAAGTAGCTTTTTCCCCATTCCTTCCCTCTCAGACTATGTGAACTTAAAGCTAAAGTGAGTGTCTTGTAAGCAGCATGCATTGAATCTTGTTTTTCTATCCATTTGGGCATTCTCTGACTTTTGAAGAATTCAGTCCATTTACATCTAAAGCAGTAACAGAAAAGGACTTACTATTGCCATTTTGTTCACTGTTTCTGACTATTTTATAGATGCTTTAATTACTTGCTTCCTTTGTTTCTGCATGCCTTTGTGATTTTATGACTGGTGGTGGTATGCTTTGATTCCATCATAATCTTGTGTGTCCACTATAGGCTTTTCCTTTGTTTTATATAGTTTTATATGATGTATCTTATATTTATGAGTAACAAATGCTTAGTGCTGAAGGGAAATGAAAGATCTTCCAGTTTCAACATTGGGGAAACTGAGACCTAGGGCAGAAGCAATATTTCCAGAACTACAGTCCAGCTCTTCTGTATACTCATTTTGTGACTTTCCATTCTTCACCAGAGATCAAGCAACATGGCAGGGCAGGTTGACGGTTCTGCTTTATCACTCCAAGGTCACCCTGGTGGTTGTACTCTCTGTCCCCATGTGTATGATCTCATTCTTTTTTAATAACCATTGGATGTTTTCTCCTTTCAGCTCAGTCTCATTATTTTAAATCACTTTTTCATACTCCTCCAAGTTCTTCTCATCTGGTCCCACCAAACGTAACGGTTGACACAAGTAGCAAAGTGGAAGATGACAGAATATTCCAGGCTCTCGCCGTCAGAATGAGCCATCTATCCGGGCTCCTCAACCAACTTGTATCTCCTTTGCGTATCCTGGACACTAGAAAGAGTGAGATGAGGCCCAGGCAAAGATAAGAATCTTCAAAGTAAAGGGTTTAAGAGGGTCTCCTCTTTAAAAAAAAAAAAAAAAAAAAAATCCTCCCTCTATTTCCAAGGAAAGCAGAGTACTAGCAGTGAAAGCCTACTTCTGTACCTCCCGTAGGCCTCACAACCCATCTCCTACTTTGCAACAACAAATCCAACAATACACACACATCTCTGGTTATCCCCAACATCCCTATCTTCCCCCTCCTACTTAATGATACAGGACATCAAAAGAGTCTGTTTTATAAGTAAAAACTGTTTCCCTCGTCACTACTAACTCCTGAGAAAAGAATTTCCCTAGCCCTTTTCTTTCTAGCAAAGACAAGGCAAGAACTCAATCTCAAGATAAGAAACAAACACATGACCCCTTATTCTGCCTCAATCACAGGCTGTATTATCATCTCAATAAAATGTCCTATTAATTTTCATTCTCTCTGTATGAGAAAATAGTCAAACCATGGCACAGTTAGAGAAGCCAAGAGAGCTTGCTCAGGAAGTTAGGGCAAGGGGATGAAAGAACATATTTTATATAGAGAATGGGAACAGTTTACCTGATACTGACAGACAAGCATGACAAATATGACAATGACAAATGTGAATCATATATACCTCTTCCCAGTTCTTATTCACACAAGAGAAAATTATACAATCTAGGTGGCCTTTCTTAGATGGTAAAACATGGGAATCAATTCATAATAACTGTAGGAACACTAACAGTAATGGCAGCTACCATTTATTAAGAGGTTACCATGGTACTAAGTGCCTTCCACACATGTTTGGTCTTCCATGCATGTTGGGAATTTGGCAGTGGCCTGGGCACAGCTGTCATAATGCATGTGGGCATAGGTAGTTCGTCAAAATGCAGCCCAAGTATTCATTTAAATCCCTTCCTGAGAGACTCTTATATACACTGAAATTTGAGACCACTGGATATTATGAACACTGGTCCAAATCTAAGATGGTATTTGTGCCTGTAATTCAGGAAGGATGAACTTGTCCTTTAACTGGAAGCTACAAAGCATTAGTTTTCCAATACATATCTTTGATCACCAGCAGCACCATTCTCACACCAGAGCTGAAGGAGACCCCTTCCCTGAGCTGCCTCAGCCTTTTTCAGGCTATGTTTCTCTGCATGGGATATGAAGTCCTCGGGACCCCGGAGCATACCACAGTGTACCTCCACCTTTGATGATCCATTTTGGGTATCCAGAGCCCTGAAGTCCTCTGCCCAGAGTCCACTTCCAGGGGTAGAACATCCCTGGTCCACTGAGTAAACCAGTGTGCCCAACTCTAATTTGCAAGATGGCTGTTCATGACAGGTTGAGGATAGACATGCAGTGTGGACATGCAGGCACATCGTGACACGTGCAGTGTGGACATGCAGGCACATCCTGACACGTGCAGTGTGGACATGCAGACACATCCTGCAAGAGGCTTTTTACAGGACAAGATACAGCCAGGGGTAGAAAATGAAGGTGGGTGGACCAGGGACCCAGGGCAGGCTTTCTCTGCGCTACCATGTTCCAGCTTCAAATCCCAAGGAGGTAGAGAATTCTACTTCGAAATCTGGAATTTCAGGTTCTTAATGCAAATATATTTGGCATGGTAAAAAGACAGAGCATATTTTAGTTATCACGTTCAGTTTGGATTTGTAACTTTAAATATGTAGACATTTGGTATGTCAACTTCCATTTGTACTCTTGCCCCATATCTATAAATGTTATGGATAAGCCTGATCATTGCTCCCAGTGTTTCTTCCTATGGTTTAGTATTCCATATCAATGAATGCTTCTTTTTCAAACATAGGTATGCCTCTCTTTAAGCAAAACCAATAGTTAAGTATCCCAATTTATACCAAAGACACATTTGAGAGTAAGTGCTCCATTTATTAAAGGATCCCATTATTTAGCAAACTCCCCTGATGCATTTGGTTGAACCAGCTGATAAAAATTTATTATACACACACACACACATACACACACACACACCCCCTAACAAATTTATCTTTTCATGTGTAAAGGCATTAGGGAAAAAAAAACTTTAATGACATCTCCTTTACTATTATTTTATTTCACAGTTAATACTTAGTCACTCTAGAAAAATTAGAAAAAGCAGATAAAGCAAAGGGATGGCATAAAAATCATCTCCTCCAGTACTTGGCAAGATGAGCACTATTAGCATTGAAGAGCACATTTACTTCAGATTTCTTCAGTATCATTATGTGCATTTGAAAATACAGAGATCTAGATGGTTAATTTTCTAAGAATTATGTCATACCATGACTACAAGCAATTATTCATTACTACCCATGTGCCAGGCATGGCAAGTCCAAGGTTAATAAAGACATGGTTTCTGCCCTATTAGATAGCGCTCATGCTGTAATTGAAGAGACCAACATATAAACGAATAATTATATTACATAATTACATAAGAAAGATGCCTTACCAGAAATCCATATAAAAGACTATAAAAGACTCTAGAGAGAGTCCAGAGATGGGAATGATGTTTTCTGCCTGCAAAAAGAGTTCAGGGTTTTGACAGCACTGATATTCAAACTCTGAGCTACGTATTCTCATTTGGTAAGTATTTATTGACCATTTATTATGGGCCTTACTGAACACTTAATATTTTACACACTGGGTATACAGTGATGAACACAACAAAATTCTTCCCTCACAGCACTTACACAGACTAACAAAGGTAAAAGTAAATAGATACAGCAGTGTCATACCTTCCCCTTGACTGGTATACAGTGGGTGCTCAATAAATGGTTGTTAAATGAATAAAGGAAAGAAGGTAAATGATGAGCACACCTCTTTGCACTTCCATTTCAAAGGCAGATGCTGTCCTTGAAGTTAGCATAGCAGACAGTTCCAAGTTTCAAACTACAACTTGGTATGGTTGCTCTGTTTCACTTAAAAATATGAATCCAATAGGCTTAATCCAAAATCTCTAGCTCTGAATTGGGTTACCATGTGTTGTATTTGATTTGTATTTCCATCAGTATCAACCCAAGCATCCTTAGACACCAGCAATGTACATGATTTATAGCAAGTCAGTCAAGGCAAAGCCTATAGCTTCCCTTCACATTTTGACGTTATCAGATTACTTCAGAAGCTGGCAGCAGCTACCATAAGTAACAAGCTGTCAGTGTAAATAAATCACTCTCTCAAAAAATAACTGCTAAAAAGTATAGATTAGTAGGAGCAGAGGTGGGCTTGGACTTTTTTTCATTTTCCCCTTTCCAACAAGACTCCCCATACCTTTAATTTTATACAGGAAAAAAAATAAAGGAATTCATTTTCTGTCTCTAAAAAAAAGTTCCAGGCTTAATATCTGTGTAAGAAACTCAAGTCTCAAAAGCAAAGTTTGTGGCTCTTGTGTATAAATCATAAGACAATCAATTTGCCATCACCTAGAGAAGCCCAGCGTATAGGGAACAACTAGCAAGTTTGGGGAAGAACAGCCCATGCAAAGCCAATTTAATTTCTTTCTGTGACGGAGTGACAGGCTGTGGACCACAGCGGGACTCTCCGTCTGGTCCACATGATGCACTCGTCAAAGAGCTAGAAAACCTAACCTTCATTGTTCTCGGGGAGCTGGAGCATCCCAGATGGGATGGCCGATGTCTGCACTGCCTGGGATGGAGAGACAAGTCATCACCATCCTGAAGGAGTAAATAGTGGGGCCGTGGCCGCTGTACAAAGAACAGCACACCACTGTTCCTAGAGACACTAAATAGAACAGGGGTAAAGAAATGAGGGAGGCATAAACAGCTTTAAGTCCATGAGACAAATTCTAGAAAGGTCCTAGAAAAAATAAATCACAGTGAATAAGACAAAGACGGTGCTCTATAGAAAAATCCAAGAGCATATCATCCCCAAAAGTAAAAGGCCTATGTCACTAAGCTCTGTCTCAGCCAGTGGTAGTGTCTCAGCTCTGTCTCACAGTGGCTTCTGGCGGAATATGAAAGGAAGTTTTCAGTGATGTGTTATGACAAAGTTAGGATGACACAGGAATGAGTTCAAAGCAGTCAAATGCACGGGACTGAGACTCATCCCATCATTTGGTGTGTTTCGATTTGGAGTGCCCTATCCCTGTCCCGTCATTGTATGTTACAGAGCGATGTCCCAGAGAGTCCGCAGAAACTGACACCATACATGCCCATAAACCCCCTCCCGCCATGGTTTGTAATGGCTTAGTTTCTTTGCAGGGCCCTCACTCCCCAAGAAACTGAACACTTTGTGGTCTCTGCAGCCACATTTAAATTACCAAGGGCAGTTCAGCAATCAGACTCTCTCACACCGTAAGTTCCCATTCCAGGACCTCCACCACGGAGAAGTCTGAATGAAACGGCCAAACACACTCACACTGGTCAAAGGCTACGTCACACATTCCTGAGAGGACAATGAAGGATGAACTTGGGAACTTGTTGACAAATCGGTCTTATTGGGGGGCTACGCCCCACTCAGCCAGAACATCATTAAACGAACCAGCCTTCTGACTTCAAAGGACATATGGAACTACCTGGCTTTTCTAATTGGCTAATACACTTTAAACATATTTACTTGTTCATTAACTCATTCAGAAATGATGTGATCACCTACTAATTCTGGGCCTGCTTCTCTGTTAACTGTCCTCCCTTCGTTGGCATTTACTGTCCAGCAAGAGAAACATTTATCTGAGTTGTTACAATAAAATGTAACCAATGTTAGGATGGCAGAAGAAAAGATGGCTAAGGGAATTCATAGCAAAGGAAATCAGGAAAGGCTTCCCAGAAGCAGCAGAATTATACTTTGGACCCAAAGAGCGGTAAGTCAGTGTCATGTTGGGGGAGCAGTGGATGGAGAGGTTCAGAGGGGAAGGCAGGTTGAACTTAGACACACTGAGAGGAGCTCAGCATGTGTTGGTATACCAAGGACAGGGAAGAGTGCTAAGACCACCACCACCCTTCACACACGTGTTGCACACACACACACATACACACACACACAAACATCTACTTCTCCACCTCCCCAAAATATATACTTCACTTATATGAGCCACCATCTCACTACCTCCCTTTCTCCACAGAGGCCTCCCAACCCCAGAAACACAGCACACCCATGGGCACGTTGCAACACCCGACACTCTTTCCTAAGACTCTGATCAAGACTCACAGTTCCTACCATGTTATCCACTCCCCACACACCCTCTTCTCTAAACTACTACACTCCTCCCTCCCAACTCACAGGGTAACTTAGCCTTCTTCATGTATTAACATTCACCACTCACTCAAGTTTCAGATCAGTCTTTCCTGCCTTTCTTAAGGACCTAAACCATGTTTTCAAGTTTCTGACATCATTCTGTCATCACCCCACCCAAACACATACACACCCAGCACTGCTTCAAGCACAGAAAGATCTAGGCACATAATCAATGTTCAAAAACATTCAAGAACTTTTTCAATGATGAGTGGTAATTTCTTATGAAGGGTTATATGCACAGGGGCTCCTGGCTGGCTCAGTCGGTTAAGCATCTGACTCTTGACTTCGGCTCAGGTCATGATCTCACAGTTGTGAGATGGAACCCTCCATTGGGCACCATGTTCAGTGTGGAGTTTGCTCGAGATTCTCTCTCTCTCTCTCTCTCTGCCCCTCTAATGGCTCACACACACACCACCCCCCAAAATAAATAAATAAAAACTTTTAAAAAACCAAAAGGTTATATATACAGTCTCTACCACCTTTCAGTATTATGGGTGATTGTTATTTGTGGGCCCTTTTCTAGGGTGGCTACAGATATATATTTAGGAGTAAGACTGTGTAGTCTAGGAGCATGAAAAAAGCACAGCTGGTTGGAGTCAAAGTTGATTTGGAGTCAAACCAACATCTTTCCCCCAGTCTCACTGACTGCTGTATGTGTGGCTTTGGGCAAGTTATTTAACCTCTCTAAACCTCAGTTTCCTCATCTGTGAAATTGGGATAATATCCTCAGAGGATTATTATAAAAATTACACAAAATAATGTGTAAGTCATTGTCTGGTTTATTGTAAACAAAAAATATTCAAAAAATATATTTTCTTTTCCTTTTCCCTATTATTAAGGGAAAAAGAAAAAAAAATTAAAGAGAGCCTTCATGCAAATTTGAGTCAAGTGTTTCCCCCCACCCCCCCAAAAAAAAAAGAAAAACTCAGATAACTCCAGGAAACAAACCCATCTCTGATGCAGACGGAAATGTAAGACATATCTCCTGGCAGACAACATTAGCATTTTTAGAGGAGACAGGTATACAACAATAAAATTAAATTAGAAGAGCTTCATACCATCACAAGAAATGTCCTTTTTCAATTCCGCAAAATAAAAATAGAAAAGAAATTAACCGAGGGAAACAGAAACACCCACAGATTATCATCTTCTTTTGTGATGTAAAATAACTTGCAAAAAATCATATTTGAAGTTTTTTTTTTTTTTTTTGCACTGTCACGTTAAAGAACGTGTATGCTCGTTAGAATAAGCATTCTCAAAATGTCCATGGGGTGGGCATAGAACACACATTTTTTAAAGGGAGAGAAAATAAAAGCAAGCTATAACCATACCCATGTCTTCCTGCAAAAAAAAAAAAAAAAAAAAAAAAAAAAAGCCTGTGACCTTTCCAAACGAAGACAAGAATACAACTCTTCTCCGGGGTTTCCAAAATGATGCCCTAACATTCCCATTTCCCCCAATAGTTATTTTGTTCTCAGCTCTCAGGCTGTCGAGGTAGCACTCTTCACATTCCTTATTTGTCTTCCGTGGTCAGCTGAGCTCAGCTGCCCAAACACACATATACATGCTCCGCCGCCAGATCTGTCATGCTGACCTTTCATATCTCCCACGCTTTTGAACTGATCGAGATTCCATCCCCCGGAAACAGGCACACGACATCAGCACACAAGAGAGAAATCAGGTAAAGTCTGGCAAAGATAAATATCAGAGAAGCAAGCTAGAACCTGAATGCAGGAGACATTGTTCACCGACCTATTCAAGGGAGGAAAGCTAGTTGAAAGTGAGTGAAGCAGGCAGTACACAATGCAAAATTAACCAGTGACCTTTACCTGAACATCAAAGGTCAAAGCAATTTGTAAGGTAGCACTTAACCACTTACACATGCTGGCCTATGTGTGAACTAGAACCCTGAATAATCAAACACCGAGAAAACCAACACAGAGAAGATGTCTTCCACATCAGAAAGCAACTGGAGCTCTAAATGAGGGATGACACGGAGTGTGTCATTTTACCCACAACTGGCTCCCCAACTTGCTGGCATAGGGAGGTACAGAAGCCTCGGGAATCCTGCCACATGACAAGCAATTTGCCTCCTACTCCCCAGCAAGTTTATCTTCTCCGGCTACGTAAGTTTTCATTCTTTGAAACCCCCCCAGTCTTCCAAGGGAGGGCTAAGGAGCTATATTGGTCCAATTTGAAACACTCTGGAAACCCCTGTATCATGATGCGTTTTACCCACTATATTTTCCCTCCACGAGAGATGAGAGCTTCGCTCCCAGTAGGGGCCTTGGTCATGAGAAATGAGTGTTTTTCCCTTTTGCCAGTAAGAAATCTTAAGACCTGGTGTAAAAACCATTCAGGCATAACAACTTATAGCCCAGCGGGCACACTGATTAGCTAGGTTCTATCACCATAAAGTCAACAATAATCTACCTACATGCCCTTTCTGCAGGTGGTTGACCTACGAATGCTAAGTAAGTCAGCAACAGTTCAGTCGAAATTACATCGGAGAGCATTATGCGTAAACATGAATGCTCCAGCTTGTCCTTAACTATACCGCGGGGACTCCAGACCTGCAAAATAATCCATTACCCCCACTTGCCAACAACCCCACTGCAACTTTTTTCCTTCTTCAAATGAATTTTCCCCACTGTAACTGTATTCACACTTACGGTGTCTCCCCAGTTAACGGAGCCCTTCCCGCTGTCCTTTGTGTCCTCCATTTACAGGTTATCCCTTACACCAAAGAGGAGGTGAGGGTTCCTCCCCCACAGTACATCGACTATAAGTGGATTTTTCCAGTAATGTTGACTGATAACACTACAGCGTTTACACTCTCTTCACAATCTCCCTGCAGATATGAGCCACACATTGGAAACCCAAGTCCCTAGACTCTAGGACCACAGGGCACAGGATACGTACAGACATACACACACAAACGTACACATGCACATTTTCAACTTGTAAAGGAAAAATTATTCAACTCTGACCACTCATTCAGTAGGTCGCGTCTAAACGTCCGGGAAACATTCCCTAAGTTTTGCGAAAATAAAAAGAGCTTTAATAATCAAGCAAAAACCCTTTCACCCAGTCAGACAAGGGTAGATACAGTCCTTGGATGTTACTATAAAAATATCTTTTTTTTTTTTAATGGCTTAGAATTTAGACCAAGTTAAACAGAAGCAACCGAAAGGACAGTGCATCTCTTAGATTCTATTAGGAAGGACTAGGAATCCAAGCCTACCCTTAAGAAAAGCCATTACCTCCTCTGAAAGCAGCAAGTATACAGCCTAATGGCCTCTCATAATGAAGGGTCAAGTATCTGACATTGGGACTAACACCACTGGGTGACACAGTGATTTACACAACCCCCACTCAAAAAAGGTGTAGGAAGTTGGACAATTCATAAAATCATAAATTATAAATCAATTACTAGAGATGGAGAGATTGATTTATCCCCAGGCCTATTCATTCCCAAGGTGTGAGACCCTTTTACAGGACCCCTTGAGCGAAAGTAGACAAAGCAAAGAAAGGCCCCCGGGCCTCTTCTACTGTCCCAGCCTTTCCTTGCAAACCTAATGCTCCTCTAAGTCTCATGTTGATCCAGTAATGCCCCCATCAAGAGATAAGCACTGGGTCAGAGGAACAAATTGAAAGAAGACAGAAGCAGTGCTGGCCTTTAGGAAAAAGGGGCCTGGATTTTCCCAGTTCCCCAAACCCAGGTGAAAATGGAAAAAAATCCTATTAAATATTTAGGATATTGAGCCAGACAGCTTTGCACATCCCCACATGCAGAAACACCTGCATAGATAACCAACATTTTTAGGACTCGTCTAACATGATTTATGAATCATGTTTTTCTAAAAAGTTCATAAAATATGCTATGTCCCTAAATTTCTATAGCACAGGCGTAGCTTTTTCATTCTTTAAAAGAGTCCATGTGTTTACTCTATAGTTGAGATGATACAAATAAACCCATCTATTTTGGCAGAGCCCTGGGTTCCGTTCTGGAGACAGACATTCACAGACAGGTGCAATCAAGCAATACACGCTCAGAAGGAAATTCTACCACAATCACAGGGCTGAGCAAGCCTCACACTTGTCCACCTTGTGGCTCTATTTTCTGAAACCAGCAGTTAAAAAAAAAAAGGAAAAAAAAAAAAAAAAACAGCTGACAGAGCTGACAGTACCCTACCCCTGAACTTCTCCAAATTATTTGTCCAGGGGCTGAGAACAACACTGAGAACCACTTGTCTTCACCCCTAGACTCTTAGGCGGGAGTGTTATAATCCCCAATTTAGGGAAGGGACAACTGAGGTCCAAAGTGAGTTCACAAGAGCCATCAGGAGGCAGGCCGAGGGGTGATCTGACCACGATCCAGGCCTCCTGCCTCCACGTGCCAGGCTTTTTCCTCACCACGCCATGCTATTGTGTAAGTCAATGAAAATATCAATATTTCTCAGGCTGCATAGCTGAAGAGATAAATCTCTCCCACCATACCGCAGATAAATTTTAAAACTAAGAGAATAAATGGCGATGCAAATACTACTATTAGATATTTATTATGTTGCAAAGCTTGAAAACAGTCAGGAAAATGGAAAAGTTACTTTTTTCCTACACAAATTTGTTAATGGGTGCCATAATGGGGAGCCCTGTTTGCTGGCACTCTGTGAAACGTCTACAAATTGCCTCTGCAAAGCATTATAGGTTGTCAGACTAATGTAGTTGAAGATAATTTGGCCTTTCAGTGAATTGAACCTCACAGCACGATTATACTCCACAACCAAGTAGAGTGTCACAATTATTCTTTCATGCTGAATTACCATATAATGTCATGAGTCTACCTGTCATAAGTCCTGTAGCCTAGTTTGAATTTTTTCCCCCTAAATCTATGGTTCATAGCAAATATATATATATATTTTTTGCTTCTAATGGAAATCTGATTGTTTTTATCAACAATAAATTTCATAGCAAATCAAAGGATATGCTTGGACAAACAATCCGATATTCAAGGTTAAAAAACACACAAATAATAAATTGCTGGTGTGTCATGTTCAATTTTTACTACGGCATTACACCGCAATAACCATAACAGGATCTAAATTGTTGTCAGAACATTAAACAAACCCCCATACTTCACAAAGGCATCCTGTCTGAGTAATTCATACAACGGAAACAACTATCAAATTTTCCACTGTCCCACCGCTACACCATACATCAGTGCAATTTTATGTATTTGGACAATTCGTTGAATAAATTACTTCCATCCTGCCTGCTCTTGCCACTTCTGTTAAGAGTCCTATCAGTTTTAATTGTCTTTCTGTCTATATGGAGCCACTGTTTTTCTGGCCTTTTCCTGTGCTATTTCCTGAGCCCCAAAATAAACTACGAACACCCAACAGAGCTGGGCGCCAGGGACACACGGCTACAAGAAGGGGGGTGGCTGGTGTCCTGTCAAAGATCAAGAGCTTCTTCCCTCTCCCTCTACATAACCGAGGCTGAAGGTATGTTTGTGATTCCGGATGCGGGGTGGGAACACGGTGTTTGTTCAAAATCATAGCTCTACCTAAAAGCTAAAGGTACTCACCACCCCATGTTCTACTGTTTCCACTTGTGTGTTTACTTTCTTGGTTCGTGACCACATCTAGCCTCGCAAAGAACATGGGCTTGGCCAATCAGCATTTCCAGGCTGGGTCCTGCACAGAGGCTCTCAGGCCACAAGTATAATTGTAGGACAAGTAATATTGTAAAGGGCGCCAATAAACTTTGTCCGTACAGGGTGGGGTTAATGACTTCACCAACCAAAAAGAATCGGATCAATCTGATGCAACTCTTTCCTCCAGGAAATCTTAGTTTGCCTATGGTCCGGCACATGTATTTGCACAGCCCAAGTCAACCTACCAGGTCAGATAATTTCATGGAAACAGAGGAGTAAAGGCTCCTAGGGACGCCAAACTAACTGGGGTGCCTTTTTAAAATTATCCCATCACCAATGTCACCATAGCCAAATAAATAACCACAAACTGAAATCTTATCACACTGGTTATTTGAAGCCTGATGCTGCCAAAGGAACTATTTTATGCTGAGCTGCTTTGAACCGGCTCTGGAACAGACCGACTGCACACTAAACCCTGACCTCCAATACCACCTTGGGTTTGTGACTCCAACTGGCCTGGTTTTGCTTCTCAGGGTGGTAACACAAGGAAGCCCCATTCAGAGAGGTTACCCTGGACCTGGTACCCCCATGTTCACTCAGTAGCCTTGCTGGGTAGTAGAAAGTAACTCCTTATTTATATTCCCAAAAGCAATAATAAACACAAAACTATGATTTACTCTGAACCTTCCTATTATTAAAACACTTTGTCTTATAGTTTTATTGATTTACAATCTGTCCTACTTACTTTTTTAGCATCTGAAAACAATCAAGGCACAAAGCTGCAAAATGTTTGGACATTAATTGTTAGGAGACAGCATTTTATTCCAGGCGAGGGGTTTGAGGCCTCGACAGCGATGCATTCTGGTACCAGAATGATTTATGGTCTTGTAGCAATAACGATGCACCAGGGCCATTAACATATTGGCAGGCCCTAGGATGGATTAGTGGCATTGATTATTTCATGGGCCACTGATACCCATTTGTTACGAGGAGCTCAAAGATGGCCTCTCCCTAACTGAAATCTTTTTATGAGCAGACAGCATTTTAAGTATTAGGAACCTGGGATTTGGGCCATTTTTTATAATCTTGCTGTCGCCTCACCTTAGTATGCAACCAAAAAAAAAAAATGTCAAAAAATTAAAGTTCATTCTTCACCACCAGCCTTAATTCCTCAACTCGTCATAACCATGTCTTCTTTAAAAATTAATGATTGCCAGCATTTAGCCACTGGTTGTTGCTATGAAGATCTATGCAAAAAGCAAGGTTCCCTATAGAGTGTGTGATATATGGAATACTCTTTATTACTACAATAAAACTTACTGACATTTCAATACTTCTGCAAATAGCATTATAGTATCAATCTTCTGAATTAGGTTGAAAATTAAGTTGTAAATTAAAAGAAAGTGTACTTTGGAATACCACATGATATGTCACCTAGAGAAGGACCTTTGTGCATAACTGAGCCGAGCTGGGAACAGAGAGATGAGCCCAGGGCCTCAGCAGTGCAGCTCGCATTCTCAAGATCTAGGTTACACCGGAAGAATTTATCCAGAAATCCTGATGCCCCATCTCTAGGGACATTTTCTTTCACTGTAAAAGTCAAAGGATTTGACAACAGCCTCTTATGAATACAATGAAACTCCCAATCTTACTGTATTTTTCTCCTTTGCCATACTCTTACCATACATTTCAAATAGGGCACACAGAATTATAAATGCCTTATAAAACACACAGAAATTATATATCCATTATGCTTATAATGTGGATATGCACATACAAAAAATGATTACCCTCTCCATCTCACCAAATACAAAATTACTCTCGTCCCCACCTTCCCCCAGTCTGGTCTTCAGAGATGCTCAGAGCAGAGAGGCATCCAGGACACTAAATGACAACTCCCATAGCTGGGACAGCTCTGAAACTGTTCAGTTCGAAGGCTAATGTCACATACTGTAAATTGTAGAGAGCCTCACATCGGAGCCAACACAAAATGGTGATGTGAAAGACTATTGACTTTCAAATGTGTTATTTGTTGAAAAGTGTCTTAAATCATTTCCACCCCTCTTCCACAGCACTGTCTGTACCCGTAAGATGTGACTACAAAGTTAGAACAGAGCTGTTCTTTGAAACATCTTGATGAAAATCCAGATTAACCCCAACCCATGATCACTTCCCATATTTCCTTGCCTGTTTCTTTAGACTAGGGGCTCTTTCAAGTCGGCGTCTACCTCTCTTAGATCCCACCACCCACACCCTCACATCTTCAGAGCTCGACACGTTCCAGGCCAGAGCGAGTAAAGAGCTCACTCTGCTCCCTTGGGAGCAGCAGGCAGCAATGAGAAGGATTGCAGAGCAGAGTTTTGACTCAATAGGAAGAGATGCCAAGATTGGCCATGTGGCCTAAGACTACGGAAGTGGAAGGGATGGTCCAAATGCTGCTACCTGTGACTGTGAATTCAGAAGTCAACACCCTTTCCTTAGTTAACCAGAAGACTGCTCAGTTACGCTGGATAAAGACTAATGCTTTGAGAGTATTTCCACTCACACAATGGGCCTATGGAAACAAAGCATCTTCTTCAAGAGAGCTGTAGCATAGACCGCAGATCAGAGGGTTTCAGAATGAAAATGATCAGGAGGTGGCCCAATCCAAGTCTTTTATCTCATAGGTGGAGAAGCCAAGACCTGTTGTTAAGTGACTTACATGAGGTCACACCAGTAGTGGTCTCCTGCACACATGCTCTCCCCACAAAACTTCCTTGGTGTGTCCTCTTGTATATAATTTTCATATTTTACTTAAGGCTTGATGTACTGCTGCAGACTTCTCAGACACTGGATTATATGATAAGACATAAACTCAACATCTACATTACCGCAAATTTAGGCAAACAATCTTGGAGTATGATGTATAGTAATTCAAGGTTAAGTAGAAAACAACACAAAGAACTTGCCACTTGTGAATTTTCATGTTTTATTTTCAATAGGCGAGAAAGACATCGTAAATGTGTACTTGAATGCAAAGAAGTGCTCTGGGCTCTAGCCTCTGACTTACAAGGCCTTTGTATAAAATACCCAAGACTGAAATACACACAGAAAAGAACTTCTCAAAACTCTTACATCAGCTCCTCCCATATCCAGCTAATAAATCAACTGGTTAAGTGGACCTTCCATTTCCCATGGAAATTGAAGTTCTCACTCTTTACAGCTCTCCATGACAGAGTCCATGAGTAGAATGAATAGATCACGGCCTTACGAGGATAACAAGGAGATGAAATAAAACTAAAGGAGACCACCTTCATTATTTCAGTTAGAAATCCTAAAAGGCTGTGCGCAACCCTACTTCCTCTTCAACATCCAGACACAGATTTTCAGCAAGGTTCGAACTCCCTGCCTCTGGGGAGAATAATACATAACTACCTATAAGAGAGGGCGCTTCTTTCCCACATAAAAGTTAAATAAATAAATAAATAAATCCTCTCTGGAGAAATACTCCACAACTCGGAAACAACCCTAGGTCACCACTACAAAACTTAACAAGTGAAATGGAGGTCTAACTTAATTTGAACAAGCTGAAATGTCAACCTTTTCCTTTTTATTTACTTCCTAGTTAAGATGGAGAGCATCTGGTTACCTGATCACATAAAACCACCACGGTGTATCATTCAAGCTTCTCTTCTTCTAGGCAAATAATGCCAACCCCATAAAGCTCTTCAGATATATCATTTTGCAAATTATTGTTATCTCTACGGTTCCTCTGGACTTTTGCCAAATTTCCCACATCCTTTGTAAACTCGGTGGTCCAGATGGCATTGCAGGGCTGGGTGTTAATTGAAGAAGAGCTTAACTGTTTGGACATGTTATGCATCTATTACCCTATTGTCAATCTTGTAGTATTTGCTGTATGACTCTATCTTTGGGGAAATGAATGCCAAGTGAGAATTTACCCTAATCTATTTCTCTTTTTATTCTCTTAGGGCTCTTTCTGATGATTTGTTAACCTGCTTCACTTTATTCTACAAGCTCAAGTCAGTCACATAACCAAAATTAACAACCAAGACCCGGGATAGGGTAAATGGTTATTGACCGAGATACTTGTCCTCTTTGCAATATTTATCTTTTTGTCTACAAGAACCATTCATAAACGTGACTGGTCACATGTACAGTTACAAAGGGCACACAACGATGGAAAGGATTCTCAACATATAGTATTCTCCTGTTTCTAAATTCCACGTTTAACTTCTTACATGCTTTCACTAAATACTCACTCTATTTTTACAATAAAACATTATTAATTCGCCTAAGACATTGGAAATTTTAAAAAAATACTGAACTTGGGATACCTGGGCGGCTCAGTCAGTTGGGCAGCTGACTCTTGGTTTTGGCTCAAGTCATGATCTCAGGGTCCTGGGATCAAGCCCCACATCAGGCTCCTCACTCAGCTGGGAGTTTGCTTGAGGATTCTCTTTCTCCCTACCTCTGCCCCTCCCCACGCCCTTGCTGGCTCTCTTTCTGCCTCTGTTGCTCTCTAAAAATAATATAAAATATATAAATAAATATCTATAATATATATTTTTATATATTTATATAATACATATTTATATATTTATAAATATATGATATGTAAATTGAATTTATATAATTTACATAATATATAATATATATAAATAAATATAAAAATAAATAAAATAAATCTTTAAAAAGAAAAATATTGTAGTTAAACTCCATCCCATTTCTGATGGAGAACAAATCAGGCTCATGACAGGTGCTTAGTAAATTGTATGTTGACTCAATTAATAGTTGATTGTTGTCAGTTCTTCACCCTCCCTGTTCCTAAGCCACATGATGTGGTTGTTCCTACCACTGGAATACTTATTCCTAACCCATTGATGATGCTTCCGACTGCAAGATTTCATTATAACCATGGAATGTGGACTGAAATCACAACGGGCCAGTTCTGAGTCTGTACTTCAAGACATCACATGTTTCCTCTGCCTTCTGTGAGCCTGCAACATCTGAAATCAGAAGAGCTAGCCTGGAAAGTCCACTGCTTCTAGGCAAAAGAGAGACGCACGAAGGAGAGCAGTACAACCAATGCACAGATCTGTGCATGAAGTGTGGCTCTGTCCATCTGCGTACCTTTGATGGTGTATTAACTGCTCATCACTGAGTGCCACTAGATGTCGGAGGATTTTTTTTAAGAGAAGCATTGTTGTGGCAACTGATCCACAGCAAATGGTGCAGAGAAGATTATAGGGTCAGATTTGACCACCTTGTGAAAAATCACCCACTTATACGGGAAATAAAATTTTAAAAGCTAATTACGTTTTGTTGTTGTTGTTGTTCATTTAACACATCTTCTAAGAATCCTTCACTAGCAGCGGACTATATTTTGAAGCAATAAAACATTTCAAAAATCAGGGCGGCTGGGTGGCTCAGTGGGTTAAAGCCTCTGCCTTTGTCTCGGATCATGATCCCAGCATCCTGGGATCGAGTCCCGCATCAGGCTCTCTGCTCAGCAGGGAGCCTGATTCCTCCTCTCTCTCTCTGCCTTCCTCTCTGCCTACTGGTGATCTCTGTCTGTCAAATAAATAAATAAAATATTTTTTAAAAAATTTTGTCAAAAATCAAAAAATTAATTTTTTGTCCAGTAACTAGGACAAACCTTGGCCCCAAGTGTCTCAGCTACCAAAGTTTAACCCAGCGGTCAGAGAACACATGGAGAAGAACTAAATAAGGAATGAAGGTCACTTTCATAATCCCCATCCGAGGAATTGCTAGCAGGTGCCTATTTCCATGAACACCCTGCTGGTCCTTAAAATGAACATATGTTCTCTGTTTGGAAGGGCAGGCCGGCCAATCTGTAGGTTCTGCAGTGAGACTGAACAGCTAAGGGAAGTTGTCAAGTTAGCCAGAGGAGGGATCTCTGACCACTCATCACCCTCCACTTGCCCCACAATGGCCTCCTGTCCCATGGATGTCACATCAAGGGGACAGGGAGGTAGAGCAAGTCCAGAGAGAGCAACTGCAGCAGGGAATTCTCCTCCAAAAGCACTTCCAGGTGCCACCAAGGTGGCCTCCGCAGCTTGGCTGTAAGAGCCATGCCATTAAAGGCAAGTTTCCGTTTTATGCGCTCAAGCCCTCTGTGGCAGGATCCCACGATTTCCCCGGAAACCTGATTTACCATCCCATCGCCCTGCTTTTATAGGGCTTGACTCTGCAAATGGAACTGATGGAGACCTCAACCGCGAGTCACTGAGTCCTCCGGTATAATTGGAGATTTACAATGCCTACCAAGTCATTCTGTCATCCTCTTGTCTTCTCAACATGCCCCTGGAAGGGACTCCCTAAGGCTTCAGCTGAGTTCCAGTTGCTACTCTCCCCAAACCCAAACAAAAAAAGGTTCTTCCCCTGGGAACCCACTTTCCCTCACCCCAGCATTCACAGTCCGGGAAGCCCTGTATGGATCTGATGGCACTAGTAAAGACAAGACAGTCATGTGTAGGAAAGCTCACTTGAGGGGTGGCTGACAAGGGATTATGGGGAGAAGTGGGGTGGGAAAAGGGAGAAAAGAAAATGTGTACTCTGAGTCATGTTGGTGAGATTTTTCACAGCTAATCACACACAAGAATGATTCACTACTCACTCTGCTCTGCTCACTCATTTTTCATATCATACTTTTCACTGCCCCATCAGCCAGTTCCACCAAGGTCAAATGAAGGGAATGATAGCATGTACACCACACTGAGATTTATTATAAACGGAGTCACTCACCTTTTATGTGGAGCAAATGGGCTCCTGAAATCACCATTTATGAAGATGGACCTGAGCAAGAGTCGTGTGAGGAGACAGCAGGGGAGGGAGACTCAGCCCAAATGGCAGTGTGAAACTCCCATGGTCCCCTTTCCCATGAGCAGAATACAGACTGAGGCTACCCACTAGCTTGAACTTAAGCGTATGCAAGACTTTCCATCAGCATCAGAGCTGAAGTTATGCCTCTGTCCTATTTAATATTTAACGTAGCATTGGAGAGGGTCTTCCAGAGAAGGTAACATTTGAGCAGATCTTAAATGAAATGCATCAGATGAAGAACATTGTGCCAAGATTTTTATAAAAGTTACTTGAATAATATAGCTTTCTTATGTAATGGAAGTCCAAAGAGAAGAGGCTTTCCAGGGTTAATTCACCAATCATGATGTCACTGAGGACCCCAGTACTTCCATCTTTCTGCTCTGCCCCCTTCAGTTCAAAACTCCTCCTTAGGGAGATAAGATGGCTGCTCCAGGCATCCCATGCAGATACAACCACACCCAGAGAACGGTCTCTCATTATTACACAGGAAAAATTTCCCACAAGTCCCCACCACACAGACCACACCTCATGACCACTGACAGTAGGACGATCACATGCCTGTGCCCAAACTAATCACCGGAGACTGGGGAGGAAATACTTCCCAAGGTTGTAAGACATGAAGGTCATGAAGGTCCTTCAATGACATGAAGGGTTAATGATATGAACGGGGCTCTGAGTATAGGCCTAAGGGAGAATGGAGGTGATGACTGGGAAGAGGTTCTATACCTACCCTCAGGATTTTATATTCATGTTTCCCCCTACTTTTCTCACTATAAGCTCTTTTAGGCACATAATAGACACTCAAATATTTGTGCCATGAATGAAGAAAGAAATGGAACTCACTAGTATGTCTCAATCTTAGTCTTAATTCTGTGTTTGCCATGCCAGCAAACAGTCCTCCTTGCTTTTCTCTACTTTCCTGCCCCCATCTTTTGCTCACACTATCCTCTTCCTGTAACGTCCTCTCCACTTTTCTTCTGTTTCTTTAAACCCTGTCTTTAAGAGCCAGCTCAAATTCCACTTCTTTCATAAAGCCTGTCATGATGATCCAAAGCTCACATGATCTCTGAACAGTACGTTCAATTTGCAAAGCTCGTATTACTCCTTTCATAGTGTTTGCCTTGAACCCAAAACTGGAGCTGTCTGTATGCATAGAGCTTGACTCATTCAACACCATTTTTTATAACTGAGGAAACAGAGTCCCAGAATTGCTTCAACCTGCCCAGAACATATACTAAGATTGACAGTCCCTATTTGATAATCAGCCAGTACTAAAGTTTGTAGAATATTCTCCAGGTGGTAATTTTTGATATTTGCTACATAACCAGGTGTTTGGGGAAAAGGAATAGCAAATGAATATGTAACTCTGTGCTACTAAGCACAAATAGATCCCTCCATCAGCCCCCAAAAACGTGGAGTAAGTTTCAACTTAATGACACAAAAACGTCCTTACCCTTATTCTTTCATGAATCTGAGCTCACTGATGGAACGGAGCAGGAGAGTGGGATTGCCAGTAAAGGGAAATACAACATGCCAGGGGATGGAGAACCATGAAAGGTGTCATTTCTAAGCTTCAGTATCCTCATCTAGAGGAGGAATGGAATTAGACTAAATCAACTAACTAGGAGGATTTGCATTAAAAAAAAAAATAGCCAACCTCAAACCAAAAAACCCTAACGACTTCCGTTGTAGCAGGTACTGCTGATACCCTCCTCCTCTGAACATCTTGCTTATCCCCTACAATAGGTCCTTCACCATGGATTGCTTCATCTTTGGGGATGTCTCTTCTAGCATTGAGATATTATAGTTCTAAAATAGATGATCATGATACTAATAGTACTAAGAATACTAAAAGACCACAGTGACTTATAGAACAATTTATACTCTCTACAGCCCCAGAAGCAGTTATTAATACGGGGCAGACACTGGTCTTGTGAAATGATAATAAATCAAGTGTTCATACACCAGGAATGGATGGATAGATGGAAGAATGGATGGGAGAGAGGGAGGAAAGGCAATCTAAACTTTCATTAATTTTAAAAATAATCAAATTATCACTAATTGCCAATTAGACCAAAGTTCATCACACTTATATAGGAAACAAATGGAAGTAGCCTAGATGCCCAGCAATAAGGAACTGGCAAAGAAAACTGGACCAATCACCCTGTGTCTCCACTAGCCACCAAGTTTCAGAAAAATTATTAAGGGTAGGAGAATATATTAAAAACATATATTGATACATACAAAAGTTACAGAAAAGATTATGGAGTGATCCAAGTTTCCAAAAAAATGTACTGTATTTTGCTTTTTTTCTAAAAAGACTGGAAGATCCAGAACAAAATACCAACAGCGGTAACTTCTAGGCGGTGGGATTACGTGTATCTTTTTTCTCCAGAATTTTCCTATTTTTTTCAAAGTTCCTACAGTAAACATGTATTTCTTTTATGATGAGAAAAAAAGGTTGAAGTAAATTAAGAAATAGAAAGTAAAACTGAGTGAACATTCTATGTTTCTTACCCACTTAAAAGCCCAAAGGTCTAAGGGATTTGGAAGTGATGTAGAACTACCCAAATGGACCCCCAAAAGAACAAGAAGGGGAAAGCTGAATCTCTCTGGACCATGTGTCAATATCCTCAGCATGGATCTCACTCCATCTGACTATTTCAGAATCTCTAAGGAGAGGAGCCTCAGACACCTATTCTCTGCTTCTGGGATGCACAAGGGCAGTGACTCTTACGAGATGTGCTGGCAAATAGGATGTAAAGATCATGGAAGCTATGACAATTAAAGGCAAAACAAAACTCATTCTTAATCTGCCTCCACAAATGAGGGATCCCCATTTGAGAAGAGTTACCCTTCTTTTCTCAAAAGTCTCCTGGGATCGCTTTTGAGAGCCCGGGATCCCATACTATACAAAGGACCAGGAAGCTCTGGGACCTGTTAGAATGAGCGGTACCTCTGAGCCATGTGTGAGCCAGCCTTAGTAAACTTAATTTTATCACTTGTCAAATTCTTCAACCTTTGAAAAATTACTCAATACCAGAATTAATGTATGATATAATATCCAAGCGGTTAGCCGGCTCTGAACTCAGATGATCCTGACACGATGACGGCTGTGTACCTGACGGTGAGCAGGGCCGCTGGGCTGCCACAGCCTTGAGTCTGCATGAGGAAAGTGGGTGTGAGCATGAGGGCAAATCCACTTTTCAGCATCGGCAGAGTGATAGATAATCTGTGCCATACCTGAAAATATGTCTCATGGATCTCCATGCAATAGACAATGTATTAATTTCATTTTTTTTTAAACTCCCATTCATCATTTCTAGCAAGTCAACAGTCCTTCTCCCAAGACCTTGCTTTAATTGTGAAGGCAGCTGATAGTGCATTCTGGGCCAACATTTCTTAGAACTGTGTTGCTACCTCAGACATTTAGTTCTCTGTGGAATCTGAGGAGACAAACAAGTGCAGTTGGAGGAAGGTCACAAGGAAGATAGCACTTCAAAACCAGGTGTGTGCACATTAAACCAGCACCCTTAAAGAGGGGTTTGGTGTTTTGGTGTTTTGTTGTGTTTTGTTTTGTTTGTAATATAGAGGAAAAAAAAAAACAAAACAGAAACCCTTTGTCTTTCCAGGCCATTTCTTTTAGGGGAGACAGAAGAAGAGTTGGGGAGGGGAAGAAGGAAAAAACAAACTTTACTTTTGGGTGGAAAATGTGCAAAGGATGTATTAGACCCCTCAGCATCAATTCTGAAATACAAAGTTTCCTTCAGCGTATTCCAAAATAAGAAAGAGATTTTCCGAGCTCCATTAGGTCCCAGGTTCCCTGAAAGAACCAAAAACACAATGGCTCATTTTGAAACCATCACACTAAAGGCCGGATAGAATTAAGTTGGGGATAAGTTACCTTTTCATTTTTCCGACAGTGTGTATGTGTGTTTATGTTTCTCTTTTAGAATTTTAAAAACACTAATTCTTATCCAAGACTCCTCCATCAACTGGTCTCACAAAGTCACTTTATTCATACAATGAAACAAAATCCTAAAAATATATGAGTATGGTACTCAATTATAATAATTTGATTTACCTTCTATTGCTTCATATAATCACTGACTATATTTAAAAAGGAAAAAAAAAAAACCTCAAATGGGTTTTGGACCATACTCCACACTGTTCTTTTCTGAAATAACCATTCCATAAATAGTAAACCTATTGTACCACACCCAAAATTACACATTTTTCTCAGGGGGAAAAATTAAGATTTACCTTTTTCCTGTCCTAATTAATTTTTTTTTCTTAATTTGATTATAGTAGCACTTAACATGAGATCTAACCTCTTAAATTATTTCTTTGCATAATATAATATATCAGGGTTTGGGTGAGACCATACTTCCTAATTGAGTCACTCATCAACAAACACAGACTGGATAAAGGTAGAAAGACACTAAGTTTTTCCTGCACAAAGGAGGCATGCATTATCATGGCTATCACATTCCTTCATGAAGCAACAATAGATCTCCTTCTAGAAACATCATTTTCAAAAGGAGCAGGTAAATATTATTATTTACTACACTAAGGCAACAATAACTGATTAAAGCAAATTTAGTGGAAACATTAAAATAATGGCAGGGGAAGAAAATTTATTCTACAGAAACACTGTGTGAACTTATTGGAAATAATCAGCCGCTCCGTTTGAATTAAATGAGTGAGAGTGAGTGTGGCGGGGGCGGGTGGGGGTGGTGGTGTGTGGTACAGAGGGAGGTTGAAAGAGAAAGCCTGGCACACGGTAGCGGGAATCGGCAAGCTTCCCTCTGCCGGGGCAGCTAGGAAAATCTGCAAAGATGCAAACAATCCTTGGGTGTTCAGTTAGCAGTGAGTAAATTGCTGTGGGATCTAAGGGCGGGCATACTTTAGCAGGCAATTCCTCTCTGTCTTTCATTCTGTTTGTCTGTGTTAAATTCCCCCTCTGCCCTCATCCATTCTCACATCCAGTTGCCTGCTTTGTCCATCCATCAATCCCCTCACTTTGTCAGTGCTGACTTCATCTGGGCTCTGGGCTCTCAGAGCGGTGTTGCAGCCATCCCGAGGCCGCGGGGGAGCCCCCCGCCTGCCTCAGCCTGCCTGCTTCCCGATCTGCTGACAGAGGACCCAGTCAGCCGCTTGTCGCTTTCTATTGCTCAGGCCAGCAAAAACACTAATACTCAACCTGATTCCTATCGTCCTGCTTTTCACCTTTTCTATTGAAGAGACTGGAAGAGAGAAAGACACAAGGAAAGAGAAACGGGGGGGGGGGGGGGGAAGAAATAGGGATAGCGGGGGTTGGCGGGGAATGGAGAGAGATGTTTGCTGAATTTTCTAGAACAATTTGCACACCAGTCAGGTGGAGGCTCAATCCAGCTTCCTGTACCACACATCAATAGAAATCACAGGGAGAAAATGTAGCACTAATTAAGGGTTGATAAGCTGTAGTCAAGCGCAGGTTAGGAGGAGGGGAAAAAAAAAGAAAAAAGAAACAGCAGACTACCCAGGCCTGTGCAAGCCCAGCCCCATACAACACTTTCATCGCCAGTTTAGGAGGCAAATTTTGCAGTGGATTTTTTTTCTTTTTTAAGTTTTACCTTCAAAATCAAACAGATATGCTGGGAGAAAAATATTAGATGATTGTTCTTATTCAAAAGATCATTTGCAAAACATTTCGTGGAGGGGGGAGCTTACTAAAGAAGAAAATAGTTACCTAGCAACAAAACTATTTTAAAACATTCTTCAGTGTACTGCCTGATTGTGTGCTCTTAATTCAAAGATGTATAATTCTGAGCACCTGCCAAATTATTAAAATATTTCTTCCCTGAATTTTGAACTCCTCCTCCCCACCCCCACTCCCCACAAACAGGGCAAACTTCACAATGAGCCATAATCAGGACAATAAAAAAAAACTTTTCAATGTTACACATTTATTTACATTTTACTCTTAGGGTGGAAAGCAGAATTTCACTTGAAATATGAGCAATTAAATTAGTAAAACTATTTATACAACTGGGTTTAGAATGACTTTAAAATAAAGCAGCTCGGTGGGGTAGGTTTTTCTGTAACTGCTGATAATTGGAACTAGCATTGGGGAAGCTTCCTACTTGCAAGGCATTTTCATGTATGTTATTTGAGCTTCGCACCACACCATTCCCCAGGGATGGGTCCACTGATTTTTGAAACTGAGAAAGCGGAAACCCCGCAATTCATTAACTTTCCCCAAATCATCCACTGCTAAGTAAGGGAGTCAGAATTCAAACGTAGCTGTTGGAATTCCAACCCTTTGCCCAACAGATATGCACATCCAGTCATCTAGCCCCAAAGCTTCTTTGTCAATAAAGAAAAAAAAAACAAAACCCTGAAAGATCTCCTGGGAGAAAAAGAACTTAACTGAGCCCATTTCCCTATCCAAAGTATGACAACAAAATATTGACTCTGGTGTTCTAGAATAGCATCCCCAATTCTTATTTGGGGAGACTGTTCGCTTTCATAGCAAATGAAACTGAACCTGTGGGGACAAACTAAGAGAAGTTTCTAGAAGAAATTCTCATGACTTAGGAATAAATGATGTGTTGCCTTTCCAGGCACCAACTTTGAAGAGCGAAAGCCTGGCTCAGATGCTTTAAGTTTCGGTGTGGGATAGGAAATCCATCGCAGCACCCTGTGACCCAACACCCCTTAAGAAAGATTTGGGAGAGGAACTGCCAGTTACCAACCCCGGGCTGTGCGGGCAACAGCACAAAGAGGAAAGAGGACTGGAAAGCCAGCAAGGCCTTCCTGCTCTCCAGTCTCCACTCAGCACTACCGCCACGCACCTACTCCAGAACCTTCACCCAACCTTCGCTCCTCGTTCCTTTTGTTTTCTCGAACCCGCATGCCCAGATGGCCTTTGGCTGTGACACCAGAGACCAGAGGAAGGGGAGGGGGAAAAAGGCAGTGGCACAAAGTCTCCTCTGCGTTGCTCCTCTACACATCAGACATCTCTAATTAGACAGCAACAAAATTTTATTAATAGGATGGACATTATAGAATGAGCTTGTTATAAATGGGCCCTGTCAGGGCCTTATTCAGCTACCAAATGACTATTCTCAGTTCAGTGCTCTCATCTGAGGCGTCGCGCCTAGTGCTGGATAACAAATGATTGCTATTAACCGTATTGTTAGTAATGATGGCTGAAAACAAACAAAAACCCATAAATAACAGTCTGCAGAAAAATTAACCCATAAACTTGATAGATATCCAGCTGAGAAATAATAAATGACACTTGGGGGCCTGCTGGGAGAAGCTAGTGGTTTTTGTTTTCCTCTCTGTCATTAACACATTTTCTGTGCTAAAAATTAGATTCTGATATATAATTATCAACGCTCCCAGATATTAATTCTGCTATTGCTCCCTCGGTTTCTCTCCTGGCTGGGCTCTAATGTTATTCACAGATTACTCTGAGAAAACACATCAAACACTTAACAGAACAGGTCAAAGTGACAAGCAGCTTCTGCTGACAACACCAACCTGCACCGTCTTTTTAACCAGGGACACAAAACAAATTTCTCATATTAATTAACTAGGGTTTCCTTCCAGCCACAACAGGCCCATACAATGTGACGTGGCTAAGCAAATTCCCTACTTCTCTCATGAAGGCGGCCAAGGGAAGCGAGGAGTGACAAAATTATCTTGCATTGATGGCATTCAAATCCACATTCATTAATGTCTTTCAGGGAGGAGACGGGCTTCCAAAGAACTTTCCAGCAGCAGAGCGTCTCTCACCTTGGGCCCCTTCCTCTCACAGGGCTCAATGGAAGGGCAGGTACATACACCCGCAGAGAAGCACGTAAGCATGAGACCTTCCCCGAAAGGAGCCGGAACTTCGGGCACAGAATCCGAATTTGCACTGTCCCTGAAAAGGACTTAAACTTCCCAAATGCCATGACTTCCACACAATTAATTGACCTTGACTGGAGTACAATCTCACCTGTCGATGGCTTGTATTTGCCAGGAACTACCAAGAGGAGTGAAATTCACCAGGCTCCTCCATGCACTGACCGGTACCCTGTAAGCAGACAAGACACACACAGACACAGACAAAGACACAGACACAGACACATAGACACACACACACACACACACACACACACACAAACAGTACTCTCACACACATACATAAAGTCCTTGTCGCCAGTCTGGGCATTGTCAGTGCAATGTACTCTATGAATTTCTTCCACTAGCTCTCTGAAAATTTAAATTTCAAGGAAGATAACTGGTGGAAACTTTTTTTTTTTTTTTTAATTCAAAAAGATGAAAGTGCCCAAGTAAGAGAATATATATTTAATGGTTATGTTTGGTTAAAATTAAGATAATGAAATTTGAGAAGACTAAAATGAGGCTGGCAGGGGATGATGGGGAGCCCGGGGTTGGGGGGAGAGATCCGTACAAATAGGCCAGTGCGAGTAAGTGAATGAATTAACAAATACACCCTCCATTTCCCAAGCCTAGACTTCTACTGAGGAAAAAGAGGCAGCAACCTCCTAGTCTATAAACAAACGCCTTTAAATACAAGCTCTTTTCCCAGTTAGGGGAACTAAAACCTAAGAATAGGAAAATTATTTAAAATTAGGCAATACGACCAACTCTCTAAAACACAGAAGCAAAAACGGAGGGAAGGCAGGGATGAATGCAAGAGACAGAGAAGAGAGAACAGGTAACCATCAAGAGAACTGAAGCTGCTATGTTGAAAAGCTGAGGAAAAAAATAATAATAATAAGTGGGGCGTTTTAACCCCCAATTTAGAAAACCTTCTTAATTCCCAGCAGTTGCGGGATGTTCCCTTTCTTCTTTCAAGCTCCATGGAGGAACCTGAGCTGGCCACAATGTCCATTTTTAAGACGGGATGTAAAAATAAATAAATAAGCAAATGATCTCCCATCTCCCGCGCCTCGTCGTTAACCCTCGCGCCTCCTCCCTGCGATCACACTGCCTTGATGACAAGCGCCGACGCTGCAAATCCCTCACCCTCCATGCACTCCATTTTCTCAGTATCTGGCATTGCGATATTAAATAACTATAAAACTAGAAAGCCAAAATAACTAAATCACCTGGCAGCCAATTTCTGAGAGTTAAACCACAAACCCGGAAAATGGTGGAGTGTGTTGAAATAATGTAAAGGAAACCCATAAATTCAAACTTTATGTTCTGTAAAGAACAAATATGAAAAAGGCATCAAAATAATGAAAGATTGTTTATGTATTCTGGCATGAAATGGGAATGTGTTATGAGAGAGAGAGCAGTGGTGGAGACGGATCGACAGAGCTGACAGTGTGGTATTCATCCTGCCCGGCGCGGCAGACGCCCCGCTAGTGGCAGTAGACAGCACAATAAATCAAGGGCTCTCGAAGCTGTACCTACAGCTTATTACATCCAAGATGACAAATAAATAATAATCCCTGTCAGAGCGGCCCTTTGCTCAAGGATTGAGCCTGAAACCTTTGGCTCATCACTCCTCATCTTAAGTGAAAACACTAGAACTAGGGAATTGGAGGCCACGGTTTGCTAAGCTCATGAAACACAAAACAAGCGGGACCCGGGAACTAGGACTGAACGAGAAAGGTCAAGAAGGAAGGAAGGATAAACATTTAAATAATCCTGACCGAGAGGGGGCAAAGCAGCGGAATGAATGCGGGTTAACATGTCCTCATCATCGGGGGGTAAGAAACAAAAAACAAACAAACAAACAATCAAACAAAAAAAGAACGCGCAACACCAATGCCTTGTCCCCAGCCCTACCACGGAGAAATGCCAGGCTTCAGGTGAAATGCAGTACGGGGCAGTCAAAAAGACAGGGTCGGAGATGCACCAGGAGTCACACACCAGTGGCCACCCGCCTCCCAGCCCCTCAACACCCCAACTGCCTTTCCACCTTATTTAAAACCCAACCAAGTCGTGAAAAACCATCCTCCCCGCATAGTAACTCCAGCCCCCTCGCAGCCTCCAAGGAAAGGCAACAATGCTAACCAGGGCCAAGGCAAGAGGAAGACTGAAGCACAGAACGATTCCTGTTTCCCAGCTTGGCCACTTAGTCACCTTCTCTCATGTGCATCCCTCACTGGCTTGTCAATACAGGGATGACAGAGCCCTGCCTCCAAATTTGCCCAGCATCCATGGGCATGATGACCTTGAACTCATCTCTTAGCTTCCAGCATACTTATTCCCTGTTGTTCCTGAGTGCTTAGGTGGAAGGTTTCTTCCAGACCATCCATCTGTCTGGGCAGACTCTACATCGACAGCTCCCAATCTGGTTTCCATGCAAGGCCACCTCTCCTTCCTCTCTGACACATGCCCATCCCCTCGCTGCTTTCAGGAAAGCACACAGACAGAATCGGAGGGGGCCAAGAGGGTTTGGGCTCCAGCTCCCCCAGCAGTCCCCCTAACACACACACACACACACACACACACCACATCTTAATAGTTCCTGAATATGCCACCCACTGCTATTCCCCTGGTATACTGTGAATCCCCACCACCTCTGGGCATTAAAACAAAATTATGGGGGCACCTGGGTGGCTCAGTGGGTTAAAGGCTCTGCCTTCAGCTCAGGTCATGACCCCAGGGTCCTGGAATCAAGCCCCGCATCGGGCTCTCTGCTCCACAGAGAGCCTGCTTCCTCCTCTCTCTTCCTGCCTGCCTCTCTGCCTACTTGTGATCTGTCAAATAAATAAATAAATAAAATCTTTAAAAAAAAAATTATGTTTTGTCATTTGAAAGATGCACATAAAGATGGCTCTGCCAAAGGGCACAGGAAACATTACAAAGACCTAAGTCCTAGGGGCGAAAGTAAGTTTCTGATGTCACCAAGGGGGAATGACCACCATTTTCCGCTCATCTTAGAGTAGGGCAGGGATACCCCTAGTGCTTCACCTGCCCACCCTTCTTCCCGACAAAGGCAGCATGGCCGACTGGAGCAGGCACCGGCTTGGCTCAGGTGAATCTGAGTTCAAATTCTGACTCCACACAAACTGGAAGACCTCAGGGGGATCATCTAACCTTGATGAGTTTCCCTTTCCTCATCTGGAAAGAAACAGCTAGGGCTACAAATTCCCAACCTACAGGATTGTTTCAAGATTCAGTGAGATCAACATGATTGATAGTTCATAACAGATTCTGGCTGCCCAACAGATGCCTTATTTCAGCTTGATTTTTTCCTGATTTGCTGTCGTCTGCTAAAGCAGAATTTTAAATGGAAGGTATCATCTCCATGGCTTTAGATCCTCATGAACCTTCAAAATATCCAAAATTCCCTACAGAAACACAAGCTTCTTATAAAAATCATTGGAGTCTAAAGCATATACCTAGCCCAGAACTTGGAAGAAATTTATCTAAGGCTTTTAAGAGGTTTGGGGCTATAAGTAGGTAAGTGATACAATAAAATGCAATCACCTCAATCCAATAATTCTATACCTGGGACTCAATTCTTAAGAAAATAAATTAAAATATGGATAATTCATATGCATAAAGACATATATGACGCTGTTATTATGGGGGGAAAAAAACATGGGAGCAAACTAATCAGTCCATAGTAAGATGTAAAAATATGTTTAAAATTATTTTTTTTAATTATGGAATGCTTATTTGATGACATATTATAAAGACCTCAAAAATGAAGATCATGAAGACCACGAAGCAACATGGCAAAACGCATATTATTTACTGTAACATGAAAAAGGCTGAACATAAAATTGACACTTGGCTCTCATGTTAACTATGCAGGATTATGCCTCTGGAAAAAGAATATACACACATAATAATAGTTGTGTCAATTTGGCAGAATTAGAGGGTTTTTTTATTCTTTCATTTTTTTCAAACTTTCTAGGATCATGTTTCACAATACTTTTTGAATTTAAAAAAAAAAAAAACAATTTTAAAAAGTCAAAGTTCAGTGAATTAGAATTGGAAATCTGGGAGCAAAACCTACAGCCACCAAAATTTTGTAGGTTCCCACTGCTTCCTGTCATCCAAGACACCACTGTGGGCACCTCTTGTGAACTGGTGGGCAAAAGATGGAACAAAAGTCTTTTTGAAATGTTGCTCTCCTAGACTGACCTCCCACAGGTACAACCAACCCACCAGCCAGTCTTCCTATCACTCACGCACAAAGCCAGCCTCACTGCTGCAGTAACTCAGCCACTCCTGTTTAATGAATAAACCTCAGTCTTCAGAGTCTCCTCCTGCTGCCCCTTATAAGATCTTGCTTCTCGCCCATTTAATGTTCAAAAAAAACGATCTCTAAAGTGAGCTGAAAACAAGACAAGGAGGAGAGATGAGAAAACACACACACACACACACACACACACACACACACACACACACAAAGAAAAAGTTGTCTTCTAACTATCTCAAGCCCTGACCCCCCTTTCCTTGGCCAGCATACAATTTCTATCCTTGGATTTCCCTCCTTTCTTATTCCGTGAACTAAGTGGGGGAAACTCTCAAGTTGGAGATTACTACCTTAAACATCCCATAACTCAAACAACTCCATAAACATCCCAACTCAAACAACTGGCTGATACTTTGGAGAGTGGGGTTTTGTTACCAAAAGACAGCTAGGGATGCTGTCCTTTCATGAAAACATGGAAAAGAGAAAGCCATGCTGGGGTCTTCTTCTGTGGTAAGTCCTTCAGTAGACACCTTAACTCAGCTGCAACAAATTCGTGAGATGATCAGACCTGCCCCAGCCCACAGCCGCTACTCTTCTGCCATCCAGGTAAGGACACTGTCCTCAGGATATTTATCTATGCAGTCTAATACAGAACCCCTTTACTTGAGGGAGTTGAATTTCAGGTCCTATTTTATTCTCCATGTATGCTCCTTCCTCTCTTCCTCACCGTTCCTTTGAAGGCACACCTAGTCCAGTCAACGAATTCCGTTTACAGTCCCTTATCTTTAACCCAGAGAGGTAGGGAACCTGTCCGTGACCGGAAGTTCCCGTCAGGGCTGCAACTGACACTCGAGCTGCTGGTCTTTCCAACACACCATGTTTGCTGCTTCCAATTACTGGTTTCAATATAGCAGAAGAGGTAACATCCCCGCCCCCAGTATCTTATAAGTAAGTTTGAAAGGCAGTCCCAGATGGCCCACATGAGACCAAGACTCTCTCACCACCCCTGAAAAAGAACGGTCTCCCTAAATTGAGGTGCATCCCACAGTCAACAAAAAGTCACGGCAAACCTCTGGTGGGATAGAGGAGGGCGGCACCACACAAGGTCAAATTCTTAAAGCATGCCGTGGTCCAAGATTCATTTTTAAGACGTGTTACTGAGATATGTCTGGGTTCACTGGCTTAAAATGAGTTAACTTAACAAAAGACACAAATAAACAATAATGCAATCATTTAATACAATATCACTGTCTAAAGATTCTTTTTTAAATATAAACATGGCAATTCTGCTAATACGTATTACATACATTTGCAACAATACACAAAAGCTGAAAGGTGGTTATTGTTGAACTGAAAAAGTCCCAGAATCCCACTAAGAAAATAATGCGAGACAATAATGCATATTTCAGGTACACACTATAACTGACTTAAATTATTATGGATGTACTTCATACTTAATTACCTTTCTAAAATATGTCGGGGTATTTTGTCATAAACTCTGCAGAGTCGGCTGTACCTCTACTAAATACTGCTCTGAAATGCAAACCCTTCGCTAATGTTTTTATTTGAATAACTTATTACCCAATATAGCAAGCATCAACACATTTTATAGTACCAGAACTTGGCTCTCTGAAATTCCTCCTACCCTAATGCCAGTCACTGTTGGGAGCATTTAGTTATAAATTGTCTTTCAATAAAAGTAAAAGCTCCCAAAACAACAAAATGAAAAGACACAGCAGCTTAAATCAAGGGAAGTCAATTTCCACATGCCGATCCTAAATATTTCATGGCCCTATTTTATTCTGACATTTGTAGATGACTAAAGTGTTACAAAGGAAATAAAATGCTGATTAAAGAGTTCACTGTCATAAAGGTTACTGAATTGTAAATGGCCCTTTCCATCTTCCTGTTAATAGGTACCCAGCTGTAAACATCATGAAGGATGTGACGGGAGGGTGGCTTCCCTCCTTTAGGAGCTGTATATACATTAATCACTGAATCACCAAGCCATGCTTAATTGCAAGCTGTATATCACACAAATCCATGGTAAGTAGAAGGAAACTCATTATTGCTGCTTCATAACTACTGGGTACTTCTCATTTTAACCTCCTCACACCTGGGACACTTTGTTGCTTTATAACAGGAATGCAGAAAAGGTATTACACCACTAATTACAGCCCACACCGCCACCTTCAACTCAGCTGCCTGAAAGAAAAGAACGGAACAGTCTAGATCTGATGCCATCCCAGGCTTCTGCCTCGTTGCCACTAAGTGAGTTTTTACGTGTGGCTTCCTGCACCCTCCCTCCCCTGTTCCCTTCCTGGGGACAACATGCTGAAATCCATTACTCCTTGAGAGTTTACAGAACTGTTTAAATGATAAAGAGAAAAAAATAAAACACCTGCAGTATATTTTGCTTTGACAAAATTATTGATTTAAATCCCATACAATAGCACAATACTATTTAAAGGTCAACCCAAGAAAAATGAGTTTACACCCGAACAGAGCTGAGCTTATCTGTCATGAAAGTGTAATGATGTGTTTATTCCCTCACTAGGGTGTATATATTTTTCAGGAAGATATAACAGTCTACTTGCAGGTGAAATCTGCTCTTAAATGGGAATTTCAGGAGATATTTACATTTCAGATGGTGGAGCTGATATCCGAAGCCCTGAGACCCATTTCTGTACTTACTAGTCAGGTGAGTATTTATTTTCATCGCCTAAAAATTATTCTTCTCACTCCCAGGTCAAAAACGAGATGTCTACATGAACACTATAACCACAACTCATATGGGAATCTTTCAAGAAGGCTAAGGTTGCAAACAGAATGCAAAGGTTGCCATGAGAACAGCCTCTTCTCCTGTTTGGTTTCTCTTTCACATTTCAAAAGACCCTCAGTTCATTATTTCTAGAAATAGTTGTTATTAATGAATCTGAATATTTGTCTTTTTCTTTTCAAAAGGCCAACTGATGTATGATTAACCCCCAACTACCACCATTACCCTTCCCTACTTGACCTCTACAGGTACTCAGACCTGGGCCTCATTGGGATGGAGTGAAGGGGATGAGTTCTGACAACCCTAAAACCAGGTCACAGCCCCTAAAGCAAACCTGTCCCCCTGCCTCTCCGTTGAGTTCCATTCAACCAGTATTCCTTAGGTGCCGGGTACAATGCTGGTTGTGAGGGTATAAAACACAGTACCTTCTGTCTTAAAAAATTTCATTCATTCATCCGGCAAATGGACAGAGCACCTATCATGTGCCTGGCACTGTGCAGTGACGTCTCCGAGACTATGGTCTTACAGGGCCCACAGACTCTGAATACACAAATATAAGTTAAATAAATATCCCAAAAGTGGACTTTCAGGATGCTAGGGCTGCACAAAGCAAGGAAAGTCAAACTAGTCAACATGGTTCAAGGAGGGCCTTCCTTACTTGACCAGGGACTTAAAGTATGCAAAGGTGTCTGCTAGATGGAAGTGGAGAGGGCAGGTGAAGGCAGTGGGAAGGCCAGATTCAAGGTCCCCAAGACAAGACAGAAACTTCTGCAGAGAATGAAGAGAGTTGCCTGTGACGTACAATTTGGCTGAGGGGTAGAAGGGAGGAGAAAATCTTTCCAACAGTAAGAGTTCTAAACCTAAGGGAAACGACTGGAAGGTATGCAGCCTGCGAGTGCCATGACCAAGGACAGCATGGAAACCAGAACAGAGGAGAGCACAGGTTACTGTTGGAATTCCCCTCCAGGAAGCTATTGAAGCCATGGGAACGATGACAATGGCGATCAATGTCAGTGACCCGAGGAGCAAAAAAACTACTCTATTACTCCATCAGCACCAGTGCACAAGAAGTACATCTCCAAGAACTGGCCTTTGTTCTTGTGTTGCCAAGACTAGGCTCATAAGTCAGCTAGTAGAGACTTCACCCCTTTCCATAGGTTCAGTGGGGCTGGGTCAAGGATTATAATAGCTCTGAAGTTCTTATTATCCGCCTTCAGCATCCCCCCAACCCCAGATCACTGGATATTTTTCCTGTCATTGTTAGCTCTATCAAAACATGAGCTGGAAGACAGATCACTTTCCAATCTAGCTAGTATCTTGCTAACACTTGGAGTGAACGCTGCTTTTGTGTCTTTGGTCAAAAACAAGAGCAAAGATATTGACCAAAACTAGATCTGAAGGTTGTCGAAACTTAATTTATCCAAACATCTTCTTGTTCCCCACCATCGTGGGTGCTGACATTTTGATTGTCTAAATATCAGTGTATGAATTTTATTTCTCTTCCAACACTCCTTATGGGGAAGAGGAGTTGGTGTTCATGAATCTTCTATTGTATTGTTGACAGATCCTCAAAGTCTCTCACATTTAGAAAAAAACCTAAAGCTACCTGCCTTGCTGGGTGAACTGCACGAAGACTGAGAACAGTTCCACAGCCCACCCCACCGTAACTACCTCCAAATCCCCTTACCACCATCCACCACCATCACCCCCACTACAGTCAACACAGTTACATCCAGAGAAGGAATCTCCTGCCTTCTCAGGGAATCCGTGGCATTGTACTTCCCACTCCTCGTCACCCCATCCCAATGCTGCATGAGTCAACCCTACATGTTCACTAAGTCTCACTTGTACCCTTCATGAAACGGTGAAACAGAAGCTCTAACAGGCATACTTCTTCACAAGATGGCAAAGGAGGAAGATCACCCGTTTTGGAATCAAGCGCACCTGGGCCCACAACTAAGCCGTACTATCAGTGATGCTTTTCTAGGCCTATCACTTAGGGATCCTCCATCTTTTTATTATCCGTCCATCCATCCATTCACTAAATAGTTTTGGGATGCCTATCATGTTCCAAGATTTCTCACATTTGTCTGGTTTAATCATGACAGTAATCCCTTAAGGCAAGTGCCCCACAAATTTGTTTTATCCTGTACCCTAACATAAGTTGATTTACTTATAAATTACGTAAACCTATATTAAATAGGTACTTTAAGGGTAGGAAAGAAAATATCAAGATTTTAAATGCAATTTTACTCATCAGTAGGGTCAAATTCTCTTTGAGCTTACCGAAAAACAGGCAACTATATATATTAATATTTTCATTACAGAGACGTTACATATTTATGCCTCATTATTTTTTTAAATATGGGCTTAACACTTTGTAAAAAGCCCACTTAAAGGTTTAGTTCTAATTTCAGTCTAACACAATTTTAATAAATGAATCATAAATTTTAAAAGGTACTTAAGTATATATATTGGTTTCTTGTGGCTACTGTAACAAATTATTACAAACCCGAGGGCGTTAAGAAAAATGCAGAAACTTATCCTCTTAGAGTTCTGGTACCCACAAGTACCACTGGACCAAAATCAAGGTGTTAATGGGGCTACACTCCTCCCAAAGGCTCTAGGAGGGAATCTGTACCTTATCTCTTCAAGTCTTGGAAGTGTGGCGGACTTCCTTAGCTTGTGACCATACCACTCCAATCTCTCCTTCTCTGGGCACCATTGCTTTTACCTCCTACATGGTTGTCAGGTCTTCCTCTGCCTCTCTTACAAAGACACCTGTGCTTATATTCAGGGCTCCCCAAGATAATCCAGGATAATCCCCTCATTTCAAAATTCTTATTTTAATCACATTTGCAAAGACCCTTTTTCCATGGAAGGTTAATATTCACAGGTTCCAGGGATTAAGATAGGATACTTTGGGGGGACCATTATTCAGTACCATAGTACATATGGAAGAAACTGATCACAGTTTGAGTTCATTGAATCAAAACTCTTCCTCAATCTCATTAACCAGGCATGCTCAGATTGTTGTTTGAATTCAGTGAGTAAATTTCCACATTCCTTGATGTCAATTACCCAAAATGTGTGGCAATTTTATCTTTCACCAGTGAATTCAAAACCCACTGACATTCTTCTTGGGAGGACTTTAAATAGTTAGAAAATTCATTTTCCATTTTTTTTTAATGTGCAGAGATGAGCATTTTTACAGATAACATACCAGCCACAGTTGGCAGGAAAGAGCTCATAGGATGATGGAAATCTTTCCAAAAATCTGTATTCAAATGTCCTCTCCATAGCATTAGTTTCTTTCATTAAGCATTTCTCAACTGCATTTTTTGCCAAACATATCTGTTAGGATTTATATTTCTGCCAGACATTAGGGAAGAAAAAAATTAAAAAGCTTGAATTTCCTAAGAGAAAAATGGAGAACTCATATTTATAATTTAAAAAAACCCTTTCAAGTTCTTCCTGACATGGTCAAGGAATCTCTGTTGGAAGTTTTTGTACTCCATCCCCAACTTATAATTAAGCAAGTATAATGTAAGGGTTCTGTTATTTGAGGATTTTTTAAATAAAATTAATCACATTACTGATATCCTGAAACCAGAGTCAAATTTGCAAAATGCTGAAGACAAAAAAGAAGGGAAGACATTAGTATGAAATACTCCTCAAAGAGAATTCCCAGGTGACCTCAGTAATAGCCCCCCATGGTGTGTGGCAGGCACTCTTGTGGGAGACACCTGCACCACATGAGGGCTCCAGTTCAGTCCGAACACTAAATATTGGCCCAGCTTATTGCTTTCTTGTTTTTAGATTATAAAAATCAGGGAAAAAAAATTCTAACATTCTTCTAGCATGCCAGTGGTTCTTACGGTATATTCTGCGGGCTTAAGTTTCTTTCTCTAAAAACCGTTCCCGGAGTTAGGGGTTAGTGTTCTTATTATACTGATAGGGAAAAGAAGCTGAGAAAGGCTGAGGGAGTCACTTAAAACAGCACAGACGGGAGAAATCAGAGCCGGGTTTTGATCCAAGGTTCTGATTCTGTGTCTGGCTCATATTCCACTGCTCTATAATTCCTCCCTTCAAGAATGGAGCATGAAGAGGAAGAAGGCAGCCCAGTAGGGTGGTTCAAACTAACTGGGGGGGTTCACCAGTTCTGCCTGTATTTGAATTTGCTCCATCATACCCCAGCTGTGTGACTTTAGGTATGTTAGACTCTACACTTAAGTTTTCTCTTTTTCTTTTTTTACATATTTTATTTATTTATTTGACACACAGAGAGAGCGCGTACAAACAGGGGGAGCAGCAAGTAGAGGGAGAAGGAGCAGACTCCCCACCGAGTGGGGAGCCCAGTGTGGGACTACATCCCAGGACCCTGAGATTATGACTTGAGCCGAAGGCAGCTGCCCAACTGACTGAGCCACCCAGGTGCCCAGTTTTCTGTTTTTCAAAATGGGGGAAATAAAAGTATCTGTTCCAGAGGGTGAAGGTAAGGAAGAAATTAATTAATGAATATGAAGTACATAAGACAACAAACACATAGTAAGCAAAAGTAAGCCCTCAGATGTTAGCCATGTGATAATACCTATTTCATAAGGTTGTTTTATTTATTTTTTAAGATTTTATTTATTTATTTGACAGATGGAGATCGAGAGTAGGCAGAGAGGCAGGCAGAGAGAGAGGAGGAAGCTCCATGCTGAGCAGAGAGCTCAATGCGGGACTTGATCCAAGGACCCTGAGATCATGATCTGAGCCAAAGGCAGAGGCTTTAACCTACTGAGCCACCCAGGCACCCCTCTTCTTGAGCTTTTACTAATTGTGAATGAAATATGAGGATGACTTATCTGTCATCAAGCCAGTAAGTTTCTGCCATGGGCAAGAATGTATCTTTCTGATGCCACATAGGCACACCACCCTCTGCCTCATCTCCCACAGATATCTCCCACTTAAGAATCCAAGGCTGGGGTACCTGGGTGGTGGAATCAGTTAAGCATGTGACTCTCAATTTTTGTTCAGGTCCTGATCCCAGGGTCGTGAGATCAAGCCGAGTGGCTGGCTCAGTGCTCTGTGAGGAGTCTGCTTGACACTCTCTTTCCTTCTCCCCCTCCTTTACCCACACTCCCTCTCTCTCTAAAATAAATAAGTCTTTTTAAAAAATATTTAAGAATCCAAGGCCAAAATCTCGGGCTTTGGGTTATAACACATGCCCTGCTGATACTGTTTGTGTCTATAATTTGGGCATAATAAAGGCAACTAATATTCCGCAGGTTGAAAGGTCCAACCCAACCTGGGTCTATAGTGAAAATCATTTGAAAAGTATAACCTGTTATGTGTTAACAGTGGCTAGTATTATACGGTTTTCTGTTCCCATCTCAAAACCTTGAGTTTACCTACCTAGCCTCAATGTCCAAACCAGAAATTTGAACTAGTTAAAACAAATAAATAAAAATAAACTGGTAGAAATGCCAACCAAAACTTTGTCTTCTGACTCTGCTGACCATCACAAGTAAAGAAAACAGGTCACTGTCCACACCAAATTACAAGTTCCCTCATTTTCCCAAAGTACAGAGGAGATATATAAATCAATACACATTTCATCCTGTGGAGTTCCTCTTGGTCTGACCTCCTCCCCAAAAGACCTAAGACCCCATCAACTGTCTCAATACTACCTTATACACCCTGGGTCCTATTTCTGGAATTTGATAAAAGCATTCAAATTCTAGTACTTGAAACAAAAAAATCAAGTGAGCTTCTAGTTTCATAACCAAATATCATCCACATGAAAATGACAGGATGAGGACCAAAGAGTCTGGAAAGGGGAAGCCAGGAAGTTAAGCAGACCCAGAACGTTTGGACGAAGGGAAAGCTGTCAGACTAACAACAAGGTGAAGGCAGGACTTGCATGCCAACACACTCAGGTTTAGCAGCAAGATGTAGAAGAATCTCGAGGCTCCCAAGATTGCAGGTTAGAGAGACAGAGAAAAGAGATTACATTGAATTCAGGTCAAGAAACCTGACTTTGCATCTCTGTTTTGCTCCTCTCCAATGCTGTACCCTTGGGAAAATTATTTTCCCTCTCTGGACCTCTATGTCCTCCCCTGTAAAAGTGAGAGAGCTGAACCAGCTCATTTTTTTAGAGACTTTCCACTCAATTATTCCAGACCTCTTTGGTCATTACCAATCTGTGTACTGTTAAGGCCAATAACACGTTTCTTGGGTTCAAAGAAGTTTTTTAATTTAGTAACTACCTGTTGGGCATGACAAATCAATCTTGTTTGAGCTGTTTACCAAGTATGACTCGTCTACCCTCTTTAGATCCCAAGGTAAGAACAGAACTTTGTGATTAGTTCTGCCAAGGAGCTGTGATACATTTAGTTGCCAATGCAAAATCCTTCAGAACTCTTTCCCTTTGGCCCAGTGTCCAGCAGTGCTCAATGTACCAAGTCCTCTGCCATCTTCAATCCCTGTGTGACTAAAATGATCAGAGCCCTTCTGCCAACCTACCATGTCCATGAAGCATAGCAAAAAATACATCCTTGGGGCGCCTGGGTGGCTCAGTGGGGTAAAGCCTCTACCTTCAGCTCAGGTCATGGTCCCAGAGTCCTGGGATTGAGCCCCTCATCAGGCTCTCTGCTCAGCAGGGAGCCTGCTTTCTCCCTACCCTCTGCCTGCCTCTCTGCCTACTTGTGATCTCTGTCTGTCAAATAAAGAAATAAAATCTTAAAAAAAAAAAAGAAAAGAAAAAAAATACATCCTTATCATCTGACACCTTTGAGATTCTGGAGTTGTTACGGCAGCCTAAGGTAACCAGCCCTAATGGATACAAGAAGCAGTCTGCAATTAAAATTACTATTACTCCCCTATTATTCCTTGTAACTATGGCCTATAATAAAATACGTTTTTAAAACTGTTTGTATTTCTCAAGGTAAAGCCAGGTACCATATACCTGAAGCTAATGACTCACTTTCTAAGGTATATGCCATTACTCCAGCTTCTCAAGGGATCTCCTCAAAAGAACAATGACCATCTCCAGTAAGAATAAATAAGGTGAGAACACAGCAATCACACTTCAGCTGCATTCAGTATCAGGAAAAACTTCCTTTCTTAAGGAAAAAAAAAAAATCAGGCTACGAAGGAATATGACACAGTATCTTTTTTAAAAATGGCTTGTTGTAAAAAAGCAAAAAATGGCTTGTTGTAGGTAATGTGCTCTTGCAAGCTAGAGCAGAAAGATTTAGCCGACAGAAAGCAAGTGAAAAGGAGCCACCTTCCATGGGGCTCTGAATGTAAATTACAAAAGACTTCAGGTCAATTAACAACTACTGAAGAGAGGGGTACAGCTATAAAGGATGACTTTATGAGGCCCTGTTGGAAGAGAAAGGGGGAAAAAAAGAACAAAGGCATGCAAGCATAAAGATGAAATTAAAAAAAAAAAAAAGGTCTAGGGCATCAGAAATGTAGAAGCATATACAATGCATACGAGATTTAAGCAGCAAAAAAGCTAGATGGCTAAAAAAATCTAACTTTCAAAAGGCACAGGAAGAGAAAAACAGGATAAAATAAAAGCAATTGTATTTTAATCAATTGATCATTTGCTATCTGAGGCTTTTGGGAAAATAGTGGGAGGAACTTCCATAGATAGAATACCTAAGAAAACTGCAATTTTTTTTTTTTTTTTTAAACCCAGAGTCAAACTCCTATAGTTCTTTCCAGCTTTAAAACAAGCAAGACACACCTCCCGTCTTGATTAGTCACAGAGCTGCTGCTGGACAGAGAGACGAACAGTGTGACCTCGACTCTCATCGACTCAACGGCCAGCCCTCGAGGACCAGACACACAGGCCTGACTTACAAAGGGTGGGCCAACTCCCACCCGGTATGCAGATGCTGCGTTTCTCGCCGACAGGAGGATGTGCCGATGAATTAGCAGTCAGACAGTGACTGTCATTGGTAATAACTTCTTATTATGTCAAGGAATTTACATGCAGATCAATGTGAGCAGTGCGCACTCGCTTATCCCCACCATAAATCACTATCGATTGGCACACCAATTCCTCGCCATAATTAGGAGCTATAGACAGGGCTGCAATATTATCTTAAAATACTGTGTCACTACCCTCCACAGCACAGCTGGCACCCACAAAACTCCCGCACTGCCACTCTTACTCTGGGCGACTCGGCTGCTGTTGTTATTTGGGGTGAGAAGTGGGGAGATTAAGTGAATAAAATGTCCCTGTGTGCAGTGTCTCCTTGAGAGATTCCCTGTACCCTATTAGAGATTTTAAAAAAAATGGGAATTCCTCCATATCCGTGTTGAGTTCCTGTGTGCAAATGCGAAAGTTGGCAACATGCAGCTCTTAATCTGATTTATGCACCAATTTATTTTATACATTAGGCACACTGTATGCAGGCTGACTGATGCATAAAAATTTCATGCAAAAAAGGACTCACTCCCGCACAACTGCCTTTCAGTTATTATTACCTCTTGTGGTTCCCATCCTACAGTGGGTAGGACAAATGACTCCATATACCACATGCATTTTGCCCACTATACAAACATTTTGATCTGTTTCTGTTTCCCCTCGGCTCCAGCTCCACAGAGCTAAAAACGCTGTATCGTAACTTTCTGAAATCCTTTAATGCTACAAAACACCCGCTTATGCAGATAACTTCTCTCCCATGTTCTCTCTCTAACTGTGTATTATCAACACACAAACATGCCCAACAGAGGCAAACAAATGGAGACAGACAGACACATACCCATGACACACCTGGGTATTTCTAGTTAATTTTTTTTTTTTTTGGTTCAACATTTTTTTTTTCTCTGCCTATCATAACCTCCATGCATTCTGCGTTACTTTTCTAATTACCTTTCCAGGGATATGTCCCCCGGAATATTAGTAACAGCAAAAATGCAAACAAACAAAAAAAGCTTTTCGGGTAGGGTTTTAGTTAAAGGAAAAGCCAGCTAGAAAAAGCATCTTTCTGTATTTTCCTTTTATTAGAAGTCTCCTTTCATCCAAGAAATATGGGGCCTGAAATAAATTGTACCATCCTGCTTTTTTTTTTATTCAAATCCTTGCCAGAGCTAGGCAGTATGCTAATGAAAACAGGTTGATAAATGACTCCCTGATATTTTCCAGACATTTTTCTCTCAGAAGTGCTCTAAACTGATGTAGCTCAAAGAGAATAAGGCGCATTAAGTCATTATATCAATTTTTGTTACCCAGATACTTCAGTCCCAGTTAAGCGCTGACAGCCAATATAAAACAAGGCAAGGGCATCATACGACTCCATCGATCAAATCTTGTCGTAGATAGATTGCCTATTACACAAATAGAACTAGCGGATTCAGTTTGTAGTTTTATGCTCTCCAATTAAAGGATAACAGGGTACTTTCCCATAAATCTGCTAATTGCAACTGAATTAATTTAACAAATTTCTCCAAGCACACAGGAAAAAAGCGATTGGTTAAGCTAATGTAAACTAGCACAGGTTGTCACAAAGAGGCTCCCATAACATCCTTTTGCTATACCTTGATTGGGCAAGGTGTCACAAGTATTTAGCTACATTGTGGTTCTCTGGCAACAGACAGCTGACAAGCATAAAACATTGCACAAATAGGAGATAATTTATTTGTGGTACTTTTTTTTTTCTCTCTCTCCCTCACTCCCCACTCTCCCCCCACCCGCAGGAGGAAATAACTCCCTCTTTGCATCTAATTAATGTTTCCCTCCAAGTGAAGCTGTTTTTCTAAATCAGAATTACACCAGCCAAAGCACTATATTACGGAAAGGGGTCCCTCCGCGCCACTCAGCCAACAGGAGGAGTGATGGGCAAAAACCAGAACAGCTGCCTATTGCATTTCAAAGGAGGAAATAGCTCAGGGCTCCTCAACAGAGCAGGGCAGATCCGACACAGGTGCGGGCCCCCACTCTCCCACGTTCAAATAGGCAGGTAACCGTGATAGCCCACGTGGCAGAATCAAAGCGGGACGATCCCAAGCCACAAAATAATGCACCGCAGTTGAATTCGTCACCCGCTGTGCTCAGCATTGTGGAGACGAAGTTGTAATGACTGCAGGGGCACAGGGGCATTGAGCGACGATGCTCCTCTGCCTCTCACCTCTCCACCACGCCTCATCATGCCTCCTCCGGGGATTTCAGCAGACTGGCAACTCCCACAACGGCCTCAGACGGCTAAAGCCTGGGGACTCACGGGTGAGGAGGGGGTGAGGAAAATAAAGCATATTTTCCAGATTTGGTGAAATAGGTCAGATTTTAAATATCTAGTCCCATCGTACCCCCTGTTTAAACTGGATATTTTCAGAGTGTGCTTGCAAAATACCGTTGCCATATCCACACTTGGAAGTGCCACCACCACCTCCTACCGTAAAGGGGATAGATTTCCGTTCTAGAAGTTCTAGATGGGGCCCAAGGATGAGCAAGGAGAAGCCATGGAGCCCACGGAGATGGGGGAAGGTCAAGGCAGCAGTAAGCAGGATGATGGGCCTCCGACAGTTCAAACTAAGGTCGGGAGTCTCCACCGCCACTCCCTTCTCTTGGGATCAGAGCTTCTGGCTTCATTGCTACAGAGGCCCATTCCTTTTTATAGGGAGGGAAAAAAATCTCAGTAGACCCTCTTTTCCAAAGCACATTTCTCACACCCTGTTTATGCACTGACGGTTCTGCCGATAGAATGACACCCTGCCACGTCACCTCAATGGGACGGCAAGCGGTTTGAAGACAAGAATACATGCGTCTCAGACTGTGGGCCCAGAACAGTAGCAACAATGCCTGCTGCCTCTGGGTGTACAATGTACTCAATGACTTAAAATTTGCTCATCATCTGACTAGAGGCAACAGGGTTCTTAGAAGGGAGAGAAGGTGTGGGTTAGGTCCAGGCAGGAGAGTACAAGGAGTTGAACCCTATAGACTATCCGTTTGCCTCTTGGTAGTTAAGCAGAAAGGACACACACACACACCCAAAAAAAGATATTTTGAGTAACAGATATTTAGGTAAAGATACTGCATCAAAATCATGACACCTGGGTGATAGCCCTAACTTGGCCATTAACTAGTTTTAGGATACTGGGATCCCATGTAAGCGCCTCTTCCTCACCCATGAAAGAAGCTACGAGAGTAGATTCCCACATTAGATCTGATGGAGGCTGGGAGATCCAGCCGCTGGTTTTCAAAAAGCAGCTGCAGGTGGAATGGCATTCCGGAATGCTCCCAGCCTCTAGGAACAGAACGTGATGCACCCGAGTGCACGGCCCCCAGTAAGGCTAAGGATTGTTTTCTGACGCTTCCCATTCAGATGTGCGGACTGTAATGGGAAATATATTCTTCAGGGTCACAGTCAAAAAAAAAAAAATTTTTTTTTAAATTCAAAGCCACAGAACCAGTCCAACCCAATGACTGCACTTGGAGATCCCGCAGCGCTATGATCACACACATTCTCATTCAGAACCGGCAGGCCACAAGTGTGGGAACCTGCGGCAGAAGCCTCCTCTCACCCGCAGCAGCGCCTCAGTCACTTGTGATGAAAATGAGCTGGGAAACCCCTCCTCTTGGGAAAGTCGCCTGGGTGCAGAGAATGAAGGGAATCCTTTCAGGAAGGGCCCCAGGGACACCTGGGTGGCTCAGTGGGTTAAAGCCTCTGCCTTCAGCTCAGGTTATGATTCCAGGGTCCTAGGATCGAGCCCCACCTTTGGGCTTTCTGCTCAGCAGGGAGCCTGCTTCTTCCCTCTCTCTACCTGTCTCTCTGCCTACTTGTGATCTCTGTCTGTCAATAAATAAATAAAATCTTTTAAAAATAAATAAATAAAATCTTTAAAAAAAAAAAAAAGAAAGAAAGAAAGAAAGACAGGTGCCCAGCGAAGCCTCCCTCCTGGCTGGCCTGAGGAGCACACCAGAATAAGAGGAGCTGGGTCTGCCGCCCACGTGCTACCCCCCAGAGCCTGAATACCAGGCACCCCAGAAACGTGCAGAACTCTGACCAGAGAGAGAGGGCTCACATCTTGTGGCAGCAAAGACTGGCTCCCCTGTCAACCGTGGGACAAATATTTCATAGGACACATTATGATTCACGGGTGTGCTGCTGCAATAGCACGGCCTTGTTCCCCACGATGGACCTGAGAGGATGACCCAGAGGGGAAGCCTGTCAACCTAAAACAATCAGCTGGCCGCCTCTTGAGAATCCACAGAAGATGAAGTAGGATCTGAGTAATTCCCCAAACCCTCTGCCTCTCCAGCTATGCAGAGCCTCCTGCTCAACTATTATTTTCACTGTGCCTTGCTGTGAGTTACGATCTGATGTGCGGGTTGGAAGGAAATCTGAAATAAGAAGTGATTTCATACTACAAACATGTTGTGTTGAGTCAAAGCTTCTGGAAGGAAAATACGCCTTTAGCTAAAATATTTGCTATTATTTGAATACCTCCAAATGAAGATGGCTTAAGGCACATGCCACCTGGTTTACAGAAGATGTGGAAGATATACTATGAAAATTAACAACAAGAGAGGAGCCGGTAAGGAGGAAAGTAAATAAAGGGTCTAGGAACTAAACAGGTAACCAGCCAACAAATATTTATTGAGCACCTGCTGTGTGCCAGGCCCTGAACATTAGAATGCGAGGTGAACAGAGCAGATAGAGTCCTTTCTCTCCAGAGCTTACAGTCTGCTTGGGGAGAGAGATGCTGTTTAAGTAATTTTATAGATAAACAAGCACCAAGAAGGAAAAACAAAAATAAGAAGGGGATCTTATTTAGCGGGGGGGCTTAGGGACCACCTCCCTGAAAAAATGCCCTATTTAAGCTGAGCCCTAAAAGGTAAATAGAAGAGTGGGTAGAGGGCAAGAGGGTGACACCAGGCATACTCCAGTGCTCAGGCCCCCCAACCCCAGCATGTACCTCCCCCACCCACTCACATACACCCAAGGGTGCAATCACACCGGCCCACTCAATCATGCTGGACTTCCCTTGGCCCTTCTCTTTCACACCTCGCTGCCCACCATTCCTTTGGCCGAGGATATGTTTCTGTGCAGCGTTCCTGCTTTCCAGCTTTCTCAGGCTCAAATCCCAGTGCGATGCCTTCATACCTATGTCACCTTAAATGTCTTCATCTCTCCACACCTCAAAGTCCTCATCTGTAAAACACAGATGACCCTAAGCCCTATACCTCATGTATTCAGTACAAAGGATTAAATGAGATGATACAGGTAAAGAATTAAGGACCTGGCACAGAAAAAGCAGCCAATAAATGGGAACCACTGTTGTTGTTTTATGTGTTCTAGAGATTGCTGGGGCTCATGTTTCTGGTTTTGTTTTCTATAGTCCATGCTCTCATACCAGGGTCAGATCAAACTGCCCTTCTACTGCAAAGCTATCCAGATTCCCTCTAGCCTATATACCCCCTTGTAAGTACACTGTACATCCCGCAATCATAACCTTTATCACATGATACTGAAATTATTCATATCTCTTTGTTGCTGTATCAAAGCTAGAAGCCAAGTCTTATTTATCTTGCTTCCCCAGTGTGTGGAAATCAACAAGCTCTCGACGGACACTCTAGAAGACAGACAGATGAATGAGTTGACACTGGGTGGACAGATGGATGGAGCAGGCCAGAAAGCTCCCTTGGCCCTCTTTCTTTCTCTAAGGACGTACCCCACCAAGTACCAGAGCAAATGGGTGGAAATCCTCCTAGCCATCTAGTGACCTCTGGCTTGAAATGCTACTGTCCACGTTTACCATCATTTGAAAGGCTCATGGGGGAGTAAACCTGTCCATCAGAAGCCAGGAGAACCCTCTAAACTTTCAAATCCTCAAGGAAAAGAAATGTCTTTTCTCAAAACACTTCTAAATATAGAGAGGCCCATTTGAAGCCTGTAGCTAAAAAGCCTGAGACCATCTTTCTGTTTATTGGTATCGTTATGTGTATAGTAACGTTCCCAGAAGCAGGGCATGACTAAACTAGCTTTATGTCTGGCAAAATCAGTGTCTGTATTATCTGAACTCAAAAAGACTATAAAATTAAATTTAAGTGACTCACTTAACTAGCAGAAGGAGAAAAGATCCAATTTCAAAACTGAAAAAAGAAAAAGAAATAATTGCTGCTGTTTGGTGGGAGTTTATTATGTAAATAAGTAAAGGGCATGTCAACAAATACAGATGCCCAACCGCATTTGCACGGTAATGAGGAACAACTTGAGATAGAGTGGGAAACAAACGTGTTCTCTTTGGTGAGATCAGAGATACCATCTCCTCTGACACTCCAGGCTGCTTTCAGCATCCGCACAGAGCTGGGAAGCCAGAGGCCACTGGGTTCCAGCCCTGATATGCCAAGAATTCTTTTCATGGCAGGACACAGGGTGCGTTAACCCCCAGATAATTTCTCTTTGTCACATTCTTCCCTTGGCGTCTCAACATGGCAGGTTCTGAAGTCTTTGGAAAATGTTTTAGCTCTAATTAAAGGAAGAATTTATTATGTCTCAACAGAGTTGAAAGCAAAATTGGACTAGACTGAAGAAGAACTGACAGCGGGTTGTAATAGAGCCTTCGATAAACTTCTGCATGCTTTCTTTTTTTTAAGATTTTATTTATTTGAGAGAGAGAGAGAAAGCATGAGAGGGGAGAAGGTCAGAGGGAGAAACAGACTCCCCATGGAGCTGGGAGTCCGAGGTGGGACTTGATCCCAGGTCTCCGGGATCATGGCCTGAGCTGAAGGTGGTCAGTTAACCAACTGAACCACCCAGGTACCCCGATAAGCTTCTGCATTTTAATGCTACCTTGTAAGCACTAGGTTGAAACAGAGGTCTACAGCAAACCGCAAGCCATAGCTTTTCTCATTTTTTCAGTCCTTTGGAATTTGGGCTAAGAACTTTCTCACAATTAGTCCCTTCCTACAGTAAAATCTAAAGTTAAAGTCAGGGCCTCCTACAAAATGGACCTGGCAATAAAATTCATTTCGATGACAGTTACTGGAAAGAGGAGGAGGATGGAAGTAAAAGATAACTCCTCCTATCACATGCCTAGAATTCTAGGTCTAAGAGAGATCCTTTGACCTAAGTCAGCCTGAAGATTCTACTAATTTTAAAAGATTCTCGAGGAAATTCCAGATCCTTCATGTGAATCTATTTTCATATTTATCTCACTGGCTGGTAATTTTGGGAGTGGGGTGGGGACATTAATAATCCCTCACACAACTGTCTAGTTAATATTTTCAAAATTTATTTGAGAGAGAGAGAGAGAGAGATCATGTGTATGGGGGTGGGGAAGACAGGAGGGGCAGAGGAAGAGGGAGAGGGAATCCTCAAGGAGACTCCCTACTGAGTGTGGAGCCTGATATGGGGCTCTAATCCAGGATCCTGACATCATGACCCGAGCTGAAATCCAGAGTCAGCTGCTTAACTGACTGAGCCACCCAGGAACCCCTGTCTAATTAATAATATTAGTAACTAAGTATTTTTGGCCAAACTGGAATGGAATGGCAAAACTTCTCACCCTTGGGCACAGATAATACCAGAACTAATCTCTAAAGATCTTTCAAGGATGCCTGGGTGGCTCAGTGGGGTAAGTGTCTGCCTTTGGCTCAAATCATGATCCCAGGGTCCTGGGACCGAGTTCCCTATCAGGCTCCCTGCTTCACTCTCTGCTCCTCCCCCTGCTCATGCTTGCTAGCTCTGTCACAAATAAAATATTTTTAAAAATGAAAATTTTCTAAGTTTAAATTCTGCAGGTCTGCCTCAGTTTGGAATCAGACCTATAGGGGTGCCTGGGTGGCTCAGTGGGTTAAAGCCTCTGCCTTTGACTCAGGTCATGATCCTAGGGCCCTGGGATCAAGCCCCGCATTGGGCTCTCTGCTCAGTGGGGAGCCTGCTTCCCCCTCTCTCTGCCTGCCTCTCCACTTACTTGTGATCTCTGTCAAATAAATAAATAAAAATCATTTAAAAAAAAGAATCAGACCCATAAAAGTCTATTAAAAGGGGTGGGGGACACATTTCAGAATTGCACTGAACTTTATGCTTCCTACAGACCCAGTCAGAGGCAGCTCCATGAGGGGAGGAACTGAGTCACAGGCACCTTGGAATCCTCACACTCAGCACTGTGTCTGGAACATACCGTGCATGTGATCAATCTTGCAAAAATGAAGGAAGACCTTTCATAGGTGTCTGCCCAGCCACAGATGCCCAGAGCAGACCTCTCCCACATGCCCAAGTCCACCATGATGATAAATTCCAGAAAGACACAAGGCCCATCTCAGCCAACTTTCACACAAGGTAAAGGCAAAAGAAATGAACACTGCCTAGAAACCTCATCTGATGCCCTAAACAGAGTGCATGACATTTTACTCTCCATTAATTTGGATATACAGTATTTCTCTCTGATTACTGTAGCGCGCAATGTTCTTATAAGGTTATGAACTGGTTTTGCGTCGTTCCGTCGCCGGAATTTAATACTGTACTAAGTGTGATATATCTCAGCCATGATTAATCCTGCCCGGTTCTGCAGCAAGTTTCTATAAAAACCAGCTTGAAATACAGGACTCTTAAAGCCCTTGCCAAATCTGCAAGATGTGATATGAACACGGCTCCCATCCAGGCAAGCACGTCTAACTTACGCTGAGACCGTCTCTACATTTCCCTTTGTGCTCCTCGAGCAACCCACTATTCATCCTAGCCCTGAAGCTGAGAAAATGTGGCGAGGGCTGCCCTGGCCTGGTTTACAACAGCATTATTAATACTGCTCAACAACAAAGTAAAATTACAGATAAAATCTGAATAGGCCCATTATTGGTTTTAGGGGGAGTTAAATAAGCTATATAATTTCTTCGGGCCTGCAGAAAGCTCAGCCCGGCAACGACAGGAGAAGAAATGTACACGGCGGCCAAGTAGCCACCGGAGCTCAGCGACGTGTAAATCCCTTCTTCGAACATCGTGAATTAAAGCAGATGAAAGTTTTAAAATGTCAGGCGAGTCCCTGGGGATGGATATGCTTTATGTTTTTTATACAGTGAACATTAATTTCAAATGGAAAGGGAAAGCAGTCCTCTGTCGTCCGCCATTTGCTCAGTTTTTCTTACGTTCCGTGTGTCCGCTTTTAACAGGCCCCGTCTCGGGGGAATTGATGTGGCGCTGAGTCAAACAGTCAGGCTCAAGGTAAAAGCAAAGTCCTTGTGAGGAGGAAAATAAAAATTCACCACCCACTTCCGAGAAGCAGCCCTAATCTGGAACATCTGACTTGGGAGTCTGACAACAGATGTCCAAAGCCTACCCCCTCTCTTTCTCCGACGTTTGACCTCTGCAAAACCGAGCTTCTCTGACCGTTACTTTCCCTCTGCACAGGGTTAACAAGGAAATTGAGTTCTTGCATATAAGCTATGTGATATATAGTACGTACATGAGCACACTTACATATATATGTATGCGTATATATGTATTTGTATTTAACACACAGACACACACACACACACATACACACGTACACACACAATCTTCAGGTTGTTGCTTTAAGTCCTAACAGCTTTTCCTTCTATTTAACTTCTGTCATGCATTCCCAGCTTTATTTAACTGTTCTACAAAGGAAGCAAGACGGTCCTGCATTATTCATTCATTCATTCGTACACTGCATACCATGGGGCTATGACATGCTAAGTCCTTTGGGACAAACAGAAAACAAAATGTCCTCTAGAACTGCACAAGCAACAGTCGTGGTCTCTCCCTAAGTTGAATCCTAAATGAAATTCAGAAGCCTTGTTTTCCCAGTTCAGGTGAAGCAGTCCATTTGATACCATGACAATGACGAAGAATAACTGGTGTAAGAGTTATGAGGCCAGACGTCCATGATAATTTGGACTATTGTCCAGCAAACTGTCAGTCCCTTCCTTTTCCACTATGGGCACAGTTTACCTCTCTGTCCCACTGATACTGGTCCAGACCACGAGACTTGCCCAGGCCAACGACATTTAGCAATGCAACGTCAGCAGAGACTCTAGGTGTGCTCACACCACACGGCAACTTGGCTTGGCCCCTACATTTCACTGATGCACCACCATGAGAAGAACATGCTTCCAGAAGCTTCTACTGTGTCAGCCCAGGCCCCGGAACAAACACTCATGGAGCCAACCTGAAGCAAGCACGTAGCCTGGGATCAAGGCAGCTTCCCTTACTTCCGAGACCAGAGCCACCCAATCTAGATCAGCCAAACCACAGTCAGTCTGCTCAATGTGAACAAAAAGACAAGTGGGGTGGTTTCTTATGTAGCAATAGTGTGGAAATAACTGACCAGTGTAAGGTCTAAGCGGATCCCAACCAGAAAACAACCGTCTCATCAAAAGCCATTTGGCACAACTTAACTACTGAAGCATTAAAATGAGATTATGGTACAAAACATGCTTTCCATGGTCAAATCAATCATTCTGTCTCAACTCCTCTATGCTCGGTTTCAGCTCACTCTCTGTATTGAAGGAAATTAACACAAAATAAGTTGATCTTGATGAGTAGGATTCAAATCAATAATGTTAATTGGGCTCCTGAGCATAAGATAAAATGAGTTCAGATCAACAAAAGGTTAATATAACTTTCCCTTCATGCAGCACTACCTATGATAAATCTATACTGGTCTGAAGTTTCCAATTTCATTAACAACACATTTAACATGCTAAAAAGACAGAGAATGTTCTCCTTACATAATATTTTCTCTGGGCCCACCAGCAGGTTAACTCACTATTGCAATGCATATCCAATTAGGTAATTAAATTATACCTAAATAAGCAGGGGATGTACTCAGTGGTGAGCACTTATTTTAAACTTTAATTTTATTATTGTCTTCATGCTCTACGTACTTCCCCCTCCCAATGGCAGTTTATAGAATTACTGGGTATTTTCTTTTACAGCATGTTTCATTCTGACATTATTATCTAGCAAAGAAAAAAAATCACTCAACATTCTTATTGTGCATATACAATACATAGGGAGGCATGAGATGAGCCGCTGCTGTGGATGAAAAGAGATTAAAAAAAAAAAAAAAACACACAACAGTACTGTAAAGTCCTTGTCCTCAAGGGACTTTCAGTCTGTTATGACTTACAAATGACTAGATACCCAGTAAAATACACAACGTAAGTGAGTCATATTCACTGGACAACTGTTGGTTACTCCTCTCTTACCCATCTCCCCTTTTCTTTTCCTAACATTCTCCTAGATTTCCCTAAATTTTGGGGGGTGCAATGGACTCCATTCTCCTGTCCGAGAATGGAGCGCAACTGCCTTACTCCTATTGGCAGAATCCCATTCCCCCCAGCCTGCCACAGTCTAGGAGAGAACCCTTGCTTAGACCATGCCATCTGCTGTAACAAATTCCCCTAGGTTAGGTGGCTTAAATGACAAACTTTTCTTTCTCCCACTTCTGGAGGCTGGAAGCCCCCAAGATCAGGGCACCCACATGGTCAGGTTCTGAGGTTCTGGTGAGAGCCTTCTTCAGGATTGCAGACTGCCAACCTCTCATCATATCCTCAGGGGGCAGAGCTCTCTGGGGTCCCTTTTCTAAGAACACTAATCTCATTCTATTATTGTTATCATTGTTGTTGTTATCTTAGTCACCATACAGTACATCATTAGTTTTTGATGTAGTGTTCCATGATTCATTGTCTGGGTATGACACCCAGTGCACTAATGTCATTCCTGAGGGTTCCACCCTCACAACCAAAAGATCTCCCAAAATCCCCATCTCCTAATACTATCCCATTAGGAGTTGAGATTTCCACTTATGCATTTAGGAAAGGCAAAAACAGTCAGCTCACAGCAGACCCCATTTAGACCTATTTAGCCAATGAAATGCAATTGGGGGAATTTTGTTTGAGCCCTAAGGGAACTGAACTCTCCTGCTAGATTTGAACGAGGATGTACATATTCTTAACTATCTGCAGTCACCTCACCACAGGACAGTGCCTTCGTAGAGGCAGAGCCCCTGAGAAATGGAGAAGAGCTAGATCTCATTAGACTCGGGTTCTGAAACCAGTGCCACCATGAGAACCAACAATGACTCTTTTTGCCTTTAAGACAGTTTGATGAGTTGTTTTTCTTTTTATTCCTGTGCTATGCCACTAAAAACATCTAAACAATAGAACATGCAACAGAGCTCCAAAGAAGGAGAAATCATGATGTACCCAAAAAAAAAAAAAAAAAATCTAAATAAAATCCAAAGAGGAAGCAGGGGTTCTCCTGGGTCTTGAAAAATGGATAAACTCTCAATTATTGAAAAGAGGGGCAGTGGAGATAGGATAGAAAGAAAAAAATAAAGCAAACCAGCCAACCTAGATAATGCAAACAGAATGATGGTTTGTGACCCTGATGAAGTTTATGCTGTTGTTGATGGAATGCCACACGTGTTCAGAAGGCACAGAAAATACTACACATGTCACTGTCTTGTTTAATCCTCACAAATATCCTAGGACGCAGGCATGACCATCCCCAGAATACAGATGGGAAAAGGGGGCCCAAAGAAGTTGTGCAACTTACGCACTGTCACAAAGGATTGGTTTAGCCTCCCACAGAACTGGACAAGAAGGCTGTGTGAGTCTTTGGCAAGTTACGCCAAACTTTCTGAGACTCAGTTTCTCCAAATTAGGTAAAACAGCAAACACCTCTTCGCCAAAGATGTTAGAATGAAGTTAAGAATAACAATTGCTTACCTTTATGCCTCGCACAATGAATATGATCCACGAACATCAGCCATTATTTTTGTATCCCTTTTTTAAAAACCACATTTTAAACTTCCAGCAACCAGAGAGGAGAATCAGGACCCATGGGTGACAATGACCAAGTGGAAGCTTCGGACTCAATGTCAGAAATAGGTTTCGAACATTTAGTGCTTTCTAGAGGCATAACAGAGTGATAGTGAACTTCCAGTTCTAGAAGTTTCCACTCAGAAAAGGAAGAGTCTCTGTTTAAGGACACCATGACAGGGGCTGAGCATAAGAAGCGTGATTTTAAGAATTTTATCCCAAGGGTTTTTTCATCACTGAGACTTTCCACCCTAGGAGAGACCATTATCCTGCCAGTTTAATTTCCAGAGTATCCGAAAACCAAGGATAGAGAACCAGACCCTCCACCCACATCTCTCCAGTCCTCGGTCCTTAACAAGACTTGCAATCACTTACACATTAAAGAACTGTGATACAAATTTGACCGGACTCACTACACCCGCGCTATCCTCCTATACTGTGAAAAGCTAATTTCAGCTGTCACTTACTGGAAGTAAAATGACAAATATCTGTAATATCTGTCAGGTTATGAACACTTTAAAAAGAGTTACGCAGCTGTCAACATTCTGATGACAAGAGAAAAGTCAACGAAGAACAGGAAACAGCACGTCTGTGGAGTACCCAGTTGCCAAACTTCTCTGTGACTTAGATTAATAAAAATCAAATTACCTCCATAAAAAAAAATGCAAACAACAAGGGCTTCTAGAGGAAACCAAAAGAGGCAAATCTGTTAATAATGTTGCCAATGCAATAGATGAGATCGTCAGAATTCGCTTCAACACTTCAGTAAAAAATGACTAATTTTAATAAGGGATGTGAAGTCTTTACTAAATTTCTCTCCACCGTGATGGTGGTGGAATAAATGTGTAAAACCCCAGAAACAGAGTGACCAGTCTTATGGAGAGCTTCTTGTCATACTGGAAAACTACACATAAGTAGGTGACTATGCGTCCCAGGTTGACTGGGAGAGTCCTAGTCTGTATCCTAGTCTGTGTTTTGGTATTATTATAAACAAAGTGTGTTGGTTTGGATAGTAAGTTACTATGGTGTGTATACATGCATATTTTTATGTATGTGTGTGCAATTGTGTGTTCATGTATGCACGTGCATGTATGTATGATTCTGTGTGCACATGTGGGTTTGTGAACTTAATTAAAATTAAATTGTGAATTTAAATAAAATTAAAAGTTAACATGCCATGATACTTGCATATGCTTATATATGAATGTCCATGTGTAGGGAGAACTCATTTTCTTCCATTTCTATAGATCTCGTCTATAGTTTAGCTTTGGGGGACAAACACTACATTTTACAACAAGGATTTCCATTGTTATAAAACACTGAGTATTTGCCATCCAGTTAAAACAAAATGAATAGGAGAGGCAAAAATAACTTCATGTTTTATTCACATTTTTACAAAGTGAGTGCTACCAAGCAATGACCTCTCTGGGAACAGGGATGGGTACCCGATTTTTAGTTTAGAAGGAGGCTTTTTAACTTAGTGGAGAGTTGGTTTCAGTGTAAAACTCTAAACCAAAATTCACGTTGCTCATCATTAAATGATATCTGGTTTTCTAGTATTACTGCTGCTTCTCCGCTATCAGAGAAGGACAACACAGCAAATAAGAACCATCAGTAGGAAAATGAAGTCTCCTCTGCGGGCTTGAGTGAACTATTTTTGCATATGGAAGCTGGCTAGTGCTGCCCTCAGTTCATATAACCATTTTCTCACATGCATTTTTTTTTAAAGTACCTACTCTATGCATTTTTTAGGAATCTACTCTGTGCATTTTTCAGGATAATATACATTGTGGGTTCACTGAACTGTAACTTTTTTTTTTTTTAAAGAAATAACGGAAAAAATCCCAAACATTCAAAATGAATAGGCCTTAATTTTTTACACCTTGATTCATTCCTCCTATGTTTTTTGACCTGGGACATCTGCACCTACATTTTTTTTTTTTCAAGCGTTCATGAAAATTCTCTTCCATCCCTCTCCCAGATTCAAGAAATTAAACCAGATGGGAATCCTTACAGCTAGCAGTGTCACTCTCTTAGGATACCTCCATACCAAGAATATCTAAGCCTCTTCTTGCCTTATAAATTAAGTCATTAACAAATATACACAGTTTGAAGAGGAATGAAATGTTCTGCCACAAATCAAATTCCATGTAGCAGAGGGCACTGGCATTACTCCCATAGAAATAAATAAATTTTGTGACAAACCAACATCTTTTTCCAACACATTCCAGAGATAGCAGGCACTTTTTGGTGTTCCTCATAAATCTGAGAAAATTAAAAGTTAACATGCCATGATACTTGCATTACTAGCTCCAGTGCAATAAATATTCAAATACCAGTAAAGGTAGAGCTGGGGGGCTATGGGGAAAAAACCTCAAGGCTCTCACAGTTTGGGATTTATGGAATAATAGGTGGCAGTGCACGAACAAGAGGAGACCAAAGATGGCAAATGAGCATGTGAAGAGCCACACTTTCCTCATGGGTTGAGATGTATTAATTGGATGCCTGGCTTGGAAGCCACTTTTTTATAAGAAAATTATAGTGACAAGAATGTAGAGAATCATGCCTTTAAGGGAGTTTACTTAAAAGAGACATCATTCAAAAAAGTTAATAAAGAAAAAAAAATGGAAAAATAAAAATTAGAAAAGAGGGTGAAAAAGAGAATGGATAAACAGGGCGCACAGAGTTGTGATTCACAGCCAAATATCATCAGCCAAGGGGGAAAAAAAAATACCCTTTAGGAAAAAATGGGAATTCAATGAACAGCCCCAAAAGAAATGTTGCCCTTGAAATGAAAAGGAATGGTGAATTTGTGCCTGCCTGTTTCAGGGAGCTGATGTGTTATGGCCAGGTGTGGAGAAAAAACAGTTCAGGGTAAAAATGAAGTTCCCCCTCCCAGGAACCATATTTTCAGATGGGAACTAGATATTACAACAATGTCAAAAAATACTAGAATTAAAAGAAAACTCAGATTGTTTTCATCACAACTGTCTTCAGTATTAGAAATTTGTCTTCCAATATCCCACTCAGCTTCTGTCTAGACACAGGCTAGTCGTGACCACAGATTAAGAAGAATGTCCAGAAGACTAAGCAATCTACTTCCTGGAATCAGAGAAGAAAGTACCATCCCTCAAGCCAAGTGTCCAGAAATGGGGCCACAGAACCTGCATAGACACCAGTCTGAGATACAGTAAAGCCTAGAGGCAAAGCCTGGGATCCTTTCCCCAGAAGGAGAACAAGTTTTTGAAGGACTTTAACCCTACCACCATACCTACCAATGACAGCAACAAAAACCTTCCCCTGCCTAGAAGATTCCATGTCGATGAACATTCAGAACCTTCCAAAAGCCTTCCATCTTTGTAACACTCTCCAGTTCAGCAGAGAGAAGAGTGGGTTACCATGGGCCATGGGCCATACTTTGAGAATCAGTGTTCTAAACTACTGAGGCAGGGGGCAGAAAGAAACACTGGGCCTGGACAATTATGCTTACATCAGTTACTTTGAAAAGTATCTAGGAGGCTTCCATAAAATGAAATGAATATAGCTGTCCTTCAAGAAAAATCAAGAGCTAGAATGAGATCTTAAAAATCAGCTGGTATGATGGGTGGCTTTTCAAACTACAGGTCATGATCAATGAGACTCTGTGTGTGTTTGTGCTGGATTACAAAGTTAAAACGTTTATCTGTATGAGATGTGTAGTTTAAAAAAAAATGTTTGAGCAACAGTTTCCTGGTACAACCTTTTCATTTCACGAACAGGTCCCCTGCAAACCAGGAAGAAGACATAACATGTCCAATGTGAGAGAACTGGATACATTCAGGAGGAATAGACCCAGCCTCCTAGAACTGCTCCAGGCTGCCTTTGTCAAATTAACTCTATAAAAATCTTCTAAGCCACTCAGGCTGCATATGTATCCTAATCCAAAGGACCTCTGGTCATAGTCTGAAATCTTCTTCCAGAGCCATCCTTGGGTCAAGTCCCTACCCACCTGCCATAGGAATCCCCATTAGCCTAAGCTGCAAGTGACCAAGGTCTCGCCACCTTTTGCGAGAGGATTTTGATGAATCATCAATTCTTCTGGATCCATGGGCAACATTTCACAGGAGAGAAGAGCAGTTAGCAAATGTTCAAACTGAGATCCAGCTTGCACACCACTTCCAGGGTTGAATAATGTATTTGCTCCAAGTAAAAGGCTTTGCCTTCATTTGTGTCTGTTGTGCCTATTAATAGTAGACTTCATTTGAATTCCATAGCTCCCTCTGAAAACCACTCTGAGTTTAACAGGACCGACGTAAGAGTAAGATCCCACCACCATTGTCAAGGACTGAAAATTATGATGAATACACAAGCTTGCAACCAAACCAACACCGATTTATCCCTCCCAACTATGTGGAAAGGAAAACGCTGTTACACAAACTTGCCAGCTCTTCCCGTATAAAAAGAAGATGTCCTCATGGTGACCTGACAGAGACTATGATGAGACTTACACATGGCAGACATAACCCTTGGCTGACCCATCCCACCTACTGCCCACCCGCTGAAATAGGATGCAGAAATAGGATGCCTTAGCCCAGAAACTTCTGACCACAGATCCTCAACAACCATCAGTTCCACACCTCTGCGGAGTTAATAAAACCAAAGGCAAAAAGTCAAGGAAATCCTGACCCATGAGATTCCCTCCCTGATTACCATAAAAGTATCATCATTTGGGCTGTAACCCCAGAATGGCAAGTGCTTCTAAGTGCACAGGAAGGGACAACTATCTGAGGCAGGGGGGCCTCCTTAAGGTTAACTTTATTCAAGACAGAAGAGTCAAACAGCAACATTCAATCACTGAGTGAGGACACTTATTTAGATAGAGATAATATTCCCTAAGGAAAAAAAGAAAAATGAAACTCTAGGTTCTCCATACATTTATCTATCTGAACAAAGCCACGAGAAGAAACTTGCATGAGATGTAAGAAATTGGAGCTTTCAAACACGCTGTTTCCACCTTATCATTCTTATCTGCTATAAAAAAAATACAAACAGCTGCATTTAAAGATAAGGTGTTGTGTATGTTGCCCAGATGTTTCTGAAATCCGTTCCCTGTTGAACTTATCTCCCCACAACTAAAGACACCTCTAATCTTTTCTAATGGCTTAATCAAATGAAATAAATGGTCTGGCATAGTATCTTCTTTAAAACTTACCCTATGAGTTGTGTGCACACCTACGCTCACCACGTGCACACAACACACAACAGCGGGGATGTTTTTAAATATTTATTCAAGGAAAAGCTAGCACCAGCTCTAAAGCATTACTCACATAATATATTTTCTAAAGGACCAGAAGCTGCAAAATAAGTCAGTTACGATTTCCAAATCATGTTTCTTTTTAGGTTCCTAATCCTCAAACTTCACACTTTCTTCACAGAAGCTGACAATTCCTTTCATTCATTACTCCAAACATTTATTCCATTCCTACTATGTGTTGGGCAATGCGCTAAAGAACAGAGCAGAGAAAATAAATAGGAAATTAATATGAATAGGAAGTTAGAGAACAGTTTGAGAGGTAAAAGATGGAAAGTTGCAAAGAAGGGTTGCATAAAGGGTGAGGAAAGAGAATAAAGAAAGAATATTGACTATCTGTCCAAATGAGGTCCCAGCCCCTAGTAGCATCCCCAGACACGAAAGGTCAGAGTGCAGAGAAAAAATATTCTACACCCAATTTGTTACCCTTTTGTGAGCTGGTTTCACATTTCTGCTCCGCAATTTATCATTCTGGAACACAGAATTGAGAGTCAAAGGGTCCTTAGAGAATACAGGGGTTTATATCCATGTTTTGTCCCCAAGACGAGGGGCCACCAGCGGGCAGGGTCCAGGTCTACCAAGAGTCTCAGAACAGACCCTGTCCTGTACAGGCACTGAGCATGGGCTTTCGTCATTCAACAATTTGTGTTTATTGAATCACAAAGTCAAGATACACAATACCAAATATTATGTCTGCTTTCTCAGCTGAAAAATAAAGGTTTTAAACCAGGTGACCTGCAAGGTCTTTTCTAGTTCTGACCGTTTACGTGGCAAGGCCTAAGCAATTTTCAGATTTCCCCTTATCCCAAACTTTCAGTGGGGGAGGAAGCTTAGATGACATGGCATGGCTCTAAATGGTTTTACCTGCAACCCTATAAGCCACTCACAAGATTCCATAAAACATACCCTTAAACGAAATGGGAAATCCAGCAAACGCTTTTTTTTTTTTTAATGCATATACCGGAAGCATGTGGCTTCTGTCGGCTTCTTTGAAGCGGGGCTCGATCCCAGGACCCTGAGATCACGACCCGAGCCAAAGGCAGAGGCATTAACCCACTGAGCCACCCAGGCACCCTGCGATTATAGTCTTTTTAGGCAAAAAGGCAAATAGTGTGTATTATCAGGCAACCCCTTTAATGGAACTAGGAACCATCAAAAGCCAATGGTGGAAAGAAGAAAGACAAGTAAGCATCATAGGGAAGAAAAGAACAGAAGGCCCTGGCGGTTGGAGCCTAACAGTTTCTAGAGAAAGAAACCATACCTCAAAGGAGAAAACCAGCGCCTTCCAAAGAGAAATCGTCTGTATCACTCTAGTCTTTACCCACAAAATCTCAAAGTCCCCATGCCCCACTTGCCCAAATGCTCCTCCTTTGAGGCTTGTCTACGAAAACTATGGAGCTCTCAAAAGGCCACTCAGCTTGGAATAAAAACATTCTTCCCTGATGACCACACAAGAAAACAAAATAACCTATTTAAGATTATGCTAATAAAGTTATAACCCATCAATTTGAAATCCCTTCAGACATGTGTTACTTTCGAGTTTCTTCTGGGTTTCTGTCCCAGAGTAGCCTGAGGGAAATGGAGCCATCACAAATGAAATAAGGGGTCTACCTAACCCATAAACCAAGAGGGTGTTGGAAAGTTCCTTCTTGCGAATAACAAAAAATTAACGAGATGGAATCAAAGGGCAGCTGTGGAGTAGAGAAAGTCCTTTTTAAAACATGATTTACTTCTGAAACCTTTATAATCTCTTTATTGCACAAGGAGTCCATGTAAAACCGTGTCCTCTTGAAAGAAAAGTGAGACAGGAATATTCAAGGGAAGAGGCACAGAACACAGGGTTTTGGCTTGCAGGTCTGTTTGGTAAAGGAAGGCACACGATAATCCACAGGATCAAAGAAAACTCAGTAGGAGGAGCTGTCAGGGGAATCCTGGCGGACAACAACCAGAGTCATGACTAAGGATCCTGGCACACTTCAACACTAACTACCCCTCCACGCATCAGGCAGCAGCCAAGTCCCTAAAGCCAAAGGACTAGACTGTTTGTAGGTACTGAGGCTACATGATAGGAACACAAAGTTTCATGATACAATTCCCCCTAGCTTGCTTTTAGACATTTTTTCTAAAGATTTTATTTATTTATTTATTTGACAGAGATCACAAGTAGGCAGAGAGGCAGGCAGAAAGTGAGAGAGGAGGAAGCAGACTCCCTGCCGAGCAGAGAGCCCGATGAGGGGCTTGATCCCAGGACCCTGAGATCATGACCTGAGCCGACTAGCTTGTTTTTATGTTTGAAGATTCTGATAATAAGTTCAACCTGGAAAAAAAAAATTTTTCAAATATTAAAGAGCCAAAAATCTCCCCACTTCCTTCTTGGAGAATGGAGTCAGGCCAACTCTGATCTCAGACCCCTGTAAACCTCTTCACGTCCTACGCCACTACCACCACCACAATAACAGGACCAGGGTTAGCAAGTTATGTCCGAGAAGGCCCAAGTGGACTTGCTCCCCTGAGTATCTCACATAAAGTTCCCAGGTCTCCAGGGAAGAAAAGAGGTCACCGAGAGGTGGGATGGGCACATGCAGATCTGTAGGCAAGAGCAGAGAAAGCGGAGGAGTCCAGAGAAGCCTGGTTGCAAGCGCACAGAATTCCCCACAGGCAAAGGAGACCAAAATCCTCACCGACAGGCCAGGCTCACTCGCTTGTGCTCCTCCATGTCAGAAGGAGGAGAAGGGACCTTTTAGGCATTCTTAACCTCCGCTCTCTCCCCTCTTGTTTAGCCGGATTTCAGATCTCTGCAAACAAAACGAGCCTCAATCTACGACCAGGAGGGGAGCAGAAAGAACTAATCTAGTGACCCAAGAGTATGGAGCTGGAGAAATCAGCACCTAAAAGCAGGGCTGCCTGTTTCCCCTAGAGGCCTGCTGGGAGCCAGGAGAGAAGGAGGAATGGAGGAGGCTAGGAAGGCAGGCTCTCTGCAGCCCTTCTTCCTACCAGGAACACTCCAGCATAGCCACACCTCTCACTTTTTTTCAAGCCTCACAATTTGGAGGCAGAACTTAACAAGGGAAATTTATGCAGCAAATGGAAACAAAAAAGCTAGTAATGTTTTCCCACTTACCTTTTCTTCCCAGTTCTATTGAGAAATAATGGACATACATTTCTGTAAGTTTAAGGCCAACCACAGCATGGTCTGATTTCCATACATTGTACAATGATAACCACAATAGGGTCCACTAACCTCCACCTTCTCCATTCATTGTGGTTTGTTTTTTTTTTTTTTGTACATGTAATGTTAATTTTAAAGGTAAGATAATGAAAATATAAGTTGTTCCACAGTATACTAATATATTATATATTGGCACCTTTCTAGGTCAATATACATGTATTTCACTCATTTTTAAATGGCTGTATCATCTTTCATATAACTGATACACCATAATTTATTTCAAGCATTTCCTTACTGTTAGGTATTATATCAGGAGTCCCATAACATGTCCCCTCAGGCCACCTCTGATTTCATCTGCACTAAAATGGACAATTCCATACAAATGCAGAATCAGTTTAATCTGACAGCATGCTTGTTTTGGAGTGTTTGTTTGGTTTTTTTAAACATTCATGGCATTTTATTTTTGGGATGTTTGGACAGAATAGACTCCTCCTTTCCATACCTGTGCACACCTCCTTGCTACTGCTTTGTTATTTTAACTGTGACCACTCTGTGGACCTCCTCCCCGATTAACATTGTCGACTACCGCATAGCTCGCCCAAACACCACTGCTTAACTACAAGAGGGCCACTCAAGGACTGGGACCACCTCCTCCAACTGTTTCAATCTGTTTCCATCCTAGTTCTCAAGACACAGCAAGTGCTTAATAAACATTTCTCCATTTATTTTTAAAGAGAAAAAAAAATAGAAAGATTTGCTGTGGTTAAGGGAAGAGAAAGTGATAACAAGAAAGATCTTCAAGTCTTCTGCCCTGTGCGGCTTGGGCTTCTACAGAAAGAGACCCTGCACGTTTCAAAGTCACTTTAGAGCTTACAAAGTAAACACGCATTCCAAGTTACTCCTTTTTTGCTAATAAAGGAGATTTCTCTTTCCTGCCTAAAGGTCATTTATACCCTTGATATTCTGAGAACAAGCACCCAGTGACCAAGTGGGGACATTATGGTGAGGTTTTATAAAGAGGCAAATATTGTTCCTACTATCACACCAGATCTATAACATCAGACAATGTTTCATTAGCTAACAAGACATTTGCTTTCAATGAATGAAAACTATAATAAAGAGTTGCTATATTTTAAAAAGTAATGAATGTAATTTTTGCTCTATTTTATGTCACTATAAAAAAGGGCCTTAAGTGTACTTCTCATCTGCTCCTCTTCTTTAACTACCATAATTTATGCAGATAAATGTTGGATGAATTGCATCAAGAACACTACTCAGATTGCTATCCATAAAAGTACTTAGCTATCATTTTCTTTTTCTCCTATTTATATGTCTTTGTATTACAAAAATCAAGTTACCAACATTAAAAATGATATATTGTCACCAAAAGTACTGAGGCATAACACTGGATAATAAATGATTAGTCTTTGAAGGTTAAGACCAAGTTTAAGAGATAGCAAAGCGTTTGTTGTGGCGGACCCTTTCCAAACTGCAGTTGATAGAGGGAAGCTTACAAGTGACAAAAATTGACACCGTGCTAACACTATCAGCCTGCAGATTTACTGCAAAACCCTAACGTACTGTCAAGGGCAGATCAATGTTTGTGATAATTCACAAAATAATTTGGCTTTACATAATAGACATAACATTATATGACTTAGAAATGCAACCCTTGGTGTCTAGATGCAAACATGGGGAGGCGGCTACTGGCTTCTCCACCCTTGCCAGAACCTCAGCCCCTCCAGGGCTCAGGCTGAAGGAGGAGAACAGGCTCCCTCAAGGGGATTCTCACCTTTCCTGTTTTCTCACCCACCTACCGCAAAGAACTTCGTAGGGAAAAAGATCTGTCCTCTGAGAAAGCACTGCTCCCTCCCTCATTATTTCCAAGAACAGAACCCAACACTAACAGTATGACAGAGTAAGAGCCAATTTACATGCGTGGAAATGGAAATGATACCAGTCCACACATGAAAAGACCTGCCAAACCAAAGATGTCTTTGTGGGGATCCCAAATGCTGTATAAGGACCTAAACACATGGAGCAGAGAACGCTAGGAGTTGACAGCACGCTGCTTGTCAACACTTTACACTAAAACAAAAGTCCTTGAGTGCTAATACATTGCTTAAGCCCTTATGTGCCTTAAGAGATATTTACAAACTTGGCCCACCATTTAATCCTAACCCTATGACGGGCAAGAAGGAATCTACTAGACTCTAATCCCATGGGGGCAGGGAGCAGACCACTTGGCATATAGTAGATGCATTTTACCTATTTGTTAAATAAATTAGCAAAGCAGCATTTTCCAACTCCTTTATTCCCAGGAGTTCCCACATTACTATTCTCCCTATCCTCATGCTGGAACACTTGAAGAAGGTTGACGTAATCTACTTTATTAACTATGCATTGTTAGATCACCAGTTAAAAGTTCATACTTCAATGAAGTTTAGTACAAAGGTTCCTATTCCTTTCAGTAATTCCTTCATGGGGAAAAAATTTATTGAGCCCCTAACTTTATGTAAGGCGTCATTCCAGGAGTTCAGGATATATCTACTGGGGGCGGGGGTTGGGGGGGTGGGGACACAGACCAAAAAAAAGCCCCGAATTCATAGTATATGCATTTAGGAACTAATCTAAAAATACCAATATAAATCACTGACCCCACCAATAAAGGTATACTGATGGCCTGCAAAGGCCACCAGCACTTCCTCTGCCTGTGATCATCCCACACACTGATGATCGATTAGGGCACACTCTCCAGGAGGCAAGACTGAGGAGCCTCGGTACAAGCATCCCAGGCAGCCGCTTCTACGTGAGCAAGATGGCATGCATTTACCAAGATACCATGCAAAGTAGGAAACATATGAGGCATAGATTCAGCCCACAATACACTTCGGGTCTACTTGAGGAAAAGAGCCTTTCACAAAAAATAGTAATTCAGCCTGATACAAGGCGTTGCAGGGGTTACTGCAAAATAATTCAGACAAGAATGGTTTAGATCACAGGTAGGGCTGGAACCACCAACGTGCTGCTCACCTTTCAGCTGTGCGGCCCTTCTTTTGAAGCAATTGCCACTACAGCCCCAGGAGAGGCTCTTGACGTGTTGTATACAATTCTGATTTTAGAATTAACAAAGGGAATGGAGGGGACAGGTGGTGATATTAGTGGTATAGTTTTTTTTTTAATTTTTATTTTTTTATTAACATATAATGTATTATTAGCCCCAGGGGTACAGGTCTGTGAATCGCCAGGTTTACACACTTCACAGCACTCACCATAGCACATACCCTCCCCAGTGTCCATAACCCAACCACCCTCTCCTTACCCCCCTCCCCCCGGCAACCCTGGGTTTGTTTTGTGAGATTAAGAGTCTCTTACGGTTTGTCTCCCTCCCGATCCCATCTCGTTTTATATTGTTTTTAATGGACCAAGGATGGGCTTTCTTCTCACTTATCTACTCGTAACAACCTGCCCCAAGTTAGCATTAATGGTAAAAGAAAAAATCCTACTTTAAAGACTGCACAGGAAAGACATTCTAATTAAAGACATTCTAATTAAAAATAAAAGTAGTAAGTTTCTTCATCTGTTGTTCTTTTTTTTTTTAAAGATTTTATTTATTTATTTGATAGAAAGAGATCACAAGTAGGCAGAGAGAGAGGAGGAAGCAGGCTCCCTGCTGAGCAGAGAGCCCTATGCGGGACTCGATCCCAGGACCCTGAGATCATGACCTGAGCCGAAGGCAGCGGCTTAACCCACTGAGCCACCCAGGCACCCTCTTCATCTGTTGTTCTAACAAGGAATTCGTACCAGGTACCCATGGTTCTCTCCTGCTCTCTGATTCTAAGCAACACAGGCGCTAAGGCTCCATTAACCAAAGTAAATTTCCACATCCAAGCATACCACTCCTCTTCATCTCCATCCCAGCCACCTTCCGGAAAAGAGGCAGTTACCTGCATTTAATATGCGTAACTGACTGAGCCAACCAGTACTTATTTCCCAAGCCAGGACCTGTGGATATATCCTTGGGAATTTACAGACATGAGAAATTGATATTTTTAGGTATAGGTCTTAATGATAAGCCTAAAAAGTCAGTCCATCATTATTTGGTTTAATTAAAAGTACAGGAAAAGAGAGGGGCCTGGATTCAGAGATGCTAAGAACTCTATGGGCTCTGACTTTTTAGGATTTAACTATACAACCCAACTCCCAAGGGCTGGGCAAACAAGAAGCAAGAAGGGAGCGTGGGTGTTGGACTGTTGCAGGTCTCTACAGTGGTCAGAACGGTCCCACCAATGATAATCAGAAACGCCCCTCACTGGAGCCTTCATCTCTATGTAAGATTTTTTTTTTTAAGTAATTTCATTGCTGTATATACATAAATAAATCTGGACCATCTGCCTTTAAAAACACCATATCACAGAGTAATGCCATGCAAACTATTCTGGCTTTTGCACCTGTTTTATTCTTAATGTGCAGATCAGCACGTTGGCCTATTGTATCAAAAGAACAACAAGCTACCAAAACACTGAGCTCTTACTGGTTTCATTATAGCTGGTAACTTTCTCTTGCCTGAAAATTCACAATTGAAAGATTTTTTTCATTTGCATTAGGTTTCAGTTTTCTCAAACTACTAAGTAAATTGTGACTGTATTGACCTGACACCAAGAAAACGATAATAAAAGTGACAGTGTACCACATCTATAATCTCCTGTTTGAAATCTTTCTAGATTTTATATATTCACACATACACTATATATATATACACATATAAAATATATATATATATATATAAAATATACACATACACAGATACATTCACACACAGATAAATATCTGTGTAGGCGTGTATATACACATAAATTCAGTTTTTCAAAATGTAGGAATTTAATATGGTGTCTCTGCTCTAGATGAGCTAACAATCCTAGCAAGTGTTCATGTTTCTAAAGTGAAAGATAGGGATAGTCATACTCCAAAAAAAATTTCAGATAATGTAAAATCAGGACTCTCATACAAATTTAAAATGAACACAGGTAAATTATTTAACAAAATTCATAAGTGAATCAACCAGTAAGATGTACCAGTTCGAAGGAGAATTCCAAGCACCACACATATACAAATAATCAGGAATGCTAAAACGATTTTACAAATAGATACAAAACTGGTAACCACAGGGATATAAACAGTTGCACAATACAGGACAATTCATTTGCATGTCTATGGGAAGGAATTATTGGTATTATTATCAGTTTCTCACAAGTTATTTTACAAAATAACTCAAAGACAACAACAACAGGCACAGATAATCCAGAAAGACGCCTTCGACAAAACACACAGGAATTTTTGTTGCCAAAGTCGTTCACAGCTTTTCCTAACATTACTAAGTGTGGTAGAGAAAGATTATAGTTTCATATTATTTCAGGTCAGACTTAGTTTCAAGGTAGTCCACCATAAATTTATTTTTAAACCTTCATTTCCAGAACTTTGGGAGTTTTGTCAATGTCTCATTAAGATCAAAGGGTCTCTTATTCCTTTAACCACAGTACCTTCTGATGGTTCCTCTATGAAGACCTGACATGTAGTGGGGGCAAATGTTAAGGAATGAGGACAATCCCTCCTACCAATATCATGGCACGTTACAATGGAAAGAACACCAGTCCAGTCCAGCAGCTGACTGGGTTGCAGCCCCACCTGTCACATTACTCAACTCAGACAAATCACAGGTCCTCTCTAGGACTTGGTTTCCCCCCCATCAGTAAATAGATCTCAACAGTCCCTTCATATTCTAAAAGGCCAGCATTCTACCACTGAAAACACACCTTAGAGACCATGACTTGGCATAAGAAGAAACTTCCAGTAAGTGTCAGATAAAGAAACTTCAGGTTCCTCTCCTCCATCCAATCCCAATGCAAAGACCCATTCTGCTCTGGAGGGGTTTCTTTCATTCAGTCCAAATATATGTTCAACTCCAGCTCCAATAAATAGTACTTGGGTGACTCTGAGCAAGTTACTAACCCTCTTGGAGCCTTAATCTCCATGTCTGGAAATTGGAAATAAAACTCCAATAAAACTCGGGACACCTAGGTGGCTCAGTTGGTTAAGCGGCTGCCTTCAGCTCAGGTCATGATCCCAGCATGCTGGGATTGAGTCCCACATCAGGCTCCTTGCTTGGCAGGGAGCCTTCTTCTCCCTCTGCCTCTAGCCTGCCACTCTGTGTGCTTGTGCTCTGTCTCTCTCTCTCTCTAACAAATAAATAAAATCTTTAAAAAATAAAAAAAAATAAAATCTCTAAGAGCTGCTGGGCCTGACTCTCCCTACTTTCCCTTCTAGTGGTTCCACTTTCACATTTCCCCTCAAGATTACTATATACAGTGGATATTCTTAAGAATTTATTGTTGAGGGGCACCTGGATGGCTCAGTCATTAAGCGTCTGCCTTCAGCTCAGGTCATGGTCCCAGGGTCCTGGGATCAAGCCCCACATCGGGCTCCCTGCTCAGCAGGAACTCTGCCTCTCCCTCTCCTACTCCCCCTACTTGTGTTCCCCTCTCACTGTGTCTCTCTCTAATAAATAAACAAAATATTTTTTAAAAAAAATTTATTGTTGAGGGATACCTGGGTGACACAGATGGTTAAGCATCCAACTCTTGATTTCAGCTCACGTCATTATGTTAGGGTCCTGGGATCACCACTATGTACGGCTCCATGCTCAAGCAGAAGTCCACTTTAGATTTTCTCTCTCCCTACTTCCCTCTCCCTCTGTCCCATCCCTACACTCTCTAAAATAAATAAATAAATATTTTTTAAAAAGAATTTAAAGTTGAATATACTTTTTCCCAGATATTCAGGTAGATTTTCAGTATGTATATCGCATTTCCTCAAAATCAAGTACCAAGCCTTCAACTTTGTTTCACATTGCCATAGTGTTCCAGGTATTTTTGCCTTTTCGCATTCCTCTACCCTGAAAGAACAAACCTCCCTGTCCCTTTCTTTTCCTCATTTCTCCAATGCATCCTCCAAACCCCAGCTCAGAAATTCCTTCCCCCATGCATACCTCCCTGATGCCCTCAATTGGGTTAGTGTCCTTAGTAGAGCTCCCATAAGCACCTTGCATCCCTTCCTTCCCAAACCCTCCTCCCACATCACAGAACACAGTATGACACAAGTCCAAAACCACTAGGCTCTCTGTCAGAACATGAGTTCCTTCAGGCAAGTCAGAACACCACCCACGTTTGTATTCCTAGTACCAAGCCTAGTGCCTGGCATAGAGTTGGTGCTCAACATTGATGCTTGCAGATGGGAATGCAGTTCCCTCTAGCACCTAATACAGGAATTTCTCAATTATATATTAATAAATGATGCTACCATGTGACTATACAAAGACGTTTCTGTCACTTAGGGTCTGTCGATGTCAGTATAGGAAAGGAAAGTTGTACATGGTTTTGGACCACAGTGGGAAGGCTGGTACAAAGAGGGGACACATAGGATCCAATGAGCTCATGGGTAGAACACGAGTCAGTGGTCTAAACTAAGCACAGAAACAGCTACATTAGCTAGAGTGGAGGCTGGACTAAGTCCCAGAGATTAGAAGAGAACAGCATTGGCCAAAGTATATTTTTTGGATTATTAGACCCATAGGAAGGTCCCTGATTAAAAAAAAAAAAAAAAAAACTCGCAGGACTAGATCAGTGGGTGAGACTATATACCCTCCTCTTAGACATATGAGGTACACCTGAGTACATCCCATGTTAACACAAATACTGAATTTTGTTCTACTTGGAATTTCCACCACAGTCCTCACCACAGATACTATAAGAAGGAAGGATTCTATTACACCATGCTGTTGGGACCATGGGTCAGAAATGAGCCCAGAGTTAGACCTACAAAGAAAACACAGCTAACAAAGCTCACCCAGGCACTGAGTGGCAGACTGAGCCAACAGACGAGAACCAAGCCAAGAAAGCCAGAGACAGGACAAGACGGGCAAAGCCCCATCCAAAGCAGTTAACCTGGTATCGTAGAGTACCCTTCTCCATAGACTGTGGGCATCTCAGGGCAGATGCCCTGCTTAGGTTATCACTTTGTCTTCAGAGCTTCAACAAGATAGTCTTTCTGATACGGCTCCAGAGATCTACAGCAGCTAGAGCATGAAAAGAGCCAAGCTGAGCAAAACAGACGGAAGGTCCTACACTGTGGTTCACAACCCTGATGAATGTTAAAATTACCTGGCGTACTACCTTAGGAATTCCAGATTTCCTAGGCTCCCACCCCAGGCCAACTACATTAGATACTGATAACCAAGAAATGGACAGCCGAGAAATCCCTCTTTGCTAGACAGGGGGCTTTGATAAGTAAGCTTCCTATAGCATCCTCTCCCACCATAGCAAATCTGGCCTCCACTAAAGGAAGCAGCAGAGCCCTGGCCCAACGAGAGCCAAATCCTAGTGACAATTCCCCACAACTCCACCCCTGTCCCAAGGGTTCGCTATGAAAAGTGCCACAAACTTCCCCCAGAAAGTGCCACTCTAGCCTTTCCTTAAAAATAGCTTGGCTTCCTTGGAGGGGTCAGACGCATGGCCTTCAGAGGGAAAAGCATAAACACAACTCTTGCCAAACCAGGCTCTCAACACTTAAATCGGCTCGCTCTCAAGTCCGCACAAAGTTCCAAGAACAAGGAGAGTCTTCTATAAAGGGTTTAACAGCAGACCCTGGTTATGCAAGGCGTCCAGATCTAGCTCTCAAAATGCTTCATGTTCAGAAGTTCTGATTAATGATTACTTTACCGAACCAAAGTGAGTTATGTACTTCTGTCATTTCGGCCAGCATCTTCTCCAAGCTGCCAAAAACACGAGCTTACCCAAATACCAAAACTATGTAGGAAGGCTACAGAATGTCCTCACCAGAGACAAGACAGAATTTTCACTTCATAAATCAACAACAAACTCTGAAAAGGCAGCCAGTTGAAAAGACAAGCTACCCTGATGAAATATTTTCTTAATTCACCTCATTCAGGGTAATTGATTTTTTTTTTTTTTTTTACTTCACGAACAAGTAATTTTTAATGTAAATAATAAAGTCAGTTAACCGTGTACTCTTATTGCATGTGGAATGACAAAGTTTTTATCTGAATTAATTAGGTGATTTTTCACTAATACAGATTTGTTGCTTTTACTTAAGACTTTGTTTTTAATCAAATCCCTTCTTGCCCTGACCCTCTCACCCTGCTCTTAGCTGAAATGGAAAGCAACGAAAGTTAGTTAAAATGTGTTTTCCTGTGTGCTTCTTTCCAAATGATTACAATGGCAAAACCCTTAGCATCAGTACAGAACCTACCCAGCCTCCCTCTGAGCATGTAGTATGCAAATCCCAGGCCCTATTTAGAATGTGTTTTGGGGTATCTGGGTGGCTCAGTTGGTTAATCATCTGTCTTCAGCTCAGGTCAAGGTCCCAGGGTCATGGGATCAAGCTCCACATCAGGCTCCCTGCTCAGTGGGGAGTCTGCTTCTCCCACCACCCCCCACCCAGCCACCCAACCCTGCTCATGCTATATCTTTTTCTCTCAAATAAATAAATATAATCCTTTAAAAATGTGTTTCACATTTATTTCATCCCTGTATCATCACTGTTGGATGCGTCAACCACAATTCTAACATGCACATTATTGCCATACAACTTTGCACATCACAGTTCCTGGGTTTTTTGTTTTTTTTGTTTTGTTTTGTTTTGTTTTTTTAAAGATTTTATTTATTTATTTGACAGACAGAGATCACAAGTAGGCAGAGAGACAGGCAGAGAGAGGGGGGAAGCAGGCTCCCAGCTGAGCAGAGAGCCGGATGTGGGGCTCAATCCCAGGACGCTGGGATCATGACCCGAGCCAAAGGCAGAGACTTTAACCTGCTGAGCCACCCAGGCGCCCCCCCAGTTCCTGCTTTTAAGAATAAAATTAATGACAGTGGGTAAAAACTCAAGCTGTTTTGCCAGAGAGGGCAAATTCTTCCCCTTTAAGAGAAGAGCATCCAAACTGGCAAAAAGAGGAGACCCCCAGTTTATATTCCCCCCCCCCTTGTCTTATCTCTAGGCTTCCCATCCTAATCAGGAGGCAAAAAGAACAGAGCTGATGGGGGGCAGGAGACAAAATTACTTCCACATCCTGTAATTTGTCTGGTATATTGGAACTGAGGAGCAGGCTCATGAAACACACACCGCAATCGTGTTTTTTTATTTTATTTTAACATTATTACTTTACTTTGGAGCACTTTTTTTTTTTCCTGGAGCAAAACGTTTTCAGCCATTTTAAGTGATTTTTTTTTTTTTTACAAAGTTCAATGAAAAAGCAAAAAGTCCCCATTTCACCCTCCATGTGAAAGGCCAATCTTTATATCATGTGTATCATTTGCCCAGAAAAGGGTACCACGTGTGTGCATGTCTGTGTCACTTCTGTGAAAATTGTTTCCATGCACCAAAATCTTATTGGTCTAGCCAAAGGGGTAATAAAACACAAATATGTGTCATCCTCCTGGAGGTTACATGGATCAGCAGCATCTGTGTGTCCCATGGGACCCTGTTAGGGAGGCGTGGTCTCGGGTCGCAGCCGGACCTCCTGCATCAGGAATCTACACTTTATCAGGGTCACCAAAAGATGCACATGCACTGCATAATGTGAGAAGCACTGATCTAGTAAAAACAAAAACAAAAAACAAAACAAGAAAAAACAAAAAAACCTCCCACTCAAGGTACACAGCATGTTCTCTCCGAAGTTCACCCTGCTTCTGCTCAGATCCTTCCAGAGTCTAGGGGTGCAGGACTGTAAAACCCTAGTGGAGGCCTTTGTGGTTTTCGGCAGAGTCAAGCAGTCATTCCTCAAACCAGGCAGCAAGGGAGGACAGGCAGGGAGAAGCGCTGAGAGGGGTGGCGGCAGGAGTACACACACCCCCCCCCCCCCCCCCCCCCCCCGCAGCCCGTGTGTCTCAACACAGCAGAGTCATTAATTAAGATGCGGCCGGCTGCTGGCGTAGCAGTCACTCTGGCGTTCCCTGTCTGCTTGGGACTGGCGTGAGGTGTGAGAATCTGGGTAGCCTTCTCCATGGCTCTGCCCCGCTGGCGTTGATTGTGTATGATTAATGATTTAAAGGAATAAAAAGAGAAAGGTCAACTTCTGAGTTCAAGACAGAGCAGCTACATAGGGAGTAATTAAGATACTTGTGTAAGCATGATTAATAAGCACAAACTGGCACTCTGGGCAGTAAACAAGACACAAGCAGATGGTTAGCATGGAAAAGGTTTTTTTTTTTTTTTTCCCCCTTTCCTAAAAGCAATTTTTCAGCAGCTTGAAGCTTGGCTGGTGAATTCTTTTCCTCCCCCCACCAAGTCTCAAAAAACTCATTATCTCCACATCCTTTAAAAAATAAAATAAAAAATAAAATAAAAAAGTGGTGAACCCCTTTCAAGTCTCACTCATTCTCTCTTTCAAAAAAGATACCTTATTATTTTATTTTATTTTTACAGATAACTAGAGTTTGCTTGTAAAATGGATGCAACTCATCTTTGTTTCTCGCTGCCTTTTATGTCAGGCGTCCCATGCATTGCCAAGCCTGACAAGGTGGTTCACTGCAGAGTCTTTTAACTCCCACCCACCACTTCTCCCCCCCCCCCATCCTGTGATGGGCAGAACAGAGGCATCAATGGTGGCATTTCTGGAGAGTGCTGGCAGGCAGGTGTCAGAGCCGTCCGGCAGGCGCCCCTCACGAACACTAATCAGCCCTGGTGTTCTTTTACAATCCATATCTAATTCGCAAGTTTCATTCTTTCTGAAAAACAATTACTAGGTTTTGAAGTTCATTGTGCATTTACTCAACTGTCTCTTCACATTAACGTAAAGTGGGAACAAGAGAAAATAGAGTCAGCAGGGAAGGGACATCAAAAGATGTTAAGAGTGGATGAAGGCTTTATTTTAAGAGTAATATAATTACAGATGTGTGCACTATTTTACAATAAATGAAACACAAAAGGTGTATCCCTGTACTTTCAAGATTGTGTGTGTGTGTGTGTGTGTGTGTGTGTGTGTAGAGGCAAAGAGACACAGACCACGAGACATAGAAGAGAGACACTCAGATGTACACTTTCCTGTGGGGATGGGAAAAGAATAAGAGAGACAGGTCATTTAGGACTTCAGAAAGCAAAGATTTTCCCAGGATCAGAAGAGTAAGGTATGCACCCCAACTAGCAAAGAGGAAAACAAAATAGTAATTTATCAGTGACAGAGCAGGTAGACTTAGTGAGGGAAGGAAAGGAAAGGACAGAGAGAAAAAGAAATAGAGAAAGAAGTGGGGAAGGAAGGAAGGGCAGAGAGAGAACAAAGAGAAACGGAAAGTGGGCTCTTAAGCCAAACTGGACAGGGAATCGGCATACTTGACGAAGAAAGCACCAGCGACCTGGAGTCCTCCCAAATTGCAGTTCTTAAACTTCCTAAAGACCACGATGAGTTCCTAGCCCCTGGACCACTGTCACCCACTGTGAGGATGACCGGTCCTTGACAGACCCAGAAATGCACTTTGTACAGCAAGCTGCCACGCATCTCCCTAGGACGGCCTTGGTGCAGAGACCAGGTCTGAGCTCCCCACACCCCAGCCAGTGCCAGTGGCCAACTATGTTCTCTTCTGCCTCACCACAAAAACAAAAACAAAAACAAAAACAAAAACAAAACCCTCGAAACACACACGCGCGCGCACGCGCACACACACACACACACACACACCCCACCCCAAGCTTCCCCCAATGAAAAATTATATTATCACCACGATGCTTGGCCTCATGCCTGAAGCCTTTTTATTTTCTGTTTTATACCAAACACCTTGGTAATTCTTATATCAGCACTTTCTGAAGGTGTTAAAAAAAAAATAACCGAAAATGTTTGGAATACTCTCATTACTCCAAGTAGAATGGGGTGCTTTTCTGTAGAAAGCTTCAGTCCCTTGAAGATGCTCATGTGCTCTGTGATTTGTCCAGAGGAGCATAAAGCACCTCATTTCCCAAACTGACATGACTTTAAAAGCTGCCCCTCTCCCCAAGACCTGGGTTCCATGGCATACTCTTTGAGAAAAACAGATTTCCATTTAAAAAACTCTTTGCTGTTTGAGAGTAGTAACTAATTTACCCTCAGTCTTTTCTTTCTCTAGCCTGAACATACCAACTGTCCAAGATTTTCCCTTCAGAGATCTATTTTCTACCCCTTGAATCATTTTTCCACCGGCCTGCCCCACCTCCCATTTTTTTCCACATTCCCTTTGAACTCTGAGAAGCAGCTCCAGAGCTCCAACAAGGATCTCATTCATGCAGCACGGAGTGAAAAAGGCGGAGCACATCCCATTCCCTTTAATGCAGCTCCAGATTATACTGGAGTCTTGCCTGGTCACCCCACTTTATCTGCGAGTGCAAACTGAGGGCTCTCTCCAGATAACTCACATCCATAATTCTATTTGTTCCAAAGTTATTTAGAAGTTTCTGGAATAGGTACAAAAAAATCTCAACACTGTGGAGGCAGAGAGAAGGGGAAGAAAGGAAATGCTCACGTTTGACAGGGTCCACACTCGCAGCTCACATACACCCCTCTCAGGATGGACTGTTTAGAAAAAGGCGTATAAAACTACAGCAGTGTATAGACATCAGTGTTCTCCACAGCCCAAGAAAAGGAAAGTAATGGGGGGAAAATGTATGTTTTTTTCTTCATTAGGATCCATCCTTAATCTAAGACGCATCACCTTTCACCTAACTTGCTTAAAGAGGCTCCCAAATCAGTATCCCTAATTCCCATCTCTTACCCTAGAACTAAATTTGAATGCATGTCAAACACTACTTCCGCTATGCCCCTCCTCTACTCAAGCACACATTTCACCTTCCCTACAATCCTAAAACATAGGTATGGTTATTATCCCCGTTATATGAATGAGAAAACTGAAAGAGGTCAACTCCCCCAAGATCACACAGCTAGAAAGTGGGGGAGCCAGGATTTGAACCCTGGACCCTCTGGTTCCAGAATCATCCTGGCTGCCATAGCTCTCTATTCCCCAGCCCCACCCAGCTGTTCAATAGTAGCTTCCCACTGTCCCAGCACACTGGTACCCACCACGCTTCCTCCAACCTCCCCAACTTCCATTCTCTTCTCTATTGTCCCAGGATTTGTTCATGTGTCACAAGGTCTAAGATCTTGCTGGCCATTCTTTTTTTCAAGATTTATCTATTTGAGAGAGAGTATGTGTGCGCGTGAGCCTGTGCAAGTTTGGGGCGGGGGCAGATGAAGAAAGAGAATACCAAGCAGAGTCCCTATTGAGTGTGGAGCCTGATGCCGGGCTCCATCTCACCACCCTGAGATCACGACCTGAGTCGAAATCAAGAGTCAGAGCCTCAACCAACTGAGCCACCCAGGTGGCCCCCTTTCTAACCATTCTAAGCACCACTGTCCTTTCCTGTGAATTCTCTTAACATGTGGCCTATTGCACACAGCTTCAGGCTAAAGGAGTTTATGGCTTATATTTTTCACCAATGTTTTTAATGTTAACGGTTGCTCTATCTCCTCAACTAGATCAGAAACTCCTTAAGGTTTCAAAGTAGCTGCTTATAGGCTGAATAAATAAACGGGCATCTTTCTACTACTACCCAACGTGGCCCTTATTGGGCAGAATACTTTTCTTGCTGCCCAATATGTCTCTGGCACCAAAGCTGCCTCCAAAATTTTCTCCCATCTTCCTTTTCCTTTCAAGCCTAAGCCTCCATTTTATTGTCTCCTGGGTTGGCCCACAAATTGAAATAGAATATGATGCTTAATTTTACATCAACCAGTTAAGCTGCTTTAAACACTTCAATATTCCCCAAATGTAGTTAAATATATGAACTTGCACTTAGAGTTGTCAACAACGCATTGACAATTTGTTTTATAGTTGCATGTTAATCTACAATCTGTTTAATGCAATCCAATACATTATTCGGGATAGTTGATATATAAATTTAAGTCTTAGAGCATGAAATATCATTTAGGATTAAGGCTCTAATCTCTTAACAGAGGAGATGTTCGCTCACAAAGGCAAGCAGCAAAGAAGAGCCCCTGCATATAAAAGGCATCATCATTGCTTCCTGCACCAAGGAAACCAGCTACAGCAAATGCCCCTCGCGGAGGGCAGGGGGAAAAGGAGACAAAAGTAACCTTCCTTCCTGCCCCAAAGCAAAAACTCTCTCACTAAATCAGCCTCCCAAAATGGTTAAAAATTCTGACCCAGGACACTGCTGTTGACTACCTCTTCTTCCTCCGCAAAGTCCTCAGGTAATAGAACAGTAGCAATGGCAGTGGGGACTCACTCATGTAACACAACCAGAGGAAGTAGGTACTCTTACTACTCCCACAGTGTCAGTGAAGAAACCGAGGCAGAGCCAGGAAGGGACCCTGTTGAGCCGGGCAGTCTGGCGGCAGAATCTGGTTCCTTCACACACTCTTTACCCCGCTAATCACCCCATACAAGACATTCGTCGTCAGGCTAACTTCCAAACCAAAGTCTGGAGACCACTACAAGTTCCTCATGATAAAATAATTGTTCAGTAAACACTGTGAGCAATTAAAGAAAACAAAAACTAAAAATATAAGATATTCGCTGTCCTCAAGAAGTTCACAGCAGAAGAAATGAGGCCAAGACTCAAGAAGAGATCCGCAGGAGGTCATTAAAATGCCAAAAGAGGGATCAGCGGAGAGGACCCAGGAGAAGAGCTGTTAACTCTGGGGAGACTAGGATGGAAACAGACTAAGAGATGAGGGCAGGCAAAGGGGCCCCAGCTCCTCCTTTAATGGAGGACCAAGCACCCCCATTAAAGACCTATGGAAAGGGCTAGCCTAAGACTCAGCTACAAAATGTCACTTATCCATATGTGAAACAGCCCACCGACAAACGATGATGCTGCAGGGCACCTCCCTTTCAGGTGGGGGACCCAACCGCAGCCTGCGCCCTACACACAGCCCACACAGACGTCTCCTCTGAAAGCATCTATGGGTCACTCTGATGGGGCACATCTTTCCACAGAGCCCAGCTCCACTGTGATTAACTGCAACATAAGGACACCATCTCAGATAGTCCCTGGCTGATCCACCTGAAAACCCAGAGACGCACCCGATTCCAGCATGGCTGGAAGCCCTCAGGAACCTCAGACACATGGGCAGATGCTCTGCAGTCAAACGAGCAGCAGGCTGGCCTCGAAAGGTACCTGCCCAGTGAACCAGCAATCTCTCTGGGGTGGTCAGCCTCCAAGAACTGGCCCCCTCACAACCTTTATCAACTTCGTGCTTCCCTGTTTGGAAGTGATATGTATTTCAGAAACGTCAAACTGCTTAGAAAAGTTTGGTGATAAAATGAATAGGCTGTTTGCTCTCCATATTGAAATACCTGATTTCAGACTGTCAAAGTGCTTTCAGTTATAGTAGGAAATCTACAAAGTTAGCTTTGCTGGTTTTGACAACCATAAAACAAACAAACAAACAAACAAAAACCATTTAGCAGTTACATGTGCCGGTTGAAGTGTCCAGGTTTCAAAGTTAAAATTGGTGCTAGCCAACTTCTAATATTTTTAATGTTTTTTAGGAGAGCAAAAACATGTAACTTTTCAGAGAGTTCTCATGGCCTCTCTGAGGAGAAGTTTCTGGAAATCCGGTCTGCTTGCCAGAAATATTTGTTACTTTCATGCAGTAATTCAAAAGAAGCCCAAGAAAACTAGAGCAAAGTTAATTTTACTGTTTCATTTCTAAAACAGGATAAGTGTCACATGACTAAAAATAGTGTCATTGTGACTTCAAATTCCTGAGCTGTTAAGGATTTCCTTTCATTTCCCTCTCCTGTCTTCTCAAACACATGCTTTTTCATTCTGGTTTTAATTGCTTCAAATATATGAAATTCCCACTATTTTTTCTGAAAGCTCTTATAAAGCCATTGTCAGATTACTCACTTTGTCAAACTTTCTCTTAAGTTGCCTTTCTCTTCCGAGACGCTGGTGTTCACATCTGCGGCCTGCACAAGGTCTGGCTTTACCTCCTGTGCTCAACCTATTCCAAGACAAGTAGTTACTAGCATGTCAGTAAATCTTTCAATGAAAGAAGAAAGAGGAAGAAAGGAAGGAAGGGGAGGGAAAGGGACAAAAGCCAAACAATGAAAGAGTCCAGGTATTAAGGAAAATGCAGATGATTCAGAATGTACCAGTTACAGAGCCGAATGCTAAATCTGGTTGCCTCTGCTCGTCTGCCCGTTGGTCTGAAAGGTCCATGAGTAAAACTCTCTTAGCGAATTGTAGCATACTACCAAGTAAGAACTGTTGGTGGTTCCAGTTCAACTGCCGTGAACTGACTAGAATGACTAGCACGACCTCAGGAACCGCCAGGACAACCCCAGAAAGATGAGTTATCTCCAGGGTAGAGTAAGGCTCTAGAGGCTGAAAATCTACCTACAGTCATAGAGCTAATAAGCAAAAGAGCCAAGAACTAAACCCTCCTGCCATCTCCTGCTAAAACAATCTGATCCTGAATTACAATTGCTGCATAGCTAAGAGGGTAATCTTTTCAACCCAAGACCGGCTTCCCAGCTTGGCCTTAGCTGTGTCCCTTAACCAAAGAAAGAGGACACGTTCAGACAATGCCTTATCTCAAAGGGCGGTCACTGACTGCTGGTGTGACTTGCAGTCTTAGGAAGCAGAGGTCCCTACGAAAACCACCCCCTGGGACTTCACTAAGCAAATCCTGGAGAACTACATGCTGTTTAGCAGACACAGAGGAGGCTGGGTCAGAGCACTGTGGACAAAAGGGTGTATTCAGCGGACACCAAAAATTCAGAACGGAATGCTAATGGCATTTTTCTTACAACAGTGTTTACATTTTAAGCTTGATGTTCTGTGAAGCAGATGCCCAAATGTAGATATTGGGCTCGAGTTGCAAGAAGTACATTCTCACACAGAAGCATAAAAGACTTGAAGCTATGAACAAAAACTAAATAAAACTAGGCCTTAAAAGATTAACAATGAGTTTGTAGTAAGATGAAATTATGTCTAAACAGCCGGGGGTAAAGCATATGAGCCCGTGCTGGTCTGAGTCTCTCCTAGTGTCAACACACGTGAGCGGAACCCACGTACACTCTACGAATGCGTCCGCAATGCTGTTTTTATCATTTATCTTGTACACAACTGGGTTTTTACACTGTCACCTTCCAATTCTCCCATACTCTCCACTTTTTCTTCAGCGAAGGGGCAAATTTAATTAATTTTAATTTAGATTTAATTTAGATTCCTCTTCTGTAAGACCTGATGAGACCTTTAGCTAGGCAAGAGGGAGACAGGAGCGACGAAATTCGACTTCTCCCTCAAGAGAGCAGACTCTCACCCATCACCCTCAAGTGACAATTAGCAGTTTCTGCTGCACATTATATGAGCAGAACTAATAAGGCAAAGGAATCGAGGGCAGGCTTTTCCCTTCACGATCCTGTCTGAAGCTTAAAAGAAAGTCTGAAAACTAATGAATTCTGAATTCATGTCAGCTCAGTAGAGAGCAAAGTCTTTTATCTTCACCTGGAATAGAAATGAAAGAAGAAAAGCCCAACGGTTCATCCACTTCCCCTAAAACATGCTCTGCTTCAGTCCTATTCTTGGCTAAGAGAGTCTGGACTCCATTGAAGCTGGAACAGGTCTTAGAAATTGCATGACCCATGACCCACCTTATTTTAAAAGGGAGCAAATTTGAGCTCAGAGAAGTGAAGCACTTTGCCCAGAGTCACAAAGCCAGTCTTCAGATCCAACATCCCTGGCCTTGAGACACCACCATGCTAGCAGAAGAGGTTTTACTCCAAATGTTAAGAATGGTTTACCCAAATTTTTCCTCCAAGTGGTTCTGAAATTCCAAATTAACATATGTAATATGCGTAAACTCAAGAGAGGAGCCATCAAAGGGGACTCAGAGAGGAGCCATCAAAGGGGACCCCATCTCCAGACTAAGTCTCCTGAACCAATATAAGGAACACACCTCTGCTCCTATGCGCAGATCCATGCCCCTACAATGCGTTCCTGTAAGACCCAGATAAAGCATCTCCCACGGATTCCCTAAAAGGAACGCACCAGAACAGTTTGCAAAAGAGCTGACTGCACGTTCTCTGAGAAAGAAAGTCCTAGGCCCGAAGATTAAAACAAAGTATAAGCAGCTCAAAACCCAAGAGGAAAGGCTTAATGCTTCACAGAACTACTCGCAGACAAGTTTAAAGAAGAAGCAGGTTATCAGACAAAATAGTTCTGCAGGGCACTGTGATGTAGTAAGGAAAACAGCCAGTTCCTAACTAAGTTTATCTGCTCTGACAGCTTCTGTCTTGGCCTGGCAGAGGTTGAGTGTCTACACAATGAACATAAAGATAACCTATGATGGCTACACATCCCCATCCATTCGCCAAAGGTCACTAAGGATTGAGCATTTTGCTTCAGTGCCTCCGCTAATCCAAAGACGTGCCAATCTGCTTACTGTTACACAACATCAGGAGGTTCGGATTTTACTTACCGAGGGATGTCGGACTCGCTTTGTCAGAACTTGGTGACTATTAGCACAAGGCTGAGTGACCATGGCTGCAATGAATTTTTAAAAACTATTTGGTTTTAGGATGCCCGGGAAAGAGGATGTGACTAAACAAGATGGCGGGAACCACTGTGAGAACATAAAAGCTGAACAGTGGAGCATTGAGAAATTAAATTCATGGCCTGGAAAACAAGCCAAGATTAAAAAATGTCATGTTGATACAGTAGGTGCTCTTGAGAATGGGGGGAAGATGTCAGAAACTGGATTGATTGCATTTTCATAGCAATGTTGTGTGATGGAGGTGGGGAAGGGTCAAGTGTGTCAACACCCTTTAGTGCTTTGGGGGCACATACCATAACTTTCATCAAAACCCTATGTGATGGAAAAAGTCCGCCGTCATACGGCTCAAATTTTTCAGTCACAGGGGCCAACCAAAGACCCTTCCCACAGAAGGTGAAGTAAGATTTGCTGGGTCCTATGCCTTCGCTTGGGGCCACCAGGAGGTCCTGTTAGCAGCAACGTGGTTCTCAACTCATGGACAACAGGGAAGAACAAAGGTTACTGTGATCCCTCCCCTAGTGCAGCTTTAAAATCTCCTTCTATCCGTGTCTAAACCAAAGCGTTCCCACTCCTCACAGATCCTAACAGGAGCTCATATTTTTCCCTGAATGTCCAAAAAAATAGGCATACATGAAATAACCTTGCCGTGAGCGGCCCCAAGACTTCCTGCAGACAAACTTCTAAGTCATCCTACTAAGACTGAAATGGGAGAAAAATCGGAGGGGAAGAACCCACGGGCTCACAACAGTCTACCTGGTCTTTACAGATGAGCGCTAACCTCACTCATGATCCCTTAGTACAGATTTTCTACGGAGACTCGAGCTGGCAGGCAGATCTGTCCATGAGCCCAGGTTTAGGAGCTTGCTTGACCTTACAGGTATACGTCCTATCCTTTGCCATTGAGCAACATTTGAGTCAATGGCACATAGAGCACAGAAAACTCCACTGTGAAAATATCCACCTGGAAAGGGAGGAGGAAGACCCGGGAATTTCTAGGGATGAGGGATGATTATGTCCAGAAAGAAAAAATGGAGAAGATGAGGTAGAAAATAGCAAAGAGAACTTTCAGAACTGAGTGGCTACTTTTTTCTCTTTCACAACAGTGTAAAAAAGACACAAAGAAGCTGCCCTGTCCTGAGGGGAGAGAGCTGCCCTTTGATGCTGGGACAACCATCTATAATGCTGATGAGAGTTTTCTCTGACCCTGTCTGCCCACCATGGGGGCTCATCCTCTGACCGAATTCTCACCTCTGGGGTGACCTTTGTTTAGTCATAGGACTGCAGGAAGAAGGTTCATCTGAGGGTCAGGAAGATGGTAGTCCTCACACCCACAGGAAACCTGAGTCTTTCAGTCAGGAGAGGATCCTCCTTCCCTTTCTTTTAAGGAGTTAAAAGACGAATCCAAATCTGTTTTCTCCTTTGCCTTCAAAAGTGACAGTATCTTCCATGCTCTTAGGATGGGGGAGGTGGGGGGAAAAAGAGGCACTATGACCTGTTCCCAAAGTCACAGTCAAGATTAGTACACAGGCCCCAACTCCTAATCCCAGAGGCTAAACTGTCCCACTCTGCTGTCTCCCAGTCTCACAATGAAAATGAGGGAAAGTCAGTAATGGGGGTGGGGGGAAGCCTTCTTTCTAAAGAAACCAACTATCATTCTACAGTCCAGCTCACTAGAAGGTCTGAAGCTTTCAACAGCCCAGAACTTCTGTTCTTCGTCAATAAAATGGTGCCACGTCCAGCCCCAAGATGAGACACAGTGTCAGGGAGTAGCTAGCACCACCCGTAACACATGGTCAGCACTAAATGAATCTTAGTCACCTGCTCCTTTCCTAGAGCAAATACGGTCTCTCACACACACGCAAAAATGAAACCACCTTCTTTCTTGTCAGATTTGCTGTGAGACAATTGGCAGCTCCCTTTGATTTCAGGATTACTCTGGACATTTTGCACCAGGAGGCTCCAGAGTCTTCTTCGTTAGGCTTGATGGCCAGATCATGAGACTTGTCTTTCTGCTCACATCCCCAAGGAGACCAAGTAGAAACCAAGTACACCCCAAGTAGACCCCAAGAGATCCACGTGGTCCCATATTTACACACGTGCTGCAGAAAATCTCCATGCAGCTAATAAACTTCCTGTAAGAGCCCCTTGCCTACTCTCTACTTGGACCAAATACAATGCAGACTGGACTCTTTTTCTTGAGTTTTCTTTTCCTTGAATCTCAGGCAAATAACCGCTCCATGTACCAACCTAAGTTACAGGGAAATGCACAGCATCCCGGCAAGAGAAGATACAATAAAGCAGGAAGCATCAAGTTTTGGGGACTTGAAGAGAGCCCTGATTAAAACTCCAGCTCTGCCCCTTTCGGTAATGGACGGGCAAGTTCACGAATGCTTGGCTTCATGTCCCTCATCTGTTGAGTAAGGAGAACACCCTCCTAATAGAACAGTTATGTGAGAAACAAAGTATCACAGTCAACATCAGCAGGTTCCTTGCTATATTCCCAAACCATAGGAGCTGGGCCACCCAGAGGGAAGTTAAGCTCCCTTTCTTTTTTTTTTTTTTTTTTAAAGGTTTTATTTATTGATTAGAGAGAGGGAGAGAGAGCGAGAACAGGCAGACGGAATGGCAGCAGAGGCAGAGGGAGAAGCAGGCCCCCCGCGGGGCAAGGAGCCCGATGTGGGACTCGATCCCAGGACGCTGGGATCATGACCTGAGCCGAAGGCAGCTGCTCAACCAACTGAGCCACCCAGGCGTCCCTTTCTAAGAAGTCTAACATTTGGATAGATGCCCTATCTTCAGACAAACAAAATCTCTGAGGCCATGACTTACCTTCAGTTTCCTGGCTCTCATAGCTTGGTCGGGGGAGAGATGAATGGCAGCACAAAGGGGCAGGATTAGAGGGTCAGAGAAAGAGAAATAGGTCAAGAGAGACTTAGACTAGATATCTTGGTCCCCCTTCAAGTCTGATTCCCACTTGCTGTGAGGCCCAGCTACATCTTTGATCTTGGGTTCCACAAAATAATTCAGCATCTTTATAAATCTTCCATGTACGCTACGCGACTTTTTTTTTTAATTTTTTAAAGATTTTTATTTATTTGATAGAAAGATCACAGGTAGGCAGAGAGGCAGGCAGAGAGAGAGGGGGAAGCAGGCTCCCTGCTGAGCAGAGAGCCCGATGCGGGGCTTGATCCCAGGACCCTGAGATCATGACCCGAGCCGAAAGCAGAGGCCTTAACCCACTGAGCCACCCAGGTGCCCCCGCTACGCGACTTTAAATTGGTTACGGGTTACATGCAATCAAGAGTCTAGGCCAAGACAGAAATCCAGAACCCGAGCCTATACGGGCATCACAAAATATTCTTGTCTCCCCCTCCTTCACCTCCTCTTACCTGCCTCCCTTCTCCATCAAGTCAGCAAACACCAGTAGGATGGCTATGAACCATCAGACTCAGTCAACCCTTCAAGACCACACCTCTCCTCCTCCTGACACTTCCCAGTCATTTCAGTCTCTTTTTCCGACAAGTCTTTCCTTCCCTCCCTCTCCTTCCCTCTCTGTGTCACTCACACTCACACACACATACATACACACACACACACACCACTTCTGTCTTGCCTAATTATGCAAAGAGCCAACAGCGACTTGCTGGCATTGGAAGCACGAATTGGCACATCCCTTGTACCCAGTCCCCAGCCGGTGTGAGCCCTCATAGTCTCCTACACAGAGCTGGAAACCACCCATAACTGCCTCCATCACAGCCAAAGACTTTAGCAACAATAGAGCATTTACGTCTTCAGGGTCTTACAAAAAAGGAAAAAAAAAAAAAAAATGAACATGGCTGCCAGCGTTCCAGCTCCGAGTTGCACTTGGTGCAGCCAGCCTCGGGACACGTTTCTATGACTTGTTGCAGCTCGTGAAGTTGGGTGAGAAGAGTCGACAAGAGATGCCTCGGAAGAGCCTGGCAAGGAGGACTGGGGAGATTCTGGGGCAAAGAGGCATTGGGCAAACGTCGTCTCCCTAATCCGTGTGATGACTGCCGGCCAAGTTTGCTCTCAGAGCTGTGAGAAGGACCAATTAATTTATCAATCTGCACCTCTTTCTGCCATAACATATTTCCCTCTTGCCAACAAAAAATGTGTCCATTATCAGGCAGGTCCCTGTCCTCCCAAGCAGCCCATGTGGCTGTATAATTACACTTCTTTCCTTGACAACTTGCATGATTGTTTTCCTAACAGTATATTACTTCGTTAGTACTTTCCAATATACGTTATTTTTAAACTGTCACTTTTGCCCAACTCATCCCAATTCACACTCGTCTGTTTATCATAACAATCATTAATAACTGTCAGTCCACGCCATCATTGTAACGAACTCACTCCCTCATTAGCATGTTCTAGCATTTGTTCCGTAGAGGGGGCTGATTATTTTTTACAACAGGCCAAGCCAATTACTTTAGTGAAATGGAATCACATTAATCAAAACTTAACAAGGTGGCAAATTTAAAGATATCAGATTGCAAAAGACAGCCTAACTAATATGTCAGTGTCAGGGGGAACGTGTAGGTACGCGGCAGCTGGACTAAATATATCTCTTCACAGAGGCCACATGAATTTTGACGTTTCATATGATCTGACAACTACCGAAGTGATATTATAGGAGGAGAGAGCCCGGTGCTGCACGGCTCACGATGACTTTTGCAGATTCTGGCAAGGGCAGTGGGAGCAGGGCGGGAGGCGGAAGAGGGGCGAGGAAAATGGTGGCCATGCCGATCCAGGCTGGCAGACGGCAGTGGATCTTGTCTCTCTGTGCCAAGGCATTTTCTCTTACATTTTAAATGATGATAGTCATCCATCACCATCTGACAACTGCATCAAAACCAGCTGCAAAACATGCAAAGCCCAGCAGTCTAAAATATGCTGACACAACCAAGAGAAAAACAGAGAGGGGAAAAAAAAAATACATATATATATTTATTTATATATTCCATAGGAAAGGGAAGCAGCGGCGGCGGGGAAGGAGGTGAAGAAGGAACGGGGGTGGGGGGACTGCCAAGCCTTCGGAAGGGAGGAAAGGAAACACCAGGGCAGCAAAAGAAGGGGAAGAAAAATGAAAGGGGGAGCCAAGGAAAAGAATGAAAAGGAGACAAAGAGAGAGACAAAGAAAAAGGGCAAGTGATGAATGAGGAAGCGGGGAGGCAGGGAAGAAAGAAGAGAGAAGGCGCACAGCTCGCTGTCAGTATCTGTCTACTGGGGAGGAAGGCGATGTGGGGGCAGAGGCGCTCTTACAGGGAGCAGATTCTCCCCAGCAAGACTTCCCCAGCTCAGGCTCAGCCTGCGCCTTTCTTACCCTCCAACGCTGGCCAAGGGCAGGGCTCTTGGGCCTGATCCACCCCCCACCCTCAGGCAAGCTCCACTCTGGTCAGCCCGCCAGCACGTGGGCTCCTAAGCACACAGGGGATCAAGTGTAACTTTGGATGGCACACGTGGGCACCTCAACCACCAGGCTGCTCCCTGCTCCTGAGGCCTGCCGCCCCCCACCCCAACCCACCCTCCTCTCTGGGCTCTTCCACCACCCGGAAGGGGGTTCCAGTATCCACCCTGACATTTACTGGCTGGGTGACCTTGAGTGACTTGACCTCTGTAAGCTCCCATTTCCTCATCTATAACAACAGAGATGATACTACAGCTCAAGCTTTATCTTTTACAGTCAAGTAAAAAAACACATAAAAAGCACCTAGAAAGATGTTTGACGCATGAGTAGGCCCCATTGTTGAGAGTGGTCCTGGGGGTAGAGACTGTATGTTTATCCATCTTTCCAGTCAGTACCAAGCAAGAGTGCCCTGAAATTCTGTGGACATGAGCTGGAGTAGTGCCCTTCCTTGTAGTCCTCATTTATGAGGTTTACATCCTGATCCTAGGATCTCTCCTGCCATTTCTTTAATAAACTGGGAAACTGATTGGCCACATGCAGAAGGCAGACGATAGGTGACAAGGCCTTTTTGTGGGCCTTTCAAGGGTGAGCTAGAAGGACATGGAAGGACACCATGGTCCAGTGTCAAACATCTAGATGCTTCCTTGCCTCACAACCCAACTGGCCTAACCACCTTGCTGTTATTATATGTAATGAAGTCTATTTATTTACTTACTTATTCTGAGGAAGCCCAGAAGCAGGGACACCAGGCTCGCAAAGGCCCTGCTGTATAATGTGATTAGATTCAGTTATATCACACAGTTCATGAAATTGTGCTATGATTCATTTTTACAACTTAAATAGCTATTTGGTTGGGTTGCCAGGTTGAACGTGATGAATGTGTATGATAAAACAGAACAAAGAGAGGGGCCAGTGTCTGTAAACTGAAACATTAGTCAGTGTATTAACCTCTTCCCTCCTTAATTGTGATGCCTTCCTAGGGACAGCTACCCCATGGCCACCCCCCTTTAGACCTCATGTCCAGGGTCAGATCTGCACCAGTGCCAGATGTGATCATCTAATCTCCCAGCAAGGAAAAAGCTTTCTCCAGAAGTTCACCGTCTATTCCAACCTAATCCTTGTGTCAGCATAAGAGGATAAGCCACAAGTGTTCATGGGTCGCACTTCAAAACCCAATCATCTCCCAGATCCCCAACTTCCATTCCAGTCTTAAAGCCTACAGGTCAAACATTTAACTCATCTCCAAGTCAACATTCATGGCGATACTGGTGAGATAGGAGCCTACCACCTAACTACCCATAAGCCACGAGAGAAATAAAGCTGGAAAAACAAAAAGAATCACTGGAGTGTAAAATTCAGTTGAAATAACTTAGAAGGGGAAAAAAACAGAACCCGCATCCCTCCTATCAATGTCCTTCCCATTGCCTAACAGATTATTTTAGATAGTAACAGGGTACCTACCTAGATAAAGATATCCTCGAGTAGAATCTCAGAGCCTATCATCACTTTGAAAGTTATCATTTTTTTAAAGGCAATTGGGTTTTTATTTTAACGGAGGACATAATTTTAATATTGAAAGAGGTCTCGCCAATTAATTCTTGCCCTAACCCAGCAATAGTCATTCTTAGAAAAGGAACCTGAGTGTGGCATATGTTCCAAAGATGGCTACAACATCTCTCCCACCCAGTACGCTCTTCTGGAATGGGACATTGTTGTTTCCTCATCACGTGGCAGACAAAGGCCCCTGGCTTCTGGGCAGATCTGTGTTGCTTTCAGAGAGAGAGTACATGGAAGTCCCACTGTGGGGCACAGCTTCTGCCTCTGCAGAAGCTTGGAGTCCTGAGCTGCCATGCAAAAAAAAAAAAAAAAAAAAAATCCCATAAATACCCCTGAAGCAGCCACAACACAAGGAACTTAGCCATGTGAAGAGGACATGTACAAGGCTCCATTCAGCAGTTCCAGTTGCCAAGTCATCCCAACCTAGATGCCAGATGCATGTCTGGATGAGCTTTCAGGTAGATGACTCCAGCACCAGCACCAGCTCACCCCCAGCTTTTAACTCTTTCCAATGGAAGCTCCAAGCTTGTGGACCAAAGACAACCCCTTCCACTCTGCCCTGTCTCAATTCCTAATGCATGGATTCCATGAGCACATAATAAAATGGTTGTTTCAAGTCTCTAGGTTTGGAGGTAACACAGCGATAGCTAACACGAAGACTGGGAATCCAGGGAAGCAAAGACCAAAGTCAAAACCAAACCCAGGTCTGCTGATTCTGGGTTTAGCGCCATGTTTCCTTTATCATTCCTCCCCTGCAACATTTGCATGACATAAGGTACGCCTATGTCAGCCTCCACACATTGATTTACTATAATAGGAAATAAGGCAGGAGCTGAGAGACATTTGGCTATAATCTCATCAGATGCTCAGGGAGTAACATGGAGATTTCCATTGTCCTTGAAACCAGTCAAATCTCTCAAAAGACCAGACAACAGAAAACCTACATTTACCAGGAACAGCAAAAACTTGGTATCTGGGCATCCAAAGAGAAAAAATATATATACCACCCAGCAGTCACTGACATTCACTGGCCCAGTGATTTGTTCCCAAGTATAAAATCCCCTGAAAAGCAATCACTGCCCTAAATGGAGGCCCTTATATCACATCTCCCACATATTCCATTTTACTCCAAGCTTGGAGAGTATCAACCATCCCCCCGACCTGGTCTTCTGGCCATTTGGATCGGTGGTGATTCGAGTCAGAGGACACTCAGGATGGATCTGGCAGGGAAAGGTCTAGACTCAGCAAATAGAGGATTCAAGACTAAGATTCAAACCGATGAAGGTAACCACATAACGTCTGAGTCTTATACTTCTTTGCACATCTTGCCCTGCCACCCTCCACATGGTGGCACACTTTCAGAATCGCCCCCCTCTTCTTTTCCCCTTAATGAATCTGTTAAGAATGCCAAGTTTCCTTACCACCTTCTCGGGCAAGTGAACCCAATGTGATGGTCTTTCAAGAAGAGAGACATTTGGATCAGCTCCTCCTGGGTGAACGACCACCACCCCCCACCCCAAGCTTGGCACGTCGGGAATTATGAATACAATCCAAGTTGCCACCACTTTTTTCTGGATCCGAAATGAAACCTCATGGTCTGACAAGAGGTAGTTATCTTTTCTGAAGATTTATTTAAGTCTTACAGAGAAAATTAAGTCACACTTCGCCATTTAATAAATCGTCTACTGAAAATAAAAACAAAAATTTTAAACTGTAAAATTAACTTTTAAATAAACTTGTAAAAACTTTAAAATAAACTTTAATCATATACATACATTTATGGGATATATTGGCATATGCCCATATTAGTACATCATCTGTATGTTCAAGACCATCCTAGGCCATCCGAGATGTAAAATTTACCATACGAATAGTCATCTTCTCTAAGACGCCTTCCCCAGGATATCAGAAAAAGACTGATATCATCCAACCAAAAATATAGGGAAAAACTTCTTCCTTTAATCTCCCAGCAGTACCCTGACCCTTTCTCCTTCCTAAGACAATTCACCTCTATCTTGAGCTCGAGTTTTACATTTGTAACACGCTCAGAGAGAGAAAGAGACTTGTCCAAGTTCACAATGCCTAGCAGGACCTTCAACTCTGGTCTCTCTCCACAGATGGTTCATTTTGACTTCCATTTCCTCGTCTAACTGAATGCTTGTGTTCCGTTGTCTCACGTCTTCCCTATTCCCTCCCTTCAAACGGCTGCAGCCCTGTAGTGAGGCTAAGTCTGGCAGAGGAAGAACAGGTTGCCTCTGCCCATCAGCACAAATGGCCTAAAAGGCCCCAAAGTGAGACTCTCACTCAGACTCTCAAATACCAAACTGGCAGGGGAAAAGACAAAAATACCCCCAAACGGTTTCAAAGAAAACAAAACTTCCCTTTAAACTGAACACAGGAAGTCACTTGACGACAGAACATGTAGGTCCCTAAAATTCTCACCTTGCACCAGACATTCCCCAGCCTGACCACTGTGCTAACAGAGAAGCTGCAGATGTGCGAGGGGCCTCTAATTTATTTCCCTTCCTGATTTATTTTCCCCCTGCACATCACTTTGGTATGACAACAATGCATAATTCGATTACACATGATATATAAAATCATTGCAGCTGTTCAGAAATATTCACAACGAGAACACTGCAGATCCACACTCAGATACACACACACACAGATGACACACAGACTTTGTGACTATCTTGTTAAAAAAAATCACACAGGGAGAGGAGAAAACCAAAATCTCTCTCTTCCTACTCATTAGGTATTTCCAACGTTCCTTGCTCACATGCTTTGTCCATAGGTAGAGAATTAAAGGCACATCCTTAAAAAAAAATTCAGAGGAGGTCTAATGGGGGGGATAGATAGCCTTTTGGGGTGAAATGATGGCAATGCAACAGAAAGAGGAGAGTGTGTATCATTTAATTTTACTTTAGGAGGCTGCTATGAAACCGGGTGCATTTAATTCCCTTTTAACGCCACGTAAAAGTTTCTCTCCCGCCTGCTCACTCTGTGGGCTACATACCGTGCCTAAGATTAATCCCTCAGGAGTTTTTTATTTCCTATTCTGCCTATCTTTCATCTTCACCCCAGACTAAGCAGATGGATGTGAATTCAAAGTTTTCTGATCTTTAGCACAAGTTATGGAGGGTTATCTTTGGCTGTATATCTTTCCGCTGGCAGTGCTCCCTTGGTGATGAAGGATTAACCACCCCAGCTGTCTCTTCCCAGAATGATGCAGTGCCGTGCTCCTCAACACGACAGCATCACTTAATCTTAATGTCCGCTCTCCGAGCGCAGCCGCGCAGGACAAAGCCAATCAACATCAGATGCCACCAAGATGGACCTACTGCTTGGCCCTGGAGTCTCTCACCCTCTCACTCCTATTAATCAACATCATCCAACCCAATCCCAGAGTTCACTTCTCTCCAACCACAGTTAAACTAAGCTGGGGTCCATGTTAACCATCTGAAGCGTGCGGCAGGAGGAGGGGTGGTGGGCGACAATCCCTCCCGCCGGGAGCGCAACACACCAAGCCTCATCGCTGACTGAGAGGTCCGGCCGTCCGCCCACCTTCTCCCCGAGGTTAGCATCCATTCTGGAGCACGTGACCCCCTCTTCACACAATGAAATTCACCCCTGTGGTGTAGCAGAAACTAGCTTGAGTGAAACCTACCCGTCTTCCAGAGATCCCACGAGATCTCCAGACATAGATGCGCCCATTCCCAACGGACTTCGTGGCTTCCTTTACTCACCAGTCCCCACCCCTGCCAGCAGCTTACACATGCAAAAGGGGGCCTAACACTTTAATTCCTTTTGCACAAAAACACTTAGTCTCACAACAGATGGCACAAATGGAAAGCCTGACCCAACCAAAAATAAGTGCCCAGTTTGTGTGACTGATACATCCATGAATACATTTAATCCTAGTAAGTGTTCTACCTTCCCTCCTTCTCCTTTTTTAAGTTTATGTGTCACAGGTGGGGAAAGCAAAATGGTACTCTTGCTTTTTTTTTCCTAGCTCTGAGCAATTACAGTAATGTACCTCCCTTTTCTTTCTTAAGGAAGGGAACAAAAAAGTCAGCCCAGATCTCAAAGGCAAACGTAATAAAACAGTAAATTATTGCTAGAGTTTACTAAACAAATGCAACCTAGTTAAATTTGGAAAAATCTTCACTTTTGCTTACATTTGCAATTTTACTGCTGAACTACTGGTATTTCTTACTTATGCAACATTAAAATGTATAAGAAATCCTCTTGTGTGCTATATCCAGCATCTACTCTTGATTTATAATACCCAATTTAGGGGGGAAAAAACACAACTAAACCTGATTTAAATCACAGATTACTCTGTAAAACACAAGCAAGGAACTATTCCAAATCCTAAATGTAATTTAAACATATTTATATTTTACAGTGATATATTTTCCCCATTCCTTGTCTTACGACTGTAAACTTTCTATAATTATATAAGCAATTTCCCTAAGGTCACAACATTGATCATAGTTATAAATTGCTAAAGTACAACAACACTTTAGCAAAAAAAAAGTGAACAGCAAAATATATGCTGGACATCACGAACAGTTTCATCAAATCAGGAATGGGGAGGGGAAGAAGAAGGAGAGAAGAATAGAGATAGAGAAAGGAGAAAAAAGTAACAAATTTTCGGAGAAGTCATTATACAATGTCACATCCCTTCCCCAAAGCCATTTGGGACACTGGGCTTACAAATTGTCCTGAGAAGAGCTTGGCTTAATTTTTTATGATATTCTTAACCCTTTGCCATTTGAGAAGGTCAGCTATAGAAGCCACTCAGTTAAAGTGCAAGTAAAAACCAGGAAGGGAAATCCTACAAGATTAAAACTGTCTTCTGCCATGAACCGTAGTTCTCAAGCTGTATTCCTCGGAACCAGGCGATTGCATGGAGATATTCTCGGGACAAAGCAGGAGAGAGGAGGAGGCTTCTCCTTCATTCTTTAACCCGAACAACGTCTCTATGATCTGTTATCTCTCTTCGGGCTCAGCCGAAAAAACCTTGCTTGGAAAAAGAGTTTTAAACACTGTAAAAAGAAAGTAATTTGGAAGCTACTGCTCCCGAGGCTGTCATAGTGAAGGATGGGATCCCAAAGAAGCTATTTGAGGGTCTCCAGTAGCCAGCATGTCTGGTGTTTTAGGGTAACTTTCCTCGTAATGAAAAAGGATGTGGGTGTTCTCTGCACAGGATGCAAATGGGGTTGCTGTCAGGCGCCTCCAGCGTCCAGGGCTCCAGCCAGCCGGGCTGACAGGCTGGTCACCCCGGATGGTTAACAATGCCACACTCCACTCTGGGCAGCTGCCTATTAGGAAGACAGCTGAGACCCAGAGGGGAGGGAGAAATCAGCGTGTGACAGGCCCTGCCTCGCTCAGTGTAAAATAAACTTAAAAAGACCCATGTACTCTGAAGGCTTAAGGAATGCAGCAGTTCCAATTTTTCCTTCGAAACATTTTCCACGTGAGGCTAAGCACCTCTGTAGCTCAGGATCCCACTTCAGCTCTCTGGGCAAACCACAGCGCTGTTAGTACCGTGACACAAGCTTTCCACGACGGTAGCCTTCGAGAGGTGGACCTCCTGAGCCAAACGCTGCTCCCCATGTTCCTCGCATTCTGTACGCCTCCTCTGCACTCACCTCTGCTCCTTCCTCCTCTCCTCTCCCTCTCTCTCCATTTTTCTACTTATTTCCCATCAGTGGCTCCCACATAAACGGTATCTGGCTCCCAGCAACATGACAACTTTGCGTAAGGTTTACCGGCGCAGGCAGGGGCCCGTCGGCACAGAAGCTGGCTGCGGAGGGAGAACAGCTGCCCACAAAGGTGGGCGGTCTTGGCGCCGACATCAGGACACAGAGAAACCCGGGGCTCACCAGTTCACTGTGCCGGCTTCACAGAGTTCAAATCTCCCCTCTACCAGCTTCCTCCCATTCACCCTTGATGATTTAACTCGGAACATCTCTCCTCTGCAAAATGGGTGTAATAGTTCCTACCTGTGAGCAGTAAATGAGTCAACGCAAGTAAAACGGGAATGTGGCATCAGCCCTCAGTAGATGTGAGATAGTTATTTCTATCTCATATAGATAATGGCTGGCTGTTTCCTGTTTATCATTTAGATTGCCTGAATGTTTATGGGTTCCCCAATCGACAAGTGAAACAACAGAAAAGCCTTGCAGATTCAGGTCTTCGAAGGTGGGGAGCTCTCTAGACCCTGGGTAGACTTGGGGGTGGGGGGTAAATCTTGGAACTGCTCAGTTAGAGATGATGAAGGTTGTGCTGCTGGGTTATCACGCAGAGACCCACGAGGGCTAAAGACTCTCGCTGGATTATTTATCACTGCAACAGCTTTTAAAAAAACAAAAAAAGACTATCAGTTTTAAAAATTATACTTATCATTTTGAAAACTATACACATTTTTATCAGAGCAAAGCTTAATACAATCCATGAAAAAAAAAGAACACAAGACAATTAAATTCACCTGTAATCTGACGGCCCACAGAATTAATGCTAATACAGCTAGTATTTTACTAAGAGTTTACATACGCCAGCATTTTGTGAGGTTTTTTTTATTAGATTACCTATTTGATTCTTACAACTCTTTGATGTAGATCATGAGTCTTAAGAGTAGCGAGGTCATTTGCTCAAGGTCACATGACCACACCGTTCCTAAGTGACAGCACCAGGGTTTGAACCCAAGTCTTAACCCAAAGCTATGCTCAACTCCATCTAAGAGTCTCTCCAGGAAACCTAAGCTTAGAAATAAGTAGACACATAAGTAGCTAGGTAGATAGGCAGATCCAAGAAACTCCCACTGAATTGAACTTTACAAAGGATTGATCAATATAAATACTTACACTTAAAATGTATTTGGTTCAGGTACAAAATCTTCAGTCCTATGAGCCTTGAATTTCTCTAATAAGATAGTTGCGGTTTCAGCAATCTCAGGCAAAAGGACTTTCCACATGCCACTCAAAAAGGAATAAACAGTGCGACCACAACCCATGGGTTTCCCAGATAGTAAAAGAGCAATGCAGACCAAACATTAAAGAGAAATAATGGGGGGGGGGGGGGTAGACCATGAACTTGACACCACACAGGGGCAGGAATGTCTGCATAAATATTTTAATCAGAAAAAGCAGCTTGGGGCATCCTATTAAATGTCAAGAAGGGCCAACTCTTTTAATCCTTCAACTCAAATGCCTCTTGTTTCATCAATTCCTCTAACTGCAGAACCAGAAATGTTCCCTTTGGGACCCATTCTTCATCTCTTTCCTTGTGGGTGCTGGTGGTGGCCATCATTATGGACAAAAATTAGGCCCACTGGGCACTTTTTTTTTTTTTCCCCAAGCCCAGAACCTTGAAATCTGTTCCTGCGGGGAGAATGGATAGACTCAAATCCCCTAGGAAACTGAAAGACTTTGAAAACAGAAAGCATGCAGCAACTGACAGACTCAACTCCTCAAAAGGCATTAAATAGAGAGAAACAGGGAAATGCGGAAACAAGGCCATAATCCAACTTGAGAGGCCAGACCCCATTCTCAGACACTCAGGGACAGTACCCCAGGACTCCAGTCTACCCTGGCCTAAGGCTGGTTTCTAAGAAAACCGAATAATCCTAACTGCAGGAAAAGAGCTCCTGAAAGAGAATGGAGACCCAGCCTGCCATTTACCAACTACTGAGTCCGCTAACCCAAAACACAAAGGATCGTCAGAGCCTCTATCCCCAGTACCCCATTTCCTAGGAAACACCCCAGAGTAGCCCCAATTCCTCAGGCACCCATAGCAAAACAAGCCCACAACTGCTCTCCTTTCTCTAAAAAGGGCAGCCCTTCGGGGACGGGTTTTCAGTTTGATAAATTTAAACTATTTGTGACCATGGCCATTTTTACCCTTGGTCTTATCTTTTACCTTCTTCAGTAAGGTTTTATAGTTTCCGCAGAAGCCCTGTATTTCTTGCGAAATTAATCTGTAGGCATTGTGGCTGCTACTAATTCTAAAAGAGATCTCGTATTCCTTCTCTTTTGCTATACGAATTTTTCTGTTTTGTCGACTTCCTGTAACTCTCATTAATTTAGGACTTTTCCATTGATTCTGTTAAGTTTTCCAGCTTCACAATCACTTCCCTCAAAATGGTATTTTTATCTCCTCTTTTTTGTTATTTACATAACTATTTCTATTTCTTAACTTCCTGCATTAACTAAGGCACTGACTGCAAACTCAAGAGCCCACCGGGTAGGTGAGGGGAGGCCCTTGTGACCTAGACAATGAGCCCCTGTGGTTACAGAGGCGGAAGTTACCACTTTCTTCTGGTCCCCATGTGACACTCAGGAGCACAGGCCTCATCTTGCTAGACTTCTCAAGAGAAACCCAAAATAAGGGTTTTTCTGGTGACACCTCCAGTTTCTTTAAAGGTTAAGTAATTTTTCCAAATTTTTAAACACGGGGCAGGCCAAAACCAAGAGCCTAATGGTAAGATTCAGCCCCAGAGTAACCAAAACCTACAGGTGAGACCTTCCAAGATTGAAGAAAATGATGAATTTAAGTCATAATAGAAATGGACACTCTTATCTCAGTCCTGACTTTCTCTAATATTGCACCACTGAAGGATGTCTGCTTTTGACTCAAGGTAACGAGTTTCCATCATGTTAAGTCACTACGTAATACTAGGTTAGCCGCATAAACTAAAAATAGTTTATCAGAAATGAATTTTGAATTCTATTAAGATGATCTGGTTTTCTCCTTTGACCCTAATGTGATTATTTATATCAATAAATTTCCTTAGATTGGAAAAGGGAAAAAAAAGAATACTTAAAATATACTGTGGGAGAATCTACTACAATATGTGCTTTCAAAGAACAAATGTAAACAGATCTTTCTTAATTTTTTTTAACTCCTTGATTTTACTTCATTGGCTCAACCCTGAGTTGTGACTTGCTTTCTCACCCATATCCCAGCAACTTAAGCTAGTCTGTCAAAATCCTAGTCATAAAACTGCCACTGACATCATCTGTTTCAAAAAATTATTCACAACTGGATCCATCAACAGCTCAGTCTACACAACCAGTTTCAAATTCCAAAGCAATTCCACACCACCGTCTACATCTGTATTCCCAAATCCACTTTGATACAGTTTCCCAAGTCCACTCTGATACAGTTCCCTCTTTGGAAAAATGTTAGAGTGACAAATTTTCTAGAAACAGGTTTTGTTGGGGGCGAGAGGGGAGGGGAGGCAGCTTTAAATAAAAAAGATGTAACCGGCTTAAGACAGAAAAGACATTCAGTGCATGGATGTGAAAACACCACTAAACTTGGCTTACAAAATTGTTAATTATGTATTTGACAGTGAAATATCACAAACAGCTGGGGCTAAAGAACACAAACACACGGGGAGTGGGGAGGACTGGGAAAAAGCACATTCGGACTGGCAAGGCCATCGAAGAGGGTGTTTAAGATCAACGTCGTCTACTCTAATGACTCTCACACCTGGGAAACAGGGTCACCTACCTCCACCCAAATTCACAAGCCAACCTCGCAGCTCCTATTCCCAGGCTTCTCCGTGCAGTCCCGGCTCTCGATGACCCCTTCTCCTCCCCCATTTAGAAAGTTGGGCCATACAGTTTACAACTATCAGAGAGAAAGAGCCAGGTCACAATCTAAAAGAATGTGCAAACCAAGGCTGTAAAAAGAAAAGCCATCCCTTTGAGACGCTTGATCTTATTTTTTTTTTTTTTTCAAAATATGTAAATACTCACAATGCCTTGGGAGACAGTTCCAGAGAACTCCCAGAGCCTGACATCCCATCTCCCCTCAAACACATGCTCAAGCGCTCCCCACATCTTCTGCCAGGAATCCACTCTCCTGGGACTCCTCCCCCAACCCACAGGGAGGAGCCAAGGTCAGAAGTATGCACATGGAGTTGTTCTGAAAATTCTCACCAGCAGAATCCATGACGAGGCAAAGCCCAAACCTGACATCTTGGGGAGGGGCTGGGGCAGCGGGCAGGGAACAGAATGCTTGCCTGATCCTCTGACACCAGGAGGAAAAATTCATAGAAAACACACACACACACTTTAGGGACCCCTTCGGCAGTGGTATGCTATAAAAGACACAGGCTCTCCACATACCAGACAGAAGGACAACTTGGTTCCTGCCCCACAAGACACACCTCGTGGCAAAAAAGAAAATCTTTCTTTAAATCCCCAGCACATTTACATATGCGTGGGAGTCTGAAGGTTGCAAGCTTAGGAAGTATTCTAGAACTATTTTAATATTCTAATAAATCTAACAATATATTAGTAAAGCCCTCCCTAATAATTCAATATTGCCTACCTAAGATGGTAAAACTCAAAGTACAAAGGTTAGAGCTTTCTAGGAAGAAAAAGGGGAGGTTATCACAACAGTCTCTTCTTTTTAGATGGGATGATGAAATATCCTTACTTGTCTGCCTCCATGTATTCTTATAAAATGCCGAGGACAACCAGAATGTGAATTGAGCTTCTCTGAAAAAAAGACCAGCTACCAGTGTACAGCTCTAATAACCTCCCTCAAAGATTTCCACATCTTGGACAAAGGTTTAAGAGACTGATTTTCCCTCTGACCATACGTCATATTGTCTCTAAGCATGAGAGGCACCAGAGGAACTCACCTTCCAGGAAAAGGTACCTTCTCTAAGGTACTGACCCCCTTCTACTATAATGCAGAAGGGCAGAAGTGTTAAGATTGCTGATGGGCAACGAAGGTCTTGGAATATTAGGAACCCACCAAAAAAAAAAGTATCTACACAAGGACAGAACACATTATGGTGTTCAACGATGATTAAACAGCCAAACAAACAAACAAAATCATCATCCCAAGCAGCTTAAGAGCAATGTGCCCAGATTCCAGAACAAGGGGAAGCAGTTTAGGGTGGGTCAGTGGAAACAGCCCTACCCTCCAGAAGACCATGGCAAAACCACATCAATGCCAGTCATAGGAGATCACTCTGTTTTGCAAAATATAAAACTGTTTCATTGCAAATCTATGGAAACAATGTCATAGGGGCCAAGGGCTGTCACTTTGAGTCAAAGAAGGCCCATTTCATTGTGGCGCTGATGGCCAGCGATGTCAAGGCGAATTACACCCCCACTTGCTGAGAGAGAAATCAAAGTCAGGAGAGAAATGTTCATCCGGAGACACACCCACAGGAGTTCGGAAAGCCAGCACTCCTTCCAAGCCATGCTAATCTATCACAGGCTCAAACAAAGGATGTGTTTTTTCCCATTAAGAAATGGAAAGGACTGGTGACGGGACAGTCTGAAGAGAGTGTTAGCAAGCTCTTCTGAAGCCAAGACTTCACTCCTGCTTCCATGTGGCGGTGGGAAGGAGGGGGAGCCTCAAGGCTCACTGCCTAGTGGAACCTGACTATATAGAGGGGAGTAATGAGCAGAAACTGAAAGATATGGACGTCCAAAGAAAGAACTGGAGTTCTTACTTCAGGTTGTACCCAGGTTCCAGGAGCTGCTTGAGTGAACTGGTAGGTGGTACAGACAGGATGCGTGACTTGGGTTAAGAGTTATGAGATCTTGGGCATGTCACAGACTCCCTGGGCCATAGCTCCGTTATAACCAATGGGAAGATTCTGCAATTACATGGTGTCCTGGTTTGCAATTTCTTCTCTAAGAGGGCAGAACAAAGATCAAAAGGTCAGATTCAGTTCGGAAGTAAGACCAGGAAGGAAGAGATGTTATGTCAATTCCAAATAAGTAACAATCCCTTATACATCCATAGATGTGAGCCAGCATGAAGGACTGGGAGGGAAGCAGACTCCAATTACACAAATTGTGTTGATATCCGTCAAGTCAAACCTAGGGGTAAACTTCTAATGCGGAAAGAAGCAAGCTCCTCGGGCTTCTTGATGTAGACCTAATTTTTATTTAAATTCTTGATTCCAAGAACACAGGCTGTTCAAGTCTTTATTTAGCCTGGGACAGACAAGGAATGGCAAGTGTATGCCCATAATTTAAGAGGAAAAGGAAAATACAGGCTACCAATCATTAAGTGTCTTCTGGTGCTAAGCACTGCTGTGTGTGTGTGTGTGTGTGTGTGTGTGTGTGTGTGTGGTGTGTTTATGAAGCCTAACATGACCTAGCATTGAGCCTACTTAAAGGAAAAAAATAGTCTGAAAAGAAAGGTGAGATTATAAAATTTTCCACACACACTCATCAACAGTCATGACTACTGGATGTGACAGAGATTAAGCCATTGAGAGCCACTTGGAAGATTTCTTCTTGGACTCTGACATCTCTTCTAGAAATTCAGTGTTACCAGGCCCTGGAGATCTCAGTTTGAGGAAACACCTAGACATCACAGGATAACTATTCATGTTATCCTTGCTTTCCAAAAACCCAGCGATGGAGACGACATCTTGGTTTTCACGTCTCTCCCAAAAACCAGAGAAGTGACACCAGCTCCTAAAACTATGATTGTCCTTGAAAGAGTAGAGAAGGGAAAGGATCCCCCCATAATCACCAACAATCCCACCATTCCCATTTACACGAGCACGTGTGCAACGCGACAGAACCAGCAGCTTCCACTTTAATAACAAGCCTGAGAATGGCCAGCCCAGCAAGGAGGAAACGCAGCAGGAGGGACCACGGGTCTGCCAACCCCACAAAAAGGGATCATCCTGGGCTCAGTCCTTCCATCAGGCAACTTTTAACTTGGAACATAAAAATGAAAAAGTGCCTTTGTTTAAAACCCTCCTGAAGTTTCTGATCACGATGATTTATGTAAATAAAATGTTAAATTAAAATGTAGGTGTTAATAAAATTACATATATGATGGAATGGCTCTTCTTTTTAAAACTGATCTGCAATAAATTTTCTAAATTCTGATTGCAGGTGATTCAGGCCTTGAAAGCTTTGCCAACAATAGCCAGCAGAGGTCTATTACTGAAGTGGTATTAATATAGCTATCATCACCAATTCAAAGCAGATAATAAAGGACTGACACATTTATTATCATTATTAATTAACAGTTTTCTGAGATGGAATTAAATCAATATGCTGCTCTGATATCATTTTAACTAGTTATGCAAATCAAACATTTAGAGCCCATGAACAGATATAAATGCCATTCAAAATTCACTTCACACTTATTACTGTAATATCAGAACTTTCAGGCTTTGCTAGTAAAAAAAAAAAAAAAGGACTTAATGCTCATTTAATTACACTCAGACATAAAGCTTATGGAATGAAAGTTGAAATAGCTGATTAGTTAGGAAGTCGTAGGAAGGCTATAACACTCGGGATAGACAATGAGATAATAATGTGAAAACGTGGGGCTCAGCACAGAGTGGTTCTGGCTGATCCTATTAAAAAGAACAATGACATGTGTAGGAGAATATGTTTTAAAATTACAAAGTTGAGGACCCTTTCTTAAGTCCAAAAAGGAGAAAGGGAGAGGAGAGAAAAAAAGAGGAAAAGGCTGGGTTGGCAGCAGTGAGGGGAAAGACCTGCAACGAGTCATTTAAAAAATACAAAACTACCAGGTTCGACTGCCCAACATTCTTCCAAACTTGACCATGACGCTGATGGTGACTGCAGAGTTCTTTCCATGCAGAATGCTACCTCTACTTCCACACTTTTCTTATCTGATGAGCAGAGATCTCTTTCCACACCCAGGTCAGCTCTCTAGAGAGTCACAGCAAGTCCAAGTTCTTGGCTTCTGGGTCCAACAAGGGCAAGACAGGAGGCAAGCCGTCTGGCCCTTAGTGATCTGGGTTACTCATCTGCGGAAGCAGCTGAGTCCCCCACCCCCACACACACACACACATGCACTAAAAATTCTACCAGAAGGATCGGAACAGCCTCCAGCTATGGCTCTGTGGGCAACGAGGAGGCTGCTCACAGTCTGGGGGGACTGGAGGCGGTGATGGCAGCAGCAGGGTGCAAGGACTCAGTGACTCTCCCGGATCCCTCCACTCCTCGAGTGGCCTTCTGGAAACAAGCTGGCCGGTCTACTCTCAGCACCACTGTAAAGAGGCAGGAGTTCTGATGGGCCAGGGCTCTGAGGTCGAGTCATGGACAAACTTAAAGCCCAGGAAGGAGCAGCCAGAGACTTTCAGCACTGCCCGGGTCCTGGCTTTGGCTCGCCGCCAGAGACTTACACTTAGCGCGTTTTTATGAAAAGGATGGAAATATTTTTACAGAGTGAGTTAGTCTGGGAAGTCCCTGGTGCTCTTCTTTTTTCTCCAAACTCTATCTCTTTCTTCTCAGGGAGGAGTGCACTTGATTTTCAGTGTGATCCATTGCAGAGTCAGAAAATGAATAGTATATACACCAACAGAAAACAGTGTTCTGCTGTGACCCAAAAGGAACAATATGAAAAGGAGAGAATGAAATGTTATTATCCCTTCCGTACCTTCCACCCCCAAACTCGTTAGCATCTTAATATTCTTCATGTGTGTCTTAGAAATCTAAAGCTCAAGTCACAGACCAGTATCTGATGCTGTACTGCCATTTTCCATGGAATTTTACAAACAAAAAATTGTAAAGAATTAAAAACTTATCCAACCAGGATTCTGCTGTGGGAGGGGGAAAAACGTACCTATTCATATGAGTAGAGGTGGGGACAGGGCAATTCACAAAGATTGGAAAGTGTACAAGAAAATACTTAACATCAGTCTACTCACAATAGTCTGGTAATGGGTGATATTTTATCATCTTCTTTGTGTTTTCATTTTCCCAATCTTAATATGTCTATTCTTCACATGAAGAATATTTATTTACCAAGGGCCAGCCACTGGCCAAGCACTGTATAGAATGCTAGAAACTCGACCATCAAATAGACAAGGTCTTGCCCTCTCAAGGAGAACAACCTAATAGGGGAGGTAGAGAATTAATCAATGGCATATGTGATGATTTGAGTGATTTACAGGGGGAAAAAAAGGGGGGATTTACAAACCTGTTACTGCTACTTAAGTAAGATTCTACACATCTTTCCTGGGTCTTTTTTTTAAATATTTTATTTATTTATTTGATAGAGAGATCACAAGTAGGCAGAGAGTCAGGCAGAGAGAGAGGGAGGAAGCAGGCTCCATGCTGAGCAGAGATCCAGATGCAGGGCTCAATCCCAGGACCCTGAGTTCATGACCCGAGCCGAAGGCAGAGGCTTTAACCCACTGAACCACCCAGGCGCCCCATCCTGGGTCTTGAATAAATCTGAAATCTCCAGTTTGGAACATTTGCATCTTCTCAAAATGGCAGGTAAGCCCATAGTTTGTGCCTGAAGCCTGAGAAATCACTACACTATCAACGTTTTAATGGTAGAGTTAGACTTCTAACCATAGCCAAGATCCAACCATCTAGATAAACTGCCTTGGTGGTTAGCTGAGCTGGCCCTTCAACCCTCTCCATCCTCACCCTAACCAAGATTTCTACAGACTATTTCCCAAAGATAACAGCCCTGAGACCTTCTATATCACTTGTAGCCCTCAGTCCACTCCCCCTTCTATACTGAGAGTCCTGGAAGAGCCAGACTCAACGATCCCATCTATGGACCAAACCTCTTCCACTTCTGACTTTCCAAAAGCCTAAAATATGGATCAAATTTGTCATAAATCATCCTCCTTAAATACATTAGATTTTCATTAAAAACTCATCTTTTTCCATATCTTCAAGTATCTGGAGAATACAGAACTCAGAATACTGTTACAGTGGAGAAAGGCTCCAAGGAAAATCTCTAGTTGCTCCTTCCAGTCTACCCCCTACCTCCCACTTTGTTTTTAATTCAACCTCTGGGTCAGGAATAATACAAAAGTAGTATTTGCATGATGACTAATATACATATATGGCCAAATCTGAGGGTGAATATTAAGACCTCATAGGTAGGTAAAATACACAGATAACAAAATGCAAGCTCACCCTGGTAAGTAACTGTAGGTGGCAATGGGAAGTGGTGTTTGCAACCACAAGGTCATGAACCAATGGAGCCCACTTCCCAAGGAGGTGAGACCAGTAAGGGAAGCATCCAACCATGAGGAAACCACTCTCTCAATTTAAGGAACAGTATCAGTGGCAGTAAATTAGGGACAAAGCCCAATGACTGGCACAATATCTAGGACAGCTTAAAAACCAGGCTGGGTTGTTGTAGAAAATGCAGATGTGCCAACCCTCCAACCCCAGCCCGTTTGCTTCCACATCAGTCAGCACAATCCACTAACTGGCAGGCCATGCAGGCAGAATACTGATACCCCAGCCATTGCATAAACAACTGTATATTTCACTCCAGATTCCCTCCCTTCCCTGGTTGTGGATACCCAGGGGAGCCTATGGTTATCCAGGGAACGCCATGGTTGGTAGAGGGCTCTTTGCCTCTGATCCCCTGTTTGCCCTGCAACATGCCAAGCAGTGGTTTTGAAGACACATCTTTAGGACAAGAGATAAGGGAAAAACATCCAAATGTCATGAAGCCCCATGACCCTGCTCCTTAAACCCTTTCCAAGGGGACCTTCCTCCCTAGCAATTTAGCAAGATGATCCCTCCCCAGCCCCCAGCCTCATGTGAAAGACCACAGCTCTTCTCTCCTTGCGCCTTCGGTAGTCCCTCTCCTGGTCGTCCCTCTACCTGGTCCCCAACCCCACCTTCTCGGCCCAGGAACATTTCTTTGGCCTCCTCAGCACCAGAAATCACTCAAGGTTAAAAGCGGCAAGAAAACCTTCAGCTTGTCAAAAGACTGAAAGGAGGAGTTGTGGTGGTGATCACATGGGACAGTCAAGGTCAACTAGTTCTCTTGCCTTTGGCGCTGCTCTGAGTGTACAGCGATACAGAGGCAGGTGGAAAGCAGCTAAGACAGAGCATCGCCTCCTCTCTAAGCTGTCTATAGGAAATACAAGTTCACCACATACTAAAGAAAGCCACAGATTTCTCTCAATATCCTTTGGAGGCTCCTCTGAAAGCTGGATCTCTCCTGGAGAAGGCAAAGAATGGAAGAAGATGGGAGGAGAGAAGAGAAACCACTGAGGCTGTTTATGCAGAGGAGAGGGAGCGGATACGTGTGTAAGCTTTAAAGCCTGGGGGTGGGGGGATAAGCTATACAACAAGAGGTCCACAAGTTAGAGAGAAGTTTTCAGAAGCTGATCAAAGTGGGGTATTCTCTTGGTAAGGAACCAAGGAAGATTCAAACTACTTTTTGGAAGTAGCTGGTGCCTTCCCAACTGCCTCCAACCCCACCCAACCCTGATTCATTGCAGTCGAGGCTGGAGTCAGGCCAACCTCCTCCCAGGATGAGATGCTGCATGTTAAATAAAAACATGGACTCCCCTACCAGGTTCACAAGTCACCTAAGAACTCTGTGCCTCAGTGTCCTCATCTTGAAAATGAGAACAGCCATAATCCTACCTCGGAGGTTTGCTACCAGGATTAAATACTTTTGGTGCATGTACAGAACAGTGCTTGCATACGGCAAGCTCTACCCTCTGACAACGACCCCACCATCACGGCTGGGGTGTCCAGGGTCAGCAAAGCTTCCAGGGCTGAGGATAGCTATGTGAGCTTTACCCAGGATTATCCTGACCAAACCCGTGAAGGTGCAAACTTCTGTTAATAAGATCACTCGGAAGCAATTTTGAGGACTTGGTCCTTCCACACTTTACATAACCAATTTATAATAACGGAGCACTGTTTTTTCTCATGACCCAGTGGTCTCCTGGACTGCTATTAGCGCTGCCTTGGTTAGGAAGCTGCAGTATGATCCTCTGACTAGAAATACTGGCATAATTTATTGCATTATTACTCCTCTGAACTGAAAGCAATTAATTACCTGGAGCAGGATGCACAAGTGAAAATTTATCAGAGGGAAGTGATGAAAAATGTGCTCACCGCTTTAAAATAATAGGTGCTTAATGGTTTTTTTGTTTGCTGGCTAATCTCAGGCATCTTATAAACAACTCCAGCCCAGTTATCAGTTGTGAATTCTGCCCCAGACCCCCTCCTTTTTTGCCCCCTTATATTGTTCTATCATCCCCTATCTTCCTTGGAGGACAGGAAGAAACATTTAAGATATTCACTTCAAAGAGCAGAAGAGAGACCCCATTCCTCTTCTGCATGGTACAGTTATTAACATAACATGGAAATGCATGATAAAACATATTTGTATGTTTATCACCCATTTGGTCGCACAAATGTATCTGCCTGACTGAGGTCTCTTTCTCTCCATCAGAGCACTGATTTTGAAAACTTCGAAAACTCAGATGAAAAGACATTCTATGGGACACGTGTATGTTAACTATGGTCTCCAGCAACCTCGTAAGTGACTTTCACGGAACCAGCATCTCCAAATCCTCGGATACGGTCTCCGAGAATCTTTTCCACCAAGCACTTACCTCGTCTTTCTCCTATTACCGTCATCGACCGAGATCCAGAAAGAAAGAGGAAACAGGGCCAATAATGTGTGATTGTATTATTTATAAATTTCATGCACATGTGAAAGATAGGAATAGGGCTAAATTCATCATATTTGCTCCTACTTTTCAGAATTATTCACATCTGTATGATTCCGTAATTGTTTCTTCTATAAAGTTATTGGAGTAATTTTGCTCCGTATATCTCCGATCAATTCCCCCTCTCAAGGGCACAGTTGAAAAGTGATATTTGAAAACGGCCTCTGATAGATTGCATGGTTAGTCAGCAGCAGAGACAAACAACCTAATCCAGCACAAATTAGTTCAGCTGCCAGCAATAGTTTTATACAAAGATGTAAATTATGTTGTCAAAATCGGTCGCTTTCTAGCTTGCTGCTCCGCTAACAAGAAACCACTTTGGCTGATAAAGATGAACACTAAGCTTCCCTCTCTTACAAATTTGCAAATCTGCCATTTCAGCATTCTGTTAGCCACAAACAAACAGCCAGCTATAATTGCTTCTTTTCTTCCACGGTGGTATTTTTCCCCCTCGGGTTGTTCCTTCCAGGCTGCGCTTGAGAACAACAACAACAAAGCCTAAAAGCACCAGGACAACAAACAGCAGCGACCCTCAGACAGGAACTGAGGGAAGAGCGGGCTCCGCGCACACCCACCCCCTCTCAACGCATCACCTCCTTCCCCACGGAGCCACCAGCCTGGCCAGGTCACCCATGGCCTCGCTGTGTGCAGACCCTGCCAGTGTCACTCCCCAGTACTGCTATCCGAAGGACTGCAAGGGCAGGGAAAATTCTTGTGTTAAATGCAAATGGAAATATTCTTATGGCTTTGAACAAGGATTGCCTTTGACAGAAGCCCATCCATTCTTTATTTTACAAGCTCCCGTCCGGGGAACGGAGGGGAGCAGAGCATCCTTTCAAGGGGCCTAAGTGGAAAGCTCCACCAGGCTGCCTGTGCTCAATTGGAATCAGATAGATCTTCGGCTGGACTGAAAATAATAATGCATTATAACAGTAATTATATCCAGCATAAGTCAAATAAATAAATTATAAATTACAATTACCCTTTAAAGTTGCTAGTCTCACTGTTTGCTTTACAATTAACTGCAGGTGCTTCCGCATGTTTTATTAGGGTCCCAAAGTTATATATTTGAAAGAATGGTACAGATGATTCCTGTTTATTTGTTAAATTAAAGCATTGTTGGTAAAATTACGGCTTAATTAATATTATGGGTACTGTATAACAAAATAGTTTACCTTGTACATAATTTATTTCCACATGCATATCTCAGCCCAGACCCATTACAGCTCTAAGGCAGCTAAAATAAAATATTCCTCCTTTGCTGGCATTTTTCTAAATAGCAGTTCACTAAATCAATATTATTCACTTGGTATTTTTAAAAGCAGTGTATCTTAATAATTACACAGCATTAGAGTAGGCAATAATTTTACTTGCTAAGCATATTAAATTTAGCAAACCATCAGTCAAATAGTTTGTTCTTTCTCAGAATGGGTAAGCAGTGAGTGAGTTTGGAATCATGTTCTTTTGGTATAAATGTCACATAGAATTTAAGAATGCGTCTGTGACTCCCTAAGCCAGGCCAGTACTATATATCTTTATTAGTTTCAGTGGTCAGTGCAGTGACCAGTTGTTTATTCTCATTACTCAAGACAAGGTGAGCCACTCCGTGGTGCCTGCAATCAGGGCTAAAAACCTATGACTTTGCAAAAAGTAAAAACTGTAGACAAGACAACTTGCACCATGGCCTGCATGCCTGCTTATAACTGGGAGCTTGGGGGAAGGAAAGAAGATAATTAAACCCAACACACACCATTTTGGGTGCAGAAGCATTTGATGTGTCTTGGCCCTCTTATCTTTGAGATCTCTTGCATCTTTTCATTGTTCTTGATTCGTTATAAAATATCATTAATTTCATGTCTGTCTTGTCTGTGTTCACGTCTGCATTTGTTCTTTCCCAAGCTCACACAGAACACTTTGTGAACCTTCTCTCTTCCCATGCCATCACCCCTGAAGAAAACAAATCCCCCTTAAAAAATCAAACCCCATTCCCTCTCCTACACACATACACACACACACACACACACACACACACACACACACACACACACAGAGCTTTCTTCAGAAAATCAATTCATTCACTGCACAAAACCAAAGCAGGCAAATTTTGCCTGAGCTATAGGCAATTGCTAGCACCATCAAGTCAACATTTGATTGATGCAGGGGCCCCTGGCTTATGTGTTTTAGGTAAATGGCCAAAACCACTTTATAATCATGGAGCAGAGAAGCAGAGAGAGAGGTGGAGATCAGCAACCAGTGCCAGGAAATGGCCTCTCCATCTGCAGAGAAGAACAGGAGCCCATACCTTCTTCACCTTCCTCATTCCCTCTCTTTCTATTCAGCGGCAGCCTAGACTTTGCCTTCCAGGGGGCTCAGCAGAGGCTGCATCAGAATCAGGCACCTGCAGAAGCTCAGAGAAGCCTCTCTCTGACTGCTATGGCCAAAGTTCTCTCTCTCTCTCTCTCTCTCTCTCTCTCACACACACACACACACACACACACACACACACACGTGCCCCCAGGGAGCACACTGGACATTAGTTCTTTATGCAGCTTCCTCTGGGGGGGCAGCAATCCACTTCCACCACTGGGAGAGGGCAGTTCTCTGCATGTTTCCTCCATGATTGCCACGGTACTTACCCCCAGCAGGCAGAGTAGTGAATCCAGGAGCGAAGAATGGGCACCGTCTTGAGAGAACAGGGACAGATACAGGAGAGGAGGGACAAGTCATTCAGTCCAACCTACCACCAGAAAGTTTCTGAATGTCCACCGTGGGCTGAACACTGCATTCTGGAGAAGGAAGTGTAAGATGGGACGGACACATGTGAAGAAGGAAAACCATCAAGGAAGGTTATAGTTCAAAACAGCAAAAGAAACACCACGATGTCATATGGATTGATGCCAAATAAATGTCCACCCAGCAGGTCTGACAGGAGTGACTCATGGTCACTGAATGGGGTCCTTAAGGAGGCAACCACAAAGGGGTGTGATTAAAAGTCAGTCTTTAAAAGTAATTTTAAAAAAGCAATTCAATGTTTATAGCAGCAATATCCACAATAGTCAAACTATGGAAAGAACCTAGATGTTCATCAACAGATGAATGGATAAAGAAGATGTGGGAAATACACACACACACACACACACACACACACACACACACACACACACACAATGGAATATTATGCAGCCAACAAGAGAAATGAAGAACAAGAGAAATCTTGCCATTTGCAACGACGTGGATGGAAGTAGAGGGTATCCTGCTTAGCGAAATAAGTCAATCGGAGAAAGACAACTATCATACGATCTCCCTGATATGAGGAAATGGAGATGCAATGTGGGGGGCTTGGGGGGTAGAAAAAGAATAAATGAAACAAGATGGGATCAGGAAGGAGACAAACCATAAAAGACTCCTAATGTCACAAAACAAACAGGGTGGCTGGGGGGAGGCGTGTAGGGAGAGGGTAGTGGAGCTATGGACATTGGGGAGGGTTATGTGCTATGGTGAGTGCTGTGATGTGCATAAACCTGGCGATTCACAGACCTGTACCCCTGGGGCTAATAATACATTATATGTTTATTAAAAAAATTTTTTTAATTTAAAAAAAAAAGCAATTCAAAATTTGAGTAAAGGGAAGGGAAGTGCACTCAAGGTAAGCAAGACTTTGGGCGCCTAAGAGTAGAAAAGGGGGTTGCAAGGCACCAAAGGTCAAGAAGCACTTTGCCCACCCAGGACCAAACACAGGCTACGTGAAAGCAGAACAACCTGCATTACTACTGTCATAGGCCAACACCCAGCCAAAATCCATGGCAGGAAAAAAGAAAAAAAAAAAAAATCAGTGAACTCCTTAACCTGAGATCCATTTACAACTGGGTTTTTAAAGCTGATATTTTTATGTGAGATATTCTGCCTATACAAAGAACCTTAGGGCACCTGAGTGGATCAGTGAGTTAAGGCTCTGCCTGTGACTCGGATCATGATCTCAGGGTCCTGGGATTGAGCCCCCATCGGGCTCTCTGCTCATTGGGGATCCTGCTTCCTCCTCTCTCTCTGCCTGCCTACTTGTGATATCTCTTTCTTGCTCTGTCAAATAAATAAATAAAATCCTTTTTAAAAAATCTTAAGAGCAAGTGAGTTTCGTTTTTACATTTGAGCAAGAATTGTATAGCAAACAGGTACAGCTCATTCAGTATTTTCCTTCCCTGATAAATACAGTCAGAACTGAGGGGCACCTAGGTGGCACAGTCCATTAAGCGTTAGACTCTGGGTTTCGGCTCAGGTCCTGATATCAGGGTGGTGGGATTGAGCCCCACATCGGACTCTGAGCTCAGCACAGAGTCTGCACTAGATTATCTCTTCCTCTTCCTCTGCCCCTCCCGCTCATTCTCCTTCTTTCTCTCAAAAAAGATCTTTAAAGAAAAAATATATAACATTTTTAAAAAATGAAAAACTGAGGTGGAACAAAAGAATGACTGGCCTCCCCGATTAAAACATCAATAGTCTGTGCACTGTGAACATCTGTGAACACACAATTCCTTCGAAGGGGCAGGCAACATGCACTCTTGGCTTTTGCACCCCTAGAGGGCCTATTCCCGGTGCGTTGGTCCAGCACCCTCAAACCTGCTACAGTGGGAAGCAGACCCTGCACCCACGATGAACACAGATAACATGACACAGTGGGGGCGGGGGAGGGGGGGGAGCGGTGCTGACGTTATTAGAACCAAACAGAACAAAATGAAGAGTAGAGAAGGAAAAATATAAAAGGAGTGAATGAGCTCTGCTGGGCATCGGAACATAACGCTGCTACACGCACAGAGCAAGACACTGGCCCTCAGGTTAGGCAACTTGCGTACATGGGCCACACAGCTGTCACATTTGCAGAGACCTGGGCAAACCCAGATCTACCTAACGTGAGCCCCAGCAGAGGCTGCCTTTCCTGGCTTTTACCTCAGGGAGAGTTGCCCTCTGACAGGGAGCTGGTGCACACGGTCATCTTCAGAAGGAGGAGACTGGGACGCCCAATGAAGAAAAGGAAAAATAGGGGACACCTGGGTGGCTCAGTGGGTTAAGCCTCTGCCTTCAGCTCAGGTCATGATCTCAGGGTCCTAAGATCAAGCCCCACATCAGGCTCTCTGCTCAGCAGGAAGCCTGCTTCCCTATCTCTCTCTGCCTGCCTCTCTGTCTGCTTGTGATCTCTCACTCTCTGTCAAATAAATAAATAAAATCTTTAAAAAAAAAAAAAAGAAAGAAAGTAAAGGAAAGGAAAAATAAAGGTGAAAAGATGAGGGAGAAATAAAAATTGGGAGAGAAACACAGTGACATATATATTTTTCTCTCTGTCCCAGCTAAAGAATAGGAATATCTTTGGGGCTTTGTTCATACCCCACCATAGGGCACACATCCCATAACACGGCGATGAACTACCCCGGTACAGATGAACACCAGCAGCAAGCGTACGAACCCCAGTCAGCCCCAAACCATGGACGTTTCCCTGATAACTCAAGTAGCTTCCCTGCGAATGCACTCCATGACACACACACAGTGCGCTGCATGAACAGGACAAGAGGATGGGAGACAGATACACAGACAGACCGATCATATGGTACCAGTGACCACATACAGATGGCAGCTTATGGTGGAGAGAGGGGGAAGGAAGGGGAGATGTGGAGAGAATCGATCTTGCAATTTCTTCTATCATTTCACAGCGTTATTTCATAATGAATAGCATGTTCATAAGTCAAAAATGACTTGCAAAGGAAAGAAAAGGCCAACTTAGAGTCAAAACAGACTCAAGAAAAGTTAAATAATAATACAGCAGGTGAAAGGCATTTTAAGAGAGTTAACACAAGAGTGGCCTCAAGGCAGCCCATGATTAATTCCCAAAGAATATCCCAGAGGCAAGAACAGTGTGTTGCTCTTCACAAAGCTCCTCCAGAGTCACCATCTCCTCTGACCTTCCTAGGAGATGGGGGAAGATGCTTCCTCTGGATGTTCTTGTCTTCTAGCAAAGATGGACGCCCAGTGAAGTGCACTTGCCCAAGGTCACAGTCTTTGGTCTGGTAACCTTCTCTCGCAGGGGAGCCCAAGGTTCAGACAGAGACACAAAGTGGCATGAGGGTTTGTGGAGCCAACAGGAGATGGCATGTGGCTTCAAGAACTGTGCACCATGGAGGACAAGGGAATCCGTGTGGTGACTCAGGGAGATGGAACAGAGTGATGGAAGCTGGGAAAGAACAAGACACGCTTGTGAGGCAGCAGGACTGGCTTGGCTGAAGCAGAGGGTATAGACAAAGGAATAGGAGGAAAGAAGTCCAGAAAAAAGAGACAGAGTAAGGTAGAGAATGCGAAGCTCGGGAAGACGGCATTTGGTTCTCTCAGCCAGTGGGAGCCAGTGAATGGGACACGGAGAAGAAAACTTGCATGATAATAGCAGTGTCCTGGAGGGAAGAAATTACTTAATTAGAGGGTAGATATAATGCCACCACTTACCATAGAAGGAGATACTCAAACACACTGAATTGGCCAAATTTTCCTGGTAAGAGGAAGACACAAGCTGCCAACTTGCTCTGAGATCAGGTACTCTTAACCAATCATCTGTTAACTAATCCAGGCTCACTCGTTCTACTTACGGGTTATGACAGGGAGAACCAGGACAGCCTTCCCCATGTGCCCATATGCTGCCACCCTGGCCTTCCCGGACTACTCCACGCTGCACGGTTCATCCAGAACTGTCCAAGATCAGGATCTTACCTGAATGCTTCTCAATACTGGAATGCACATGCTTCGGAGGGGACACCACTCCTCTGATAAAATGACCCAAGCCAAGGCTCTAATGGCTGTCGAAGCCAGGAGTGTGTCTTCCACACGTACGTTCTTCTCCCGGGCACTCTCAGTGCCTTAACCCAGCCATTGCTGGATGCTGGGGCAGGCCTGGGTCATCCCCGCCCCCACTCTCACTGTCTGTTCAGTAGATCCCAGATAGGGCCCAAGTATCTGCATTTTTTCAATGACCAGAGGACTCTGATGCTCTGACACAGGTGAAACCACTGAAACCCCAGAGAACAGAAGTACACTCCAGAAGGGCAGACACCCTGGCAGAGAAAATAAGCAGGTATACTCTAGCCTTTCTAGAGGTCTTCAAATGAAATGAAATGTAAGAGGGGCGCTTCAGAGTCCCAGCGCCATGTCCCAGACACTCAGGTTTCCTCAATGTCTAAAATCATGCTGTAAGGTTATCAGATTCTTATATATACAGCTATCTTCATGAATAGCCCATTAAATCAGAAATTGAAATCAGACACAACCACACTAAAATTAACTTTGCTCTATTCATCAGAGAAGAATTAAACACAGTAAAAATGCTGAAGAATATGTTTAAACTTTTAAGATAATCTATGTGTATGTGTACACACACAAGCACACACACACACACACAATGCGTGAATTATTTAATTCAGAGACCCTGATCATCACGCCTGGAGGGTCACAACTTCCGGTCATCTGAGTACCATACTATAATTTTAGCCCTACCTCTACAATAGATATTACAGACTGTAGTTCTTCTTCTAATTGACTCATTTTTTTCTGCTAATTCAGAAATTAAAATATGAATGTTATAATATAGTCATAAATAGATAGCCAATATTATTTAACATAAATACAAGTCCATTGTAATCATAAATACTTATTGAAATTTTAGAAGTCCATTCCATGAACCACCTAAAATTATCTCCTGTACCACCCACAATCCAACACTTTGAGAAACACCGATCTAGAACCAACCATCTCATTTGACAGAAAGAAGAACTGGCATTCAGAGATCAAGTAATCTAACTGAAGTTAGAAAGCTCCTACGTAGAAAAAGCATAACCCTTTTCTCCCCATCCCTAACTCGTTTTTCCTATACTATGAATATTCAACTAATGCATTGGTAGCAAATCACTGCCATATTTTCATTAGAATAAGTACCTGAAGTACTTCTATTCAGCAATATTTAAGGTTCATAGTTCAAACATTTTAGGAAGTAACTAATGGGTCTTCTTCTTTTAAAAAAAATCTGTCATACAAATTTTTCATTAATTCTTAGGCTTCCCCTTGTACCAATAATTTGCTACTTTTACAGCACATTCCATAAAATCAGACTTAAAATCTCACTTGTGTGCTCTTTGAGGTTGGCCCTCATGTTTTAAAAAATGCTATGCATATTTTTAAAGATACTAGTATATGAAGCAGACATCATGTCTAGGACTCAGTTACAATTTGCCATAGAGAGGCAGAACGCCAATATCTTTGGCCAGGCCTCTCCCCTCAAGCTTCAGTCTTTAGCTTGCAAAGATGAAGAAAAGGACAATAGCCACCCCCATCAACCGCTAAGATTCACCCAAGTGGACTGGGTCACATCCACTGACCATAAGCCATGGCTGCTCTTGAAGAATGTGCTACCCCCAAGACAGAGTCAAAGTTGGTAAGCACCTGACCACACCTCCCCAAGCAGCAGCCTCCCCCTCCCAGCCACCCAGCATAGATTCTCTGCTATAGGCACATTTTCGCTAGCATTCTGTATCCTCGGGTGATAAACATAGCTCATAATTCAAGAAAAAAAAAGGAAGGAAAAAGAAAACCCCACAAATGTCCACAGAACCTCCTTGTGTATTAAAGAGTGCATCATGAGTAACATAGCTATTACTCAGTGAAAACATCCCAATTCTGCATCCCATGCTATGTTTTCAGATAAATGAAAACAACACAGGCACCGAAGAAGCACTGAGAGTTGGGGCTGAGGTCCCCACCACCACCACCACTGACTTCTAGGGACAGAAGAGGCAGCTACATTGGGGTAGGAGTGGCGGTGAGGAGGAAGACAGGAGAGGAGGGACATTCTAGGAGACAGAATGAGGAAGGAGAAAAAAAGTACTAGGGTTTCTTTCTTCCCTTTCCTTCCCCCTGGTCTGTGGCATGAAAAAACAATGGCTTCTCTGAGGCACAGCGCAGACAAGGCAGCTCTGAAAACTAATGGCCGTGATTAATGACAATGGGCTGGAGGAGAGTAGGGACACAGCCGCCACATACATCATGCCTTCCCGTCAGTCTCTGCTCCTCCCTGCCCCTCTTTCCCCTACCCGCAAGACATTATAAAAACGTCTTATCTGCTCCGGACGCCTATTTTAAAGCTGAAATCGAAGCTATCCCCCCACCCCGAAGAAAAACAAAGAGCAAGCAAGAACGGCCAAAAACGAATGGCACTAGAGGGGGTAAGAGAGGAAAGAGCGAGAGAGAAAGCGAGAGGGAGAGAGACAAAGAGGGGATAGGGTGAACAAGAAAACGGCATGTAAAATAACTCTAAGATATTCCAGGGGAAAATGTGCAGGCTGTAATCATTCAAGATTTCAGCAACTTGACTCCTCACATGCTGAAGCCACATTTTCAAGGTCTTATCTGCCATATGGTTCCCTGTTTGGATGATTTATTAGGTGTAGAAAGCACACTGATAAATTTTACTGCATTTCCCTGAATAGGCAACCTATGGTGTCAATAACAAAGCTCAGGCGACTTTAATGAAAACTGCAAGCACCAAAGGGTAACCATTTATTTATGAGTCGCTATAGTATTACTAGGACAAAATTTATCTTCCCTTCTCACGCACTCTGTAGAAACCAAATCTGGTCAAAGTAACAGAGATCACATCCATATGTCAGTGGTTTGCTAACATCTCTCCTGCAAGAAACACTGGCGGTTGCTCCGGAGAAATTGTTTGGGGCTTTCAAGTGACCCATTTTGCATAGGAAGTCTTCTCTTTAGGAAAAAACAAGGTGAAACCTGAAGAACTCTGCCAACACTATAGCCTTAGCCATCGCACTTAAAGGCAACTGTGGAACCCTCTTATTTTTCTTGACCCAGAAAATGGGACAGCTGCCCCAGGGGTAGGGAGGGGAAACGAGAGGGTGGTGTACAGATGAGGAACAGAGAGATTTAGAGATAGAGTCCAATCCCCACATATTCTAAATTTCCCAGTCCATATAACATCATGCCCCTCTCTCCACTCTGGGTCTTAGGACACCAGTCATGACCTAAGTCAACATCTGCATTCTTCACTCATTGCATGGTTCCCTGTCCCTCACTGCCCCCAAATGCCTCTGCTCTTGGCTAGTGGCTATCTGCAAGTCTGATGTATGTGTTATTTTTGTAACAGAGGAACAATCCAACTTTTTAAAACTCTGAAGGCAGCAGAAACGAATGACCAAATTCAGCAGGGAAAAAAAATTACAGAGGAAGGGAGGGGAAAGCCAGATAGCGTTCCCTTGATGTTCAATCCTGAGCCACAGTTAACGGCTGCAACAAAACATTTGGCCAGATCTTCAAGTCTACAGTGTTCCCCGCTTGGGGAACATGGCTGTCCTGAGTGAAGACAGCCTTGCCCAGGAATGTCAAAAGAAGGAAGTGTGGAGAAGCAGCCCAACCCCAACAGCGTAGGATTGCGGGATGCTCTTAGTGCCGCAAACCAATGAAGGCAAAGTGGAAAGTCCAAGCCAGGGCTCTGACCTGAGCAAATCCCAGTCTCCACTTCTTCTGCCCCGAAGCTAACGCTCTGAAAAATTCCTCCACTAGGTGATTTCACCCGGGTTTGCTTCTTTTCATACTTTTTTAATATTATGCAGCTCTTTCCTTGTTCTGCGTCCATACACCCTCCAATACATCCACAGTGAGAGGGCATGAAAATTCCTTCTTATTTCTCAACCATGCTAAGGCCCCTCTTGACACCCACCACTTCAAAACAACAACAAAACAACAACATACATAAATAACCCAACTCTTTGTACATCGCAACAAAAATAATCAACATTTTAGAGAGAAGTCTTCTTCGCATCACACAGAATAAACAATCAGAAGTCTTCTTAATCAGTTCAATTACTGCCATCTCTGCTTTTAAAATCTCCTCAGTAAAATGGCATCAATTAAAGTTTAATGCCTTATAAAATATCATCCGAGTATTACAGCAGAATTAGGAGGAAATAGGTGCTGCTTGGGCTCTGGCCATATTTTTAGAGTTTCTCAACCAGAGAGATTTACAAGAATATCCATTATTGCCTAGATTGCTTTCAATTCAGCCACTGCTTTATTAAAAGAGGTAGGGGCAAGGGCCCAGCACGGTTCAGAGCACACTCAACCAGCTGCTTTTTCAGTTTGCGAAATATTTCCACTAGTTTTCAGAGGCATCATCATTAGTGACACCTTCCACTTACTTTCCTACACATTTCTCCTCTTAATTTTTAACCCCCTGAGGATTTTCAAAGGAAATATGATTGACTTAAGTCATTTGCACTTCGCTCATGCCTGCTGCCTTCAGAGTACATCTGAACAAACTGTTTTTTCCTAGAAGCTCCATCAACCTTCTCTGGTGGCCTCTGAAAGCCTTCTGATTCTTAGCAAGCCCATTCTGAGCAGAACGAACAAACTTAAACTTTAAACTGGAATGTGGGAATAAGAAAACGGGACTGGAAGAATAGAAATGGGTAACAGGGAAGGCACCCTGCCAGGGGCTTCAGGGCAAAAGGAAATATCATCTCCTTTTGAAGGCCTGATGGAAGAGTTGTTCAGGCTGTTGACTGCAGAATCGTGTTTGGCCACAGAGAAAGGCGGGGACTAAAATCTGTACTATGCTCCACTTGCCAAGTTCAGGTTCGGGCCAAGGTCTGCATCTACCCAAGGAAAGGGGATGCCTTTTTCTAATTCCCCCAAAGACACCATATGGGCTAGCTGATAAAAGTCATGTTAAAAAAAAAAAAAAAAAGAGTAAATGCACAGCAAGGAAGTCATAACAAAATGAAAGACAACCTACTAAATGGGAGAAGATATTTGAAAATGATAACATCGGTAAGGAGTTGACAGCCAAAATGTATTTCAAAAACTTATACAACACCAAAAAATTTTCAATTAAAAAAATAGACAAGAAACCTCAATAGACATTTTCCCAAAGACGACATACAGATGGCCAAGAGACGTATGGAAAGATGTTCAACGTCACTAATCAGGGAAATGCAAATCAAAACCACAAGCTATTACCTCATAGCAGTTAGAACTGCTAGTATCAAAAAGACAAGAAATAACAAACCTTGGCGGGGGGATGTGGAGAAAAGGAAATTGTTGTGCTCTGTCAGTGAGAATATAAATTGGTGCAACCATTCTGGCAAAGTGTATGCAGTTTCCTCACAAAATTACAAAGACAGCTACCATATAACCCAGTAATTCCACTACTGGATATTTACCCAAAGAAAATGAAAACACCAATTCGGAAAAATACACACACCCCTATTTTTATTGAAGCATTATTTACAATAGCCAAGATATGGAAGCAACCCAAGTATTTATCCACAGATGAATGGATAAAGATGTGGTATATACATGCCATGGAATATTAGCCACAAAAATGAATGAAATCCTGCCTTTCCTGACAATATGGATGATCCTAGAAGGTCTTACACTAAGTGAAGTAAGTCTGAGAAAGAAAAATACCATAGGATTTCACTTATATGTGGAATTTTAAAAACAAATGAATAAAAACCAAAAACACAGACTCTTAAACGCAGAGAACTGGTGGTTGCCGGAGAGGAGACAGGTGAAGAGATGAGCAGAGCAAGTCCGGGGGGATGAAGAGACCTAGATTCCCAGTTAGAAGACAAATAAGTCATGGAGATGAATGTACAGCATAAGGGATATAGTCAATAATATTTTCATAATGTATGGTGACAGGTAGTGTCTATACTTTTCATGGTGAGTACTAAGTAATGTATAGAATTCAATCACATTTATGCACATGAAACTAACATCATAGGTCAACTCTACTTCAATAATTAAAAAAACAAAAACAAAAACAAAACAAAAAACAGAATAAGACCCTAGCCACAAATGACCAAATACTGTATGATTCCACTTACATGAGATGCCTAGAGTAGTCAAACTCAGAGACAGAAAGCAGGACAGGGCTTTCCTGGTGCTGGGAGGCAGGGGAACAGGGAGGTGTTACTTAGCAAGCACAGAGTTTCAGTTTGGGAAGGTGAGAAAGTTCTGGAAATGGACAGTGATAATGGTTGTACAACATTGTGAACGTACTTAGTGCCATAGAACTGGACACTTAAAACAGTGAAAATGGCCAATTTTATGTCATGTTTATCTTATCACAATAAAACAAAAAACAAAAGGAAACAAAGAAAACCCAAGTCTACCACTGCCCAGCTACACACCTCTGTGGACTCTCGGATCAAGATTCTGCTCTCAGACAGGCTTTCCGCAAGCCTGGTGCGTTGGTCCCACAACCGAGAGGGCTGTGCTCCCTGCCACAAACACCCATCCACAAGCAATCTGTTCAAAACGACCACTCCTAATGCCCCTCTTCGGCCCCCAAAGGACACCAAGGAGCCGGGCTTCTCTGGAAGGGTCCTTGCCTCCACTGTGCCAGAGCCTTCTCGCCCCGCCCTGCCTGCATCCCTTCAATCGGCTGCAGCCTGTGCTAGCTGCCTCCCCACCCCAGCCTCACCCCGCCCTGAACCCTGCAAGAACAGAGGCGTGCTTTCTCCCAAGTCCACTTCCCAACCTCCCCACCCCAGACACAGAACAGTTCATTATGTTACACACTTTAAGTTTCCACCAGTACGAGGCCAACTCAGGAAGAAGAAAAGTTCACGACTCCTATAATTTGGAATTTGTGGTAAAATTTAGCCTAAGCTGGGCCAAAGAGAGGGTTTGCTGTGAAAATTCACTATGTAAACAAGACTTGAGGGGAAAATATTCAAGCAAAGAAAGGAAATCATTCTTAAAGGCTTTAGTTCAATAATATGGTTTATGGAAAATTTATTGCCAATTATAAATACATTAAAGAAAACCTATTGGGTCAGGACTAGGAACCTTGGTCCTGCCTCTGCCATGCAAGCATGGGCCAGTCTTTAAATACCTTGTCACAGTCATGGTCTCCTCATCCATACAGATGGATGGAGAAATTCCAAGGTCACTCTGGGCACCATCAGATTAAGAAATTCACATGCTATATCTTCTGCATTTACATATGAGTGGGAGAGAACACACATGGAGTAACAAGGTCTGTTCTGGGTAGAAACAATGTGTCAGTTATTTAAAAATATTTTCTATATTTAAAAGTGGTAAGGCTGGAACTACATAATGGTGATGATGACGATGGCACAACATTGTGAATGTATTAATTGCCACTCCATCACATGCCTTGAAATGGTTAAAACGGCAAATGTTATGTGTATTTTGCCACAATCTTTAAAGAGATAAAGCCGTATTTATTTTAAAAGGCTAAGTATGTTCACCAGTTCCTAACCTGTAACTCAGTACAGTTCTTCCAAATTGCCAGGACTTTGCAGTACTAAAAATACACTACCCGTTCCAACTTGATGGGCTTTTAATGCAGGCCTGAGATCTCCTGGATATGCCATGCTTGGGCCAAGAACCAGAGACTGGGCATTCTTTCTGGCCAACAAAGTATAATGTCCTCACCTTCCACCAACTAGTGAGGACAGATCCCTGCCTACCAGTGACTTCCTTGGTAGAGAAGATGACTATTCAAACTGTTCCCACGGGAAAGCCACAGGGAATGGGCACATTGGTGCCCAGTTCCGCTCGTTGCTTACACCACGTGCTTCCCAATTACAGAACTCATCAACATCATCAGCATCAACAGTCAGGTCTTCCTACCTGGCTCATGGTGGGGCTCATTCCAATGCACCACATGTGTGTATGATGCTTAAGGCTATGTCAAAGCTTCTTATCCCAGTTTGGCAACTTTCTAAGCAAATGAAATGTTTCCATGAACTTGACAATCGAGAATTTTCTTGCAAAGGATAAAGGATAAAGAATTCTCCTAAGACATCATATTTGCTTCTTTCAGAGTTGAGTACTGGGATCAGAGACTGACAACTAAGAAGATATTTATTGGTTTTTTTTTTAAGTTATTTTTAAATTTATTTAAAACTGGAGTTGTATTTCCCCAAAACTGGAGCTTTAAGTCTCATTTAATTGCCTTTGACAAGAACCAGAGTCCTTGACACTTCACTCGTGAACAACCCTATAAATGAAGGGAGAGGGGAGGTGCTAGGATTCTAATAAAGCCCATTTTCAAGCAGTGGTCATTTACTCAGGCCTCCCCAGGGCTCATGGGTATCAATGGTTCTGGATCTATAGCACAGATGTATCTGCAAATGACATAACCTCTTCTCATGGCCTTTGAATAAGTCTACTTTGTGGAGTAAATAATGAACTATCTCTAGCAATTCAAGTCTATGAGTGTTTCTTTGGAACTTCCTCTTACCAGTACCTTGGGCTTTTTCCCTTGATTCTGACTCCACCTACCAGCATGGAGAGGGCTGACTCCAAGCCACTAGCATGATCTCAGCTGATGATTAGCGGGAGAGCAGCCCTGTTCTGCTAGGTGCTCTACAAAATTGACTGTGGCCTGTGAGCAAATGAGGGCGGGCTAAAGAGAAAATGCAAGAGGGGTGTCTCTTTGAGGGGACAGCACTGGGCAAAGGGAAGGGTCACTGCATTCAGACAAACAGCTGCTGGTATTAAAGGTCTCTGAAGACCAAGGTTTAGAATGTGGCCCTTGACCAAGAAGGCAAAGCCAGGCAGAAGCAGTAACCCTTTTCCAGGCAGAGAGGCGTCCTTTGGAAGAATCAATCAAAAGAAAGAACTCGACTCTGGTATGAAGTGCAAATATGATCTACCTCATTAGCTTTGTCCTCAAAGGACCAGGTTCCCCACTTCACAGTTACTGGTCCCCACTATCCCAGCTCCTAAATCAAGCAGCTTCCAATCTGCTATTCACAGATGAAAGACAAATTTAGGTCTTGTCAGCTCCTGGCTTTTTAACCCCTCCAGGCAACCTCTCTGTGTTTGAGTGACCACCAGAAGAAACCAGAGAGTTGGTTAAAAACAGAAATTCCTGGGCTCCTCCAAAACCCACTGAATTAGAATCTCCTGGCGTGGCCTGTGAATTTACATTTTTAAAAAAGCTCCTTGGATGGTTCCCATGCATCTAGTCTCCAGGCCAGCATGTAGGAATGAATCACTCGGGCTTTTCACCTGCTTTCTCATGAAGACTAAACACCAGTACTATCATTAACAGAACCTAAGCACAGCCGGAACTGTCCCGTTAAAACAAAAAGGTGTTCACCCGTACTACTTCAGTGGCTGTTTAGAGATGACTTAATATGAAGAAAAAGAAGGCTAGAGATCCAGCAAGATAGTGTTTTAAAAACAAAAACAGAAGGTACAAGGAACAAACTAGAGCATCACAAAATTATCACTTGCATCAAGAGAAAAATGTATTTCAATATAAAGACATTCTAAGAAATAGAGTTATGTAAGATGACTTCCCATCTGTATTAGCTTTGATACATAATTAAGACAAAAAATCTCCTGAGGGAAAAAATATCATGTAGGTCAGTTTTGTTCATTCAAATCTAACAGATGGGAAATCAGCAGATATCTTAACAGGTGTTTATGTTCCTGTGTCATATAGCAGGCAGGCCATTGTCCCTAACGTTAGAACGATCTATAGAAACAGTTAAAATTCTTAAGAGGAAAGTTTTGAAATGTCTTCATCACTTTGAAGGTAGATATTTCTGTGAAATTTTCCAATATTGAGTCAAATATTTTTAACTAGTCATTAAAAAGTGCCCTAAAGAATCTCTACTGTAGACTTTGATATCTAATTGAAATTACTGTATAAATTTGGAAGCTACAAAATCAATTTTCCATAAAATGTAATTTGGGCTTCACTAATCCAAACTGGCCTTCTTCCTAATTAGGTTGAATTCATGGGGTTTTAGTGTAAAGCCCTGCCAAATCAAATATAAATAACTTGGAACTTTGTGCTATTTTGGATTATCATACCATCCCTTCCTTCCATTAGCAGGGATGACCAGAGGTTGCTAATACAATAAATATTTAATGGATGGCAACACTGTCCCTTGGCCCCAGAAAGAGATGCAGACATAAACATCCCTTTCAGATCTATTTGTAACCCCACTTTCTGCCCTCTCTCTCTTGCTCATGGCTAATACTCAATTTTCCCAGTACAAAGAGAAATGCCAATTGACTCACTCAATCCAAAGGTAAACAGAAAGGAAGAAGAAAGGAAAGAGAAAAACATTGCTGCGGCTTTGGGAGAAGCAGCGGCTGTGCCAGGAGACCAGCACCTTCTCCAAACGTCCCCACAGTCCCTGTACCATGGGAAATCCAAAGCAACAGTGGTAATCCACTGGTGGGGCATAGAGAGTCTGAACTACCATGAGCTAACAGGGAGAACTGAAGAAGACTGGGCTGGGCCCCTTCTTAACAAGAAGCTAGGAGTCAGTGAAAAAATGGAACTTCACATCTAAAAACAGCTATTTTTTTTCCTTTTCTGATTTTAAAACTTTCACTGCACCTTTGTTTTAAAGGCACTTCAGGAGTTCTGACATTTCTTTTTCCACGTCTGAATCAATGGAGAGGAAATTAAACCACACGGCAAGAAGGTTGACGTCACCTCCTCACACACTTAGCCCAGACAAACGCATGCATGAACACACAGACGTGTGGCCTCAGTTTTGTTCCGTTTGAGAGAGGGGGTCACCAGCGCTGAAGCCTTCCTATCTCCTGGTTAGAACAGTCAGGTCACTGGGAAGAGACCAGTTAATTCCCACGACAGCCACCACCACCGTCCTCCTCCAACTCATCATAGAACCTCCACACAGAAGGCAGAGAGATTCAGGTTTCTGTCCCAGCTTCGCCTCCTCTCGTGCCACCTTAAACAGGTTAACTTAGTTCTGTGACTCGGTTTCTTCATCTTTAAAATGTTGCTAGTTTATTTTCATCCCAGTCATGACTATCCCATCGTCAACATTCTGGCAGAGGAAACTACGATGTGTCCACAAAGGATGCCTTGGGATAAGGTCTTGGCTGTCATTCTCAATGCAAATCCAAGTGTCCCAACAGCAGCTTCTCCTTTCCTCAACCTCCCAACTGCTGGGGAAGAAACTGTTTCAATATCTCATGGCATAAAAACCTTCTGGGTGCTGTTCTGCTTGGCGCAAACATGGAAAACTTTGGAACATATCTACAGGGTGGGGCACACTGCCTTCTACCTCTGACCGCCAACCAGCCTCAGGAACGCCATCAGGAATAAAGGACTCTGTAAAGAAAACACTCATACCGAAGCTCAGGGAAATGACGATCAGGACTGAGACGATCAGGACTGAAGTCTCCTCCTACTCAGTTTCAGGACTTTTCCACTACACACTATTCACACATGTCAAATGTTCAGCATCTCCTGTTTGTTTTTGTTACTGCTAGAAATAGGGACCCAAGTTGACACTAAAGGAGCTGTCCTCAGTGAGTCTCTCCTTCACTCTTCAGTATCCCGAATCTCTGTAAATAACACCTCTCATTTCAGTGCCCCAGGACTCATTTCCAAGGATAAACTCCAGGATAAACTTCAAGAAGGCAGTCGTAATAACTGGGAGATGGCAGAGGGTTAATGATCAAGATGGACACTGACAGAGAACTTGAGTGTCTGGGTCTTCATGGATCTGAAAAGCAGTTGTCACCTCACACTCACACTCCCAGAATTTCAAATCTTTCACTGTATTTCACCCCAAGGAAGCTCAGAATTTCTACTGAAACAGATAATCTTTATTATTTCTTGACTCTCTGAGATTCTCAAATTAAACACAAATCCTTTCTAAAAAACAAAATTTGTCTGGACCTCTTCTTCCTGGCATTGGGCTTGATCTTATAAAATACAAGTAAGAGCCAAAAAAAAAAAAAAAAAAAAAAAGAATGGTTAACTGATTGAATTTTAAGATTGAAAGGCACACTGTAGGTCACAATCCAACTGCTCATTCTTGCGGATATGAAATTGGGAATGAGGAAAGTCAAATGACTTCCTTGTCGTTACACCGTGTGGGTAAAGAGTAGAATCTGAGTCTCCTGGCTTGCAATTCATTGTTTCTCTATTACATGACATTGCTTAGAATTCCAACAATTCATGGCCAGATTGCTAATAGCCCAGTGACAGGCATCAAGATCCTTGGCTATCCTCACTAATTTGGTGGCAGTGACACGATATTTACACACATGAGACAATAATTTTACAATTTAAAACAAAATTTTACCTAACTTTCTTTTAAAAAGTTTGATCAGCATATAAGTGACCTGAATTGCTTCCTTGTTCGGGCATGATTCTCTAAGTGGGCTGCGAGGAACTTAATCTAAGGGGCTTCATCTGGGTTTCTCAAGGACAATGTTGAGGGCATTCCATAAATCTCTGAAACAAAGGTAAAATTTTATGTTAATATACATTTTCTGGGACAAATGGCCATAGTTTTCATCAGTCTCAAGTACTTCACCTTATGACATTAGGAAGCACTGTCCTGAGGCAATTATTTCCTCTTTCCAAAGTCACAATGCCTCATGCCTCTTATGAATTTTACAGTATCTCCAGCTCACCTTCATTCTCCTGAAAGTGCTTTATGTGGGATTAGAATTAGCTCAGCTTGTTTGGAGTTTTTTAAAAACACTCAGACCCTTGATACATCTGGGTAGCTCAGGCAGTTAAGTGTCCAACTCTTTGATTTCAGCTCCGGTCATGATCTGAGGGTCCTGAGATCAAGCCCCATGTCAGGCTCCTCCCTGGGTGTGGAGCCTGCTTAAGATTATCTCCCTCTGTCCCTTCTCCCCTTTATGCACACACACACATATTCATTTCCTTAAAAAAAAAAAAAAAAAGTAGGCATGCTCCTGGAAAAAAGACAAAATATTTCAACCCTCCAACATTCTTTACATGTCACAAAGAGAATTAATTCAATAAACATTAAAAAAAAAAAGAAAAGCCACTCAGACCCTTACCATAAATCTGCAAGTCCTGGCTAGTAATTACTGGGTAAGTGTCTTGGTGGTTCTGGGTACTGCCATTAACCAGAGTGAACAGCATTCTACTAAAACTACATTCTTAATGATGAAACAGACCCTACACTTGACTCAATTTAAAAGAGAAGCTCCTAAGTGAAATTTTCATGATTTTCCTTCTTTACTTGAAATACAGTTGATGAAATACTGACTTTTAAAAAACTTTAAGGTCAGTCTGACTGTATCTAGAATGGTAAGATCCTGAAATATATAAGCCATTGCTATTAAGCACCAAGATATAAGGGTCTTCTTTAGTAGAAAGCTGGGTTACTGTATATTTGAAACCTAACTATCCATCATAAACACCTTCAATACATTTGAAATAGCAGGGTGGACAGATTCTCTCACATTGAGGGTCATTTATGAAGCGATCAAAGGCTGTAGTGGGAAAAAGAAGTATGAAGAGGGACCGGGCTTTATAGAATGAATAACTTTTCTCATTCTCAATATTTCTTAGATTCTTTTACAACAAATTGCTTGGCTCTTGAGAACAGACTCATAAAAGAGGTGAAATATATTTTTCTATCCTGAATCTGAACTTTTTTTTAATAGATAAAGTTGTAATGACCCTTTCCAAATAATAGGAGCCAACACTGCAAGAAATTTCCATTGTTTCGAAGACACAAATTACCCTGCACATCTATGTCTATCAACTGAATAAGGAAGGAAAACACATGAAAGTCATTTGAAAGACAACATCTCCTAGGAGTTACGCTTGGAAAAGTCCAGTAATCCCCCTACCTAGATAAATAGAGATTTCCAAATGACTAGGCGGATGAAGGTCGGAACAGGGCCAAGCACTTGAATGTTATAAAAGAGACTCCATATTAGACTTTAGAGAATGAGTCCAACACGCAGGTCCTCTATCGCTGGCCAGCCTCTCCGCGACACAGCCCTACCTTGAGTGGAGAAGAACCAAAACAAAACAGTATCTTCAAGCAATTTACACACAATTCAAATGGAATTTCTCCAAGCTCAGAAAATTTCAAGTTTATTCAGTCCATATGCTATCCCAGATTTTCATCCCTTCTAACAAATTCAACTTAGAGACAAGCAGCCATTTCTTAGTCACTCAGGATCAAAATCCCTCTTCCAGTAACCACAAATCATTAGTGACAGTAACTGTGCATCATTTGGAATGTTTGGGGATTCTTTTTTTTTCCCCCCCTTCTAATAAGAAACTCACTGGATGTGGTTTCAGAAGTGTCTCGGGAGCCCTAATCAACTCTTCTTCCATGAGCAGCAAACACATGGCATGTGATTTGACCTAGCACTGCATTCCTTAAACCAGGATTTAAGGAAACTGACGATAGTTCCATAGGGTGATGATCAATCACACAAGATGGCATTCTAGAAAAGACATCATGCAGAGCATTTGTCTCATGGAAAAAAAAATAATCTTTCCCAGTAGAGTACCTTACTTTCACTACGCAAGTCAAAATTCACACCTCCACAGTGAAGATGCCGCAGCATATTCTAGGTAGAGAGAGCCTACATCAAATCCTACTTTTGCCAAGTGACCTGTACAAGTTAATCTGAAACACAGTCTCATCATTTAGAAACTGGTAATGAGGATAATAGCAACACCTCACTCGTAGGGCTGTTGAAATGATTAAATGAGCTCAGGCAGGTAAATCACTGAACACAGCATTCAGAGTATGATAAGCATTCAATAAATGTGAAGTTAGCTGTTGTTAGCACTACATTTTTAAGTACCAAAGTCAAGGAATTGAGGGCAAGTCCTTAATGTTTCCTTCCTTGATTCTGTCTGTCTGTTCTTGTGCACCAAAGTTTTTATTTTTGTCTTTGTTGCCAACACAAGAAAAGCGCACGCACGCACGCACACACACACACACACACAAAACAAAACAGAACCAAACCAAACCAAACCCCACCTCTTTCTTTTGGGTGAGGGAAGTACTAGAACCACACAGAACAGTTTAAGAATGTCTAAAACTTTCTGAACAAGTGCATCCTTCTCAACGCTTTCATTCTCTCCTCACATCTTCCGTCCTGGTTCCCAAGGGGTCAAATTAACTTACAAGGGAATCAGCATTCCTGTTCCCCAACTTGAAGCAGAGGAGTCAGAATTCCCAGGCTGGAGATGTCCCTTTGAGCAGCTTGGAGGCATCTCAAACCACCAGGCAAGAAAGAGCAGCCATTCATGGAACAAATAAGTGATTTGCATTTCCAAGGATGTGGGGAAACATATTAGTTATAATTAGCAAACACGCAGAGTCCCCGTGACAGCTTCACTTTACAAACCCTTGAATGTTTGACAAGAAAAGGTCATGTTTTGTAAAATCCTCAAAAGGTCATTCAATAACAAATCACATGAATGAAATCGCAAGGGTTCAGGGAGGTTAACAGAAACACCACAGGCAGTAAAGTGCGTTTTCAAGGTAAACAAGGAAAGGGAAAGTGGCCTTGCCTCAGCTCTGGAAGGGGAGAAAGAGAAGCAATCTCTAATTTACCAAACACTATAATTTCAAGACATTTTCTCTGTGCTTGGTGGTTTAACGCTGAATGTTATTTCTCGTGTTCGGCACACTTGGAGGATTAGCAGATAACAGCCCAGCAACATTTCAACGGTTCTTCAAAAGGTCTAGGCTGACCTCAGCCAGGGCTTGCTTTTATATGTTTTATTTAATAAATGTCCCAAGCGGACAGAACTGAAATAGGTGGCCACCTGTGCGGCAGGCACACACACCCACGCGAGGTCCCCGTGCACCACCACCAACCCAGCAGCCCCCAAATCTGGAAACTTTCGCCCCAGAAGCCTTTTCTTCTGGCACTTTGACCTGTTCATGACCTCTCCCTTCCCAGGTCTATTTTCTTCTTCAACAAGAGCCAGCCCCACATCTCTCACAGTCAGGAGTAACAAAGGCTTGTTTATATAGGGTAATTTAGCTACAGGATCAGCAGGGGGGCGAGGAGGCCTGCGCATCTGATCCACTGGTGGAAGGCACAATACAGATGCGGGGCCCACCGTTTAAGGAGGGTGCTTTGTCAGGGCAAGACCAATGGGCTGGCTGCTTTCCAGATAGTTGAGCCAAGGCATAGGGAGAAAGGAGCTTCTCTAGGCTGCCTCAGACATAGGTACACCCTTGACATATGGGGGAGGGAGCATTCACGTTAAGAATGCTGTGGAAAGAGCCCGAGGCCAAGTGGACAGGTAGCACAGACCCCGGATTCCCTAGAAAAAGGTCACCCATCAGAGCCCTTGGAAGAGAGACCACATCTTCAGGAAGAGCCACAGGACATGGAATTGGCAGACCTAGTACCTGATGTGCTCTGTGATCTTAAGCAGATTTCTCTGACCCTCCTGGGTCTCCCTTTTTGCATTTGTAAAACAGGTCAGTGCTCATGCTCATTTCCACATGTAATGTATGAATGAAACCAAGTGAGAAGGACCAGCAAAAGCCATGTGTGACTCTATACCAGCAAGGACTTGATGCCCAAGTCCCAAGTCCCACTCCTTTCCACATCCCACCCCCCAGACCCTTCTGGGGACCTGCTCTGCCTCATATCCCAGACATGTGTGGGTTTTTTTCGACCTACCCTTTAACTTAAATTTCTGTAAGATTTACAGATTTCTTAAATTTCTGTAAGACTTACAACACAGTTCCTCGGTCATGCGAGCCATACTCCAAGGGTTCAAGAGCTCCCCGGGGACCAGAGGCTACCACAGTGGGCAGCGCAGGGGCACCAAGACTCCCATCCCTGCAGGACATGCTATGGGGTAGTGCGGCCTCCAAGCTTGCCCCTACCACCAACCACCCCGCCCTCTCCATGGACGGAAGACCATCTTCCAGATATGGCCCTGACGGATGGCTGGAGCACGCACCTTTCATCTTTACAGTTCCCTGCCGACCACAGAGCCCCACCAGTTTGGGGACGGTTTGATCAGAATGACGGTCAGAAACAGGACACCTCACTTTGTCTTTCTTGCCAACTATTTTAGCTTATTTGCCACGAGTACAGGGTATAATTAATATCACACAGGAGCCAGCATTGTCATTTTTCAAATCATTTCCCTGGAAATGTTCTACACCTCTTAATGGCCCTGCTAATGCTGTAGCTGTCATGTTTTGGACAGCTGCACTTTTACAAGACAAACTCTGCAGCGCCAGGAGCCTCTCTGCAGACTTTTTAGCTCAGAGGCTCAGAGGCCGTGAACGCCAGCCGGTAATGGCTCGATGGAAATCTTTGATTAATTTTTTTTTTTTACCTCTTGGTACTGACTGCTTCTCAAGTGTCACCTTCCCAGCTTCTGTCCCCAGCCACTTCACCCCTTCCTGCCCTCTGCCCTGGTCCCCCACCCCTATACCTCCTCTCTTCTATGCCACCTGATGGACAGGGAACTGGTGAAATAGGGCCAAAGTCCTACAACTGAAGAAAGCCAGGACATTCCACCCAGAGGTGCAAAAGTTTAAACATCTGGATGAAAACCAGGCCTCCATGCTAAAGGCCACACACTGAAAAAGCAGGGACCTTCATGCCTAATTTTTAGAAATGTGCTTCTTCCTCCCAGGTAACGTAAGAGAAATGTTCGAAGGTCTCTATGTCCTGGGCACGTATGGAAAGGACAGGGAGGGTATGGGGCCGTGAAAGCAGGATTGCATTTGAAGTGTCCCAAGAGCCATGCATAGGACAACCGAGGACAATCTGAGCCACACCAAGGATTGACTAAGGGGCATGGAATGAAGATGATTTTAAACAAGACAGAAAAATTCACCGTATTGTTTTAGGTAGTCATGGCGTTTTGCGGCTGCTCTTTAGTGAAAACTTTTTTTTTTTTTTTTCTTTAAATCATCAGTCTCGAATAAAGGATCTTCTGAGTTCGGTCCAACCACGTCCAGGGAGCCCTCTCGGCTGAGGCCTTCTGTCTTAAAGGGAGCTGAAGCCAGATCCATCTTAAAAGGAAGCTGAAGCCATGCTAGGGACGCAGCTCTCTTTTTTAGGCTAAACAGCGGCGTCGACTCACTGCTCCTTTAATACCGTGTTTATTAGTGATTCGCAGCCCACGGAGAGACGAGCTCACCACTTCCTTTCACGCTGCGTCTGCAAAATGCTACAGAAAGTTGGACTCATCAGTGAAGCAGCGGGTCCCTTGGTTGAAACCAGCCAGGCCAGAAAAGTGACATGAACAGGATGCTGCAAAACATGCACAATTCGAAAATACACACGGTATTCTCTTCTGCATGATTTGCTGCCATTTAAGAGACAATAAACAGCAACTTTAGATTGCTAACAACGTGTCATTTAAGGTTTGCTGTTGCTCAACATCAAGAAAAATCAATGCCGGCTCTACGGGGGCAGCAAACCCCGAGAACTGAGCTCCATTTCAGGTCTGTTTGAACTCATTTCCTTTCTCCACGGTTGCCCCCTTGTACTCCCCCTCAGGCGTCCCCTCGCAGCAGGCTGACAGCTTGACACATTGACAGCTCGCACTGAATGACAACTGATTTGTACAAATTTCAAGCCTTATAAATCTACCTGTCACAACAACAACATAAAAGCGCCCAGGCCCAGCAGGTAATTCAGAAAAAGCTTCCCTTGACAGCACTTTCTGAAAAGCAATGGCGTGCCTCCTGCCAAAAATTCCAACTATCATCCTTGTATAACTTTGAATAAAAATTCAGGGCCCATTTTCTTGCCAACAGGCTACCAATCGTCTTATTTAAAGATTAAAAAGAGCGAACGGGAAAGGGGGGGGGACACATCCACACTATTTCATTTTATACTGATATGAATGTAACACCACCTGCTATGCCAGGATTACCGTGCCGGTTTTTCTCTCGGCTGCTCAGGAGTAAATGAGGGAGGCTTTTTACGGTATTTAAACAATATTCCAGATTGCAGGGGCTGTGCCTGCTAGGACCCTCCCCACTCACCTGGGGCCTGCCCGCTGCCAGAGCTGGGCCGTTGGACTAGAGCTAGGCGGTGCTGGGAGGCAGAGGCTAGGGGTAGGTCCACCAGCCTCAGGATCTCTCCAAGACAAAAGTCCTTCATGTGTCTGTTAGCCCCACCTCTCTTGACCACTTTCTTACTAAAATGATCAAACTATGTCAAGGTAACCTTTTCTCGATATTCTCATCTTATTCACATCAACACAGAGCACGTTCTTCATGACTGCATCTTTATTATAAAATAATCACAAGTTGAGAACTTGAACTTGGTTTTCAGGCACGGTTTTATAGTCATGTGTCCCACAAAGAAAAAAAAAGTGTTAGCAACATCAGGGACTTGTGAGAGGGGAAAACACTAAGGACATGAGCACTTATACCGGAAAGAGCCCTTTATTAAAATTTCTGTTCATCTCCACCACTCAAGCCTTTCCAGCTCCACTTAGTACAGAGAAAGGTCTAACTGGAAAGTGGCTGGCGTAATTTCTCATGTACCTCATTCACTCCTGCAGAATCTCTCTGGCCTCACAGATGGGAAAATGAACTTATCCTGCCTTGAAGGCTTTGCTGCAGGGGCGTGCTGAACAGGACGCTGAGATAAGTCCTAGGAAAGAGACACGGGACCAAGACACAAACTGACCACCCATCCAGCAAGCAGAACTCTGAAGCAACAGCAATGCCAGCAAAGCGTCCTGTCACAGTGAGCATCACCTCTCCGCAGGGTGGGTCTAGGCAACAGTGAAGAACTCAGGTGCCGGGGATGGACGTTCCGCTTTCAAAAACCGGCTTCTCCGCTTATGAGTCATTGAATCTTGGGCAAGCTGTATTCACACTCAATGATTCAGTTCCATCACAGACACTTGTCTGCCTCAGAGGATGAGGATTAAATGCGTCTAAAAAGTTCCATTCATAGGAAAAAATACCTGTTCATTTATTCATTCATATAGATACAGATATACGAGCATATGTAGAAAACATGAAGGGTAAGTGCTATGGTTAGGAAAAGAGCAAATTACCATATTATATTATAGTATTATCCGTACTCCCTTCAAGAACTTTTCTTCCAGTGGAGGGTAAGCTTGCAATGGAGGTGGGGGGAGGATACAGTTCCCAAAAATGCTTTAAGTCATTTAGTTAAAATGTGCAGATAAGAAATCATGTAGCTGGACTGAATTTCTTTCCTACCCCTTTTTAAACAGTCTTTCTCTACTCTTTTCAAGTCGCTTCTTCATATACTCACAACTAATCAGACCAGCCAGTATGTGTTGGAAACAAATTAATTTAAAACACATCATTTGGGGCACCTGGGTGGCTCAGTGGGTTAAGCCTCTGCCTTCGGCTCAGGTCATGATCTCAGGATCCTGGGATCAAGCCCCGCATCTGCTCAGCAGGGAACCTGCTTCCCCCCCTCTCTCTTGCCTTCCTCTCTGCCTACTTGTGATCTCTCTCTGTCAAATAAACAACACTTTTTTAAAAAACTAAATAAAACACATCATTTACACCACTTTACCACCCAGAAATACAATGACTATATGGATTTCAAGAGGAGACAACATAGACACAAACACATAAAAATGTGAAGACACACTAATATATACCAGGAAAACAATTTTTAGCGCCCCAAATATAGCTGATATCAGTATTAGGGGGCTAATCTTGAGACTGAGATTAAAAGAATAGGATTATCATTTGCAGCAAAGCCCACTGTCAACATCAACTGAACCCTAAAATATAACTGAGATTAGGATTATCCCAATTACAAAGGGGATGTTACGTCCCCTTTGTAACATTCTTATCCTCCTTCTCAATTTGATTAACATCAAGACTGGCAAGAGCTGATGGCACTTCAGATGCCAACAGAGAACAACAATCAGCAAATCCATAATTTTATAATTATTCATAGGATCGAGATCAAGTATTTTGATTATGAGCCATTAGCGGCCATTAGCACATAAAATTGGGTTTGGGTTTCACAGGCATGTTTAAATGCCCAACAATTTGTATTTCATGCTAAGAAGCCTGAATCAAATGTTTTCATGTAATGAAAAAACTGACAAACCAAAACTGCACATCAAATCTTTATAGAATGAGATAGGGAAAATATCTATAAGATTAATAAAAGAATGGTAATTTACATTAACTAGACCAGACTTTTTCATCTTTCATCAGTCATAAAGTGAACAGGGGAGTAGGTAAGGCAGGGATAGGAAAAACGTCACCTTCAAGCCAGAGGAAATAAGTGAGAACGTTCCTATTTTAACCCTTCCCCTGTCAACAATATGTGCTTGGCTTAACAAAATGATAAATGCTATTTTTGTTAGCTATTGTCTTCCTGACATCAATCACCAAGATTTAACAAACACTCTCACATATGCCAGGATTCCCCCCTACTATGACCAATTAAATAACCCAATCATTAAACAGAGAACTGCGGGGCTGACAAAAGCAGAAGGAAGCACAGTGCTGGTCAGTTAAGCTGCACACTGGCCCAGTGAGAGTTTACTTTGGAAAAAAAAGGGAATTTTAGATGCAAAACACATGACACCTTACTCTATACTTTTATCTGTGCATCTGTTGTAACGACTTATTTCCCAAAGAGTAAGCAGTGCTTTCAAGCCGCTGGCCTTCAAAGATTTACAAAGATTTATTTTTTTATTATTTTCCTTAGCTCCTTATTTCTTCATCTCAGTAAGAGCCACACCTGGGGTTTCAGAATGCCATCACGTATAAGCCAGGGTTCCGTGGGAACTGACAGGCTTTAAATCAAAAAGTCATTGTCCTTGTGACCTAGGAGAAAGCCCAACCACCCCTCACTGAGAAAATTCCCCAGACTGATCAGCTTCGCTATGCCCCAGCACTGGGCCCCCTGACTCATGGCTTCCCAAAGTATATTCTACATCAGCCCATCAACAGGTGTGCTGATGGCGACCAAAGGCTAAATTTTCAGTCCTCTAACCACTTTAGAGAAGTAGATGATTTTCTACTGCCCATGGGTCTCTGTCTACATTGGCTGGGACAAAAGGACCAACTTCACCCAATCTTGCCCACAGAATGACCGGTCACAAAGACATTTTCCTGCCACATGAGAGATCATGTGAGAAGCATGTATCATGAGTCATCATAGCCTTTTCAGCTCTGCTAGCAAGAAAAGCCAAGTGTCTGAGACACTTGGTGCTCAACCAGGTGCCATCACCCATGCCGAAGGCCTCACCAAGAGTCCAGGCATGGCTGGTCTGGCGCCCCCAAGAGGCAAGATGGCAGAGCTGGCCTGGACATAAGGGAGAGAGGGACCAACACTGTCTCTGGCCTGAACTTCCACGGAATCAGTAAATTTTTACCACTTAGGACAAGCCATGTTATTTGTAACTGTCAGAGGAAGGAAAATCTGTAATTGTTAAGGGGGATGAAGCCTGTGCAAATTCTTTCCTGTGCAAAGTGAACAGTCAATCACTTTTATAAGGACAGCAACAACTGAAACTATCCATTCGTATACTTTCCTTTAGTCAACAATATTACCTTTAGTAATCTGGGGAATGTGCATCCATAAATTACAGAAAGTGTTATTGCATTGCTGAATAAACAGCAACATTTCCATCAGCAGCAGCAGTGGCAGCCCCACAAAGGTATAACAAACAGACTCAATCATTTTCTTGTCAAGCTTTGCAATGACTGCAGAGTTTACTGCTGGAGATAATGTTGCTTTCCTCAGCATTGTGTGCCAAACTGCAAACTGCTTATTAAAACAAAACCTCTTTTTCGGAGCAGCATGAGTTGGATAATCACTTATTGCACTCAAGAAAAAAAACAGGTTTGGTGCCCAGAGGAGGTTAGCAATCAGGCATATGTGTTAACATTTGGTTGGTAAAAACTGGTTAAAAAAAATAAATTTTCTGACATTGGGGTGGGGGGGGAGAAGAAATTAACTTATTAACATCACTGTCCCCAGATTGCCTCTTTTCTCTATGATGTTCATTAGAGTTTTTGACAACGTGTTTCAAAGTACTAAGCTAGACTGCTTGATGGAAGCTTTGGGGACGGGGGAGTGCTGGGAGGAGGAGGAAGGGTGAAGATGATTCTGGAAGGAAACCAGAAATAAAATGCAGCCTGCTTGTCTCCACAGGAAGAAATCTCTAGAAGAAACTATATTGCAGGGGCAGGAGATAAAGCTGAAGAAAGGGACAGGAGGGAAACAAGTAAACTTTAAGAACTAGGCATTTGTGACTAAACTATTTCTGAAGACAGCACCTATTATTACTCTCCAAAGAAATTGCTTGACATAACTAAGCCAGCGATGGCACTGAAAAACCATCCTCAATTTTCCCCCGCTTAAAATAGATTGACAGCCATTTTACTGAGCCTGAAGAACAGGTATGTGCAGACAGAGCCGGGGAGGCCTGCCCTGTCAGGAGCGCGGCTCTGTGAGGAAACCCATTATACTTGCCCACAGAAGAGCTGCCCCAGTATGTTTCTTGTGTTGTTGTCTTTCCATGCCCATTTAAGATGAATTAACATCAAAGTAGGCAGGCCCTCTCCCCTCGGCTTGATGTTGCTGATAGCCTTGTGGTCCCAGATATCAGCTATGGAAGAGGCAAACCTATACTTTGGACGTCCCTATCAGTACAGGAAATGAGACTTTGAAGACTTTATTATAACTGTGGACAGCAAAGGAGGTCTGACTCCCATCACTGCTCTAAAATGAGAGAGAGTAGAAAACAAAGGAAAACACCACAAATGTGGAGTGGAAAGGCAACCCCAGTAACCGTCATTCAGCTCTGACAGCGGAGGGGAGGCACGTGCAGGTCACCGATGTACCCTGCGTCTCATTCCTGGGAGGGCAGTCAGTCCCCAGCTCTCCCACTCCCTTCCTGAGCTTCAAACCTGCACAGGAAGTACCATGCCAACCCAGTTTGTTCCTCTTCGCCACCTCAGGGCCTAAAATCATGCTGTTTCCTCCAACTGGAAAGCTTTTTTCTCCCTTTGCTCGGCTCATTATTCACTTCATGACGTATTTCGCCTCCTCTGAGAAAGGCCTTCCCTCTCCTGACAACCTAAACTAGCCCCTGCTCCCTATCTCACCCCCAACCATCTCCTCCCACATTTCTTTCAATTTCTTCAGATCACTGTTTCTACCTCAAATTACATCATTTATGAATTTCTTGAAATATTTGTTTCCTGTTTCCTCCATGACCAGGCAGACTCTGTGAAGGGAAGACTTAATTTTATTCAGAGTAGGATCTCCAGCACCGAGAATAGTGCCCAGCACCCAGTAAGCAGAAGCTCAATAAATAGTTGAGAAAATACCCAAAGTTGAGGAAATATCCTCTGAACATAAATCTGAGACCTCCGTTGACTCAAAAGATGGTTTCTGAGTGGACACTAGGAGTCCTGATCATCTGAGGAACGGTAGAGAATGTTTAAGAAGTCTTCATTTTCACATCTCCAAGAACGTACAGTAATAAGTTACTGCTCCTGAATTCTGTGAACCACAGAAATTTGGGTTTTATTTGTTCAAAGTACAAAATAAAGGAAGGAAACTGCCCATGACCTACCTCCCTCAATAGAGGGGTTAGGAAACCTGGTGTCAGTATCCACCTGCCATCAGATATAATGAATGCCTGATGATCACTGGGGCACACTTGAAGTATTTTAACAAAGGGTACAAAGGCCTACTTCATTTGTTTTTAAATGTTATTTGCAATCCGCAGTTATTGGCACAAAGAAATAAAAATTTAAAATACTGGATCTACAACACCTGTGTACCACCCAAGTTTATCAAATCTTAACATGTGGAGCCATATTTGTATCAGATTATGTTTCATGAAACAAATATTACAGAAAGAAATGATTGCCCATCTATTTCATTTTGAGGATTAGGTACACCTGAAGCCCTAAAAATATTTAAGTCACTATTAATTGCCATGTATTATAATAGTTAATGACTTCCAAAGCATTTGTCAGCAATTCTCACGTCTCTGCTCCTGCCAGCATTTTAATTCCCTCTTCACTCCTCATCCATGCCCCTCACCATGATTTCTTTTTGTTCATCTCCCCTGATCTTTGCCTGATTCCATATACCAAAATGAATTCCAAGTAAGAAAGCATTTTGTTAAAAAAGAAACCAAGAAAGTACTAAAGAAGAAAAACTAATGGAGAAGTCTGTTCTACTGTAACAAAAATTCCCAAAGCCATAAAAAATGATAAATTCAACTGCATAAAAATCAACTGCATGGGAAAGAACCTAGATGTCCATCAACAGATGAATGGATAAAGAAAATGTGGCTTATCTATATATATATAGATATGCCACATATATATATATATGCCATATATATATATATGATGGAATACTATGTAGCCATCAAAAATGACCTCTTGCCATTTACAAAGATGCAGATGGTACTAGAGGGTAAAATAAGCCCATCAGAGACCAATATCATATGATCTCTCTGATATGAGGAATTTGAGGGGCAGGGTGAGGGGTCATGGGGAGTAGGGAGGGAAAAACTGAAATAAGATGGGGCCAGGGAGGGAGGAAAACCATAAGAGATTCTTCATTTCAGGAGAAAAAGTAAGGGTTGCTGGAGGACAGGGGGTAGGGATGGGGTGGCTGGGTTATGGACATCGGGGAGGATATGTGCTATGCTGAGTGCTGTGAACTGTATAAGACTGATGATTCACAGACATGTACCCCTGGGGCAAATAATAATTATATGTTCATTTTAAAAATCTAAAAAAAATCTTTAAAAAATCAACTGCATGTGAAGCAAAAATTATGCATGAGAAAACAGAAAATGAAGCAGATGAAAAGCCACCAAGAACAAATAAGAAGGCAACCAGAAGCATGCAGAAAAAACCCGCAACTCTACCCCAGAAAAAGCACTAATTACATATGCACAGGATACACAAATCCATACGCACAATTATATACACATATGAAAACCCATGCATACAAAGCACTCCAAAAACAATCAGAAAAAAGACAAAACCCCAGTAGAAAAGTGGACAAAGGATACACACACACAGAGAGTTCACAGCAAAGGAAATACCAAGGACTCTTAAATGTATAATAAGACGCTTAACTTCATTCATAATAAGAGAACTGCCAATTAAAACACCGAGAAATCATTTTTTAACCTACCAAGTTGGCAAGAAGCCAAAAATTTAATAGTACACTCTGTTGGTGAGTCTGTGGAGAGCAGGCATGCACCTAACATTGTTGGTAGGATATAAATTAACTTAAATCCTGAGGAGTGTAATTGGGCAATGTCTATCAAAATTACAAATGTATATGCCCTTTGATCCAGCAAATCTATTTCTGGGAATTTATCCTCTAGATATACTTGCAAACATTCAAAAGTGACAGCTTAAGGTCATTGATTGCAGCTCTGTAGTAATACAAGGAAGAGAATGAGAACAATATCCATCAATGGGGCTGGAGAAGCTAATTATGATGAATTCATACAATGGAACACTACACACCTATAAAAAAAATTGAGAATGCTCTCTACGGACTGAAAATGGAAAAGTGTTTTTTGTCAAATGAGAAAAACAAGAAGCAAAATAATATGAATAGAATGGTATATGCCTTATAAATGGGAGAGGAATCATGTATTTAGTTTTATTTATACAAACAAAACTTTGGAAACTCTGAAAAAGATATAGAAGAAACCAAAAATAGTTAGCTTTGCAGGTTGCAGTGGGAACTAGGGAAGATAAAGAACAGAATGGGAAAAAAACTTTTCATAATCTTTCCTTTCTTTAGCTTTCTTAATTTTCAAATACATGTGCCTGTTACCTATGCAGAAGTTGAAATTGGCTGAACCAGGGATAGAGCAATACTCAGCTGAAGAGTAGCCATCCATTGGGAGCAGCAACCTATCACGTTAGATTGGGGCCACCCATCTGTCCAGCCTGCCAGATCAGTGGACCCCAATTCTGTCATTGTCATTCAAAGTTACTGATTCCAGATTCCTCCCTGCTTCAGGTTATCCTAAGATCCGACCAACTGACTTAGCCATCGCGACCCTCACAGAACTACAGACGGAGGACCGTAACATACCATTACTGACTACAGAAATGCCACTGGATCTATTCATTTTATAACACACATGTAATTATCAAAACTGTATTTAAAAAGGTGTATGCAGGGCGCCTGGTGGCTCAGTCATTAAGCTTCTGCCTTCAGCTCAGGTCATGATCCCAGGGTCCTGGGATCGAGCCCCACATTGGGCTCCCTGCTCAGCAGGAAGCCTGCTTCTCCCTCTCCCACTCCCTCTGCTTACATTCCCTCTCTTACTATGTCTGTCTCTGTCAAATGAATAAATAAAATCTTTTAAAAAATAGAATAATAAAATAAAATAAAAAGGTGTATGTATATAAAAGATAGGTTACCAAGTGCTGTTAAATATGTGCTTTTAAAGACTTGAATTACAAGATAATAATGCATTATTTCAACATTATTTGTCTTATGGGGTCTCTGAAGTACTCAGTGGGTTTCCTTTAAGTAGGAAAAAAAAATACAAGCCTGTGTATTTTTAACATCCTTTGCAGACCACTATCAAAAGCTACTTTGGACGGTAAATTTTAGTTTAACCTTGTGTGCAGACCACCCCAAGTTCTCTATCAATGGCATCCCAATGAATGAGATTTTACTATAGGTGAAAAATAAATATTGACAAGTGTGCACACAACTCTGCTGATGGAACTATAATTTGGTACAAGCAGTCTGGAGAATTCTTGGCAATGCATACCCACAATGAACACCGTGACTCCATGACCCAGCAATTCTGCCCCTAAGTATGTATCCAAAAGAAAGGAGGATGGATGTTCACCAAAAGACAGATAAGAACAGTCAAAGCAGTTATACATAATAACCAGAAACTACTGACCAACAACCCAAACGTCTACTCAACAGAAGAGCTTTTCAAACTCTGGCATATCCCTACAACAGAATACTATACAGCTAGGAGAATGCATGAGCTGTTCCTGCACCAACATGGATGGATTTCACAGACACAGTGTGGAGTCACTGAAGCCAAAAACCAGAAGAGATGGAATCTTATAGGATTCCATTTAAGTAAAGGTTTGTACGGTGACTAACATAACATAAGAATAATAATAATAAAAATAATTAAGAACAGTCCTCTGCTGTTAGAGCACAGGACAATAGTCAGCTACCCTTGGTGGAAGAGTGGTATAAACAGCACTTGGGATGGACACTTGGGGAGCGTCTGGCTCTGGCGGCCCACAATATTCTACAGCCTGATCCGAATGCCAGTCCCACTGGCATGTCCACACTGTAATTAACCAGTTCACAGTGGTAATTAACCAAACTGGGCACTTAAGATTTGTGCATTTCTTTGTATGTATGTTATACATCAAAAAATAATTTTTTTAATGTTTAGAAAAAAAATTGCCTGTAATAACTCTTCAAAGCATCAAGTACCTGAACTGCTGCCCCAAAGTTAGAGGGACCCTTAATTCCTATCATTAGCTCCTGACATGTCCAAATGATTCTTTGGCTACTTGTTAATAATGGAATCAAAAGGCACTAATCTCATTATCGCCTGTCAGCAGGCGCTGTCAGAACGCTGTTGGCCATTAGTCGCCTGCTGCTGCAATCAGTCAGAGACTTGCAAAGCACCCAAAAGGAGACACAAAATACTGCCAGTTTAATTTTTCTCTTGTCCCACTCACCTTTCTGCAAACTCACGCCAAATCCTTGAACCTCCCCTACCCCCCATATCACAGGCTGCCGTCTCCAAGAGACCATCCCAGAGCTCTCTAGCAACCACAGAACTCCTATTCTCTGAAAAAAATTGCTGCATTTACTACTTCACTCATCCACCCATCCACACAACCATCCATCCATCCATCCATACTTCCACACAAACATTTACTGAGCACCCACCATGTGCCAGGCTCTGTGCTCAAGATACTATGTAAAGTTTAATTTCTTCCCAGTATTACATGGAAAACAGACAGAAAACTAGAATTACAATAAACACACACACACACACACACACACACACAAGAACTGTGGGAAAATGGGAGAGGAAAATGTAAGCCAGCTTTTGGGGTGGGAGAAAAGGAAATAATTCCTACAGGAGATTTCACATAAAATATGTCTTAAAGGATGAGTGGAATTTGGCCCATCAAGTAAGATAAAGGCAGCTCCTAGCAGAGGGGATCTCAGGAGTAAAGACACATAGAATAACGTGTACACACTATGACCCACAAGTCTAACCCTGGGTACATGTTCAACAGAAATGGGTATGTATGTTAACCAAAAGACTGTCAAGGACACAAGAAAAAGGTGGGGAGGGGCTGATGTGGGATGTGCTTGCTGGCATGTGGGAACTAGAGGGAGTAAAATCTGAGTGAGGACAGAGGTCAGCAGGCAAAGAGCAGAGCACAAAGGTCTTTGCAAACCCTGTGAAACAAAGAAGATTTCATGCCAGAGAGGAAGGGCAGTCAGTAAGGGTAGTGAGCATGGGAATGGCAAGGTTAAGTTTGTCATCAAGGCACTGCATGGAACATGGAACTGGAGAGAAAGAGGCAAGTAGATTTCAACACAGATCTGCTTTGAGGCTAAATACTTGGAGTGAGGTTAGAAAGGAGAGAAATTCAAGAAATGTTTAGGTGGCAAAATCAGAAGCACTTGTTGACTGATTTGGTGTGGTGTTCGAGTGGGGAAGGTGAAAGGGAAGTTGATAAAAACTGGCAGGTGTTTGACAGCAAAGGAAAAATACACAAGAGGGGGAGAAGATTGGGGTGGACAAGAGGGAAGGTGAGGAGGTCAGCACCAGGGGAATTAAATATGGGGACTTTAGGGAGTATGCTCAGCAGGAGCTAACACCTGAGTTGGACAGGAAGCAGCTCTGGTCAAAGGTAGAGATAGATTCAGCAGCACACACTAGAAACTGAAAGCCTGGGACCTATGAAATCATAAAGTACATGTCATTAGCAATTAGAGACCCAAGGACTCTTGGTCCTACCAACATTAAGAAAGGAAAGGAGGCAGAAGGGTCTAGAAAGAGGGCAGGGGGAGATGGGCAGAGAGGTGTTCAGTAATCAGGAATTATGATATCATCAATGCCAAGGCAGTGGGAAGTTCTAAAACCGGAGTCACTGATCAATAGTCCCAAATGTAGTAGTCAGAGGTCCAGGAAGGTTAGAACGGGAACAATTCCACTGGATTTGGCAATTACCAAGTCATTGGTGACTTTAGTGAGAGATTTCAGACTTTAGGTCACTTTTGGCAACATAGGTGACTAAGCTGATAAAGCCACATCACAACACTTAAAGAAGTCTGGAAAAAATATAAGCCTCCCCTAAAATCTTGATGCATAGCAGAGCTTGGGATGGGGGAGGGGACAAGAGAGAAATGGTCAAGCAAGAGAAACCAAGGCTAAAATCCAAGCCTATACCACAGGAGACCATGCCAGTATCAGACTTTGATATAAACCATAGGATCCTGGTGATTAATGTCCTCAAAGGGATAGGACCTGTTGCTTTGGCCTCATACAAGATGGGGAACTGGAACTAATAGTTCTACGTAAAGCTGAACATCTGTGGGCTGCCCAACATATAAAAGGCGGACAAGAGAAACTACAAGCTCAGAAAAGCAGTAAGAAAGCATGGTATTTCTCAGGGGTTTGAGCAGAAAAAAGGGCCTCCTGCAAGAAACTAAAACTCTGAGCCTGTCGTACCATGGACAAAGAGTCACAGTATTTCAAATCCAAGCTGTCAAATAATAAAACTGCTGTTTTATATTATGAAACTTTTTCAGAAGTAGTAACCCTTCCACAACCTAAAATATAACCCTTGACAAAGAGAAACTCAGAGTATAAAATAAAAATTATAACACAAGGAAACAAGTAACTATGAGGGAGAATCAGCCAATCACAAACAAGAGAACAAGCAGTTACAGAAAAACCTGACAAACCATAAAACAGGAATTTAAAATGTATAGAAACTGTTATGGACAGATTTGGGGGGGAAATTACATAGAACAGAATATCTTAAAAAGTCAAAATTTAAAATCTGATGGATAGGTTCAACAAAATATTCTACACTAAGAAAAAAGTTTATGAACCATAGGGTAAATCTGAAAAAAAAAATTACCCAGAACTCAGCAGAAAGAGCTAAAAGGCAGGGCATATATGAACCAAGATATGTGGCAAAGAAGAGAGAGTAAGTTCCATGGTAGAATCTAGTCATAGTTCCAAAAGCAGAAAACTAAGAATGGAGGAAAAGGTAGTAATCAAGAAGAATTGTTAAGAATTTTCCAGAAGTGAAAAAAATTTAAATACATAAATTCTTAGATTATGTAAGGTCACAGAGTCCTGAGGATTTTAAATAAAATAAATCCACACATTGATACATAGTACTGTAATGAAAAACTTAAAAGTAAGGAAAAAGTCTTTAAAGCAAGAGAAAAGATTATTCTGAAAGGAATTAAAAATTTAGAGCAGACTGATCACTGTTAACAGTAAATTCCAGAAGACAATGAAATCCATTAGCCTGCTCAGGCTGCTATAACAAAATACAACAAACTGAGGTGGCTTTTACAACATTTAGTTTTTCACAGTTCTGGAGGCTCAAAGACCATGGTCAAGGTATTGGCAAAGTTGGTTCCTAGTGAGAATTCTCCTCCTGCCTTGTAGACAGCTGCCTTTTCACTGGGTGCTCACATGTACTTACGCACGAATGAGTACAGAAGAAAGAGAGATAGATCTTGGCTATCTCTTCCTCTTATTAGTACATCCATTCCATATGACTGAGGTTCCACCCTTATGACATCATATAACCTCAATTTTCTCCCTAAATGTCTTGTTTCCAAATATAGTCACACTGATAGTTAGGGCTTCAACATATGAATTGGGTAGGAGTTGGGGGAGGAGGTGTGGTCAGACACAATTCAGCCCACAACAGAATATCTTCAAATTGTTTGAAGAAAAATAACTCTCAGCTAGAACTCTACACCCAGATAATGTATACTTACCCTTCAGAAATAAAGCCAAAGTAAATACATTTTCAGACAAAGTGAGAAAATTCCTACATCTGAATTACTGAAATATCTACTAAAAGAGTATCCTGCTTAGCATTACACTAATTGAAACTGGAAGAATAAATAGAAGCAGCAATAAATCAACTAAATTGGTAAAACAGTCTCTCAAATATCCACTGAACAGTCTCTCATAAGTGCCAGACACAGTTCTCTTTGCTGGGGATTCTATAACAAATACAAGAAATCCTCTGATTTGTTACATATAATCTGGCAAGTGGTGATAAGTGCACTCAATGAAAATAAAGCAGGAGAAGGCAGCAAGGAGTAAAGACAGAAGTTTTACCCTGCGTGCTAAATCCAAATGTGTACTGAATACTAAAAAGTAATAATAGTGGTGAATTTTCAGGGCTTATAAATAAGGGGTTCTGGATAGGAAGATAAAGGCAACAAGAACCACTTGGATCAGACAGGTTTGAGACTCAGAAATTATGCTGGAGAAAAGAATAGGAAAATAATCAAATGGATACATGCCCCTCAATATTTGTAGAGCATTATCTATAATAGTCAAGTTATAGAAGCAGCCCAAGTGTCCATCAACTGATGAATGGATAAAGAAGATGTGGTATGTGGTATGCATCCACACACAATGGAATATTACTCAGCCATAAAAAAAACTGAAATCTTGCCATTGGCAACACCATGGATAGGGCTAGAGATTATTATGCCAAGTGAAGTAAACCATATGATTTCACTCCTATGTGGAAGTTAAGACATGAAATAAATAAGCAGAGGGCAAAAAAATAGCCAGAGAGAGAGAAACCAAGAAACAGACTCAACGATAGAGAACTGACGGTTACCAAGGGGAGATGGGTGGGAGGATGGGGAAAGAGGTCACGGGGACTAAGTAGGGCACTTGTGATGAGGACCAGGAGTTGGAGGAAGTAAATTACTAGATTGTACACCTAAAACTAAAATTACACTATATGTTAATTAACTAGAATTTAAACAAAAGCTTAAGAGTGAAAAAGAAATTCACAATGGAAAATTGAAGTCAAGTTTCTAGATTCTTTATTTCCCCTCTGATACCTCCTCAGAATGCCATTATTTTCCTCAGACTATCAGACTCCACAGTTTAAGATGAGTGGAGTTAACACAAGTTCTTGTATGAACTCAACAGAATCTAGTGGAGGGAAGAGAACCATCTCTCACTTGTAGCTCTTCATAATAACAAAAGAAACCTTTCCCCGAAGCTCCTTGGCAGATTTTCCCCTTGCTAATTGACCAAGACAGTGTCACATGCCCTTATCTACACCAATCACAAGCAAGGGAAATGGGATCCCAATGTTGGTCTGAAAATAATCCAGACTTAACTCCTAGTGATGGGTTTGAGTAACATGAGGAAGGAGAGACAGCCACACAAAATTCCACTTTTTCCATCAAGGAAGAAAGCAGTGTCTACTGAAAAAAGCACACACAGCATTTGCCCTACCTCCCATCTGCCTCAAAACTCACCACACGGTGGGGAGCCTGGGTGGCTCAGTCTGTTAAGCATCTGCCTTTGGCTGAGGTCATGATCTCATCAGGGTCCTGGGATGGTCAGGCTCCCTGCTCAGCAGGGAGTCTGCTCACCTCTCTCCCTCTGGCCCTCCCCCACACTCATGCTCTTGCTCTCTAATGAATAAATTATTTTAAAAAAAATTCACAGAGTAATGACTATGTGACACTGTGATTACACTGTCATAAAACATGGCAGAAAATAACCCTGGAACTTGAAAAGAAACCCTATGTTAATCTAATTTTCTCTACAAGTCCAACTGCTTTAACCAAAGCATGTGCTCAGGAGCCCCACACATGTTAGCCAATCTGTTTCTTTATTGTGCTAATTCAATAACCAAACTATAGGGACAGCAAGGCCACCCAAATCAGCCCTTGACGATGGAGCCGAACACCTCCCATGCATTCAGCCAAACCACAGTCAATCTATGAAGATATTTAAAGGTTCCCAGATGCCCCTATAAAAATTCTCTCTTCAGGCTATAGAGCCAGTTCCAGATTAGCTGAAATGTCAAAGAAATGTGCCTTTCACTAAAGACCATTTCCAAATTATTTCAACATTATCAGGTTGGAAAGAGATTGTGCAAATGACTGGCTAAAGTGAATTAAATGCTTTCATTTCTCTGAGAAATTGAAGTTATGATAATGGAATTTTAGAGCCAAAAGGGACTTCTTGGGGTATTTATAGGACTCCCACATCTTACAGATGAGACTTTGTGCAACGTGGTGGCATCGAGGCTGGCAATTTGATGTAAGATTTAATCCAAGAGAAACCTTTTAAATATATTTGTTAGCACACTGTCCTGAGAGCAAGAAGGGATATATTAATTCAGCAGCTCTTTACCACCTTTGTGGCAAGTCACAGACCCAAAGTTGACGTCTAATTTCAGACTCTCCCTAAGACCTCTGAAGTTTACCGAGGGATCCTAGGATTAAAAGTCCATTAGATACAGTTAACATAATCAGTTCAGAGAGAGCCACTAAGGTTATGACTATCATTATTTACATGTAAGAAATAATTACATGTTCATTTCTTCTGCGCCTTGCTCAATCCTATTATGTTTCACCCAGTTAGTATAAGTTTATGAAATTCTATCCATTTTTAAAGCACTGTAAGAAAAATAGAGTAGTACCGTAACGTGAGGTCAGTAAGTGAGAGCCTCTGCCCTCTTTCTAGTCTACCACTGCATTCCTACGTCTCACGGAACTCCTTACAGAAAGTAAGCTTTAATAGCAATAAAACAGGGGCGCCTGGGTGGCTCAGAGGGTTAAAGCCTCTGCCTTCAGCTCAGGTTGTGATCTCAGGGTCATGGGATCGAGCCCCCTGTCAGACTCTCTGCTCAGCAGGGAGCCTGCTTCCCCCGACCCCGCCTGTCTCTCTGCCTACTTGTGATCTCTCTCCGTCAAATAAATAAAATCTTAAAAAGGAATAAAACAATAATAATAATAAAGGTCTTTAAGTAACTAGATCAACCTAATATTTTTAACCTTTCAAGATACTGACATAATTATCAGTTCAAATCCCTTACCTTCTAGGAAGGACCAGTTTGATTATTCCCACTTATGAGATGAAGAAATACAAAGAGACTCAAAGACTTACCTAAGATCATGTCTCTAATTAAGAGAAAAAACTGGGGGGCGCCTGGGTGGCTCAGTGGGTTAAGTCGCTGCCTTCGGCTCAGGTCATGATCTCAGGGTCCTGGGATCGAGTCCCGCATCCGGCTCTCTGCTCAGCAGGGAGCCTGCTTCCTCCTCTCTCTCTCTCTCTCTCTCTCTGCCTGCCTCTCTGCCTACTTGTGATCTCTCTCTGTCAAATAAATAATAAAATCTTTAAAAAAAAAAAAAAAGAGAAAAAACTGGGGGTAATACCTGCATTTTCTCATTGATGTTTCCAGCTATTAAGTCAGTGGTACACAACAGCACTTGGACTGCAAAAAACCATCCAAATGTATTGTGAAGGTGCTATGTTCCTCTCAAGCTAAGAACAGAACTTTCTGGTGGATTATCTGCTCACTCTGAATTACCCATGCAGCTTCACTCCACTAGCCTGGAGAATAGCACTGGCCATGCCTTAAATCAAACTACCTCCATACGCATGAGCTATTCAGGCAGCAAAGGCATAAAAATTAGTTTTTCCATTGGCCAGCTGACCACAGCTAACCTCAACAGCCTCCAAGTAATCCTGAGTAACTTTTACATCACCTTGATCTGATTTGTGCGAAAACTAATCCCTTCAGCTTGGGCGCAGTACAGAGAAAACAGTTGTGTGATTTGTCTGTAGACACTTCACCAACTTGGATCACTTTCCAGTTCGTTTTAGCTGGGTAAATAAGAGCTCGATAGGTAGCACCTGCTAAGTGAAATGAAAATGGAAAGTGTTTTAAAGGGTTTTCACTTAATGTCTTCATACTACTATAAATGTATGAAAATTTTATATCCGGGTTTTTATTACTGTTGATTGCTAAACTGACATGTGAAAATAATCCAAGCTGGCACATTAATGAAACATGATTTTCTTTTAAGCGCCTTTTTTTTTTTTTAAGAACAAAGCTAAACCCAATTAAATGGTAAAAAGCCACTTCAACTTTTAACTCTTTAAAGATTGCACAATAGCTAGCAGATCGTCTTTACAGGCTTTCTTAGACACTTCCCTTCACCTAGAGAGCACTTTCTTCTGACACAGGGGCATAGGCAAACGCAGCCTTGTGTTTGCAGGTTTGCTCTCACACCATCACTATGTCCCTCTCCAAATAAATGTCCTTTCAGAGCCCTCAGAAACATGCCTACCCATTCCAGAAAGCAATGACAATACAGGGAAAGAGAGTAGAAAAAGACTATCGAGACTTGTGGGCGTATGCCAGGAGAGGCTCCACCAGGAGCAGACATGCCCTCGGGAGAGAGCGCCAACATTAATCCGAGTCTCTCAGAAGTGGGTTCAGCCCCACCAGTGACAACAAAGAGGAGTCCAAACTCTTCCAACAATGCTCTCTCTCACAGACACTCATGAACGACTTGCTTTAGAAGCTCACATTCATCCAAGAGGTGGTGTCAGTGGTGGAATTAGTCACACCTGCCAGTGAATAGCAAACAACAGCTGTATAGACACAAGTGAGTTATTGGTTGTAGGCTACAATCTCCCAGGAAGCAAACTATGCAATTTCTGCTGCTTCCAGGCCAACTGAAAGGAACTTAAATTTGCAAATGATTAAGTGTCTTAATTGTGTCATCTTAAAGCATTTCATTACCATAACCAACACCAAAAGGCTGGGAGAAGTCCCCAGCTGTGGTATTCAGAGGCTCTACCCTAAATTTTAGCGGCCATGACACTTTCCATTCCACTTCTCCCTCATCATCAGATCCTGTCTGAACGTTCTAACTGCCTGATGCAAACTAGTTTGTGGAAAAAGCATCCTAGACACCAAGGCTTCTGATTCCAGGGTCCCCCCCTGCCTCACCACACTGTTCCCTTGTTTTTATGTAACAGCAAAGAGGAAATGTGGGGAAGAACTACGAGCTGTTTAATGGGATTTTCCTAACATTTCATTGCATGAACTCGCCCTCGATTTAAGTACCTCTTGAAAAATCCAACCCCAAGCAAGATGCTGGGGACAATATACTAAAAAGAAACATAACATGTGTCATGTGCCCTCAAGAAAGTTATGTTCTGGGTCTGGAGGCAAAATCCATCATACAAAATTCATTCACCAATATTTATTAACAACTGCTTATGAGCAAAGCATTGTGCTAAATGCCTTTGGAGAAACTACAATAGGACAGCAATTACCCTACACCAAGGAGACAATAACTGAGTAAAGCTGGGCTTGCCAAGGAAGGCAAAGACCACCCAGTGAGCTCTCAACACTCCACCACACCCTGGCCTAACAACTCTGGTTATGCTCTGCCTAAGAAGATTCCAATTCCTCTAGCCCCAACTTAAAATGTAGGGCCTAGAACTGAACACAGTATTCTGGGTGTGGCTTTCCTCCTTTTTCAAGATAATATGCTTTGCTCATTGAACCTACAATCTCATAAGCTCCTTAAACACTCATGTTCAGATTATTTGAAGATGCCGAATAAGACTTGATTTTTTTCCACATATCACCCCTATTCCGGTACTTTTCTTTCACAGTTGATTTGGGAGCCCAAGCCCAAGTATAATCTTCTTAAATTTAATCTCTTCTGATTTGGCCATATTCTGGATGATCAAATATTAGGTCATCGTGATTCTAAGATTTTATTCTACTGTCTCCAGTTTTATCTCCTACAAATATGACACATGTGCTTTCTGTATCTTCTACCTAAGTCACTGCTAAGTATTTTTGCCAAGTATCAGCTATAAAATTAAGCTCTGTGGAAACACACAAGAAACATTCCTCCAGAATGTTTCTCCAAACATTAGCTCCATTCAGGTGCTCTCTTTTGATAAAGCTGTTTAGCACAAATTCAGAATTAAACTTCTTAACCTCCTAAAGTTAACTTCACATGCCTGATACTTAACACATTTCCCTTATTTATTAAGTCAGAAAAAAATAGGGGAGGCATGGGGGAAGATCATATGACTCGATCATTCACAATGAACCAGACTGATCAGCAACAATTGCTGGTTTACTATCCATCCTTGTAATATGTATTAAAATCTCATTCCAAATTGCAAAGGTCGCCTTGTGTTGGTGGGGGAATCCCAAAGAGAGGAAATGGGGCTTCAGCTGGCAAAACACAGAGTACTTGTAGGGAATAGTAAAGGAAAGTACTGGGATCTTAGCACAGAAAATCTTGAAGCCTCTATTAAAGAGATCAGACTTAACTCTGAAGGTAGTGCAAAAACAGTAAGTGTTTTGGTCCACAGGAGAGGCAGGACTAGAACACCCAGAAAGGGGGGGAAAAAAAAAAAGAACACCCAGAAAGAACAATCTGGCAGTGGAAGGCAAGAGAGCATGGATTCTAGGCAAAGGCTAGGTTTATAGAGATCAGGCCTTGATAATGGCTTCAGAGAGTATTTTAAATAACTTGACTAAGATGGGAACATCAGAACACGTGACAATGACAGAGGTACAATCTGGTGACAGATTAGATGAGGAAAGAAGGAAGGGAAGAAATCAGTGATGACTCTGAGGCTCTCCAAGGATGTCACTAAGGAAGGAAGGCCAAAGGAGAAACTGCCTGCCCAAGTAAAGGAAAACGTTCATTAGTTTCAACAGAGTAATCATGAAGGGAACTTCAGTGTGGACCTGCCCCAAAGTTAACTAGTAAAAATGGACCTTGGGAGAAAGATAAAGTAGAGCTGGAGACAAACTGGAAATATCTATATTTTGTAACTCAGAGGAGAAAATGAGCCAGAAAATGACCCAGAGAAAGAAGGATCAGAAAAGCATGAAGATCTGGGTAGAGTTATGTTAGAGAAGCCAAAGACAGAGCACCTTTGAAAAAAGAAAACCAGGTCAAATGACATAGTGGTCAATGAGAAGTAAGACTGACAACTGGCCATTAGATTTTATGCCTAGAAAACCATCTGAGATCTTCCACAATTTTTAACCCTAGCAGTGCTTCTCAGACTTTACTGGACCACAAATCATTGGAGGATCTTGTTAACATGAAGATTCTGACCCATTAGTTCTGGGGTGGGACCCACAGGTGGGCATGTCTAACAATCTCCCAAGGGATGCCAGTGCTACTGGTCTACAGACCACACTTAGAAGACCAAGAGTGAGGGATGAATAAGGGGGTGGTGGGCATGTGAAGCTGCAGGCAGAAACACTTTCAGGAAGCTTGGTCAAGGAGAAGAAATAAGGGATGGGTTAGAGAATATAGACTGTGAGTACTGAAAGGATTAGTAATCTGAAGGTAAAAAACTCAAAAGCACTGTTTTTAAACATCCTGTGTCCTAGAAGTTCATCCTGAGAGCTTTGATGAATGTGCTAAAAAAAAATGCAGTATATGATTCAGTTCTTCTGTCTTGTAACCTGATTTGACCTGAGTGATTTAATGTTTAAAGCTAAGTAGGAAATGGAGAGTTTGGTGACCATGTTGGTCAGCAAAAAATTAACATATGCCTCAGTGACCCTACTCACTGGCTGATTAAAAACATCCCATTAGCTGCTCCATTCTCCTTCCAGATACTTCCTGACTAGTGGGCTGCTCCCACAATTCAGTTCTCTTCAGTCCTAAGCCTCCCCATCTTATCCACACCTGTTTGATTAGGACTTAGTCTCTGTTGACAGATTTTTATCTTTGGAAATGCCCCTGGCTATGCCAAAAAGACCAAGTTAAGCAAAGGATTAACTAACACACTCTCACTGATGCAGTCAAACCAGCACCCAGCTAAGAGACAGAAAACTATTTCAGGTAAGCACCCTGCACAAATGGCTGCCAAAATGCCCCAGTAATCCCCCACTGAAAGAATTTAGCCCCTGTCTTCTGACAAATGTCTTTGTGCTTTTAAAATGCAAACTCTATTCTTGAAAGAACTTTCCTATTACCTTGATATGCCCAAGAAAACAAAACCATCCCCCCTAAACTCACAAAGACTGTGACTTGCCTTGGTCACGTGATGGTCCTGAGGCAAGTCCTAACCGCACAATCTCCCCCACTTACACGGTACCAGAGCTACTGCTTTTACAGATGACTAGAAAATTTTTGTATTTCCATTCTCTGGGATGGCCAGTCAAAATTATTCATTGTGGAGAGAGACTGCCATAGAAGGGAACCCAAAGGATTGTAAATAAAAATATCGTAGGATCCTAAATGGACTGTTCTATTTTTTTTATTTTTTATTTTTTAAGATTTTATTTATTTATTTGACAGACAGAAAGAGATCACAAGTAAGCAGAGAGGCAGGGAGAGAAAGGGAAGCAGGCTCTCTGCTGTGCAGAGAACCCGATGCGGGGCTCAATCCCAGGACCCTGAGATCATAATCTGAGCCAAAGGCAGAGGCTATAATCCACTGAGCCACCCAGGCATCCCCTAAATGGACTGTTTTAAAAGGGAGAGTTTATAGGCAAAACTCACTGTTCCTGCCATTCACAGAAAAGCACAGAATCACAGAGTGTTACAACCTGGAGAGGCCCTTAAACAAAGAAAGGATCACCTCTGAACCTTTTAAAAAACAGATTCCCAGGCCTTATCCCATACCATGGGCTTATTGATCCAGACTCTCCAGGGGTGTGCAATTAACTCTATTTTTAAGATCCAGAGAAGTGGTTTTCCTACGATCCTTGGTGTTTATTTCAAAGTATACTGCACCTCATTTTAAAAGAGACCCAAGGCTGAAATCATAGGGCTGCTAATGGTATCAAAGACTGAACATAGGCCCTTAAATAGGATTCAAGTCAACAAATACTTTGAGGACTAATTTCATGTTATCTAGTTCAAAGTCTTACTGAAACAGATAGTTTTGCTCTCTGATCCAGGTGCCTGAAAACAGCATTCCTCTCCCAAGGGAACTAGAATTCCACTGTGCCAACACTCTCTTGGTCACACGTAAACCCCAAACTGTCTTACAGAGCCAAATTTTCAGTCAGGCGCTTCCAAAGATTTTAGCGGATACTAGGGAAATCAGACAAGAAGGAAAAAAGAAAAGAAAACAAGAAATCATAGCACTGACCATCATCTAATCACTCTTTTCCCCCAAGCTGGATGAGGGGCGAATAGGAGTGCTGGGGAAAGGGTATGTGGGTACCAGTGCCGTTTGCCCAGTGAAGCAGTATATTTCATATCCCTTCCTTTATCACAAAACTAAAATCATGCCATTGTGCTGACTGGTTTCCTCCATGCCAGAGGTTTCTTGGAGCATTTAGACACCACTTAATAAAGTCACTCACACCAGACCTCCCTGCTTATCAGTCTGAAAGGACACATCAAAACACCTTGTCCTTAAAACCTCTTGGGGGCCCAAATGGAAGACAGTCGGACTTAACAAATCAACACACAGCTCCATCCCTTTTATGGCTTTCAAGAGGGGACAAAAGAAGAGCTTAGTGAAAATAGGAACAGCTTGCTTAAAGATGGACAGGACGCAGCCAGGCAAGCAGGAGGAAAGATACACAGGCATCTGGCCCCATGCTCCGTTCCCAACTCCAGATGGCTCTTCGAGTCAAAGCAGACCCGGGGTCCCCTCTGACCCAAACCGCGCAGCGCTGAATCAGGGCTAGAAGATTGGGACAGAACAGAACCCGTGCCTCCTATCAGCCTTAAACAGTTTCCTTTTCCTTTCATCTGGTCCACTGATACCCATCTTGCAAGGCTCAAACATTGGTTTCCATCACCACACTGTCTCCTGAAATCCCAATACACTTCTACGGCCATTTCAAACATTCCTGAGAACTAAAAAGTCAGGCATTATCAGTCCCATTCCAACTGTTACTCAGTCCATTAACATCTCATGTAACTGTTGATATGGTGTGAGTCACGTCAACCATATTACTTCTGTTTTGTCTATATTTTGTTCCTTTGTCCCTCCTTTTCTGCCTTCTTATACATTTTTTTTTTTTTTAGAATATTACTCTAATTGATCTTTTGGCTTTTGGGTTGTATCCCTTGCATTTTTGTTTTAAGCTGCTCTAAAATTACAATCTACATCCTCCATTTGTCACAGTCTGCTTACAACTCTTATTGTACCCCCTCATGTAAAATGAAGAAATCACACAACCGCAGGACTCTGTTACCCCAGCCCCAGACTTAAAGCCATGCTTGTCACATATACTGTATCTACATACATTATCAACTCTAAAACACTCCATTAGAGTTTGGGGACTAGAAGATCATATGCATTTCTTAAAAAATCAGAGGAGGGGCATCTGGATAGCTCAGTGGGTTAACCCTATGCCTTTGGCTCAGGTCATGATCTCAGAGTCCTGGAATCGAGCCCCGCATCTGGGCTCTCTGCTCAGCAGGGAACCTGCTTCCCCCTCTCTCTCTCTTCCTGCCTCTCTGCCTACTTGTGATATCTCTCTCTCTCTCTCTCTCTCTCTCTCTCTCTGTCAAATAAATAAATAAATAATCTTTTAAAACAAAATCAGAGGCAGGGCACCTAGGTGGCTCAGTGGGTTAAAGCCTCTGCCTTCAGCTCAGGTCATGATCCCAGGGTCCTGGGATCGAGCCCCACATCAGGCTCTCTGCTCAGCGGGGAGTCTGCTTCCTCCCCTCTCTCTCTCTCTCTCTGCCTGCCTCTCTGCCTACTTGTGATCTCTCTCTCTCTTTCTGTCAAATAAATAAATAAAATCTTAAAAAAATAATTATAAAAAAAAAAAAAACCTCAAAGGAAAATGTCTTTTTCCACTGACCACCTGTTTGTCACCTCTGATGCTCTTCTTTCTTCTCAAGGATGAGTTTCCATTCTTTAGCCCGGAGAACCACATTTGTTGTTTTGTGGCATACTGGTGTGCTAGTGATGATCTTAGTTTTCTTCTTAGTGAAAATATCTTCATTTCACCTTCATTCATCAAGGGTAATTTTGCTGAATAGAGAATTCTCAATTTACAGAGGTTTTGCCCCCCCCCACCCCCAACCCTAATAAGGCCTTTAAACACGTCCTACTATTTTCTGGCCTCTGGTTGTTTCAGATAAAACACGAATGTGATTCAGGTTGTTGTTCTCCTATAAACAATGCATTCTTTTCTTTTCTCCATTTTTTTTCAAGATTTTTTTCTTTATCTTTTTTTTGGAGGGGAGATGGGGGAGGGGGTATTTTAGGACATGCCTGGGTGCGGTTTGCTTTAAATTAATCCTGCTTGGTGATCACTGAGCTTCCTGAATCTGCAAATTTGTGTCATTCATCAGATATCTTCAGCCATTTTTTTTTTTTTTTTTTTTTTTGCCCCATTCTTTCGTTTCTCCTTCTGGGACTCCAAGGTGTCAGATACCATCTCACAGGCCCTTGTGTCTCTGTTTGCCTTTTGTTTCCCTTTTTTTCTCTCTCTTTGAGACAGAATAATTTCCGTTGATCTTTACTTTCTTTCTCTGACATCTTCATTCTACCATTAACCTCATCCAGTGAATTGATAGTTTTTAGGTCTATATTATTATTATTCTGCTACTATTAGAATAGAATAATCAAATACTATCTCTCTTCTGAGGAGGCTTCCTGTCTTTTCCTACATTGTGAATATTTTTCTCTTCATGTCTTTAAGCATATTTGTAACAGCTACCTTAACATCTTTGCTTGCTATCCCATCACCTGGGTCATCTTGGAGTTTGTCCCTGTTACTTTTCATAATGCAGTAAGTAATTTTAGATTTTTGTCTTGGATTTCTTGGATGATACACAGAAATTCTGAATTGTGTAAAGTTTCTCTGAATATCGTTTTTTTAAGCGCGTAGTTAACTTCGCCGAAAGAAGAATACAAAACGCTGTTTCCCCTGAAGTAGGCAGCAATGCCAATTTCAGTTCAATTGTTTTAGCCTTATTAGTGGTCCGTCTAACCTACACATGGCTCAAGGTCCAACTATAGATAAGAACAGACTTTCTCCATACAATTTAGAGATTTCATGTATACAATTTTATACATGTACAGAACAACTGAATCACTCCTCTCAGGGATTCCCCTCTTTCCAGAGGCTAAGGTTGCTTTGAACTTTAATCTCTGATTATTCAAGCCCATAAAAATAATGCTATTAAGTTTTATCCTTCCCGCACAGCATTAAACTGAAGCCTGTCTTCAAGATGAAACCTGTAGAAAATGAGAAACCCACCCTCTGCCTCTCCCTTCCTTCAAATGTTGACAACTTCTCTCGTATTTGCCTGCTTCTCCCTCCCCTAGTAGAGATCTTGTAGTTGGTCTCCAGTTTTACTTTAGAACTGCCTTACAGGACAACAGAGCAGAAGGCTATAGAGCCACTAGACTCCTCTCAGCAGAATCAGAAAGTGTCCCTCTACATTAGGTATATACAGACATTTGGGATTTACTGGAAAGGACCATCAGATCATCCCATCCTATCTCTTATAATGGTAGGAATCCCCTCTTACACATACTCTAAAATTCAGCTGATGATTGCTACATTATAATTATCTTTACTGGCCATAATTCATAATCCCAAATTGTGAGCCCCTGAAAGCAGGGGCAATATCTTACTTGTATTTGCATCTCCAGTGCCTAGCACAAAGTAGAGATGAAGAGAACTGATCAGTTAATTGATTAATGTCATTTCAAACAACATCGATAGACATCTACAACTATTTCATCATGGCAGGTTTACACCTAGTTTGAGGGGCTATCATTTACTACATTCTCCTCTCCAACAAAGTTTCTCTTCTCCATTCTAAATGTGCTTTGGTCATTTTAATTATTTGCCATGTGGTAGGATTTCTAGAATCCTCTGACCTCTTAGACACACTACCACTGACCAATGTCACTTAAAACCTCTCAGGAATTCATGCCTTCTCAAGATATAGAAAACCACAAAAGAATATCACTCCCACACTAAGGAGAAAAAGCCACATAACCTACAAAATCCTAACTTTTCTCTACTCCATCAGAGAGCTGATGTTACAAGGCAAACAAGTAAACTGAATTCCAAAGTGTGACTTGTCCCTCTCCAAGGGGAGACAGGACACACAAACTATCTCATGTTTGGCAGAGCACAGGTTGAAGGGGGCAGCCACTACAAAAGTGAATAAAAAGAAAACAGCTGGAATTTTAACAGACTTGTCAATGTTAAATGTGAGCTATCCAGAGACTTTAGAATTCCTGAGAGTCCCAGACACAATAACAGTCCATAGTCACTCATCATCTTTTTTCTATGCTACTCACAAGAGAGACTAAGACCAAGAAAAAGACATAGGAGAATCCCCTACATTGTATACAGGCTTGAAATCTTGCCTACTTCCCAGACCCTTCTCTTATTAAAAAAAAAAGAACACACAAGTCATAAGCCTCTGAGAAAGAACAAGTAAAGGTCATTGCAACTAAAGGAGAGCTAGATGCAAAACATGTCTGTCCCTGGCGGGAAGGAATAGAAAAACACATTCAGGTACAGCATCTTGCATATATACAAAACACGGATCTGCTACTACTGGAAAAGGATAGCAAATGCTCTTCTACCCAGGAGTCCTTACCAATGTGAGAGAGAACCTATTCATGCCTGGGACCTAGAACCACAACACCTGCCTAAGACTGAGCCTGGAGCATGGGAAGAGAGCAACCCTGCCAATCACCACAAGCTTGACAGTAAATAACAAGCAACAGCAGGCTAGCCCTCAAGGAGGGGGAAAGAAACAGACATCCATTTTTTGGTGTAGGCACATGGCCCAGTTGAGAGTTGGATAGAGGAAGAACATGAGGAAAACCCTGTTTCTCCAGTTCCCTGCTAAGTGCAGGTAATAGCAAGCTACCACTGAAGGAATCTGAAGTCTGCCCTACAAGAATTCACATCTGGTTCAGTTCCTGACTATATGGACTCGACTCCCCACAGTAACATCACAACACAAGTGTCTCTATTTGCAGGTATCAATATTTTTACCTCAGTCTCTGCTCTTCTTTTACATACGCTGTCCAGCATTTAATCAAAAATTACATGACACACAAAAAGCAAGAAAAAAAATAAAATAATGGTTAAAAGATGAAGTAGTCAACATCACCAGAGCAAGAGGTGATACAGATGTTGGAACTAAGAGGGGCTTAATTTAATTATTATTTTTTTTTAATCTACAAGATGAACATCATGCAAGAACAAATTGGTAATTTGCAGGGGGGAAAAGCAAACTATTAAGAAAAAGTCAAATGAAAATGCTAGAAATAAAAAGGCATGATACCAAAGAAGAATTCCTTCAAGAGGCTTATTAGTAGACAAGACACCATGGAATAAAAGATTTATGAACTTGAACTCTAGTAAGTAAGAACTTATCCCAACCAGCAAAGAAGAAAAAAGCAGAAAAACAAAACAGCATCAAGAGCTATGGAATAATCAAATCGTATAAGATAAATTTGGAATTCCAGAAGTAAATGAAAGCAGAAAGGGAGTGGAAAAAATGTTTTAAAAAATAACCAAAAATTTTCCAAAACTACTGAAAACATCAAACCACAGTTCAAAGAACCTAAGAAATCCTCAAGTGGGATGGGGGGAGGGAAGAACATAGGCACATTTTAACAAAACTACTAAAAAACAAGTAAGAAAATCTTGAAGGCAGTCAGAGGAAAAAAAATATATAGATATATACAGAAAAACAAAGCTGAGAAGGACATCAAACTTGTCAACAGAAAGAATGCCAGGCAGAAGATAATGGGATGACATCATTTACGTACTGAAAGAAAAAACTTATAGCAATTTTGTACACACTGAAAATATCTTCTAAAAACAATGGTAAGATAAGAATGTTTCAGACAAAGAAAAACAGAGAATTCATAGCCAATATTCATTACCCATACTAAAAAGATGTTAAAGTTCTTCAGGCAAGAGTCAGATACCAGAAGGAAATCTGGATCTATATAAAGAAATAAAGTACTCCAGAAATAGTAAAAGTGTGGGTAATATGAGAAACATTTTCTTCATTTTAATCTCCTTAACAGATAACTGGCTTCACAAAATATATTTAGTTTGCAAATAGATTAAACTAGAAAAATTTTAACAGAATATTTTCACTTTCCTACTAAAGTAAACAAATAGAGAAATCTCTAGTTTTTGAAAAAGGGGTAAGTCCTATCTGAAGAAAAAAACATAACATCTGGGAGTTTATAGCATACATAGAAGTAAAACATAAGACAACCATTAAAGGATAGGAAGAAGGAAATAGAAGTACACCATTGTAAGATACTTAAACTGTACATAAAATGATGTACTATTTGAAAGTTAATTGTGATAAGAGATATACTATACACACTAATAAAACCACTAAAAAAATTTTAAGAGAAAAACATCTAAGGTTTCCTGGAGATAAAATAGAATCATAAACATATACAATCATAAATATAAGCAAATGATCTAAAAGGTAAGAAAAAAAGGAAACAAATGGGATAGACACAAAAGAACTTACAAAATGTTAGTTCTAAAACTAACTACATTGATAAATTATATTCAATATAAATGGCTTGAACATTGCAAAAGGGGAACTCATCAGATTGGATAGGAAAGAAATTTACTATTAATATAAATTAATATAAATTTACTATTAATATAAACACACAGACACATTAAAAGTAAAAAATAGGGAGCACCTGGGTGGCTCAGTGGGTTAAAGCCCCTGCCTTTGGGTCAGGTCTAGATCAAGCTCCGCATCGCATCAGGCTCTCTTGCTCAGCAGGGAGCCTGCTTCTCCCTCACTGTCTGCCTGCCTCTCTGCCTACTTGTGATCTCTGTCTGTCAAATAAATAAATAAAATCTCTAAAAAAAAAAAAAAAAAACTATGAAACATTCACCCAGACAGACTCTTTTCTGAGCAAATGTTTATAGTTGCTTTATGTACAGTAGCCAAAAACTTTAAACAACCCAATTGCCAAACACATGGTGGACATGTCAGCACATCGTGGTACAACCACACAATGGAACAGTATTCAGCAATAAAAAGTAATAAACTACAGTTACATGCTACAAAGCAAGATCAGTCTCAAAAGCATCATGCTTACAGAAAGAAGGCAGGCAAAAAGGCTACATACTGTAGGATTCCATTGTTATGATATTCTAGGGAAAGGCAAAGCTACAGAGAGAAAAGTTAGATCCATGCAGGCCAGGAGCTGGGAGCAGAGAACGGAGACTAACTGAAAGGAGCACAAGGGAACTTTCTCTGGTGATGAAAGCATTCTATCTTGATTGTATGAGGACTGCGTGACCACATGCATTTGTACAAATCATCTAAATATTCATTTAGAGAAGAAATAAGGGAATTTAATGTAAATCATATCTCACTCATCTGACATTTTTTTTTAAGATTTCATGTATTTATTGAGCTGAGCTGAGAACCCAATGTAGGGCTCCATCCCAAGGCCCTGGGATCATGCTGAGCCAAAGGCAGAGGCTCAACCCACTGAGCCACCCAGGTGCCCTCACTAATCTGACTTTTAAAATGAAAAATGAACATAAATACCATCACGCAAGACAGAAAATAACAGTAATAAAGCAAGCTGATAATCATAAACTCTTAATATGGTCAGATCAGCACAGACCTTGACTGACCTTCCTGGACAAGAATCTGTAAGGGACTATCTCCCCCTATAACCTCCCACAGAACTTCATTAAGGCTTCATCACAAGGAAGCCCGCACAAGGTACACATATTTCTAACACATACTTAGATCTCTTTTATGCCCAGAGACCAAAGAGATAAGAAATATTGCAGATTTCAATAACATGAAGGCATATGGAAATTTATTTTCCTATTCGTAATGTGATCACCAGCATCTGGTTCTGAGCTGTCCTCCCTAGTGACAGTGAGCATTCAGTAGGGAGTTCAGGGAAGCAGAAGACCATCTGGGGAGCTTTTGTTGGGAACAGAAACTGTCCTTCACCACCTTGCACTGATAGCCTTGACATTCTATTGTTAAGATATTATGAGCTGTCCAGGGCAGAAGTCGTCTAGTTAGCAAGGAATGAGGCCTAGGCTGGGTCCTCACCTCCTGGGTGCAGCCCAGGGTATTAAAATAAAGAGGTCAGTCTGGGATGGGAAGGCACTCCCAGATCTCCTCGGGCAAAGCCAGGGAACAGAGGTTGCCTTTCTGCAGAAAATGAAGGTGCTCGCGAAAGCTGCCAGGGCTCTGCTGGTTCTTGCCAAGGGATGTCAGTACTGGACACTCTTTATTGTTAAAGGTTAATCTGCAAAAATATTCAATGCCATCCTGCTCTGAAGAGGAGAGTCTCTGGAAAAGTTGACAACATTACTGCCAAACCCCAAAATAACTTTCTTAATTACCCGTTAAGGGCTCCCGACAGGCCACCTCTAGAGAAACATTTGTCCTCTGAATGTTTTTTCTTTTAAATGCTATCTTTCACCACTGTGTTCCTACTTGCCACGAAGATACAGTGTGATTAATGCAGGAAAAATACATATGAAAAGCCTTACAATCAAATTAAGGAGGGCACTTGATAAAATGAGCCCTCTTCTTGTGAGTAATTTCAAAGAATAACTGTTTTTCATTATAACCTCAGCTCCCAGCAGGTCCTACATAAACCAAGCCAGCTGCGGTTCAAGAAAAGGTCCAAAGGAGGACCCACTCAAGGTGTGGATAAATCACAATTGTGATCACAGACTAGGTTTCTCTCTTTTTTATCCCCCCTTAATAAATTGGGCTTGACCTGCAACTCCAAGAAAGTTAATTTATAACAGCCAACTTTTTTTTTTTTTTTACATCATAGCTCACCTTTCTTTTTCTTTTAAATTTAAACCATTATGACAAATGGAGATTTATTATATACCATAAACACATGTGGCTTGAGCACTGGTATTTAGTCTGGAAACTCAGATGGGGCAGTAGGCCACTGGCGCAATCAGGAAATACCACGTGACGTTTCTGATAAAGATGAAACACACACACATTCCACAGCACTTACTGTGGCCACTGTGGTTTGGGCGCTTGTGGGGGCACCACGGACTCAGGGCTGGCTGTGAACTAAAAGCCAATTCCGTTAGGTCAAGGAGAGGTACGTTCTCAGGCCACATTTACTCAAATGAGTGCTAAAGTCTTCATGAAGGGGACTGGAAGTTTCAGAGATGAGCAAAGACAGGCAGTTTACCAAGACGCTTCTCCAAATTTGGACTGGTCTGTCTGGTTTTATCTGCTCCTAACATTAACCCCGCAAGTGGTACATGGGTTTCAGAGACACTCAGTAGTGCTTCAGAGAATCATCCTGAGACATCAGGCTGGGTTCACTGGTAAGTAAACGAAATTTTGGTGGAAGATGGGTTAGGAACCTATTTGCCATCATGTCAAGGCGAGGAGGAGACTCTCCTAATCCTTCTCCCTTCTCTTGACCAAGCTGAAATGATCTGTTCCTTTCTGGGTCACTCTTACAGTTACCCACTGGCAATAAACACTAGGTTTACACTAAACACTAAACAAGATTGCCTAGAAAATAATATTAATTTGTGGTTAAGGACATGAACTTTGGAGCCAATCCTGGCTCTCCCACTTCCCAAATTCACTCAACCTCAGTTTTTCCATCTGTAAAATAGGACTACTAGTAAGTACTCCATGTATCCACTGGGAAGATTCAGTGAAATAATACATGTAATTCACTAGTGGCCATAACATATTATTAAAAATTTAGAGATTTTTCTATCATAATCTAATCAGCCACATAACTATTCCATAGTTAATGACAGTTTTACTGAAAGCTTTTATTTTTTTTATCCATGCCCAGCATGAAGCCCAACATGGGGCTTGAACTTACAACCCTGAGATCGTGACCTGAGCTGAAATGAAGAGTTGGATGCTTAACCAACTGAGCCAACCAGGCACTCCAGCTTTTTTTATTAATAAACTTTCCATATGCCCAAATCTTCTTCCAGAACTACAATATAGGTTCCCTGAGGACAGAAACTCCATATTTACTCTTCCTTGGCTTTGCTTATAGTTCCCAGGCATAAGCAACTTATTAATAATTGCTGATCCCATCAATTCTACCAACCAAAAAACCCTTTAATTACTTATTTTAAAAAAAGAAACCAGTAAAAATACAGATAAAAAGGAGAAATAAAATTAATCTTGATCTCAACACCAGAAATAACCAGGTAGTACTCTGATGTATCGTTATGGTCGGGACCCAGAGTGTATACCCAGTTTCTTAACCTACCTTTTTTTTTTTTTTTTAAGATCTTTATTTATTTATTTGACAGAGATCACAATTAGGCAGAGAGGCAGGCAGAGAGAGCGGAAGGGAAGCAGGCTCCCTGCTGAGCAGGAAATCTGATGTGGGGCTCAATCCCAGGACCCTGGGATCATGACCTGAGCCGAAGGCAGAGGTTTTAACCCACTGAGCCACCCAGATGCCCTTAACCTACATTTTTAACTTAGGAAGAGTTCATGGATACGTTCCCCTATCATTGATTTTTCAAAAGCAGGACCTTTGAAAGCAGCATGGTACGTCATCCCGTGGCTATATCCCCCATTGTTCTCATCTACCATCTTCTGAATGGAGAATACCTATGATCCTAAAGCTCAGTAAGACAACTGAAACCAGAAAACATGTATGGAATTACTTGGCACTGTGCCTAATACTGGTTAACAATAAATGTTCTCATTCTTGCTCTGGGTATCTGATGTCTTAAAAGGAATTTCATCAAAGATTTCCATTTCCACCATGAAATAATGTTTCTCAGCACTAAAAGAACTGAAGCCTAAGACCATCCCCATAAGACTTCTACTCTTTTCCTTTAATTCCAGACAAGATTCTGGATCTTAAGAGATTCCACATGATTTTCATGGTCATTATAAATGATAATCTTCCTTACCTACTCCCGTATCTTTCCAGAATCCAGATGTCTCAGACTGGAAATTGTCTCCCTAAATGTCTCTCTATTTCAGACATCGACCTTCCTTCCAAACCAAACTTCAGTTCTAAACCACAAAAGGAAACTTAATAGTGTCAAGAATACAGAACTTGAGATCAGGAGATAGGACTTCTAGTCCCAGCTTTGCCACCTGCTAACATTTTGGGTAAATAACCTCCCTTTCTGGGTCTCCTCCATTTTCTCCCCTGTAAAATGGAAGAATCCAGTAAAATAATCTTCAGATTCACTGTCAGCACCTTTCGGGCAGAGACCAGTTTATACACGGGTACACATTTACTTACTAAAGTCTACTTTAAACTAGACACTAACCCACAGACTTTACCTTATAATAATAGCCATCCTGTCACTTGTCCCATTCAGCAGAGAAGGAAACTGAGGTTTCCTAACTAGGGTTAAGCAAGCCTGAGTCATGCAGTATAACCATAATCAGAACCCAAGTGTGTGTCTAAAACCAAGAAGCCCTATGCTTCTCAAACCCTTTTGGTTCTGGGTTCCCCACAGCAGCAACAAGCAACACTGTTGATTGACAGATTGTGGTTTTTGCCTCAATTCGTGGAGTTTTACTGAGAGCTTATGTCCCTATGTCACTGTGCTAAATAACATTGACATAGCAGACCTGAGGATTCTCTATTGTGGGAGTTGTGCTGTGTGTTTCGGAATGTTTAGAACATCCCTAGCCTCTACCCACCAGATGCCAGCAGGACTCGCCCTCCTAGATGGGACAATCAAATGTCTACAGAGGTAGGGGGGTAAGAATTACCCCCCACAAAACACACCGAAAACACAAGAAAGACAGGCAAAAGAATCAAGCATTAGACTGATGTCCATATAAACAGTAAGCCAAGAAAAGTAATCCAATAATAATGAGACTAACTATACATCCCAAGTTATAAACACCTACCTTCTAAGCATGCCCTACACGCCCTACAGCTAGGGCAGTTGGAAGCATTTATACTCTTGATCCCATACCTCAAGTAGGGTTAAGGCCAATCCTTTTGCTGCTGGGATCACAGCAGAAGAGGGACTTTCTCCCTTTCTAAATTTTAGACAATGAAGAAGAAGAAAAGAGTAACTGTTTTCCTAACATCCTATATCCTATATCCAAGTTAGGATTCTGAAGGTATTTTCCAGTACAATCAATGCTATAAAGGTGAGGTTTTCAGGCTAGCCCACAAAAGTATATTTTACCTAAGTGTTGTCTTACAGAAGTGAATTCTGTGAAATAGCCTAGAAACCTGCCCTGATTTAAACGCCCATTTCCTATGAATTATTAGTTCTAAATATGCACCACCAATTAGTAATAAAGTTGGGAAGCGAGAGACTAAAGGTAAGGGGAATACCACCACCAAATTTTTCTCTACGATTACTCACCCAGAAGTTCCCATCAGTCTTTGTCTCCTTCCCTCTTGGGTTCTCCATCAAAACTCATCATGTGAGTACGGGAACACATGTGTATACTTTCTTTTCATTTCTTAAGTGAATGTATAGTTGAGTTTTAAGGATTTTTCCAGGCATTTTGTTTTGTTTTGTTTTGAAGTTGGTTCTTCATGTGAAACTGTGTTTGGACTGAGGTGGGGTGAGGGACCCAAACTTTAAATACACTAGAAAGCACAAGCTACAGTGTGGAAACACACTCAGGGACCCCTATATCAGAATTAGTAAGTTTCTGTCACCAACGGGAGTGAAAAATCCAGAAGGGCTATAGATCATCAGGGACATTTCAGCTTACCATCATATTTTACAGACAAAATTACATTCCAGGAAGGGGAAGAGGGGCGAAAAGAAAATAGGTGGAGCGAGGGAGGAAAAGCCACATAAAAGTTCTGAAATATATCAATGTCCAGAAATGGGAAAGGAAAAAAAAAAATTAAAAAAAAAAGAAACCTTTGGAGAATTTAAAAAAACATGAAATAAAATATCTATCTTATTTCAGAAACCTGGAGTAAATAATATTTCTGATGCTCCCATAGAGAGTCAAATGCAGCCAGCAGAACAAACACAAATACAAATAAATACTGGGCTGGCGAATTAGGAAAGGGACACAGAGGAATTTAAAAATAGGATGAGGATTGTTCAGAAATGGGATCCTTCCTCTCCCCCACCCCAATTTTCTTTCTTGAAGTAAAATCCATTATTTTGAAAACACCATTTGAAATCCTAAAGAAATAGCAAAACACAGTATTGTGGTATTCCAAAGTAATATCTCTTGTTTATAACCATATAAATTTAGCCCCTGGCACTACAGGGCTTATATAATAGAATAGAGTTATTTTAACAGCGCCCTGTTAAAGAAGAAGCAAAATGTTCAGCTCATTTTCTCCAGTGGGAGGGACACATGGCCTCATGCAAGAGAGGGAACATGCCTAAGTCATTACCTCGGGAAAGCAATCCGTCAAAGCCGGGTCGCTCTGGCATGGCCAACACCACTGGCGAGATCACAGAGGCAGCCTCTGCTTGCAATTACCAGGGAAGGACCTTGGCTCTAGGCAGCCTGCTATCAATTACTGGCCTGGCCTCGCTGCTTGGACTTGTCAATTTCCCAGTGTCTTCTGTTTTGTAACAGTAAGAAAAAGGGCTCCTCCTGACTGATTCTTGGAAGTTTCTCATGTGTTGTGTCACTCCTTGGTGTCATTAACAATTCAATTAAAATTTCACAGCACACAGGCAGGCAGCACCAAACAGGGGTGGGAAGGGGCCAGTAGTGGAGATTTCCAAAGAACCTGCAATGCAGCCACGTTGGATGAAGTGAATCCAATCTTGAAATTTCTTTGACTTCACGAGTCAAGCTTGCATGTGTCTCCCATCTGACGCGATGCTGGCTGTCATCTTGGCAAGATGACATGTTTGATGTTCTCACCCCACTGGGGGTGTACTGATGGAAAGGAATTTCAGGCTGGCTAGAAACAAAATCTCGCACATTATTTTACTAAAAGTTTTGGCTCCATAGTGGATAATTATAAATATTCATAATCAGCTCTATTAATCTGCAATGGATGTTTTCTCCATTTTTTTTTTTTTTCTTCCTTGGGTTCTCCTATCTTCTTGCTTTTCAGAGTGAGGCTGTCTCAAAGAATTTAGAGGCACAGTGTAAATCACAATTAAATTCTTTCGGAAGGTGGGTGACTGGGAATGCTAAAACAGGATGGCTGGAAACAAGAAAGACTCACTACTGTCATTATTAACTCTGTGAAAGTGCAAACACTCCTTTGTCCCACTGAATGATGGAGCTACACATGCTCACGTGCTTTTAAGCGTCCCAAGGGTTTAGGGCAAAACCAAAAAAAAAAAAAAAAAGGTTTCAGGCTTAAGACTTCTGAGGCAGCTTTCTCTCTAACTCTCTCAATGAGTTTAGTCATGCAAGGAAAGATTCTTTAAAGTTACCAAAGACTTTGTTTAATGCCCAAGAAAATGCAGACTGTCAGCACCCTTTGTCAGGTTTTGGTGGCTTAAGTCCATTTCCCAATACACTGGTGACCCTCCACCCCTCATTCACTAGTTTCTTTTTGACATCAAGCGCTCGATAATTGTTTGATTTCCTTCTAGGTAAAAGGAGATTAAATGCCCAGCTGCAACAGCTGACACACAAAAGGGAAAATATAGTTTAACCACCATATTTATCAAGATAATTTTTCTTCCACACACTGATTAATAACATTAGCCAACATCCCTTTTGGCTTGGGGGGAAAGGCGGTGGGGAGAGACATGTCCCCCTCAAGAGTATCAAAAACAGGAGTTGACAGTTCAAGGCAAAAATGATTTGCATGTAAATTCTGATCAAAAGCAAGTCTGCACCCTGAAGTTGTCAAGTTTTGCTACCAATTTGACACTTAAATGGGCTATAGCAAAACTTGATTTAAACTGAAGAGGAAAAAAACATGGCAACTCAATTACCCCCTAGCAGATCGGATCTGGCAGCTGAGGTCAAACTTTTCACCCTGCCATTACATTTCTCAATACCTGATGCTTTAAACAAACACTATGTATTCCTCCTACAATCCTGGAGGAAAATGCATTTCTCAGGACTCCCTACTGTGCCCCAGATTAAAAAATAAAGTTTCACTTGTGTGGGATCTGGAGCCATTTTCTCCATGTAAATTTCTGAATAAATCAGGACTTAAGAAATGGCCTTTTACACTGGGAAAAATAGTCTTGACCTAAAAAAAAAAAAAAAAAGAAGAAGAAGAAGAAGAAGAAGAAGAAAGAAAAAAAGGGAAAAAAAAGCTTCGTGGGGAAGATTTGTGGAGTACTAAAAGATGATTTAAAAACAAATATTCCCATAGCATTAGAGGCAAAACATTGACCTGTTTTTAGTTTGCTTTTAATATATTTCATATTTGAGCTTCAGCTGAACAGCACATTAATTCAGCAGGGAGAAAAACAGCTAGCTAGTTCCAAATCAGCTCCAAATTTATGGATGACGAACTATCTCATAAGGTCCTGGGATGAAGCCTCAAATGCAGGAAAGACCCAGTCTAATGATCCAGCTGTTCTCTGGGGATTCCATCCCCCTCAAGTTAGAACGCTGCAGTCTCCTGGGCCACTTAATCCTCCATTAAGTTTTCATTCCTGCAACAATTTTTAAACCAACAACTGTTTAAACTCTAATAAGCGCCCAAAGCAGTTCCAAAACTGTTGTTCTCTTTTTTTTTTTTTTAAGTCTTATTTCCCTAAGTTGGTTTTAACCCGCTTCTGCAAAACCAAGAAGGGTATCGACTTTGCATTCACCACAGTTTCTAGTACTCATATTGGGCAACCAGATAATGTGTAGAGAAAGGTCTTGCTTATTTAGCCAACAAATATACTGAGTATTCACCAAATGCCAAGCACTGTGCTAAGCACAAACATGAGTAATGGTTGCTTATGGCTTGGAAAGACAATCCCATACACAACTAATTATAATAGTGTGGGGTAAGCATTGTCAAAGAGTAATATACAAAGTGTGAGATCAGTTTTAATAGGAAGATTCATTCTGAGGGAGTGCAAGTTAAAAATTCCCCTGGTGACTGAAACTTTATCTGTATTGGCATCCAGTGAATGGTGGAACAAGAATTCCAGTGGGGAAACGGGATATTTCTTTGGGAATAAGCAATGTGGAAATGGGAGAGCCTCCTCAGTCAGACTCTAGGTAGACGAAGACAGTATGAACAAGACGACTACATATCAGACATACCAGACAAGGATGCAAAACCACAATCCACTTGTAACTGGCCTCCCTGGAAGCCTACCATGTCTACCCCTACACTTGGAGCACCCCCGCCATTGCTTTCTCTGAAATGCACTGGCCTTTTCGCTACTCCTCAAGCAAAGAATAGCTTGGAAGCAAGGAACAAGCCAAGCTTTTTCTGGCCCCAGGGCCTTTGCTCCCTCTGCCAGGTACCTCTGCATAGCTCGAGCCATCTGATCATTCAGCAGTTTGCTTAGATGTCACTTCTCAGAGCAATTTCGTCTAACACCTCTGTCTAAAATCACTCCCACACCCACTTCTCTGAGACACTAACTCCTTACACTCTATTTTCTTCATAGCATGTATCACTACCTGAAATTATATTATGTCTCCCTCTCTTTCTTCTTCACTGGGCTGTAAGCAACATGGGGATCAGGACTGTATCCCCAACTCCTGGTATAACTGTACTATAACTATATAGTAAATACGTTAATACCGATTAACTCTCTGGTGACATAAAGCTAATATCTCTGAATTCATGCCATGAAGAAAATTAAGGCCCCAAACCACAGTCACCACAGACCCTGACGTCTAGGCCCTTGCATCAGGAAGAAATAACAACATGGAAATGGAACATTTTTTAAACTCATATACAGACAGAAGAGAAATTACCATCACACCAAAAAAGAAAAAAATAATAACCATTTATCAGAAATCTCTGAGATCCTTCTGAAAAAATATACATTTAACTTTAACCAGGTTCCCAGGCTTCCCACAAATCACCACCACACAAGGGGAAACCATGTGAGAAGTTATGTTCTGCTTCTGAACATTTAAGCATTTTTATCAATATTATTTGCCAGTATAAATATTTTCCCCATAACTTTATATTTAAAATAGGAGTGCACCAAACCGGGACTTATAATGTGCAAAGGAAACAGTTGAGTCTAAGGTATTCATGACTTCAGTCATTCTCTCATAAAACAACAGATGAAATAAAATGTATGACATTCCCAAAGAGGGAGTTTCTCGTGTAATTCATCTTAAAATGCAATGTTCTGTCATCTCAAGTAACACTTACTGAAAGCAACCATCAATACTTTTTGTCAAAAGCCCGTACTCTGTGTAAAATGTTCCATCAATCTCTATTTACATAAAAGAAAAAACTTCCAGTGTGACTCCAACACACAGCCGAGAAGCGCCTCTGTCTCCGGCTTCCACGCTCTGTTGAAAAATAATTTGACACCGCAAAAATAAAGATGACCCCTAAAGGAACGCTTTTAGGAAGGGAAAAGCTACAAGGCAAAACACCTTACTTTGTTGGGCACATGTCCTATTGGAGATTTTTTTAACCCTAAGGTACATTTTCTCTTAAAATAAAAAATGCCATTTTGCCAGGAAATTCCCCCCAAAAAGCTTTCTTTCAACTGTATGCAAACAATGTTCACCAACAACTAATGGAGAGATGGCACCCTGCCGGCTAAATTTGAGTATGTGACCTGTACCACTCGATTCCAAGCCAGGATTTTTAGCTTTAAGTCCTGCAGAATGTGAGTATCACATGAGGCTACAAGAAGGTCATTGCCTGGGGATGTTTATAAAACACACAAATTAAGGTATTAGCCTTTCACCTTGAGGGTCTGGAGATCAAATCCCAGCTTAGGTAACAAAACAGAAAGTCTTTCCAGCAGTCTTTTTCTAATACTTGGTTGTCGAAAACATACAGACCCTTTCATCTGACCCGAGCTGGCGAGGGCCTAGAAGAGAAAGCTAAGAAATTTCAGGTCAAAGCCAAGACAAACTACTCGGTGCCCAACAGAGACATTGAACTTCACGCCCACTGACCCTTTCTGCTATTCTTCATCCTACCCCTAGGACTTGAGCCGTCTAGCATTGAGGATTACACAAGAAACAACAATGCCACATACATTTCTTGAATCGCCAATGTAAGATCCATTAGAAAATCACTCAGCCTTTCCTAATTATTCCTTGTAGTCACTACCCAGCATGTGTGAACACCCAGTATGTGAAATGCACGGTGTAGGGCTGAGCAGGGGGAGCCACGGACTATTCTAAGTAGCACTGTGCTACTTGGAGGCCCAACCACTGGCCTCCGAGTCCCTGCAACTTAGCTTCTCCACCTACGAAATAAGAGAGCCTGGCTAGACCGGTGGTCTTCAAAGTGTGTTCTGCACTGTGCACTGTTCCACAAAAACCCTCATGGGTTCCTGCCTCCCTTTGACACTGCAGCCTCATCATTATCTGTTCAGTATCTCATGGGCTAAGAAAACTGAAGGCTTCACTTGTAACCACACCCTTAGACCGCAGAGTCCTTTCTAGTTCCTCGATTCTGTGACCTGACACTGTGGCAAGAGCAGGAACACAGATGTACACCTCACCTCCCATGTGATGCACACCAGATGGGGGGGAAGAGGATGGAGAGGAGAGTGTGGCTCGGTAAGCCTCCCGTAAGCTGTGTGTGGACAACCAGGGCACAACCATGGTCAGGATCTTCGGAGGACGGAGACTTGGGAGAGGTTGGAAAAGGGCATTCTACAGAGGCTGCAAACCAGGTGAGCACCGAACAGCAGAGGCAGGACCGGAGGGCATAGGAAGCATGGGGCTCCCCTTAACCCACGGGAGGAAAAATTGAGCAAAGAAAAAGCAGAACCCTGCATGCCAGGCTGAGGATTCTAGACTCGCTGAGCTCAAGACACACTCCCCACCGGTGATGAATGCAAATGCCCCTTGAGCAATGCTAGCTTTCTTCAATGCCTTTCATCATGTCTGCAAATCCCAAACACACTTGTCCCGGTCTGAATTTCTCTCCTTAAGGGCCTGGCTCAGTTTTCTTACATTTGGTAGTCAATACAGGCTTTGATAATAAGAATAATGAGAATAGATTATGGGAGGCATCATGCGAAGAGCTGTAAAGGCACGGTCTCATTGAATCCTGACAGCCTGGGATAGAGGCCTGTCACCGTTTCATGGGGGAGAAAATTAAGGCTTAGAGACTCACAGAGCCTTCAAGAGAGCAGAAGTCACGCACTGAAGTACCTGGACCAAACCCAGGCTCCTGGCCACGCTGCCACCCTCAGGGTGACTCCCAGAGGCTGGGTCAAAAGCAGCAGCCACAGCAAGTAGAAGGTCTCCAGGTGATGGACAGGACACTTCAGGTTACATGTTAGAAAAACTAGACTGAAAGGCTTTGAGCTAAATGGGAAGGGGGGGCGGAATCCCTCCTGAAAAATAAGTGACACAGAGGAAAGAGAAAGTTCATCAAGCTTACCTAGATCAATGGTGAAAAAGAGCCTCCTTGGGTAGTCTGCGCTTAAAACGTCTTTCTTTGCTTTTGCTCCCAACACGAGCCTGATTTCAGTGAGCAGTTGAGACATCAGAGCTTTCATGCTCCCTAGGAATTCTAGGCTTCCATCCTCGACCATCAGTGGGACACCTATCATTTGTCCAGCTTACTCTGGGGGCTGTGCATGACATAATGAGGACTTTTTTTCCCTAAGGTTCCTATAGTTAAATGTCAAGCAAGGCTTGATCACTGTCCCTTGCAGATCAAAAAATACCACAAAAAGAATGGCAAGTGGACCAATATATAGTTATGTTAAAGAAGTATGGGATGGACAAGTATAATAAAAACTCTGAGAAGGAATAGCGCATTAAGTACCCGAGTAGCTAGCAAAGCCGTGAAGTAATTTCAACTGGTCCTGTAAGAAGAGCTTAGATTTGGGTAGACTAACAGAAGGCAATGGAGAGGAAAAGAGGCAGGCATCCCCATGAGCTCCATCATCACCAGACAGTGAGGCTGACAAGAGCAAAGCCAGGTGAGGGAGGGGGTCATGAATCCAGCACGGCTGAGCCAGTGACAAGACAACGAGTCAGACAGCAAGGAGGTGGCTTTTCCTGGCATCACACAATCCCAATCATCATCCAACCCAACCCCTCATTTTACATGATACACAGAGTAATTCAGAGTCTTGCTCAAAGTCATCAGGTCAAGTTAGTAACAGAAACAAATCCAAACAGCCTTAATCTCTGCCTCCTAATCTAGGCACTGTCCACTCTACCACACTTCTGCCTTCTACAAGTATGACCCGTGTTTGTCTCTCCAGCGGCAGGGACACCAGGAACCTAAGGAAGGTTAGTTCCTCCAACTTCATCCAAAATGCTCACTGGGCTTTTTTTTTTTTTTTTAATCACAACTAATTTTTCCTAGGGTTTCATTTTGAAAACCATTGAATGACCAAGTTCTCTTCAACAATCATTTCAGGTTCCTGCAAAATCACCTTGGGATTCTTTGGCCTAGGCAAGGCCTTAGTTAGCTCATCTGCTTCCCAAAATGCACTCGGAGCATAAGAGAGATTGCGAGGGGAAAATTAAAGAGAAAGAAAGTCCTTGAATTTGAGTCTTTGCCTTTCACAGATGGATCCCTGACTTGAATAAGAAATCTCTACATTATGGCTGACGTTACACTTCATGAAAAAAGAATAAAAAAAACTAAAGGAAAGACAGATGTAAACTGGAATTCTAGACAGACAACAAAGAAGTCTTATTGTTTATTTGAGGTTGGTGGGTGTCTTGGTGGGTGTCAAGAAAAGCTCAATTGAAATCTTCGTGAGGTTTCCCATCATGGTAGATTCCTGTTAAGGAAAAGGCACTGAATAAGAGGCTGAAGAAAACAACAACAACAACAAATTAACAACAATGAATTCCCCATCTGGAAGATGAAAATGATAGCCTTTTATCAAAAATAGTAAAAGATTCTGAAACATGTTCAGTAAATATTTTTCTCCTTTAGGTCTATCCAAGCCCCTTCATGGTAGACAAAGATATGCAAATAAATGTATTTATTTTAGGTTTGGTTTTTAATGAAGGTTGTGGATAAAAGAGAAATCCTGGTACATAGTTTAAGCTCTTACCAACAAAACTTTCCCTAAATCTGACCTCCATTACCTAAGTGTAAACCTAATTAAGCTTAAAAGGGGAGGGGAAAAAAAAGAAAACATCATGTCCATTTCCTTAAGAGTCCTATTTTGGGATTCAAAATTCTTCAAAAAGTCAAGCTTAAATTATTCAGCCATTCTGTGGTTTGAGTCAAGGTTTTATGGGCATTTTCTGTCCATCAGCAATCGTGGGTTGAGGAAAAAAGAGACATCATAATTCAGATGCTATTCCGGGTCTATGTACATGGCCCAACACGATACTCAAAGTCAGCTCACCCGCCAAGAACTAACATACATTTTGGAAAGCAGTCATTGACTTAAAAGCTAAAGATTAGAAACTACCATCATCTTCCATTCTAACTCCCCAAGTTGACTCACAAACCCAGAGCACCCCCTGCCAAAAACACACCCACAACACTGCAGAGAAAGCAAACAGAAATTTCCAGAGTTAGAGTAGCTGGAAACACTTTTAAGTGCCACCCAGCTTGGTAATTCAACTTTTTACATTCTTTTTGTTAACTTCAATCTTAACTACTCTACAAAAGAGCCAGTCTCATCGAATGTCATGTGCACCTGTCTTGTACCACACCTTGTGCTTGGTAGATGTACAAAGTCGTCACAGGCTTGTAATACAAGCACCTTACAACTCAGCACCAGAATCACTTCAAGTGTTCACCATCACAGACCATGTTCTCTGTGAATCACCTATATTAAGCCACACGTGGTGCAGGTGCTGAAGAGATCCTCAGCCTGGTGATGGTAGCAATGTCCAACACAGTAAATGTGCTTGAGGACAGCAGCTGAATGGCACATCAACCTGCGCCGAAACCTACCCAGACACCTGGTCTATAAATGTCCTTTGTTGTTGAAGACAATCTGAGTTTCCTGTCACCTGCAGTATAAGGAGCCCTAATACTGTGATGCACATATTGCATGTATACTATATGATAATAATATACGCCCCCTTATTCCATGATGATCTTTTCAGTCCATTACAAACATCACCTCCTCCAAGAAGCTAACTCTTCCAGTTGCAATTAATTGTCGCCTCTCTCCTCCACTCAGGATAAGTGGACCCAGTTCTCCTAGGGCTGGCATGAGGCAGGGAGAGCTTGCTCAGTCACAGACCACTGACACTGCCCTGATCCTGATCCTACTTACCCAAGATACCACAGAATAAGCTTTTCTAATTTCCCACCTCCAGATTTTCCTGAAAGTGATGTCGTTATATAGAACAGCCAAGAAAATAGATAAATACAATGTTATAGTCCATTATTTACACTACCTGGAACCAAGTCATTGGGACAAACAGTAAGTGTGAGTGCCCCCAGAAGTCTCTCTTACTCAGACCCAATGGAACTCATTTATAAATAATTCAAAATCTTCCACCCATGATATCAATATTTTGTCTGTTGCACAAAACCTTTCCAGACTCTGTTGTTGGCCTTTCGTTGGGAAGATTCAGATAGTAATCAGAGGTGGAGCAACCCATGGTCTATCAGTTTCAACCATAGTCTATCAATGTGTGGGTTTCTCATTAAAATATGTTATATGACGAGAAGTTCATTTGAAAAGTCAATGAAGAGTAGTACATCTCAGCGTTTCCTAAACCTAATTTTTATGTACTTAAACCTGCACTATGTTTTTTACCCCACTCCATGCACTGTTGAAAGGATACAGAATATTCTACAGTTCTGTAGATGGCTTCTCCTTCCAGAAAATCTCAGAGTGGAATATGTTTTTGAAATTTACCAAGCAAGTGCATTCTTTTCTACTTGTTATAAAACAGATTCTCCTTCTGATCGATAAGTCACCCTTGACAAACATAGCCTGTGTTCTTGTATTAATGTCAGCTATCTGAGGTTTGTCTCTCTCATCAGACAGTCAGTCTCTTAAAGACAAGGACAAAAATCAGTTCTTTAAGCCCTGCATTGCTTAGAACTGGGCATCCTACAAAATAAACCAGCAGATCCCAAACTTAAGTTTACCTCAGGTTCAAGAACAGAGCTCATTAAAAAATACAGATTTTGACTCTGTATTTAGGGATCCTGAGCCACAGGGTTGGGGTAGAGTCTGGGAATCTACAGTTCTTATAAAGTGAATATGATTACTATAGGTTATGAAACATCCTGAGAACTGCTACAGGAGACCCTCAATAAGAATTTTTGTAATAAATGAACAGACTGATTCATTAATGCCACAACCAGTCCCCTCCCTACTATATGCATGTGAGGACATTTCTTGAATTGCCACCTACAGAACCTGGCTCTGGCACACCAGCCTCTTCTCACAGCAGAAAGAGTATATGCTCTCCAAACATCTCCCTCTGCACTTAATATGTCAACACCACAGCTCAAAAATTTTATCTGAGGACTCAGAGCCCTAAAAGCTCAAAGACAGCAAGTCCAAGGGAAAAATTCCAGAGATTTGGCACAGAAAAAAATTGAAACTGAGGCCCTGGACCCATGATAGAATCAGGCAAGTAGGACTGCCCTTGTCCTCTTTCTTCAGGGTCTTTGGGTCTACTCAAAAGTCAAACTTCTAGTAGGAGGTCAAACAGGAGATGTTAAAGATAATGAAGACAGCAATGGGGCAAATAAAAGGTCATGAAAAGGGACATGACTTCCCTTAAAAATAATTTTTTAGGGGAGCCTGGATGGCACAGTCATTAAGCATCTGACTTTGGCTCAGGTCATGATCCCAGGGTCCTGGAATCAGGCCCCATAACAAGTTCCCTGCTCAGAGGGAAGCCTGCTTTCCCTCTCTCACTCCCCCTGCTCATGCTCCTGCTCTTGCTGTCTCTGTCAAATAAATGAAATCTTATTTTTTTTTTAAATGGGGGGGGGCGCCTGGGTGGCTCAGTTGGTTGGGTGACTGCCTTTGGCTCAGGTCATGATCCTGGAGTGCCGGGATCAAGTTCCACATTGGGCTCCCAGCTCCACAGGAGTCTGCTTCTCCCTCTGACCTTCCTCTCGCTCATGCTCTCTCTTACTGTCTCTCTCTCAAATAAATAAATATTTTTTAAAAAATTTTTTTGAACACTGGCTTGCGTTTGGCAAATCCTCTTGTAAGGTCAATTCCTATTGACCAAGCTGGACTGTAAGTTCCTTGAAGGCAGGGAATGCATGTCCCATTTCTCTCATGTCAATGTTAAAATTGAGTACATGCCTATTACTTCAAGCTATCAGGTAAAGTACTTGTCTCCATTTCATTAGGGTTTATTTCTGAGGTATATCTTGCTCTTTCATTTGGAACGTAATCTTCCATTTCTTTTTTCTATCTGACTCTCTATGTTGATTTCCATGTAGCAGATGAAACAAACACCTCTCCAGCTTAAAGAAGTGGCCTCATGTGAGAAATGAAATTTGTTGTTCCTCCCTGTTTCAGCTCTTTGTTATCTTTCTAACATATCTGCTTGTCCAAGAAGCCTATTATATTCTTAATAGATACCCGTAGCTGAGGGTGTGCCAAGACCTGTCACTGTCCCTTTGGGGAGGAGCTCAGTATCTAGACTAAGGCTGCTTGGAAGTCAGACTCCTGAGCAGCAGCTTTTAAAAATGTAAAAATATGTGTAGTTCTGTGGGACCTCAAATCATAAGCCCCACTGGGAACCAGAGCCAGGCAATCTGGTTGTGTCCCTGGGGCAAGAGTCAAAAGATCAAGGTTACAGAAAAATTATAAGCTGTTTTCTGGGAGATACTGGTAAACTGGAGCAAAGCAGAGGGAAAGCACCAGATGGCATCCACAGCCTATGTTCCTTGAGCCCAGCTCCATAGGACACTAAATGTGTGCTAAACCAGAACGTGCCCCTCAGGCTGAAGCTCCAGGACAAACAAAGAGGCCTCCTTCACAGAAAGACTAGGGTGAGGGGGTATCTCAGAGTCTCCTGTCTATGCAACACCCTGGCTATAGCAACCTGCCAACAACTATCTCTCCAACTGCTCCAGCTTTGAGCAACCCAGGACTGGAAATCCCCTGGCCCCCAGAGCCGTGCAATCCAGGAGTGTCCCCTGGGTGGCAACCACAAAAACCGAAGCAGGAGATGTAAAAACCTGAACTCCAGATGGATGTAAAAGTTTCCTTCTAGGAGATACTGGTGCCCTGGAGTACAGGACAGGGCAAGCATGAAGATGGTACCTGCTAGTCTCCAGAGCGTTCCAGGAGACTCAATGAACCAGGGTGAAGAACAAATAGAGTGAGAACTTCGACTAAGAGACAGAAATACCAAAGGGAGTTCACAGAGCTAAGGAATACAAGAACTGAAGTGACAAATACACCAGATAGACTGAACAGCAGACCAGATGAAGAGGAAGAAAGGATCAGTAAACTTGAAGACAAGGCATTAGAATGCACACTATCAAAGCAACAAAAAGAAAAAAGAATGAAAAAAAGTGAAGACAGGTTGAAGGACTTACAGAACAGTATCAAACAGACTAATGCTCACATCTTAGGGTTCCCAAAAGGGAAAGAGAGAAAGAGACACAAAACTTTTTTTGAAAAAATAATGCCTGAAAACTCTCCTAACCTGGAAAAGGGCACAGACATCCAGATCCAGGAATCCCAGAGAGTTCCAAATAAGATAAAGAGACCCAAACCAAGATACATTATAATTAAAATGTCAAAAGTTGAAGACAAGATTATTAAGAGCCACAAGAGAACAACTAATTGTTACATACAAGGGAACACCCTTCCCTTAAGATTATCAGCAGATTTTTCAGCAGAAACTTTGCAGGCCAGTGAGAGTTGCATGATATATTCAAAGTATTGAAAGATGAAAAACTTCCAACCAAAAATTCTCTACCCAGCAAAATTATCATTCAGAATTAGAGAGTTTCCCAGAAAAGCAAAAGCTGTAAGAGTTCATCACCACTATACTGGTCTTTTAAAAAAAAAAAAAAAATCCACTAATTAGGGACTAGAAAACATATGAAAGAATAAATCTCACCAGAAAGGAAATATATAGTTAAGGTGACTTATAAAGTTAATATGAAGGTTGAAAACCCAAAGCAGTAAAAATAACTAAGATTACAATGATTAAAGATTACACAAGATATAAAGATGTAAAATATAACACTAAAAACATGAAAGATGGCCGGTGGGAATAAAAATGTAGAGCTTTAGAATGGCATCAAACTTAACTTGTTACCAACTTCAAATAGACAGTTATAAATTTAAGTTGTTATATGTAAGCCTCATAGTGGCCACACAGCAAAAATGTATAGTCAATACATAAAAGTTAAAAAGAAAGGAATATGAGCATACTACTAAAGAAAGTCAGCAAACCACAAAATAGAGCAAGAGAAGCAACAGAGAACTACAAAACAACCAAAGAAACAATTAACAAAATAGCAATAAGTACATACTTATCAGTAATTATTTAAAATGTAAATGGACTAAATGCTCCAATTGAAAGGCACTGAATAGCTCAATGGACTTAAAAAAAAAAAAAAAAAGACTCATCCTCATGCTGCCTACAAGAAACTCATTTTAGAGGTAAGCACATACAGAATGAAAATGATGGAAAAGAGAAAAGTATTCCATGCAAGTGCAACAACAACAAAAAAAGAAAAGTGCCGGAGCAGCTCTATATACTTCTACCAGACAACACAGAATTTAAAGCAAAGACTATAATAATAGCTACATCATAATAAAGGGGTCAAGGCAACGAAAGGACACAACATTTATAAATATTTATGCAGCCAACATAGGAGCTCCTAAATATATAAGCAAATATTAACAGACCTAAAGGAAGAAATCAACAGCAATACAGTAATAGTAGGGGACTTTAATACACCACTTACATCAATGGATAGGTCATCCAGACAGAAAATCAATAAGGAAACTTCAGCTTTAAATGACATGTTAGACCAGATATACATTCTTCTAAAGTGCACACAGAACATTTTCAAGGATAGATCATATGTCAGGCCACAAAACAAGTCTTAATAAATTTAAGAGGACTAAATTCAGATCAAGCATCATTTCTAACCACAATGCGTTAAACTAGAAATTATACAAAGGAAAGTGGAGAATTTACACATAGGTGGAGAATACATATGAATTACATTTGGAAGCAACATGCTAATGAAAAACCAATAAGAAATGGAAAGAGAAATCAAAAAACAGCTTGATACCGACAAAAATACAAATATAATACACCAAAATGACAGGATACACCATACATAATTCCAAGAGTTCTAAATCAATAAGGAAACACGGTCTTTGAACAACACACCAGACAAGATGGACTTAAGACTTATATACACAGGGTGCCTGGGTGGCTTAGTCATTAAGCAGCTGCCTTTGGCTCAGGTCATGATCCCAGGGTCCTGGGGTCAAGGCCCACCTTGGGCTCCCTACTCACCAAGGAGCCTGCTTCTCCCTCTCCCGCTCCCCCTGCTTGTGTTCCCCCTCTCTCTGTGTCTCTTTCTGTCAAATAAATACATAAAATCTTTTAAATTTTTTTTAAATAAAAAAGTAAAAAAAAAAACCTTATATACACAATATTCTTCTCAAAAACAACAGAACAAACATTCTTTTCAAGTACACATATAGCATTCTTCAGGTTAGAGCACATATTAAGCCACAAAACAAGTCTCAATGTAAGAAGACTATAATCATATCAAGCATCTTTTCCTGCCACAATGGTTTGAAACTAGTGATCAATTACAAGAAAAAAAAAAACTGGAAAGAAAGAAAAAGCACAATTATGGAGGCCAAACAACATGCTACTGAACAACTGTTCAAGGAGGAAATCAAAACGTATTTGGAAACAAAAATGAAACACAATGGTCCATCATATTTGGGATGCAGCAAAAGCAGTTCTAAGAAGGTAGAGTAATAAATGCCTACTTCAAAAAACAAGAAAAGTCTTTTAAAACCTAACTCTACAGTTCTAGGAACTAGATAGAAATAAAGTCAAAAGTTAGTAGCAGGAGAAAAATAAAAAAGATTAGAGCAGAAAGCAAAATAAGTCAATCAAAGAAAGATAATTATCATATGATCTCACTGATATGAGGAATTTGAGAAATAAGACAGAGGATCATAGGGGAAGGGAGGGAAAAATGAAACAAGAGGAAACCAGAGAGGGAGACAAACCATAAGACACTCTTAATCTCAGCAAACAAACTGAGGGCTGCTGGAGGGGAGAAGTTGGAGGGATGGGGTGGATGGAGGAAGGACATTAAGAAGATCATGTGAGGGGCGCCTGGGTGGCTCAGTGGGTTAAAGCCTCTGCCTTCGGCTCAGGTCATAATCCCAGGGTCCTGGGATCGAGCCCCGCATCAGGCTCTCTGCTCAGCGGGGAGCCTGCTTCCTCCTCTCTCTCTCTCTGCCTGCCTCTCTGCCTACTTGTGATCTCTGTCTGTCAAATAAATAAATAAAATCTTAAAAAAAAAAAAAAAAGAAGATCATGTGATATAATGAGCCCTGGGTGCTCTATAAGACTAGTGAGTCACTAAACTCTACCTCTGAAACTAATAATACACTGTATGTTAATTGAATTTATATAAATTTTTCAAATGAAATTGTGTGTGCATAAACACACTGGATTATTATTCAATATGAAAAAAAGAATGAAATCCTGTCATTTGTTACAACATGGAAGGACCTCAAGGGCATTATGGTAAGTGAAATAAGTCAGAAAAAGACAAACACCATACGCTCTCTCTTACATGTGGAATCAAAGGGAAAAAAACCACACCAAGCATATTACAGGGAACAGATTGATAGTTGCCAGAGATGAGGGTGGGAGAAATGAGTCAAGGGGGTCAAAAGAGTAAACGAAAATAGATAACAAGCATAAAAAAAAAAGTTGGGCACATGCTAGCTACTTAAACTATCTGGGCGAGAACATGCCAGGGTTTGTAACAAGCCAGTGAAGAATGCTGGCTTTAGCGCTGGAGAGAACTGAGTTCTAACACCATTTCTTCTTTAATCCCTGCAGTGTTTCTAACAAGACTTAGGATAAAACCAGTCACCAGCCTGTGTTCTTAGGCCAGTCTCTCAGCTTCCACTGCAGAGCAAAGAAAGGAGGAGGGGGATCTGAAAGTCAGCCAGGTCTGGCTGTTAGGACCCTCACGTGTATTTGCACACATACCATTTGCTGGACCCTTCCTAAGGCCATGTTCATTGCAAACTACAGAAGAAGAAAAACTTCAGTTCTATATTCTCCTCCAGGGGTCCTGCTCACATCATTTCCCCTGCCCAACTGAATTTTCCCCTTTGGCGGGAGCGGGAGGGGGGGGCCGGGAGGGAGATGGTAATAACTCCTTGAGCTTCAGGACAAACTCCACAGTCCAGCTAATTTTTCCTGATCCCCAACATTAATTTCCCCCCTTGATGCATGCACAGGCCCCTAAACCATCTCACCACAGCATTTATCCCATTGTTATATGCCTGATCTGTCTGTTCACCCTGGGGATGAGCTCCATGAGGACAGGGCTCATGGCTATCCTTCACTGCAGTCCCAGGGAGCAGCACAGTGCCTGGCATACCTAAGCACTCAACAGATGTGACCAAATGCAAGAAGGGATCTTACTAAGCCTCAATCTTCTCAAATGTGAAATACAGAATATTTCATTTATGGGACGATTGTGAGAATTAATGATCACATATGTAACACAGTCTAGTACAAATTGCCATTCAACAAGTTGCAGATACTCTCACTGAGGCTGCCAATAGTGAACTCTTTATTACCAAAAACCCATAGTGATGAAATGGAGACAACAAATTCAATACAAGGGGTCTGAGCGCCACCGTCCGTGGTTTGAGACTCTTGGAAGGATACATCCCCAAAGCCTGTCTTTAGGTTCTGCTTCTAAAAAAACCACTTGGGAATATGGAAGAGAGGAATATTTGGGTTTTGTTCCAAGTGGCCGCCTGTTGTTTTCAAGTCTCAGTGACCCATTACCTGAAGCCAAGGATCTAATGGAAGGGAATGCAGAGAAAAGCTGTTCCCACAGTAAAGGAATGAGGGAAGCTGATTTATGAGGCCAGATTCTGAAGGATAGAAATACACACAGCTTGACACAGCAACCGGGGTGCAGAATGGAGGCACACCTATCACAGCCAGGAAACCGCAGGGGTGAGTCCACACTGAGGTCAGCCGAGAGAAGGGGGCACAACACAGGTTCCTTCTTTCTTAGAAGAACTCACAGGCCTCCTGTCACTTGTCAACTGACTCGAGGTACTCTGTACATTTCTATCTTTGAATTCCTGTAATTTTGCGATGCATTTAACAACTCTCCACCTCGAGAGAGTCACAATCATAGCACCGTCTCTTCCATGATCTCCATGGAGATTCGCCAAGAATTCCCATCCATCATTCTCATCATTTTTTTTAAGCTATATAAGAATATATGGTCATCCTAGAGAATTGGGGAAATACCAAGTGTATAAAGAGGCAGAAGTAAAAACCCATCATCACACTGGCATGTTTCCTTCAAGGTTTTGTTTTTTAAGTTTTGTTTTTTCAGAGTTCTACACACAATTTCAAGAATCTAAAAGATCTCCATGGTTTGTTAAACTATGTAGTCTCCCTTTCTTTTTCTTTCTCTCTCACTCTACCATCTCTTTGGGCCGATACCATGGTATTTTCCTCCGTGTTTCTAATTTACAAACAAGTCTTGTTATTTCTTGATTTTGGGGGTTGGGGCATAATTGTCAATTTCCTACTCTGGCTCACTCTTCCTATGCCACAAATGCAGACCCTTTCTATCTGTTCTTCATTTTCCCAATGTGGTCATATTATAATTTGAGTTAGACATTGTTCATAATTATATTCTTTATGCTGTAACTGTGTAAAATCTAACCATATTTTTCTTTCCTGCAAATTTTCTTTGTTTTCCTAGGAGTTAACAATCGTCTACCAATAGTTCAATATCAAATTTTTGCCAAATTTTAAAGCCTCCTCTCAAAATGTCCAGATGCATCTGGTATTGGTGCATACTTGTCATCCTGGGAAGGTCTCTCCTGCAGTTTTCTCTCCTGACCGTTCCAGGCTAATGGCTCTCCAGATCTGGTGCACAACTGCCATCTGGAAATCTGTTCTATCACCCTAGAAATGCCCTTCCCCTCTCTCTCTTTTTTGTGTATGCTTTTGTTTTGAACACCTTCTCCAGCTGCTTCCTAAGATGGTAAAAGTTTTGAGAACTTCCATACCTGATTCATCTACCCTTCATCTTGTCTTCATCCTACCCTCAATCTTGTTTGGCTGATAGACTTCCTGGTTAAATATCATTTCCTTTTGGAATTTTGAAGACATTGCTCCATTACCCCCCAGCTCCCAGTGCTGCTGTTTGGAACTCTGAGAGCCTTTTGTGTCCTGATTCTTTATGTGCAACCTATTTTGGAATCTCAAACATATGTATAGTGGTTTGAGACTATTTTCATGGTGGGCCCTTGGTGGAACCCATCAACCTGAAATCTTACGTGCTTCAGTTCTGGAAATTTTCTTTTTCTTTTCTGTAGCCCCAATTATGTGAACATTGGACCTCTTGAGCTTTTTCATATTGTTCCCCTTATTTTCATCTCTTTGCCTTTTCTTACTCTACTTTCTAAGAAAATTACCTCCTATAGATTTTTTCATTTCTGCTCTACGCTCTTAGTTTTCAAGAGTGTTTTCCTACTCTACACATTTTTTTTAGGATATCCTACTTTTATTTCAGGACTACATTGTCTCCTTTTACCTAAGGATACTAATAGCAGAATTTTACTTCTAATGCTTTCTTTTCTCAGCATAGTCTCTGATTGCTCCAAGTTTCCTTTTGTTCTAATCTCTATCTTTGATGTTAGAGGCTTCTCACAACTACCAGGAAATCCTTAAATTTCTGCCCTTATTTAAGAATGGAGAGCTAAAAACTCACTGGACTCTCTGAAAATAAGGACTTCTCTGGAGATTCATTATACAGCGATCTGGCCATTTACTGAGGAATTTGCAGGGGAAGTTGGTTCGGCTCTCTGAAAGTCAGTGTCTCCCCAGCCCTTGCTTCTGGGTAAAGACTAGACTTAAGAGCCAAGTAAGTAGTGAGTACTCGGGGGTGGGGAGAGCCAGGTGTGTCTTGAAATCCAGTACGTATATGTACAATTAATACATTCAATTTCCTGTTGTCTATAGTCAATTCCTACCTTCACAAGTGCCTAGGGTTTAGTCTCTCCACAGAAACAATCTCCAGCCTTTTTCCAGAGTGAGGGAAAAGTAGTCATAATGCCACATGGAGTGAGAGAGGACATCTGGAGTCTTAAAAGTTACAGGGACTTGTGCCACCAACTTGGTTTGGGGAGAATTTATATAGCGTAAATGAAACTGATTTTCAGCTTCTCTTGCTCCTGGCTTGGGATTCAATCTTCCTCATCTATTCACGACTTGCAAAAATCTATTGCTCACATGAAAAGATGATCAGCACCACTGGTCATTAGGGAAATACAAATCAAAACCATAATGAAATACCACCTCATATCCACTAGAATGGTTATAATGTTATGATACTATATATATGTGAGTGTATATGTATGTGTGTATATATGTACATATGAGTATATATGTATGTACATATGTGTGTGTGTATGTATATGATGTGGGGGAATTAGAATCCTTACACACTGATGGTAGGAATGTAAAATGGTACAGCTGCTATGGAAAACAGTTTGGCAGTTCCTCAAAAAATTAAACGTAGAATTACTCATCAATTATTCATCAATTCCACCCTTAGGTGTACATCCAAAACACTGAAAACAGGTATTCAAAATATATATATACAGGAATATTCATAGAAGCATTATTCATAATAACCCAATGTGAAAACTACCTAAATATCGATCAATGGATAAACAAAATGTGGTATCCCCATACAATAAATTATTAATCAGTCACAGAAATGCATGAAGTATTGTCCCATGCCTCAACATGGATGAACCTTAAAACCACGATATTGAGTGAAAGAAGCCAAACACAGAAAGCCACACACTGACTCCAGTTCTATGAAATATCTAGAACAGGCACATTCACAGACACTAAGCACATCAGTTGCCGCCAGGGGCTGGGGGACAAACTGGTAGTTTCCAGAGGGGACAAAGTTGGTAGAATGGGGGAAAAACATCAAGGGGATCAAGAGATTCAAACTTCCAGTTATAAACTAAGTTACAGGGAGGAAAACCCAGAGGGATTCCAATCAATGACAGCACAGGGAATCTAATCAACAACATCGTAGTAACTTCGTATGGTGACAGTTAACTACACTTATCAGGAGGAGCACTGAGTAACATACAATGGCTGAATTACTGTGGAATACCTTTGTAACTTCTCCTATGTATGTTAACCATACTTCAGTTTCAAAAAAGGCAGTGTAAAGCTGAATCCTACCTTCCAGGAGCTTACTATCAACTTGAGATTTTAAAAATAACAAGGAAAGAAAAGGACACTCCACAATAAATTACTGTGGCCAGAATAGCTCAGTCTGTGTCCTGAAGATCAGAAGAAAAGGCTATAGCTGTGGGTAAAGCAAGTCTTCACAAGGGGCCCCTGGGTGGCTCAGTGGGTTAAGCCTCTGCCTTCATCTCAGGTCATGATCTCATCGGGCTCTCTGCTCAGCAGGGAGCCTGCATCCCCCCTCTCTCTCTGCCTGCTGCTCTGCTTACATGTGATCTCTCTCTCTCTCTCTCTGTCAAATAAATAAATAAATTTAGATTCCAAAGGCTTTACAAATAAGCAGTGACTTAGAGCTGGGTAAGAAATAACCTCAGAGAAGATTACCCTACTATGTTGTGTCAGAAACATGATAAACACAGGAAAACAAATATATTTATGGTATGCATGGTCTGAAGACCAACTGGGCCAGTTTGTAATGAATTATATCCTAAAGAAAAGTGTTCTGGGGTCAGAGTGTGAAGAGCTTTTTTATTAATTTGACATTTTCCCAAAAAATTATATAATATATAAATATATATATTATATAAATTATATATATTTATATAAATATATATTATATATATACACATATAAAACAAAATTATCTCAAACCTGGGCTCTCCGAGTCATGGTTAAAATGTTCACATTAGCCAACCCATGCACAATCCTTCATACTGGATTTAATCCTGGACATTTCCATTTTCAGCTTTAAAAGAAGATAAATGGCACTGATCATTGTAAACTGCATATTCCAGTCTGCTGAGTTTCAGTACCCTTGGCAATGACAGGCCTGGCTTATATTACTGTCCAAAGTGCCACACAAAAGGCATTCATGAACAACACTGACTCAGCCCTGGAGGTAAGAGCAAATAACACTGACTGGTAAGCAAATGGCCTCTGAAGGCCAAAATATTCACTCCTTCCGGTTCAATTGGAGATATCAGAGAACTGGGGGTGTGGCTGATGAAAAGCCATGGGTCATCAGCAGATTTGTCAGTGGACTGGGAGGAAGGGTAAAATCATCACCTAAACCTCTGTATTCAGTGCTGGAGTTCCCAGCCACATAAATTCTATGACTTTTGCAAATGTATGCTGTGTTTCAGACATTTGCACTGAAAGGGGTTCTGATTAACCCACACCCCCAGTATCCCCCCAATATCACTGAGCTCAATCATCACACTTAAGTTCTCATTAAATCAAACTCTAGTTCTCATTAAATAAGCTAAGCTATAAATTCCTTGGATGTCTAGCTCTCCATCAACTTGTACATCTCAAGTATTTAACAATGGATGGATAGAATGAAACTAAGACCAAAAAATTAACAAAGAAATGGAAAAAATATTGAAGTTTCTGCCTAATTTGTTTATTCATCTTCTTTCTTCCAACTCCAATTCTCTGTTCTGAATCCTGCAGAATAAGATTTCTAGTAGGTCTTCATCTGATGACAACAGAGGCCATAGTGTTAAGGGAGGAAACCATCTACAAAGATTCCATTCGGGTAATCTATACCAACTTCCCAAATCCTATCCCTGTGACCCTGGGAGAGGAACAAAGGAAAAAGGATGGTTCATGTTTTGAGAGTCTCTATACAAGGTAAGGCACCTTACTATATGGTTTGTAGATTTTCTCTCACAGTTGTCACCAGGCTCTTCAACTATAGGTATTTGACAAATGCAAAGAGAAGCTTTAGACAGATGAGAAATGCAAAGAGAACATTTATACAGATGAGGAATCCAAAGAGAAACTAAAAAACTTGCCCAAGGTCATATAATTACACAGACAATGGAGTCAAACTTGCATATTTCTGTCTCCAGAATGTACCACACCCCAAGATCAATTACTTTTTGGGTAAATGCCTACATGATATGAGTTGAGGATCCTAGAAAGAATCATCTCCTCAAAAATATCTCTTCCTGAAGCTAGAAATTCTATCAAAAATTCATCCTTCAGGTTGCTATGTTATGATTTTAATAGCAACTTACATTTATATTAATGCTTCATTAGTTATGAATCACTTCCATGTGAATTCTTTTGTTTGATCTTCACGGCAGCCCCAGTACGGGTTATCCCCATACTGCAGATGAGAAAACAGAAGTCAAGAAAGAGACTGATCCATAGAAAAGCCATCAATCGGGAGCCTCCTCAGTCTTCCAGCTCCATGTTTTCAGATGTTTCTTCTACAGGTAAACTGACAAGGAGGTGAGGGCTGATCCTGGCTCAGACACAAAGGGGACCAATGCCTGGGGATGGAGCAGATAAGGGAAGGGGTCCTGGAGGGAGAGGGTGGTGCGCACAGAGCGGGGAGGCTGGAGGCTAACTGCCATCACAGTCCCCCCTGGGCTTGAAATTGGACCAAGGTGCCTGGGTATTATCAGCAGGGTCACTACGCAGCCCAGCCTGGGACAGCCAGGCCTGTTTCCCCAGTATCCTACCAACTGAGCCACCCAGGCATCCCTGTTTCCCCAGTATCCTTACTAATAGTTCCCTCTTTCCTTTTCAAAAGAGGCCCAGTTTGGACAATAAAGTATAGTGTCCCTGCAGTTACTACCTACCACAGGTAGAGACTGGAGGGGAGGTCCCCATACCACAGTCCCCACACAGCTCCCAGCTATGTGTGTTTCAAGTCAGCACAATGGAATCCTTTTACTTACCACTTGAGATGAGATATTTTTAAAAATTTAAAAAAAAAAAGAAAGAAAAAAAAAAAAAAAGGATTCTAACAGTTCAGAGAGGCCCCTGGGCAGCGGAACCGGGCTCCAGCTCTACAAGCACTTTTTCTCCTCCAGTAATTACTGGTTGCTCAGCAAGCTTAGCACCAACACCCGCAGAAGCCACCGTGTAATTACGGGAAGTCTTGAAAGAAGGATTCCCTCAAAATGACACAACCTTTTCCAGGAGGACACAGGCGCGCACACGTTCGTGCGCCTGCCCTCACAGGCTCTGCACCCGGGGAGAGCCAGTCACAGCAAGAGCAGCTTGCATGTGGGCAACAGCACCTCACCGTTTGGGAAGCTCTCTCCCCGACGCTGTCCCACCCGCTCTCCGGCATCGTGAGGCAAGGGCACAAGCGGTCTAAGCTCCAGTTTACGAGTGATCAAACCGAGGGTTAGAGGAGGAGAAACGACAGCTCCAGGTCACACTCCTGGAAGGAGACGAGGCTCGGACACCAATGATGCTCAGATGGCCATTGCGGGCACCCAAGCAGCGGTGTTCAGCTCAGCGCTAGCTTCCGCTGGGCAGAGGACAGACAGTCCACCTCTTGTCTCCACATAGCCAGGTCCCGAGGTCCCTCACTCAGCCACCTGTGACCCCCTGACACAGAGGCTCGGCCTCTCTCTCCCCCTCCACACACCTGCTTAGGTGTCACCAGGTCAGTTAGCGTTTGCTCAGTGACTCAGCCATGTTCAGCCCCAAGGTAACTAAGGCCTGGCCTCAGTCCCCAAGGAGCTCATGATCCAATGGTGTAGGAGAAAGGAGAGGGTCCAGCGCTTGGGGCTCTGGGTACCCAGGTCTCCTCTGACACTGACAGGCTCAGTGATTTGGACAATTTGGCTCACTTCTCTGTGTTTCAGTTTCCTTCTCTTCAAAATGGGGGTGAACTAAATCAGTTTCAATCTGGTGGCCAGGGGACTGTAACCACTTTCCCCAGATACCTAGAATTGGCCTACACAGCATTTTCATACGATTTCAATTCTTAAAATCTTCCTACATTGCCCTGCCAATCCTAAACCCACAAAAATGGTTTTTGCTCTTTCATGTTCTCAGCACTGAGGCTTTTACATTTGCAACCCCTAAACCAGACCACCTCTAAGGCCCTCCCAACGGAACACTCCGGGGTTGGGAGTGAGAAGTAACTCAGACTCGGGCCAGACGGCAACTAACTAGTTATAAGACCTCAACCAAGATACTAGCTTCTGCCCCAATGTATTTAATATGCTAAAATAATCACAGAACCTACTTCATGGTGCTTGTAGCCTTTTCAGATGGGCTTCTTTCACTTAGGGATGCGTATTTGAGGTTCCTCCAAGTCTTTTCATGGCTTCACAGCTCCTACATTTATAGCACTCCCTACTACTCCCCTGTCCAGATACACCACAGTTTATCCCTTCACCTACTGAAGGGCATCTTGGTTGCCAAGAGATTTGGCAATGATGATGAAAACTTCTATAAACATCTATGTGCAGGTTTCTGCATGGACAGTTTTTAACTCCCTTCAGTAAATACCAAAGAGTGTGATTGCACGATCATATGGTAAACCTGGTTTTATACGAAACTGCCAGATTGTCTTCCAAAGTAGCTGGAGGAGCCTGCTTTCTTGCCAGCAGTAAATGAGGGTTCCTTTTGTTCTACAACCTCACCAGCATTTGGGACTGTCAGGGTTCCACATTGGGGCCACTCTAATAGGCATGCTGCAGTATCTCATTTTAATTTACATTTCCTCAACGACATAGGATGTGGAACATCTTTTCATGTGCTTATGTGCCATCTGTAGATCTTCGTGGGTAAAGTGTCTACAAAGGTCCTTGACATGTTTTTAAACTTGTTTTCTCATTGAATTTTAAGACTTCTCGGTATGTCTTAGGTAAGTTCTATCAGATGTGTCCTTTGCAAATATTTTTTTCCAGTCTGTGGCTTGTCATGTCTTTTTCTTGACTTTGCCTTTTGCAGATTGTAATTTGCATTTTAATCAAGTCTGGCCTCTCAATTAGTTCTTTCAAGTCTGGAAAATCATCATGTCTGGAAAATCACCACCTTACCCAAATCATCCAAGTTTTCTACTAAATTATCCTTTAGGAGATAGGGTTTTTATAGTTTTCAGGGGTGTTATAGTTTTGCATTTTACACTTAGATCTATTATCCGTTTTGAGTTAATTTTTGTGAATGGTGTAAGTTCCACATCTACTCTCACTTTTTTGCATGTGGATGTCCAGTGGTTTCAGCCCCATTTGCTCACTTTTCTTTGCTCTGCTATATTCTCTTTGCAACCTTGTCAATGATCCACATATTTGCATCCATCTTTTTCTGGGGTCTCTATTCTGTCCCACTGATCCTTCTTCCACCAATATCACACTGTCTTGATAGAGTAAGCATATCTGATACTCAAATTGAGTAATGTCAGGGTTCCAACTATGTTCTTCTTCAATCCTGTGTTGGTGGGCACCTGGCTGGCTCAGTCAGTTAAGCCTCTGCCTTCAGCTCAGTTCGTGATCCCAGGGTCCTGGGATTGAGTTCCGCATCAGGCTCCTTGCTCAGTAAGGAGACTGCTTTTCTCTCTGCCTGGCTGCTCCCCTTGCTTGTGATAGCTCTCTCCCTCTCTGACAAATAAATAAAATCTTAAAAAAAAAAAAAATACTGCATTGGCTATTCTGCATCTCTTGCCCCTCTGTACAGACTTTAGGATCAGTTTACCAACACCTACAAAATAGCTTGCTGGAATTTTTATTGGGATTGTCTCGAATCTACAAATCAAGAAGAACTGATGTCTGGACAATACTGAGTCTTCATATCCATTAACATGGAATACCTCTTCATTTATTCAGTAGTTCTTTGTATTCATCAGAGTTTTCTAGTTTTCTTCACATAGATCTTATACATATTTTGTTACATTTTATACCTAGATTATTTCACTTTGGTCAGGGGCAAGGAGAATGGCTAATGTGAACAGCATAACATTTTCAATTCCCAAGTGCACTTGTTCACTGATGATATATAAAAGTAAAACGATTGCCTTTTGAACATTAACCTTATATCCTACAATCTTGCTATCATCATGTATTTCTTCCAGGAGTTTCTGTCAATGGCCAGATTTTCTATATTGTATCTATCTGCAAAGAGTTTTCGTTCTTCCTTTTATTTCCTTATCTTCTCTTACTGCATTAATTAGGATTTCCAGTAGGATGCTGTAAAACACAAGAGGGATTATCTTTGCCTTACTTTTGATCTTCGTGAAAAAAAGTGAGTTTTTTACCATTAAGTATAATGTTAACTAGATCCTTATGAATATTCTTTATCAGGTTGATGAAGTTCCTCTACTCCTAGTTTACTGTTTTTATCAATGTGTGTCCCATTTTGTCAAATGCTTTTTCCACATCTATCGGTATCACAGGATTTTTCTTTAGTTTATTGATGTGATAAATTGCATTAATTGATTTTCTTTTCTTTTTTTTTTTTTAAGATTTTTTATTTATTTATTTGTCAGAGAGAGAGCGAGCGAGAGCGAGCACAGGCAGACAGAGTGGAAGGCAGAGTCAGAGGGAGAAGCAGGCCCCCCGCGGGGCAAGGAGCCCGATGTGGGACTCGATCCCAGGACGCTGGGATCATGACCTGAGCCGAAGGCAGCTGCTTAACCAACTGAGCCACCCAGGCGTCCCGCATTAATTGATTTTCTAATGCTCAATCAACCTTGCATAACTGGGATAAATTCTACTTGGTGCGGTGTATATTTTCAAGGTTTTAATTTATTCATTTGACAGACAGCAGGAACACAAGCAGGGGGAGTAGGAGAGGGAGAAGCAGGCTCCAAGCTGAGCAGGGAGCCCAGTCTGGGACTTGATCCCAGGACACTGAGGTCACGACCTGAGCCGAAGGTATACGCTTATTGAGTAAGTCAACCAAGTGCCCCTGATAATTTTTGAGGACTTTTATATCTGTATTCATGGGATACACTGGTCAGTAGTCTCCTTTTCTTAGGTCTTTGATTTCGGTATTAGGATAATTTAGGTCTCACAGAATCTTACTCTTTTGAAAGAGATTATAAAGAATTGATATTTCTCCTCTACATGCTTGGTAAACTTCACCAGTGTTCCATTGGGCTTGGTGCTTTCTGTTTGAAAGAGGTTATTAGTTGTTTATTTAATTTCTTTAATAGATAAAGGCTTATTAGATTATCTGTTTCTTGAGTTTTGGCAGATTTTATCCTTCAAGGAATTGCTCCATTTCACATAGGTTATCAAATTTGCGGTCACAGAGTTGATAGTATTCTTTTATTATCCTTTTAATGTCCATGGGATCTATAGAGATATCTACTCTTTCACTAGTGCTATTAGTAATTTGTATCTTTTTTTTTTTTTTTTCCCAGACCTCATTAGAGATATATGGTCTTTTCCTAAGAATGAAGTTCTGGCTTCATTGGTTCCCTCTATTGATTTTCTCTTTTTCAATTTCATTAATTTCTGCTCCAATTTTTATAATTTTTCTTGGCTTTACTCTAGATTTAATGTACTCTTCCTTTTCTGGTTTCCTCACTTAAAGATTGATTTTATATATTTCTTTTTGAATAAATGCATTCGTGGCTAGACATTTCCCTCAAAGCACTGCTTTTGCTGCTTTGATAAATTTTGATAAGCTCTATTCTTCTTTAGTTCAAAATATTTTTTATTTCCCTTAAGATTTTTTTCTTTGACCCATGTGTCACCAGAAGTGTGTTGTTTAGGGGCATCTGGTGGCACAGTTGGTTGGGCATACAGCTCTGTTTTGGCTCAGGTCATTATCTCAGGAACTTGGGGTTGAGCCCTATATCAGGCTCCACACTCAGCACAAAGTCTGCCTGGGATTCTTTCTCCTTCTGCCCCTCTCCCACCGCATGCTATCTAATTTTTTTTAAGTGTGTTGTTTAATTCCATCATGATCTAAATGCACACACTGTATAATTTCTAGTCTTCTAAACTTAAGATGTGGTTTATGGCCCAGAATGTTATCTCAGTAGATGTCCACGTGAACTTAAGAATGTGTATTCTGCTTCTAGTGGATCAAGTACATCCCTTATACTTATTTTCAGTTGATTGCTGGTATTGAGTTCAAGTATCCCCTTACTCATTATCTGCATGCTGGATATGTCCATTCCTGATAGTATTGAAATCCTAAACTTTAAAAGCGGATTCATCTGTTTGTCCCTGTAGTTCCATCATGGTTTTTTTGTTTTGTTTTGTTTTGTTGTTTTTTGGTTTTTTACTCATTATATAGCCTTTTCAGATTATAATATCTTCTTGGAAAATTGATCCCTTTATCATCATGTAATGACTTTATCCCTGAAAAACTCTTCCTCTTTCGTCTGCTCTGTCTGAAATTAACATAGCCAATTCTGCTTTCTTTTGACAAGTGTTGGCTTGGTATAGCTTTCTCCATTTATTTCTAATCTATATGTGTTTATGTTTAAAAGGAGTTTCTTGTAAACAACATGTAATTAGGTCTTGATTTTTTATCCACTCTGACAATGTGTCTTTTTATCAGTGCATTTAGATCACTGACATTCAAAGCAATTACTAATATAGTGGGATTAATATCTACCATATTTCTTACTGTTTTCTATTTGTTATTATTCTTTGTTCCTATTTTTGTATTTTTTCAGCCATTTCTCGTTTTGAGTATTTCTAAGATTCCATTAGCTCTCCATTCTTAGTATATCAGTTCTATCTTAATTAAAAAAAAAAACTTTTTTAGTGATTATTTAGTGATTTAGCGATTACCCTGGAGTTTGCTGGATACATTTATCACTAATTCAAGTCCACTTTCAAGTAACACTATACTACTCAGGTAGCTCAAGTAGGTTAGAGTAATAAAATAATCCTAATTCCTCCCTTCTGTCCTTTCTACCAGTGTTATCATTTATTTATATACAAGTATACATAGTCCAATACAGTATTCTTTTGTTTCTTGTTTTTTTGTTTTTCTTTTTTAAGATTTATTAGAGAGAGATGAGGGGAGCAGAGGAAGAGGGACAAGGAGACACCATGCTGAGCACGGAGTCTAACACAGCATTTGATCCCACACCCTGAGATCATGACCTTAGTCAAAAATCAAGAGCTGAATGCTATTTTGGCCAAACTGTTATCTCTCCAACAAGAGTAAGAAAAAACTTCTCACTTTGCCTTCATTCATTCCTTCTTCACCTTCTTCCTTCATTTAGATCAGATGCCTTCTCCAGTTTTACTGAGATATAACTGACTTACAACACAGTATAAATTTAATGTGTACAGTATTTAACTGGATACACACACATTGGGAACTGCTAGCTACAACGAAGTTAACACATCCCTCACCTCACATAATTATCATTTTGTTATGTTGAGAACATTAGTCCTCTACTCTCACATCAACTTTAAAAGTATCCAAATACAGTACTTTTAACTATAGTTGCCATGATATACATTAGATCCCTGAACCTATTCACACCTTAACTGAAAGTATGTACCCTTCAACCAACATCTCCCAATTCCCCCCAATCCTTAGCCCCTGGAAACTACTGATCTGCTGTTTCTATGAATTTGATGGGGTTTTTGTATAAGTAAGATCATTCAGTATTTGTCTTTTTCTATCAGATTCATTTTATTTAGCATAATGCCCTCAAAGTCCACTCATGTCGTCACAAATGATAGGAATTCCTTTTTTATGGCTATTATTTCACTGTACATATATTTACCACATTGATCCATTAATCCATCAATGGAATATTTTTTTTAGGGAACAGAGGGGTACAAGGAGAGGGAGAGAGAAAATCTTAAGCAGGCTCCATGCCCAGCGCAGAGGCCAACATGGGGCTCAGTCTCAGGACCCTGAGATTGTGACCTGAGCCAGAAATCAAGATTTGAACACTTAACTGAGCCACCAAGGCGCCCCTCCATCAGTGGACTCATATTGTTTTCATGTCTTGGCTACTGTGAGTAATGCTTCAATGAACATGGGAGAGCAGACATCCTTTCAAGATAACAATTTCATCTCTTTCAAATTAATACCCAAAAATGGGATTACTGGATCATAGGATCATAGAGGGTTTCTATTTTTAGTTTTTCAAGGCACCTCCATGCTGTTTTACCTAGTGGCTACCAATTTTTATTCCCATTAATAGTCCACCAGGGTTCCCTCTTCTCCACATCTTCACCAACATCTGTGGGGGTTTTTGGTTTGGCTTGGCAATAGCCATTCTAAGAGGTGTGAGGTGATAGTTCCTTTTAGTTTTGATTTCCATTTTTATAATGATTGGTGATGTTGTATACCTTTTCATGTACCTGTTGGCCATTCGTATATCTTCTTTGCAAAAATGTCTATTCAAGTCCCCTGCCCACTTCATAAGATTATTTGGGTTTGGGGTTTTTTTGTTTTGTTTTGTTTTTTTACTATTGAATTATAGAAATCCCTTGTATTCTGGGTATTAACCTTTTACCAATATATGGTTTCTAATCATTTTTCTAATTCTGTAGACTGCCTTTTCATTTTGCTGTTTCTTTTGCTATATAGAAGCTTTTTAGTTTCACGTCATTCCACTTGTTGATTTTTCCTTTTCTTGCCAGAACCAAAAATTGTTGCCAAGACCAAAGTCAAGGAGGTTCTTCTGCTTATATTCTTCTAGGAATTTTGTAGTTTCCAATCTGACACTTAACTCCTTATTATATGACCAGTTAATTTTTCTAAGTGGTATAAGAAATGGGTCATTTTTTTGCATATAGCTATTCAGTATTCCTAACACAATTTACTGAAAAACCTATCCTTTCCCCCATTGAGTATTCTTGGCTCCCTTGCCAAACCTAGTTAGCCAGATATGTATGGGTTTATTTCTGGGCTCTATTCTCTTCCACTGGTGTGCCAGTTCCATACCGTTTTGATTAATACAGCTTTGTAATATGGTTTTAAATCAGGAAGTATGATGCCTCCAGTTTTGTTCTACCTCAAAGACTACTTTGGCTGCTCAGGGGTTTTGTGGTTCCATTAACAATTTTGGGATTATCTTTTCAACTTCTATGACAATTGCCATTGGAATTTTGATAGGAATTACATTCAAATCATCCACAGATGGCTTGGGGTATTATCCCTGTTTTTTCATTTATTTAGGTTTTCTTCAATTTCTTTCATAAATGTCATAGTTTCTAGTGTATAAATCTTTAACTTAAAATTATTCCTATTTTACTCTTTTTGATATTATTGTAAGTGGGATAATTTCCTTTATTTCTTTTACAGAGAGCTCATTGTTAGTATAAAGAAATATGTATGTTGCTTTTGTATCCTGAAACTTTACTAATTTATTTATGAAGTCAAAATTTTTTGGTTGAGATTTCAGGATTTTCTATATACAAGATCATGTCATCAGCAAACAGGAAAATTTTTTTCTGATTCAGAGGCCTTTTGTTTTTCTTGACTAATTGCTCTGGGAAGGACTCCCAGTATATGTTGAGTAGAAATATTCAGAGAAATCACCCTTGTCTAGTTCCTGATCTCAATGGCAAAGCTTTCAAATTTTCACCACTGAGGATGAAGTCAATGTGAGCTTGTCAAATAGGGTCTTTATTATGTTAAGGGATATTCTTTCTATACTCACTTGTTGAGAGCTTTTATTATGAAAGGAGGTTGAATTTTGTTGAATGCTTTTTCGGCATCTATTGAGATGCCGATCCAAGTTTGAGCTGTTATCACTCACTCTCTAAAGAAATTGTTTTAACCTGTATTATAAGTCAGGTCTACTGGCAACAAATCTTTTTTGTCTGAGGAAGTACTGTTCTTTCACTCATGAAGGATAATTTCATATGCTACAGAATTCTAGATTGGGGTTATTTCCCCACAACATTTTAGATATTTTACCCACACTCTTGTTTACATAGTTTCTAAAGACAAGCTGAATATAATTCTTATCTTGCTTTTCTATTAATGTTTTCTTTTTTTCTTCTGGCTGCTTTCAAGATTTTCCTTCTTCTATTTTCTTTAGTTTGAAAATGAGCTAGCTAGATGAAGTCTTTGTTGGTGGTCGTGGTTTTGGCATTTATCCCATCTGGTGGTCTCCGAACTTCCTCAACCTGTGGTTCAGTATCTGACATCAATTTAGGGGAAATTCTCAGTAATTATTGTTTCAAATGTTTCTTCTTCTCTTTCCTTCTGCTGTTCCCATTACAGGTATGTTATACCTTTTCTAGTTTAGTCTTTTTTTCTCTTTGCTTTTCATAGTTTTGGAGGTTTCTATTTCACTATCATCAAGGTCAAACATTCTTTCCTCAGCTGTGCCCAGTCTAAGTAAGTCTTTTAAAAAATGCCTTTAGGCGTATTAGTATTTACTTTAGAGAGAGAAAAAGAGCATGTATGCCACAGGGAGGGGGAAGAGGGAGAGGCAGAAAGAGTTCTAAGCAGACTGCACTGAGCATAGAGACTGACACAGCTCAGTATCACAATCCTGAGATAATGAACTTGATTCAAAACCAATAGTCAGCCATTGAACCAACTGTGCCACCCAGGGACCCCATGCCCAAAGAGCATACTTCATTTTTCTTAAGTGTTTTCCATCTCTAGCAATTTTTGGTTCTTAGAATTTCCATGTCTCTGCTTATATCGCCCATCTGTTCCTCCATGAAGTCTACTTTGTCCATTAGAGCCCTTAGCATAGTCAACAGTTTCAAATCCCTTGTCTGATAATTCCGACATTCCTGCCACAATCAAGTCCTGCTCGGTCTCCTCCAACTGCCTTATGCCTTTCAGTATTTTTCACAAGTTTTTCTTGATAACTGGGCATAATGCACTGTGTAAGAAGAACTGCTGTAAACAGGCCTTTTGTAATACATGGCAAAAAGGGAAATATTTTATAATCCTATTAGATTCCCATCTTTCAGTTTCAGAGCATGAGCCTCTAGGCTGAACTTCCCATATGCTGTTCAGTCGTTTGTAGATAGGCTGACTAAAGTTGGCTGAATGTGGGCATTTCCCTCCTTTGAGGTAAATCAGCCTCTGATGAAATCTCCTGAGGACGGATTTTAAGTACAGAAGGCTCTATCATATTTCAAAAATAGTTCCATTTCCCCACCCCACTGCCAGAAGCACAGTGGGATTTTCCTCCTTATTTAATGTGAGAACCTAGTACAGATCCAGTAAGATACTCAGAAGTGTGGAAGCCCCCTGGTGTCTGGGTGGCCCTGGAACTATTAACTGTGAGTTGTCCACATTATACCTCCAGCAAGTCATCAATTACAGCTGAGGTTTCTATACCCAGGTTCTGGTTCCCAGGGATCTTGCTGCTCTGGTACATTGGGGTTCTCTGCATCTGCCTGTCAATCTCTCCAAATGAGGAGGCAGTTCGGCCTGGGCACTCACTTCTCTTATGTACCTAAGCAAACCTATTTTCAAGTTTGTTCAGCTTTTTGTTTTTGTTATAATGCACCAGACTTCCAAGCTTGTTACATGCTGGACCAGAAACCTGAAGTCCTTATTCTAAATTGAAGTAAAATTCTTATTACTTAAAATTAACCACTTTCAACAATTCAGGAGCATTTATTACATTCACAATGTTGTACAAAACAGCACCCTTATCTAGTTCCAAAAGCTTTTGCGGTTTTTTTGGTAGTGGGGGGAGGATCAAAACATTTTACTGAGGGGCTTCAGGGGAAAGTCAAAGGGCTGGGAGGACAGTGAGATCCAAACCTTCAGCCTGGCCAGGAATGCCCAGTTCCATAGTGACCAAGAAACACTCATCATTTTAAAAGGAAACCCTATACTCATTAAGCAGTCACTTTCTTCCCCCACACACCCAACCCCTGGCAGCCATTAATCTTCATCTGTATGGATTTACTTTTATGTTCTGGATATTTCATACAAAGGAAAAAATATCTTTTGTGACTGGCTTCTTTCACCTGGCATAGTGCTGTTTTTAAGGTTGATCATGTTGTAGCATGGATCACTACTTCTTTCCTTAAGGTTGAGTAATATTCCATGATATGGACACACCACCTTTCATTTATTCATTCATCCACTTGGATACTTCTTGTGCCTTCTTCCTACCGTCCAGAATAGCAATTCTAAAGTGTCCTCAGACAGGCCAGGTCATCATCCCCAAGACCCCTCTTGGGCCCAGCCACTTTGACCTCATACATATTCTGAACGGACACCAAAAGGATAATCTTCTCCAGCCCCTTCAGATGAGGACACTGGTCTTCCCCATACCAGAGACAGAAGAAGTTGTAACATTTGGAGGCTGACATTCTGGGGTTTGTTGTTAGGTTTAAAAAATATGGAGAAGTGGTAGAATCATCTTCTCTTAGGAACCAAGGAGAAAGGGGGCAGGGGGGATAAAAGAACTTTGCTTTGAATAAATTGTACCACAGGCAGGAATAAAGCTAAGTTTTACAGTGTATGTTCTGGAGAACTTAGAAATATCCTTACAACAGAAATAATCACTTTTTTTTTTAAGATTTTATTTATTTATTTGAGAGAGAGAAAATGAGAGCATGAAAGGGAAGAAGGTCAGAGGGAGAAGCAGACTCCTCATGGAGCTGGGAGTCCAATGTGGAACTCGATCCTGGGACTCCAGGACCATGACCTGAGCCGAAGGCAGTTGCTTAACCAACTGAACCACCAAGGTGCCCAGAAATAATCACTCTTTAATTATGACAATTAGGGTGATTCCGTAAGTTCAAAGTAACTCCTTAAAAAACCACTAAGAGGGACGCCTGGGTGGCTCAGTTGGTTGGACGACTGCCTTTGGCTCAGGTCATGATCCCGGAGTCCCGGGATCAAGTCCCACATCAGGCTCCCAGCTCCATGGGGAGTCTGCTTCGCTCTCTGACCTTCTCCTCGCTCATGCTCTCTCTCACTGTCTCTCTCTCAAATAAATAAATAAAATCTTAAAAAAAAAAAAAAACCACCAAGAGACACATGTTTGCCTTTACCACCTGATATCTTCTTGCCCGTTGAGGGCATTACTCTGCCCTCCTCCTCCCATGCTTCCTGCAAAATGTGGCTGTCCTAGTTCCTAGCCCTGTGGATCTGTTACCTTACATGGCAAAGGGGCTCTGCTGAGGTGCTTAAATAAAGGATCTTGCAACAGAGAGATGACCCTGGATTATCCAGGGTCCTTTATAAGACAGAGCCTAGAGACATGAATCAGAGAAGGAGATAGGAAAACAGAAGCAGAGCTCAGAGGGATGCAAAGCCCCAAAGCCAAGGAATGTGGGCAGCCTTTAGAAACTGGAAGGAGGGCGCCTGGGTGGCTCAGTGGGTTAAGCCGCTGCCTTCGGCTCAGGTCATGATCTCAGGGTCCTGGGATCGAGTCCCGCATCGGGCTCTCTGCTCAGCGGGGAGCCTGCTTCCCTCTCTCTCTCTGCCTGCCTCTCCGTTTACTTGTGATTTCTCTCTGTCAAATAAATAAATAAAATCTTTAAAAAAAAAAAAAAGAAAGAAAGAAACTGGAAGGATAAGGTAACAGATTCTTCCCTAGAGTGTCTGTGGAAAACACAGACCTACTAACACTTTGGTTTTAGCTCAGTAAGACCCATTCTGGACTTCTGACTTCCACACAGTATGACAGTAAGTTTGTGTTGCTTTAAGCAACTGAGTTTATGGTCATTCGTTCCAGAAGCAACGGGAAACTAATATACCCCCATCTAGAATATCCAGCCATCTAACAACCAATCACCAACATGTAGAAACACGGAGAAGTCAGAATTTTCCATGGATGGTGTTTTTGTCTTCGTGATGAAAATGTGGTGTCTGCATGTTAGAAAGCCAACACAGGAGGGAGAAGAGGAGAGAAACACAAACCTGGAATAAGCAGCAAAACTTAACCCTGAAGTTTGTTATACTAGAATGAGAAAATCTGAAGGATCACAAATTTTTCACATCTGCCATAAAACATTTCACAGCACCTTTACATCAGATGGGCCCTGGTGAAAGGTTTTAAGAAGCTGATACCCTGTGTGGTAAGGCTCAGAAAATGAACTTTCAATTCTCTTAATTTTCCAGTTAAGTGAATCTGATTTTCTCCACAGAGAGGGAATTAAACTTCCCCAAACCAAGAAAACCCCCTTTCCACATAACTGATACAGTAAAGATAAAACTTGGCTAAGTAATAGTCTCATTACTCTCATTGCAAACCATCTGTCAAATTTTGTTTAACAAGTTGAGTAAATTCAAGAGAAATAAATAACAGTTGTCTGAAACCCTCATGTCCACCCAGGTATACTTTAAATGAGCTATGCTTGACATAAAGCACACATAAACACACACACACACACACACACACACACACACACACTCTCACTCTCTCTCTCTCTCTCTCTCTCTCTTTCTCAATTTCCTGGCAATGCACTCTTGCTTAAATACACAACCATCAAGCACAGAGAGGGAGGACAATCATTCCTCCCCCTCCTCCATTCCTCCCATCTTGCTCCTCTGAGAACTCAGACCCAAACCAGTTCTGCTCCTTCCCAGCTGCCAGTTCCCAAGAACACTCACCACCCATAGTCCTCCTAAAACAAACAGCACATAAATCAGCAACAAAACTAACTCAACTTCAAACCAGGCCATTCCAACATTAATAGTGCCTTTGTTGTCAATAAACCTCGATTTGACTTCTCCTGTTTTTATGTGTATTTTATTTATAAATTACTAATGCTTTTCCTGAAGCAGAATGGTCAAAGTAATAGTCTACATTGAGCCATTCCATCAGTTGGAAAATTTAAAAAAAAAAAAAAAAGATATAGTTCACATTGGGTAAAGGAGAGAGAACTATTAGCTGTGAATACACAGGCATTTCATAATTCTGCTTGATCTCCAGTACCTACACTTCCTCCCCTCCCCACCCTGCAACACACCCGCTTGGAGGGAGTGAGGACCACGTGCACTTCATGCTGCAGTTAGACAGACAGACAGACAGAAAGTAGGAGGCACAGTTCTGAGAAGCCATTCTCTCAAGCTGTGGCTAATCTTCAGAGGCAAGAGTACTGATGTATTTGTCCACACTGGTAGATGTGTAGAGGTGGTGGTAGTGGTTTTATACTACGTGAGAAACTACTATAAACCAGGTACATGAAAGAATACTTCAGCCCCTCAAGAAGGCTAACAGCTTTCAAAATCAATAGCTCTTTCTTTCCCCAACTTCAGAGGAGATGGAAGAGTGAGCTGTTCACAGAGGAAAGCACAAGAGGAAGAAGCCAGTATTTAACATGAAGTTCCACTTCTATCTTTTTTTTTTTTTTTTGACTTATTCTTTTATTTATTTATTTATTTATTTATTTTATTTCCAGCATAACAGTATTCATTATTTTTGCACCACACCCCGTGCTCCATGCAATCCGTGCCCTCTATAATACCCACCACCTGGTACCCCAACCTCCCACCCCCCGTCCCTTCAAAACCCTCAGATTGTTTTTCAGAGTCCATAGTCTCTCATGGTTCACCTCCCCTTCCAATTTCCCCCAACTCCCTTCTCCACTCTAAGTCCCCATGTCCTCCATGCTATTTGTTATGCTCCACAAATAATATGGTTCCACTTCTATCTTTACCGAGAAACCAGAAAGTCCCAATTTTCTCCTGCAGCAAGCTCTGGGTCTAATAGGTTTGGAAGACGAAGTCCCTCCTATGAAGGGAACAGAGAAAAAGGATGGCAATCCAGGTTTTCTCAAGCCATCCAGAGACTTTCTGATTTATTTTCTCCTGCAGGAAGCTCTGGGTCTAATAGGTTTGGAAGACGAAGTCCCTCCTATGAAGGGAACAGAGAAAAAGGATGGCAATCCAGGTTTTCTCAAGCCATCCGGAGACTTTCTGATTTCCGGGTCAAGCAGTTGAAAATATGGTTTGCTTATACAAAACTTGGGAGATGGTGAGAACCATTACATGGACAGGTAACGTCTGTCATGTTGGGATGGGGACAAAAGCCCCTGAAATGCCAAGGCCTTCCCCAAGCTGACCCCATTTGCGAGCAAACACATAGGGTCTCACCTTCCATCACAAGTTCACAGTAGATACGAGCAGGAAGGCACCGGAGACACTGCCTCATATAACCGCTCACTCAAGAGTGGCTCATAGTCCCACAGTGTGTTAAGAGGTCAAGCTACAACCAGAATCCTGGTTTCCTCACTCTTCCTTATTTTATATTCAACCCAAAACTGCTGGGTCTCCTCCCAAAGTAGAAGAGGTGTGAGTAGGAATGTAGTGGGAGCAGGGAAGGAAAGGGGGCTCTGCCACAGTACCAATTGCCCTTTCTTTCTCCTCCGCGGACCAGCTAAGAAATAAGGAGATACAAACGGGAACCAGTACCCTGTCTAGGCATGTATGTGGCTATTTCAGAGAAGGATCTACTCTCTTCCTTCAGACACCTTTGGCCGTACCTTCTAAAGTTTGCTCAGCTCTTCCCACCAACCTCCCTCCTCTCTCTACGGCCAACATCCCCTCCTCTTCCTGCCGTGCCATCAGACCTGCCTCCTCCCCTTCCCCACAGGAACTGTCACATACCATCAATCTATTCAGCTGACTAATGGAGGAAACTCACGCTTAGGAGGACGAGTGATGGGCACAAAGGGTTGCAGCTTAAAGCTGGTAGATTTACCCCATCCAAATCTCAGGTTTCCTTCAGAATGCAACTCAAATTCCACCACCTCCGCCAGAAGCCTTTCTTGTATCTTCAGGTGTTTAGACATCTTGGATAAGCCCACCTTCTCCCAGGGCTCTGAAGTAATCATAACAGCCAACAGCACAAAAAACTACATGAGCTACAGGACCCCATCGCAGGGATCCACTAGCATCTCTCCTTTCCTTCACCTCTGACGTTCTCTTCCCCTGAGCCCAGACGATCTTTCTCTAGGACACAGAGTCACCCAGTTCCTCTATCATCACGCAGTCTTTCACATCTTTCTTCTTCGAGTTGGGCCTCAAATTTTGAAATTCAAAAGCCAGGATCAGAGTCTCCCCTTCTGCTTTCTGCTGTGTCATCACCTGAAGAAAGTAAACATCAAATACTGAAGCTGACAGGAAGGGCAAGACGTGCCAAGAAATGTGGACTGAAGAAAACAAACAAGTTCAGTGACAGTCTCAAACTCGGTGTCCCGCCCTACCAACATTTACAGAGCACCTCTTCTGTGCTAGGTATGCTGACATGCATGTCACTTCTATTGGTGCATTTGAACTCAGAACAATTCTGTCTCCATGTTACAGGTGAATAAATGGACTCAGATGGCTGACAGCCTCCTCAGAGCCACACAGTGCACGGGCCCTCTGCCTCAGACAGGTGTACGGGCCTCGGGACTGGAGCTGTGAGCTCTTCCACAGGCAGGGTAATAAGGCAGAGTGGTTAAAGGTGAGGAACCAAGTTTGAACCCCACCACCTACTAGTAACCTAACTAGGTGACTTGTCTCTCAGCTTGTTTCCTCCTCAGCCAACTAGGGATAACTGTTCCTTCCTATTAAATTACTCCCCTCCCGCCAGGAGTTGTCAGAGAATGATACAGGTATTTACCTGCTGAAGTAGTAAGAACTATGTCTGGCTCAGAATGGACCTTTACTCAGTGTGAGCCACCACCACTATCATCACCATCTCCCCAGGCCAGGGCTGGGCACATAGGGCAGGACACACTAGAAGTATTCGATTGATGGAGGACTTCCACTCAGGTACAAACATGTGCATCTGAGAGGGCTGCATCATGGGGGAGCTCAGCATCTAGTGCCTCTTCCCCTCAACTGTGACCAGCCAGCCTCACTCTGGGACTCTACATTATGACTACCCAGCCTCCAACTTCGGTTACCTCCCTCTACTCCTCCCCTCAGACCCATGCATGCTCTAAGAACTGCACAGTGACCCACTTCTGCATCTCCAATTAGACCACAAGCCCCCTAAAGATGTGGATGGCATCAAGGCGGTAAATACCATTTTCCAGTTACCCAGAACTGGAGATGAAGCTTGTGGGTGGGCATCGCACTGCCGAACTTTCTGAGCTGGCTAGCCCAAGGAGAGCAGCAGTCCTTGGAGTTCATCTGACTCATGTCCTGTTATTCATTGGTATCAATGTTGTTGGTCTTCCCAACTTTTTGAGCTCATGTACTTGTTTTTACCTCGCAGTATGTACACTGAATCGAACTACAAAGTATTTTAGATTAAGGTGGTCTAGGACACAAATATTAGCTGGCAGGCAAAGTAACACCAAGCTAAGGTGACAGTTTAATATTTCATTTTCATCTGTGGAAAACAAATGCATTCTTTCTGGCCTGGTGAGCCACAGGAGACAACAAATTTTAGGTTCTAAACAGGAGGAAGAGAAGGGACAAGCACTATACATGCCCAAGAGAATATGAGAAAAGGACAACCACTCCAGAAGGTTTTAGGAAATTTCACAGTACAAAGCTCAAACCCTTTTCCATTCTCATGCATTAAAATTCACAGGTTTCTACCATGAAAGAGAGCTTAGAGGCTAGCAAGTCCAGCTACCTTTATTTTACAGGCAGAGAAATGGAGACGAGAGAAAGGGAATGACTTGCCTAGTGTCTCCTGACCAAGAGAAAAATGAGTGCTCAGTGACAGAAACTAATTAAGTATAAAGGACGGTCAACCTCCAGTAAGGACACATGGACACCAGTCCCCATTCTGCCGCTGATGCAGACAGGCTTCCTCTCTGGGGCCCAGGCTCATCTGTAAAACAAGACTTGGAACAAATGCACAGTGCATCACGGTGTCGACAGCTATCAGAGACACCTTGCTGGCAGGAACATTCCGTGACCCTCAGATCCACAGTCTTACAGTCTAGCGTTCTTTCTAGATGCCACCTTAGAAGCAGGACTCCAGAGAACATGCACACACCCACAACTCTACAAAAACACATCTATGTTAGCAGGAAGCAGAAGAGAATTTAAGTCCCATTAGAGAGCTTTGAGGTTAAGATTCACTTCCTTTTTCTCCCCTCCTCTCCTGGTGAACTCACTTAAATGTGTTTAAGACACACACACACACACACACATGCACGCACGCACGCATGCACACACGCAAGCATGCGCATGCCATTTGGGTTTCTGTTCCCAGGCCACACTGCTCCAAGGGAGGGAGAAATGTAAGCCAGCCACGGTGGCCCAGGAGGGCCAACAAAGAGGGGCTAAGCACTCCCACTGTCACCACCCTAAAACACCTGGTCGGGTCTGATTAATGAGATGAAGACCAGATGCTAAAAATGTCTGCTAAATTAAAAGAAAAAAGAAACAAAGAGAAAAGGAAAGGAAACCAGAAGCCTGCCTTTAATTCAGTGCACTTTGTTATCTGTAATGTCTTTCAACCACAGATAACAGAATCAACCACATGGAATCGAAGATGCATGCCAGGTGAAAAAACATCATAAAGACATAATAAAAAGTTCCACCAGTGCCCATAAATTGCTGGGGGACTGTTGCAAGGGCAGAACCATAAATTCTTGATGTTTCCCAAATTAGAGGGTACCAACACATATGCAGATATATTTGTGCGAGTAATTGAGGGCTAAGAAATCTTACATTAAACACAGCTACCTCCTTCAAACGCTGTTAGGGGAGCCTCCAACAGGCACACGCATACAGCACACACTGTAGGAATTCAATTTGGAAACCATCATCTAAAGCACAGAGGAGAACAGGAAAGTCATATTGCTATAATGCTTAGATTATCAATCATCTTGACAGTTTATTGGCTTTATCACCACACATACCATTAAAATGATGTCTGGCCTAGACTGTCAGGAGCAAACATTAAACAGACCAGGATTAAAAAGCAGATCCCAAACAGCACTCCAGTCAAGTTTCCCTTCCACTCTGAAATTAGTTAGAGCTGACTAAGAAACTGGCGCTCGACTTTGAAGAAATATACAGCCCAAAAGGCTGCGAGTCAACTCAGACCTGAGGAGCTGATAGGTAGTGTCATGTTATGGCAAATCTGACTCTCCTGAGGTTGATTTATCACGCACTCTATGCAACAGAATGATTGCTAATGGTGGGACGGGGGAGGGGAGGAAAAAAAACACCACCACCATCATTTGCCTCTTCTTGCAACCAAGGGCTTGCATCAAAAGGGCCAAGCCAGCTCCCCGAAGTGGGGCAGGAATGCTAATAAATTCACACCATTGAGCAAACATATTAACATTACCCCCACACAGGTTATTAAAGTAATTTTACAGATTCAGAAGAACCGAATAGGCAGCAGAAGAGACATTCATAATTCAAGAGCTCTAGACAGCGAAAGAGTTACGAACCCTATACGTTTTTAAAATGCTTCTGCATGTGTCACTTTGGCAAGGAAATCTCAACACAATTAAAACTATACTAGCACATCAATAGGGCTCAATTGAGAGCTGTGTACCTGCCTTTTACTAGGCCAGGGCTTTATAGATGCCTCAGGAAGAAAGGGGAAATGGGAAATTCACTGCTAATTAAAGGGAACCTTCTGTGCCTAAGGAAAAATGGTGGCATTGCTAAAATATATATAAAAGAAACATGTTTTCGAATCTCTGCCAAGGGTTTGGCTTTTTCACAGCCCCCAGAACTGTTCCATGTTTGTTTGGAAGTTACAGAGCCATTCTGTTTGTGATTAATAGTTTGCTTTCCAGTACAAATAAGTCATTAAAAAGGGTGGGGTGGGTGCAGAGAGAACTGACAGGGTAGGAACTGGCCCCGAAACAATGCAAGTAAGAAATTCTGACCACATTTTCCAACTTTTTCCCTCCCTTATTTACCCAAGTGGGGTCTGTGCCCTCCCCACTGGGTGACTTCAACATGACCTTGTGGGTGAAAACACTCCCTGGGACACATTCAAGGCCTTTCTCTTGTGCCTTGCTCCCAGGTAGACTCAAGGGTAACTGGGGAATTCCGTTAACTCATCATTCATTCAAGGCCCTGGAAAAGAATGGGACCCAAGTGACCACAGGGCAGGAAGAAGCAGCTTCAGCAGTGCTCCTGCTCTCACTGGGCTGACTTCCCATGGGCTATGCTGCCATTTTGGGACACTTTCCACCAGCCTCCTGTTTCCAAGCAGTGCTGACCTTGTTTTGTCGGTTATAGGCTGAGGGAGAACTGTGAAAATATAGCATTTACCCAGGGGGAGCAATTCCCTGCATGTCAGATGTCACCAGGAAAAAACAAAAACAAAAACAAAAATTCATGTCAGAACCCAAGACTTGTACACAGCTCAGCAAATCCTGAACTTTTTGAGCATCTGGGTTTGGGAAGCAAGGCAAAACCCACTCATATCCTTGAGCATGTGCACACCCAAGACATCCCACCTCTTGGTACAAAAGCCAGGAGAGAGATAACCAGAGGAAGGACAGCCAGCATCCAAGCTTCTCACACGAGAAACTTCCATCACCATCACCCCTGGCTCAGATTTCTGAAGCACTTCCACTATCAGTAAGGTAGAAACCTCCCCCACCCAACCAGATAATGGACAAAATCTCCACTTTCACACTCCAAGACATCAAGGCACCACAAGATCCATGCGGAGGGGAGAAGTGTAGCAAACAATCAGTGAAATGATTCCTAAAGGTCACTGGGCACCAGCCACAGGACCAACATGGTGCTGAGTCTTGTTAGGAACACCTGGGACTCTGAGCCTTGTTAGGAACACCTGGACTCTGAGGAGCATGGTTCATGTATCCACGGAACCTACAACCACCCAGCTTGGGGACATGATTGGCTCATCACCAAGGAGATGGGGATTTTTTGCTCTTTCCACAAGCCCCCGAGCTCCTGAAGGTCAGTGACTATGTCTCACTGATTTGGTATAAACCCTAACAAGAATGAAAGAAACCAGATATGAGTAAGAAAAAATGATTATTTTTAATCAGACATAATACATGCAAAGGCAGAACTGTTAGTTGGTTTGGAAATCCCAGCTTTGCTGTGAATTCAGGCCCTTCTTCCAGCAAGCGGCTGAGAGAAACCAGACAGTGGGGCAGCAGGAAGCTACATCGACTTGTTCTCCTTCCTCTAAGTCCTTCTGGAATGCTTTCCTCTTCCTCACCCCACCTTCACAGTGCTGATGTCCATGCTGTACTGAGTGCCCGTGTGGGGGGCCCCTCAACCTGTCTATCATCAGAACAGTAAGGCAGGAGAACATCGGTGGTCGAGGGAGTACTACTAGGCAATGAGCAAATGAAGATTTATTAAGCTAAATCTTCTCCTCTTCTACTTCTACTTGATTGCTGTCTACCCTAGAAATGGCTCTAAAAGGTTCCCAAGGTCACCCAAAGACCCAGCTCAATGGGGTTTTTGTTATTAGGAAAAAAAAAAAAAAAAAAAGACTGAAAGTTTCTGTGTTTGTTATGCTAGGTACAACCCCAAGAGTGGCAGAAGGACAGAAGTTAGTCCCTCCCATAGTAGACTCTTCATCAACACTTACGGACTGAAAGGAGACATTGAATAGTGACCTGGAAAGCAAAATAATTCAGCATGGGAGTTAAACAGAAAAGAGAGGCTATCGGTTTAAGAACAGCTGTCATTACACAATGCAGTGACAGGAACCATGATGTTAGAATTCACCCAAAACAGCAGCTGGGGCTGGGACATCAGGGACAGCTTCATGCAGCTGGTAAGAATCAGCAGGTCCTTGAAGCACATGTCCGGGACAAGAGAGGGAGGCATTCCAGGTAGGAAGAATATGGGAGTCAGTGTGGGGGGTGCCCCAAGGGGTCACAGAGAAGAGTGGAGGGAGCTAACGTGGAATGGGGAAGAGACTGTAAAGATCCCAAGCAGAGCATGAAATGAACATCTAAAACTGAACTCCTGATCTTCTCCTACCAACTGGTCTTCTTCCAGTGCCTTCTATTTCAGTGACTTCACCATTATGGTAGGAAAGGCTGGTTGTCCCTTGATTATCTAGAACTACACATGGCCTTGTGGCTAAGTTGTGGCCCATGGGATGTGAGCAACTTCTGGGAGTTGACTCTGCAGGGAGGAGACACACTTGGATTGTAATAGAAGAGAGCATTCCATTTCCACCTTGTTTTGCCACTTGGGAGTCTTGTTAAAACACCCAAACCTGTATCAAAACTATAACCACCGTTATTCAACTGGTTTCCAGGCGAGGCACTCACGTATCAGGCTGGACTGTGTCCTCTCCCCCTCATGATCCCCGTAACAGTTCACTCACCACGTCCTTCTGATGTCAATTATTACCTAATTTGCCCTCCTTATTCTACCTCCCCACAACAGCCAAGTACATGATCTACCCACACATACTTTCACTCTCTCTGAGCCAGTATCATAGAATCATTCTTTCCCCAGACACCAATCTGATCATGCCCCCTCGTGAAAACTCCCAATGGTTTCCCATTGTTCTTAGGGTAACGGTAAAAATCTTCTGCACCTACTAGGAGGCTTAGCACAATCTGATCCTGATATGCCTCTTCTATAACACACTCCACCTCCCAACCTTCTTTTGGTGCCCCTAATAACTACTATGCTTTCATACCACACAGGGCATGTGTACACGATATTCCCGCTGTCTAGAATGCCTTTTCCTCCCCCTTCCTTATTTAATTTATTCATCCTCATCCTTCAGATCCTAACCTAAGCAACATTTGGTTGGGCAAGACTTACCTGACCTCCTTCCAGGTCAACTCCCCCCTATTACACCATGCACCAATACAGACACTTATGCACTAATATGTGCAGTCAGACCCATGAGGCTTTCTTAGAGTATTTCCCTTTATAATTAGACAAGTATCTGGTATGCCTTATTTTCTATTCATGTAACAAAATACAGAGTGAATACTACATTTATCTGACTAGGGTCAGTCCACTGTTCCCTACCCAAGACCATGTGCTCAGTGAGGGTAGAGACCACCGTATTACTGCTCACCAGTCAATCTCCGGCATCTAGCATGTTGCACAGCACAGATGCACTTACACGGATTATAATGTGAATGAGCTAATACAAAAATTAACCAATGGATGGCTCTAGTACCTTCCATGGTTTTTACTTCATTAATACCTCTCATCAATCTGGGACCTGGCTAATCATATACCCTTGTGCTCCCAGATTGTTGATCTTTCCAAGCAAAGCCAAGGCTCTCAGAACCCAAGGGAAATATCCTCATCCTGCTGCCCTCCCTCCTTCAGCTTCTTCCCTGATAAAGACCATCTACTGTGAGAGGATGGCTCCTTGGGTACTCAATTCCCAATGCAACTATTGTGCTATCAAAAAAAAAAAAAGTGGATAACTGAATATCGCTGGTACTTAATGACCCATTAGACAGCCACCTTGATATAAACCAGAAGAGGCTGATGCTCCAACACTGGTGCTAAACCCAGGTAACAGGAGGGTAGCACAAACCAAGAGTCACGGTTTAGAACACTGGTATTTCATTAACCAAAAGGGAAAGAGGCCAGATCCCTGCCCAGTTATAAAGCAGCACAACTGAATATCACAAGGACTATGGCAAGTTTCCCAGATGTCTGGGTCCACAGACCTAATGCCATCGACAACCCAAAAATAACAGAATTTTTTTCCCTTGAAATATCCACCGCCATCGCCGCCACCCTGACCTCGAGTCCAACACTCTCCTGCAGGAGAAGCTGCGACTTTCAAACTGCACATGGACTTGTTCTGGAAGAAGCCCAGGAAACCACCCAAAATGCAGCTGGCTTCACCTTCAGATGCTAACTTGTTTTTGAAGAAGCCAGACACATCCGGGTGCGTATGAAAAAGAAAACGGGCTCTGAACTTACAGTGGGTATCTTCGCCTCCAAAACCCACATTCCTGAGACAAAGGGGTTCCTTCCTGGCTTTTGTACGTCTACACGGTGACCATAAGAAAGCCTTTAGGGGCTCATGTACCATCTTGCCTTGCAACAGACAGACATTTCAGTGTTAGGGCCTCTCAGGTTACACTGGGGAAAGGCAGCAAGTGATGCAGGTGAGCGCCCCCACGGATGGCAGGGTGGTGTGGGTACAGAAGCATCACAGGAAAGGGATGCTTGCCTCTGCTTAGGGACCGCAGGAGCAGAGAGAGAGAACAAGCACAAGTCGGAACAAGAAGGGAGAAAATATACCTGGTAGAGCTTGGAGGGGCCTCCAAACCCCTTGGAAGAAGCCCCAAAAGCAAACTTAGGTCCATGCTTGCACCCGCCTAAGGACTAGGGCCAACTGGGCCCTCAGGCCATGGAGGCCAGAAATCTATTATCCCCTGTTCTTTCCATAGAAACACTGTGGCTTGGCGAGGGCTCTGACCCCCCACATCCTGCAGATGAACAGACATGCAGAGCAACTGCCCCATGAACTGAAGTCAGAGTTGAAGGCTAAGGGAAAGATCTAACAAGCAAGAAGGCATAGAATTTGTTCTCTGGACCAAGAGGGTCAAGGAAAATCTCCTTCCAAACCATGCCCACCAACAGGAAATGGGGAAATGGACCCCCATCCATGCCCAGTGCTTCAGGGAAGAGGACGCCACACCACTGTTCTGGTGTCGTCTTCTCAGCACACAGCTGGACTTCATTTCCTACTCTCCCTTCAAGAAGGTTGGGCCATGGAACTCATTCTTATCAGTGGAATGTGAAAGGAAGGGAGGTCTCACAACCCTGGAGCTGGGAGCTGTTAAGAGTTTGGTGTGTCCCCTCCATGTTCTCTCTCCTCATCCACTACAAAAAGTGAGAGGACTCCAGGAACAAAGCGAAGGGAAGACAATGAGGACAAAGAATCTTTGGGTCCCGGAAGGATATCAGGAAACAGCTCTCCCCTCCCACCTTACTCCCTCTCCTATATATACCCTCTACCTTAGACCTGAGAGCAGTAAAAAGACTTCTCTCGTGTTGAGCCATTAAGGTTTGGGGGGATAGCTTTAACAGCCATTTGTCTTCTCTGGCTAATAGACTAATTCAAACTTCATTGACGTCTGGTTTGAGACCTACATTGGTTATGTTTATTTGCATAGCTGACCCACCCTCCTGGTTATGCTGGGCTCTGTTTAATCTTAATATCTGGTTTGTATTCTCTCAGTTGGATCATTGAGTCTGGGATAAAAATTTCACCATGGAAAATCTTCAATATGGAAAAGCCACCAGCATATATTGACAAGTTGACCCCACTTCTGTGTCTATACACAGGCGCACTCCCTCTCAATTTCAAGTTCCTTCTGGTGTCTCTTACAAGGACAGGACACACACATGGAGCCCACCACTTTTCCATATGTCTTAAGTCAGTTAGAGCTTTACAAATAAGAAAAAAAGAAAAAGATTTGAACACACATACACATATCTGGCAAATAAGGGAGCAAAAGACGTATTTTGCAAGGGGCTAAGCATGAATTCCAATCAATGGAAAACATGTTAGCCACTCTCTTGTTTGAGACTGCAAATTAAAAATGCTTGTTTCAAAGTAAAACATTGTATACAGTTTATTCAGGGTGCTTATCTATCATAGGATTAGAAAAGAGTGAATTAGACACTGACTTGTGCTGGAGTAATAACGTAGAAAAGGAAAAGGCACTTTAAAAAGAAAAAAAAAAGTCCAAAACTCCTGGAGAACCCCAGAAGGCATACTTGGCTTAGTTGAAGTCTATACATGAGTTTCTGGAGAGGTCATGAATAAGAGGCACCCGCGGGGGCAGAATCCATTTCTTGAAGCGGACAACACACTAGGAGATCTGACCACCTGCCTGGAAGACCAGTAGCAGGTAGCGTACTCTCGTTCTGGCATTGGGGAAACCAATCCCAAATAACAGACAGACTCCCATTGCTAAATATTTACTGAGTATCTAGTAATACCACTTGAGAATCTGTGGGAGAAACTGAATGTGATGACTTCCAAGCTAAAAGGACTCAGAGATCATCTGTCATTTCTCAGCAGTGAATCCTTGCTTCAACTCTCAACCGCAGTTTCTTCATCGGAAGCTAAGAGACGCGGAGCGCTCAGCAAACATGAAGTGAGCGCACGATTTATTTCAGCTGTCACCAGAACAGTAACCGTCCTGAAGGGCCCAGCTGCATCTGAGTGCAGTGTTGGATGGAGGCATGGACGTCCCCAGGGCACCTCCGTGACTCCCACAAAGAGGGAGGGTCCATTGAGGGAGCCTCCAGCCTCCCAACCCATTCAGCAGAGGCTCCGTTTAGGGCCATTCTACACAGTGGAGTTCTACACAGTGGAGTTCTACACAATGTATCATTTAAAGAAAGTGTCCCTTTGCTTAGCAGCAAAAGAAGTTTAAGATACACTACTTTAATCCCCTTCAGCCCACCCCAACCCCCCCCCCCCACTTCTTTTTAACCACTGGGAAAACTGGAGATTGGAAAACAGAAGTTAGTATACGTGTTCTGACACCCAGTTATCTTTTTGATGACCAGGCTGGAGGCTGGGGGTGAATCGGGTTTCTCCTCCCAGCCAAGCTTGTGGCTCTAGTGTCCCGAGCTTAGCTCTGACTGAAGGTCATCTCCGGAAACTCTGCCACTGCAGAGAAGACAGAGTTCATACCCACTGCCTCTTCCTCTTGGGGTGCAAACATCCCCTCACCGCACATCAATTCGGAGCACCTCCCCTCCCTATTTGCGGTGTTAGACAGTGCTATCTCCGTGCCAAGGGTGCTGCTCAGGCAAGCTCCAGACCTGAGTCATGGTACCAGGGTAATGATAGCCATGTTCATAATTTAATTACAATAGCAATAAATCAGCATTGGTTGAGCATCTACTTTTTTGCCAGGCAGTATGCTAAGCCCTTTACACCCCATATTTCATGTCAACTTCAGGACAATTCTGAAGCAAGCTGCTGTTATTAACTCCATTTTACAGAGAAGGAAATTAAGACCCACAGAGCAATAACTGGGCACGCTCACCCAGCTGGCAAGTTTGAAGCCTGAGTCTGCCCAGGCAGTCTGGCTTCCTTTCCCATCCTCTTCACCCAGTCCATGCACTCTTTCCCCTTCTCACACCCACATGGGCACTGAGAAAAAAACACCATGGCCAGTCGAGGATAGCCGCATTTGAGGACAAGGTAAAAATGCTGGCAAGTTGGAAGGCATGTGGGGTAGGAACTACACCTCTCAAGCAAACTAGATGCGGAGCAAAATGGTCAGTGCTTCTGATCCATCCAGAAGACCCACCAGGGAGAGGAGACCTAAGGAAAGGTCTTGATTTCCTCGTCTGGGTCACCTCTATCACCTCCCTTCCTTCTAGCCTCCAGGGTTCCCATGTCCCACACAGTCCTGCTACACACAGCAACAGTAGGTGTTCAACTCTTTCCCTCCACCTGACTGCTTTAGGAGGCAAACCCACAGCACTTCTTGGGGTTCAACTTCCCCAAACCAACCCAATCCCCTCTCGCACTTCTGGAAGAATTCATAGGTCACACCCCTGCTAATAATTTGCCGACTTACCCCATCGTCCCTCCCGTTTTAATTTCCCCCATTACTCCTGGATCAGTTTCCTCACCCTGTGCTAATCCCTCGCCCTCTCCAATGTTTATACCCTTCAGATGTTTGCAGGCTATTATCATGGACCCACTTAGTCAAGCAGCACACATTAAGTTCTTTTCATCTTTCCTCATAAATCAATCCCTTAATCCCTCCAAGCCCTTTAATCGTGCTAGCTGCTCCTCTCTGAACTCCGTCCAGTTTCTCCAAGTCTCTGATAATGTTGTGACATGAGGCTGGATGCAAGGCTCCAGCTGCTGACTCTCCAAGCTCCCTGAGTGTCCAGGAGCCCCGTGCATGCACACCGCTCCATCTGGGAGGATGGAGACCTTAGCTCACCACGCCTAGCACCCTTCCTGCATCCCTCTCATTGTGAAGGGACTGTAGCTATCCAGAGAGATGCAGAGAGCTCTCAAGCATTTTGGCGCCATGCAGAATTTAAAGGCGGGGCGGGGGGGAACCTGCAGGAAGTTTTATAGCCCTGTAAGATTTTCACTAGCTATTCCCACACACTCCCTAAAAATAGATAATGCCTTTGAAATCAAGGAGGATTTCAGGACCCAGGAAAAGGCCCTTTAGGAGCCCCAGGCCATAAGCAAATTACAACCAAAAGGAGATGCCACCACGCACCCACCAGAATGGGTGTAATCAAACAGACTGACACCACCAAATGCTGGCAAGGCTGTGGAACAACCAGGACCCATATACACTACTGGTGGAAGTGAAAATGGAGCAACCACTTTGGGGAAAGGTCTGGCAATTTCTTTTGAAATGAAACTTACACGTATCTTGGGTCCCTAAAGTTCTACTCCCATGTACTCAAGAAAAATGAAAATATAAGTACACACAAAGGACACAAAGAATTGTATGCAAATATCCATAGCAGCTTAGTAGCTAAAACCAGAGGAGAGCTGTGCCTACATTCTGCATAGAATGGACACACTACAGTCTACGCATACATTGGAAGACCACTCAACAATGAGAAACAAACCAGTGATGTAAACAATAAGGATGGCTCTCATACATGCTGTGCTAATTAGAGATTCACACAAAACATACTATAGGATTCCAGTTATATGAAGTCCTAAAATGGCCACAACAAGCTATGACAAAAACATATGAGTGGTTACCTCTGGGGCAGAAGAACCAGGAAAAACTGGGAAGGGTCATCAGGATACTTTCTGGGAGGCAAGTCAAGTTTTCCATTTTGGTAGGAGTTTGAATCACAGAGATGCAGGCATTATTCAAAACTCACAGAAATGGTACATTTAGGGTTCGTCAATTTCTCAAAAGAAAAAAATAAGCTAATACTGAACTCTAGTAAATGTCAATTTACATTGAAATGCACCAAAAAAATATGATGGATTGATGGATGGATAGAGGTAGGATAAAGCAAGCATAGTGAAACAGTAATGGAAGAACCTGGACCCCACTTTGAGGTCAGGTATACGCAAGTTCACTATACAATTCTTTTCACTCCATACAATTGAAACTTCTCTTCATAAAAATCAGAGGAGGAAAAAAAAATACCTTGACTCTTTCCCTTCTTGTAGACCTTGTAGACTTCTTGTAGAAGTCTTGTAGATTTCTTGTAGACCTTGAAGCCATGAATGCCTCACTGATGTGCAACAGAATTTTTATCTTTCAGGCACTATCTCAACCACTGGCTTCTCATTCTAGGTATGGCCTCCTCACCACACCCCACCCATATATACATCCTCCATTCCCTTCTCCTCCCCATCATTTTAGTATCTACATGTATCAATAAAAAAATATATCAGTGGGGTGCCTGGGTGGCTCAGTGGGTTAAGCCTCTGTCTTTGGCTCAGGTCATGATCTCAGGGTCCTGGGATCGAGCCCCACATCTGGCTCTCTGATCAGCAGGGAGCCTGCTTCCCCCACTTCTCTCTCTCTGCCTGCCTCTCTGCCTACTTGTGATATCCATCAAGTAAATAAATAAAATCTTTAAAAAGATTTTTTTTTTAAAAATGTATCTATAGTTCATCCAGGGATCCCTAATACAGGTTTCCTGAGGGGCGGTGTGAGGAGGAGGTCAGGAAGGGTGAGGGCAACAGATCACTTGCAATTTTATGAAAAATTCTACACACATGTGTACATGCATTTCCCTGAAAAGAGAATCCATAGCTCTCATCATATTCTCATTGAAGTCTGTGGCTCAGGAAGGCTCAAAGCACAACTGGAAAACTTCAACTGTACTTCTGAAAGTGTGCTAAGGGCAGGTAATGTTTCCAATTTAGAAATCACCTGCATTTTGGAACACCTGTGTTTTTCATTATCAAAGTGCCCTTTCCTTGTATACTCCTCTCATGTAAAGAGGAAAGGATGCCGCATGGAGGTAGTCCTGTGAGAGCCTATGCCCCGGAACATCGCCAGCCACATAGAGTAAAATTAGGGTTAGTCAATGTAACATTCAATGGTTGCATATATTGTTCAATTAAAAAAAAAAACTTTGATCATAAAAGTATTAAGCATTTGGCAGATGAATTGCATAAGAAAGAAATTACCTTTTACTGAGGACCTACTATGTGCCAGACACTTTACATATGTTCTCTCATTAAATTTCATTCCCCATTGACTTGTATGCATTTCATTAGGCCTGTTTCATGTAAAGGAAAAGAAAAAAAAAAAGGAAAAAAAAAGCAAAAACTAGGTCTAAAATTTTCCCTGCAAAGTCACACAGCAAAAGAATTTGAACCCAGAGCTCCAGGGCTCCAAAGTCCAGTCCTTCAAAGGTTCTCCAAGCAAGAACTTCAGCTACTATATTCATAGCTCCTAGAACTTGGTATATTCCTCTGTATTTCAAATACTCTGTCCCACAGGCTTTAAAAACTCTGAAAAATTATCCAGAAACGCAAGCATTCCAGAATGCAAAACCTACCACCCAGACTATGATTTGTCTTCAGAAGTGGCCTAACTCCTTCATCACATTACACGTCCCCATTCCTGGTCTGGAAGACTCCAAACTGCTGAAGGACAAAGCACTGATGGGCTGGGGTATAAGGGACCCAGCAGTGTCGTCTCCGTCATCAGCCCACCTCACAGCACCTTCGTGCTCAGTGGAGAAAGGCTATCTTCCAGGGGCTTGAGGACCACCATCAGCCTCACCATCTGGGTTTGCAATAGCTGAGGCTAAACAGAGCCAGCTTACCCCGAGGAATCACCTTCATCTTCTGTCTGAGAATTCTTTCAAGCAGTCTCTTCATGGGAAGGAGAATGTAGGACACTGGTCTTGACTTCCATATTCTGGGGATTTCTATGCGGTAGGGGGCACTTCATTCCACAAGCCACAGGACTCTAGACCTCAAGAGGGTTGCCCTCTGGCCCAGATGCCTGCAGGTCTGGGGAAGAATGGCAACTGTGATGCTCGGAAGGGTTAAAACAAAAAGGGGGGGGCAGCTCGGAGGCATCCAAGAACCACTCTGGCAACTCTCTGGTCCCCTCTTCTCCTTGATGTTTCAGCTGAATAAAAATGTTAGGATAAATAAAGACTCAGCACTCAAGAAAAGTCCTTCTCCATCCCTGAAGTCCTAATATTGACAGTTTCAGGATAAAACAATCAAAAGATACATTGGAAGGGAAAAGAAGTCAAAAAAGGCCAGTCTGGAGTGTGTATGGAACTGGGGAGAGGCACTCTAACTCCAGCAGAGAGGATGGTTAAGTGAGTGCAGTTTGGGGCAGGGGGTGCAGGTAGAGACAGATGAATGAATCGCTACCTTGTATGGCAGAGTTGACAGGGGGCCTAGCCCAATATCCATTCTCTCTTCTCCCCCAGGAACAGAATCTCAAATTTTAGCGGGGCACATTGCCACCCAGCCAAAAGACTATAATTCTCAGCCTCCCTTGACACTAGGTATGACTTTACAGCTAGATGGCTGCATGGAACTTCTAAAGTAAATTCCAAAGAGGAAGGAGGCAATGTCCCCCTTTGTCTGTCCTCTTGCTGCTGGGTTGGTGTGTGGATGTGTATCTGATGTCTGGACTATGTCCATCTTAAACCATGAAGTCCAGCCCAAGAAAACAAACACTTAAGACAGCAGAAAGATGGAAGGAGCCTGAACCACTGTAAATACCCTGAAGCCACCATATCAGCCCTAGGTTATCAGCCTCTACAATGAGAGAGAGAAAAATAAGTTGAACCTTATGGAACATGCAGGTAATTGGGATTATCTATCACATGCAACTGAACCTACTAACTCATATTGGTGGCTACATAAATCTCTAAAAAGTTGTTTTAGTACCACACCCTAATCACAGCTCTGATCTCTACCCAGCCCCTCCTCCCCTGGATTAGGAAGGGGCCACAGTAGTGAGAAGTAGCCTCCGTACCTCTTCACTTGGGAAAGGCTACAAGCAAAAGACCACCCTTCTCAAGCTACTAAATCAAATCCATCAGTTCAAGCAAGACCACCCATTCAGGGCATTGATACCTTACGGGAGAGGGTGAGGCACGTATGAGTTCATCATTAGGTCTCGGAAACCCCAGCTCACAGCAAGTGAACTCTAAAATGCTTACTTCCCCTTAAGAAAAATTTAAAGGGAAAGATATAGTCTATAGCCATGTGAATTTCAAATAGGTCTACCAGGGAGTCTCAAGACCAGAAGCTACATAAGGAGACAGTGGGGAGTAAGAATAGGAAATAGTGACTGATCTTTCCAGGTGCTCTTCTCCCCTTGGTTTTGACCAATACTAAAATTTCTGAGATGCAACCTGCACCCATGGGGATGTTTTATGACATATGTAACTCCAAGGCAAGCAGGAAGTTACCTGATGGCTGGGAAGAGGAGGCTACAGTTCTAGGAGGTGCTAGAGTTCAGGCAGATGACTCCCCCAGGAGAACGGACTGAGTATTTTCCATTACATCTCCGGCAGTGGAAGCTTCCTCGGTAGCCTCTTCAAAGGAGTGGCTTCACAGCATGCCCACCTCAGCTGCATTTCCAGTCCGGGGTCCTAAGAGGACACCCCTCTAACACACAAGGGATTCTCAAGGGCTCCCTTGGCTTCCCACTTACTTGCCATCTAACCATTTTGATTTCATAGGTTCAACAGACACATCCACACCCCAACCTTGGGACTCCACAGTCCTCGCTTCACTCCCCAAACCTCTTGGCAGAGATTTACCCCAAAAGGTCCAGAATTTAAAGTTTTCCACTCACTTCCCAACTCGGGAGGATACATTCTCTAATTTGGATGAAATGGGAAGGGAAAGTCATCTTTTAGGATCTCGGAGGTTGGATTTTGGTGAGAAAGTTTTAAATTGCTGTCCATTATTAATGTTAAACTCACAGCAGTCAGCCCTGAGATCCGCAATTATAACAATTCATAAAAACAGCCCCTTTGTTAGTTGCACTTGAAGAGCTTTTGAAATATAATTGCAACATGGTGCAAAGTAAAATAAAAATTCAGATTTTCTTTTACCGAGGCCATGAACAATACTGTCCTTTTTACAGCAGCGGAAAGCCTCAAGACATCCGTTATATTCCTTCAATGAGCTTTGTTCAATAAATGCTAAGCCTTGAAGCTTTTAAATGTATTAAAGTGATTATGATATCATCACTCCAAAGGCACTTCAATAGAACATTAAGACAGAAACAATTTTCTTCCACACAAACGGCGTAACAGTAACAAAAAGTTGATTAAATGCACATTGTATCAAAAATATTTTCAGTATTTATAGACATATGTAGATAACATTAACTGTAACCCACACCATGGGCAGGGCGGAGAAGAGTAAATAATAAAACCACTGGCGGGGGAAGGGAGCAAATTTTAATAATAAATCTTCAAAACTTGGGAAAGAAACTGTAGCTTGACTGTGACTTTGCTTTTGGATTTACAGGCAAAGTCACACTACATAAAGGAGAATAAGTCTCAGAATTCATACGAAAGGGGAACAAGTCCCTGTTTGCTATTCTAATAAGCCCAAATACGTTCCGCACTCACAGAGGCCATACTTCCATAAACGCCCCCATGTGACTGGCAGGAAAGGCAAGTCTATTTACTTGCTACGTCACCTAACACACTGCCAGCAGGTGAGGACTCTGCAAGGGGCAGATGCCTAACGTGTCCAACCAGGAGGGTGGAGAGGGTAGGAAGGAGGCCAAGAGGTGGGTTCAGAGCAAAACGGCAAGATGTAAGATTCCCTTTGTTGCCGGCCCATTACAGAATGCTCTTAGCACAGATAAGGGGATTATGAATTCACATGTGAATTTATCCCCTATTAAACTTTCAGCAAAAGGGTCAGTTGGCTGGAATAGCAAGGCCAAGACACCATGGTCACATGCCAAGGTAGCAACTACAGGCTCTCCTGACACATGAAAGTTAAAAAAAAAAAAAAAAAAAAAAAAAAGAGCGAGCGAGCGAGAGAGAGAGAGAGAGAGAAAGACCTTTTAGCCCTTTGAGTGCATACAGATTAGCGTTTCCATCTGTGGGTTCAGTTCTGTGTCCTGCTTTTTTGTTCAACTTTATCTTGAAAGCATGTTCCCAAGCCATTTAAAACCTGATGTATTCTTTCTAATGGGTGTACCATAGGGTGTTTGGTGGTTATTTTTTCTAGTAGCTACTTATGTCGTAAGGATATCTATCCTATGCTTGTCATATTTTGTTCAGTTTTTTACCATCAGAGTTGTTTTTGCCTCGTAAGATTGTTTATGGGATGGGGTGTTTTTAAAAGAAGCTGAAGGACTCTAACATCTTAAAATCAAGGAGAAAAGTATTCTAAGGAACCAAGGGTGGGAGCTGGGAGGTAGGGGTGGGGAGGGAGTCTGCCAGGAAGAAGAAAAACTCTGAAACCAGTTAAACCAAATCCCTACACATAACCCAGTACCCTTCAATTTGTTTTGCCCCCTAGGCCAAAGGAAGAGCATGTTTCTCACTGGAAAACACTCTATAAAGAATGCGAACTCCACAAGAAAAGCCACAGACAAGGCCTTTTATTACCCAACTTGGGGCCCTTGTGATTTTCTTTATGGGGATAGTATCCTTGTCCATCACTTCAAGCATTGCTCCCTAGTCCTGGCAGATTCTTAAACCAGTCCAGAGAAAGGAAAACATAACAAAGGGCCAAGAAAAATGGAAAATAAAGACCATACAGTGGGTGACAAGTTCCCCCACTCAAGCAACTAACCAGTGCCGTGGGCCAGAATTGATTTTCTATACGACATCAGAAAGGATTACCTCTCCCCTACATTCCTGCCCAGGGGGATGGAATAGAAATCATAATTAATTCAGGCAAATTCAATTCTGTGAGTCCAAGTGACAAATACTTTCCTTACAATATGAAGCACAGTCTCAAAACATCTTAGAACAGTCGGTGGGAGCACGAGCAACACATTCAGCGCAATAAGGCATGAAGCTGCACAGTAAAACATGTGCTACCCAATAATAATTTTTCCAAGTCAGGAAAGAATATTCTTTAAAAAATAAATAAATAAATTCAAACTTCAAAGAATATGCATTCCCATTAATAACGTTGACTCTCCTTCCCTCCTGGTGATATGGGGGGGCGGGGAGGGGAGTGGAGGTCAATTTCATTCCTTGACTATCTTGGTCCATGAGGTCAACAAAAATATTCTGTGTGTTAGAGGGAAATGTATTATTGTGCTCCTGATGCAAGGAATGAGATGGGAGAGGTTGCTTCCATAGCCAATGTGACCTAAACCCCCAAGAATCTAAAAATACTATTGCAGTCAATTACAAATCAGCCACATCATCAGAAGACACTTAGCGACACCCATATTTCCAAACAGATAGTCACATCACAATTACTTTTTCCACTTGAGTTTTGTTTTCTTTTGTTTTTGTAGCTTCAGAGTTTATGCCATCCAATGGCAGGGTTATAGAGAGAGGAGAACACTGAATCAAGAGACAGGCGTCCCTGGGGTGCCTGGGTGGCTCAGTCCTTAAGCCTCTGCCTTCAGCTCAGGTCATGATCCCAGGGTCCTGGGATCAAGTCCCACACTGGGCTCCCTGCTCTGTGGGAAGCCTGCTCCTCCCTCTCCCACTCCCCCTGCTTGTGTTCCATCTCTCACTGTCTTTCTCTGTCAAATAAATAAATAAAATCTTAAGAAAAAAAAAAAAAGAGGCAGGCATCTCAACATCTACTACCAACTCTGGCACCAAATGATCAGAGGACTTGGGCCAATTAACACTTCCCTGGAGGCCCTGAGGCTCCTTTTCTCTAAATCAAAATGGTTCACTTACAGGTATCCATATGTTCTTTCAATCATAACATTCTACAACTTTGGGATTATTTTCCTCTTCCTAAAGAAATTATGCTTAGAATTACATCTACATGAGTTTCTATTCCTTGACCCTAAGAGCTGGGCAGGAGAAGGCATTGAGTAAAAAAGAGGACATTCTGGAATTCACAGAGGGTCATCCCCAAAGTAGAAAATCAGAAATTGACTAGATGTGTGTATCATACAGATGCATACACAAGCATGCATCTTCTTGGCCAAAACACTTCTCAATCATTACATACTTGTTAACATTTATTAAGTGCCCATTAGACAATGCTTCTGTTTAGCTAACTGCATGCGATCAGAAAATGTGGTCAGAGCATGGTTGATGACACGCATCAGATGACTGATGCATACTCTCCCTCTTCGGGCAAACCAATATAGCCTCTCTGAGCCAGTTTCCTCAGCTAGAAAATGGGAAAGAAAATGTTGCTCATGGGATTCTTATGAGACTCAAGACAACCCACATAATGCAGACAGTAATTCCTATCATCACTATTATTTACCACTACTACTTCTATTAATATCCCATTAGGTTGCCATAAAAGTTTAAGAACATATATTAAGAAATTAGCCCAAAAAAATAAATAAACAAATTAAAAAAAAAAAAAAAAAAAACTTAGCGGCCCCAGTCAGTGAGCTACCGCCAAGGACTCAGCAGCCTCCTACTTGAGCCCCCCTCGCTTTCCAACACTCCATCCTCCCCCCACTCCAGCCCCCCCACCTTCTCCCACCACCGACTTCCGCAGGCCATTTCCACGGAGGAAAAGAAATATATCATATGTCTGCTAGCCAGAAACTCCAATCTTTCGACCCCTTTGCTGATGCAAGTAAGGGTGACCATCTGCTTCCTACTGGCACTGAGGATTACACCCATATAACAATTCAAGAGAGAAACAGCAGGAAGACCCTTACCACTGTCCAAGGGATCACTGATGATTACGATAAAAAGAAACTATTGAAGATGTTTAAGAAGAAATTTGCCTGCCATGGTGCTGTAATTGAGCTTCTAGAATATGGAGAAGTAATTCAGCTACAGGGTGACCAGCACAAGAACACATGCCAGTTCCTGGTAGAGACTGGACTGGCTCAAGATGACCAGCTGAACGGAGTTTCATGGGCTTTAAGTGCTTTAGGCTTCACTGAAGCTTAAGTGAGGATTTCCTTGCAATGAGTACAATTTCCCTTCTGTCCCTTTTCACAAGTTTAAAAAATCTCACAGCTTGTATAATGTAACCATTTGGGGTCCGCTTTTAATTTGGACTAGTGTAATTCCTTCATGCAATAAATGGAAAAGAGCCATGCTGTCTAGTCTTGAAGTCCCTCATTTAAACAGAGGTCAAGCAGCAGGCGCCTGGCAGTGTCTGGCCTGAAACCAAGCAGGAACGTGAGGTTTCGGTCCAGCCCAGGGCCCCAAGATCACAGAAAGCTATGTCTGGCCAGAAGATCCTCAGCTCTCCCTCTTCAGAGTTCCCTGCCCTAAGAGAATGCCACCACCTGAACAGCCCATGGCAAAGCTGAGAGGACAAGACGGGGTCAGACAGCGACCGCAGCTGTGCTGCTACAGGGAGTCAGTGGTAGTCAAAGATCAATCCCTGGTGTCTCCAACCTGTCCAGGTGGGCAGAACTTAGAGCGGCTACCTTCCCTCTAGTGAGCCGTGACAGGACATCTCCCTTGCCACCAAGGTCTTTTTGACCTAATGTGTCCTAGCTAATCAATGTCCAAACACCAGAATGCGAGGCCAACCTTCTGAGTTAAACTTTTGACAAGAGAACAAACTTCAGACTGATGTGTCAGTCATGTAGCTAGCTGCAGAGCTTGTGACTTACTAGCGACAGCTGCCCAATGCCATTTGAAGTAACTCACTGGTTTCTGGCTTATTTTTTTCCTTTAGTTTTAATGTTATGTAATGTATTTAAACGCTTATTTAAATAAAACTTGTTTTCAGGGGAAAAAAAAGAATTTAACACCAGTACCTGGTACACAGTAAAATCTAAGAAAGGTTGCCCGTACTCTAATCTATTAGGCTCATCTACATAGTATTATGTTATCAGATAAGCTTATAGCATTTCTCTTTAGTCCAATACCCTTGTTTTCCCCTCAAAGACAATTTCCAATGGAATAGTTCTAGCACTGAGGCCCCTGCAGACACAAAACACAAATCCCCATCAAACTAATGCTTCTTGGTGGTAATAGGCTTGGTGAGAAGAACCAAGCAGTACAGACTGACTTACGTTCCTCCTCTGAAAAGTGAGAAGGCCACAACCAATGAGCTCAGTTACCCATCTAACTCTGGCTTTGCACAACCCTACCAGTCAATCATTCCCAAGGGTGGGCGGCACCCACAGCCCAGCATCCTCTCCCCTGCAAGTCTGAGTGATGACACCAGTAACCAACCTGAAATTCAAAGGAACAGCTTCCATATACACCTGCAAGAACTTGTGGGAGATCATTACCAAAACTGGAGCTGAATCCATTTTCTGGGCTTGGCCAAATTTTGTTCATATTAAACAATGGATGGAGGTTTCTGGGCATCAACTCACAGATGTAAGGGTCTCTCTGCTATGTCTTTAGTTTCCACTTAGAACAATATTCAGTAACAATCATTTGATTTCAGTCCTCTACTAATGAAATTCCTTGTTTGTTTTTCCTAAAAGTTCAAAGGGACTGGCATAGAAAGTTCTACCACGATGGGTGACTGCTGCGAATTAAGATGTCCTAACCATTTACCCCATGTTTGAGGCAGATCAATAAGCAGGTTCTTCCACATTAAACAAGTAAGCATGACTTGTCCCTTTGGCTCTAACTCGTGTAATTTATCTTTCTGGGAAAGGTGCACAAGACCTCAGAGAGTCATGTAAGGATTCATGTGAGAACTGAGAAAATATAGGACCGTAGTCATAGTCTGCTAATTTCTGCTGGTTTCTAAGAGGGTAAAGAAAAATGTACATCATGAGTTAAGGGGGTTCCGGGTCTTTCAATGGAATAAATTACCATGCCCCCAGGTAACAAGGCAGATGGCAGTTCATCATCTCCAGTGGGTGCCCCACTTTCCAGTAGACCCCCCAGCCCACAGTTCTGCTGCTTCCTGAAGGGCATTGCTGCTGACTCTGGACCTTTAAATAGAAGCATATACTAGAACCATGGAGACAATGGCAAGACACTGGCCATCTCACGCCTGCCACTTGCTTACTCAGTGCCTGACAAGTGAGTCTCAAAAAAAAAAAAAAAAATCAACGGGCAAGAGAGGAGAAATGAAGATGACACCAATGCTAACTTTTTATCCCCATTATTTAGTTACTTTATTAGAGTTTTCCTAACTCCTCCGCACAAAGGGAAGGATAAGCTATAGAAAACTAAGTGGCTTTGTCATCAAAAGCCTTCTCCACACAGGCACACAAACACCTGTCAGTGCACAAGACGCCTCTTTATCAAGTCTTCATACCTACCAGGAGCCAAGTACACTCCGAGATTTCAGACTATTTTCTTCCAATGTTTTGAAGTCCCTTTCAGTTCACATGAAGGCTAACGATTTCAAAAAGGTGGGGAAAGGAAAGAGTTCCTAAAAAAACAAACAAAAAAAAAAAAAACCCACAAGAAAGAAAAAGGAAAAGATATTGTGCCATGATTATGAAGTCCTAAAAGCCTTTTAGCTGACAGCATAGGCTTTGTTGAATAGCCTCGAAGAACCTCCACCGAAAGACACAAGACAGCAATAAAATAAAGGCAGAGCATCCACAGGTTAGCAATCCCCGCCTCCCAAATTCAGATCACTGATTTTAGAGCAAAAGTCTGATTTCTGCCCCAACGGCCCTTTGGAACACCAAAGGTCCAGTGCAGCATTAGACAGACAAGTGCAACCAACTGATCCATCATTTTCTGCCAACAGAGATATTAGTTGGAACCAAGCTCTCAGCACAAACCTGCAGTTCAAACCAGAACTTCAAAAATAGCCCAAGTGCCTCCAAGCCTCCAAGTGCCCCACGCCCCAAGTCCGTCCATCCACTCACGATGCTCTGTCCTCAGTTTCTACACTGAGCGATGACTGCCAAGCTAACCAAGTCTGCTTTTCCAAGAGCCTGCCCCAGTCAGCAGAGTTCAGACCACTCACAGACACTTAGCACTCGGGCGTTCAGAGCGCTCACATGGGACAGCCCTGGCTTACGGAGCTCTGGGGTCAGAGCTACACAAAACCTACCTGTTATCATTTCAGCAGCCAGTGCACTTCCTGCCATTCTGCCCTGACCAGCTGTAAGTAAACAGAGAGTGAGGGCTGAGAAGAAGAAACCACAGCCAAGATTACACTGAATTAAGTTCACACGTCTCCCACACATCCCAACAGGAAAGCACGATTTCAATAGCACGTGCGGTATTTGGCTTGGGTGTGTGAAAGACCAGCTTCTGAGTGATGGAGCACTCACCCCGACTTCAGACATACCTTTTCTCTTAAACTATTACACTTGGAGAGCTTCAAGCTCCTGCTCCAGACCCATCCATCTAACAACAGAAAGCACTTCTCAAGCTCCTTTCTGACACAAGCCCATCATTCACCATTTGCTGGTATGCACGGTTTTTGCTGACAAAGCTCCATTACTAGAAAAAGCTCAGTAAGTAAAGCTGATTTGAAATAACTATATATTATAGGGAGGCTGGGTGAAGAAAACTGATTTGGAGTCTAGAAAATCATCATATAAAGAGGCTCTAGAAAGAACTGCTTAATTATTTAAATACTTTCACTTCCTACAGACCATACATCATTTGATTTATCATCAGTGCTCAATATTTGGTAATTTACTGGGGTCATCTGACAAAACAACTCCAGATTGCAAGTACATATCAGACACTGTAATTCTTCAGTTGAAATGTCTACATATCCCTGATTAATGTTCAAATACTAAGCTAATGCAATCAGACTGAGGCATGTGCCAATTCCAGCTCTCCAGTGAAGACGCAAAGCTGAGAGCATGCCAGAAGGGCACCCTGAAGAGCCCGCTGCCATGTCTTGTCCTCCGTTGTTGCAAGGTAGACTTATAACATGGTGGGATGGCCCCAGCAAAGATGCCTGTCTGTAAGTCAGTTGAACAGAGATCGCTAGTCCCATGTGACTCACTGCCTGATTCAACTGCTGTAGCAAGTCAGGAGACCAAGACCTTGGGAGGAGGGTATGCGCCTTCTCCTCACATGGCAGGTTCATCCTGAGCCCAGCTCTGTTCGTGCTGTGCCACGCCCAAAATGCATCATTACAGACTCTCCACCTCCTACTTCCCACCTCGAGATCCAACCCCTGCATAAAGCTTTTCTTCCTTAGCCCAGCTCAAAATGCTCTCTCCAGTCTTTCAACGCTTACTTACCAGTGTTTTTTTTTTTTTTTTGGAGTCAAATTGTCTCCTCAATAAATTCAAGGAAGAATCTACATCTTCTCGTTATCCTCTGGAGTTCTTAGCGGGATCATGAATAAATGCAGCTCTAAGTTTCAGGCCACGACAAGTCACATGGGTCAAAAATAAGGAATACAAGAAGCCTATATCAATTCATAAAGAAATCCAATCAACCGGGGTGCATGGGTGGCTCAGTGGGTTAAAGCCTCTGCCTTTGGCTCAGGACATGATCTCAGGGTCCTGGGATCAAGCCCTGCATCGGGTTCTCTGCTCAGCAGGGAGCCTGCTTCCTCCTCTCTCTCTGCCTCTCTGACAACTCGTGATCTCTCTTTCTCTGTCAAATAAATAAAATCTAAAAAAAAAAAAAAAAAAAAAAAAAAAAATTCCATCAATCGATTTCTAATTCTGCAACTTAAAAACAGAGATAGAACTTTTTGAAGTGCCTATTTACTAAACTTGATCATATGCTAGGTCATAAAAAGGACCTACAATTCCAAGAAACAGTACAGACCATGTGATCATAATCCCTGACCACATTTCACAAAAATTTTAAAACCTTAAATTTTTATGACAAGAGAAACATCAAGATCCCAAAATATCTAGAAAATAAAAATATAAGACATTGTGTATTAGAATCTATAGGACAAAATTTATAAAGTGCTCAGAAAAAAATCCTACCTTTAAGCAGTACAGTTCCAAAGAGGGTAAAGTGCTTATGTGTGCAGCCCAAATACAAAGAACAAAATAAGCAGAAATATTGGCAGGTATATAGAGAGTAGTAACAGGAAAACAGTGGCACTAATAAATACAAGACTGTTAATGTAATAAGCTACCAAACCAATAATTAAGGGGAAGAAAATAGAAAGTATATAGTCAACACATACATATGAGGGGTGTCTAGGTGGCTCTCTTGGTTAAGCATCTGCCTTCTGGTCATGTCATGATCAGGATCCTTGCTCAGCAGGGAGTTTGTTTCTCCCTCTGCCTCTGCCTGCCACCCCCCCTGCTTGTGTTCTCTCCCTCTTGATCTCTTGCTCTCTGTGTCAAATAAAGAAAATCCTTAAAAAAAAAAAAATGCGAATGAGGCAGGTGAGTGCTCCGACCCAATGTGCCCCATTACTACCTCCTTAAACTCCGTGGGCACATGCGGTCTACACAAGGCACACCCCTTGGATGGCTAGTTGTGGTGGCCAGGGGGGCTTAGAATTCTATGCCCCACAGGACTAAGCGATCAGAACGAGTTCTTGGCAGGTTACCTCCCCCAAAGCACTATACAGACAGGAGACTGATACACAACTCCAGCCCTAAGACCACTCTTTCAAGACTGAGAGAGATAGCTGTTTCACCTAGTACTTTTTCACCTAGTACCAAGACACAAACATGGAGAGTCCAGTGCAATGAGGAAATAAAGGACAATATTCAAAAGAATAAGACAGGGCGCCTGGGTGGCTCAGTGGGTTAAGCCGCTGCCTTCAGCTCAGGTCATGATCTCAGGGTCCTGGGATCGAGTCCCACATTGGGCTCTCTGCTCAGCGGGGAGCCTGCTTCCCTCTCTCTCTCTCTGCCTGCCTCTCCATCTACTTGTGATTTCTCTCTGTCAAATAAATAAATAAAATCTTTTTAAAAAATAAATAAATAAATAAATAAAAGAATAAAACAGAACCCATGTTGGGGGGGTAGAGGTAATTAATTAAAGGTTAATTACTGATGAAGAGTATTTACCTGATAAAGAGTTTAAAACAATGGTCCTCAAGATGCTTACCTATCTCAGGAGAAGAATGAACAGAGAGACATGAACAAGAGAAACTAAGTATCAAACAAAAGTCCTAGTGCTAAATGACACAACAATTGAACTGAAAAATACACTAGAGGCATTCAACAACAGACTAGGTGAGAAAGAAGAAAGAATCAGTGACCTGGAAGAAAGGGTAGTAGAACTCACCCAAAGAGAGTAGCAAAAGGAAAAAAGAATTTTAAAAAGGGAAGGATAAAGAAGATGAATAGAGAGAGGGAGGCAAACCATAAGAGACACTTAACTACAGGAAATGAACTAAGAATTAGTTCATTCATAGGTGGGAGGTTAGGGTAACTGGGTAATGATCATTAAGGAGGGCACTTGATGTAATGAGCGCTCAGTGTCATATGCAACTGATGAATCGTTAAATTCTACCCTTGAATCAAATAAAAATAAAAAAATTAAAAATAAGTGAAAATATCTTAAAAGACCTATGGGACAAAATCAAGGGACAATATTTGCATAATAGGGAAAGAAGGTAGACAGAAATAGGGGTAAAAAAAACTTATTACAAGAAATAATAGGCCAAAAATTTCCCTAACCTGAGGAAAGAAATAGACATTCAGACCAGGAAGCCCACAAAGTACCAAATAAGATGAACCCCAAGAGATCCACACCAAGACCCATTAAGATGTCAAAAGGTAAAGAAAACCTTAAAAGCAGCTAAAGAAAACAACTTGTTCTGTACCTTAAAAGCAGCTAAAGAAAACAACTTGTTCTGTATGAGGGAACCCACAAAAGACAATCATGTTTTTCAAAAGAAACTTTACAAGCCAGAAGGGAGTGGCTGAACGGAAAGACTTCCAACCAAGAACACTGTACCCAGCAAGATTACCGTTCAAAATTAGAGAGATAAAAAGTCTTTGAGCTACGCAAAAAATAAATTCACAGGCTCCTGTGTGGCTCAGTTGGCTGAACATCTGCCTTCAGCCCAGGTCATGATCCCAGGTTCCTGGGATCTAGTCCTGCATCAAGCTCCCTGCTCAGTGAGGAGCCTGCATCTCCCCCTCTGCCTGCATCTCCCCCTGATTGTGCTCTCTGTCAGATAAAATTTTAAAAAATAAATAAATATAAATTTATCATCACTCACTGGCCTTATAAGAAATGTTAAAGAGGCTTCTCTAAGCTGAAAATCAAGGACACTAATTACTAATAAAACATATGAAAGTAAACATTTCACTGGGCAAGGCAACGATATAGTCAAAATAGTAGACAATAAAAGCTAGCATCAAGTTTAAAAGACAAACTAGTAAAAAATTAAAAGAAAAATTTCAGTTTGATTAAAAGACTAACAAAGGATACACAAAATAAAAAGGGGTAAAATGACATCCAAACAAACATGGTGCAGGGGGAGGAAGAGTCAAATGCAGAGTTTCGGAATGCATTCAATTTTAAGTTGTTCTTGACTTTAGAGATGGATAGATAGAGCCCACTATATGCAAGCCTCACAGGCAAAAACCTATGGTAGATACATAAAAGATGAGAATGATTCTAAACAGGACATTATAGAAAGGCCTCAAACCATAGGGGACGAGAACAGGAAAAGAAAGGAACAGAGAAGAATACATAAGAGCCAGACAACAATTTACTAAAGGGCAATATACATATACCTATCACGGGCACCTGGGTGGCTCAGTAGGTTAAGTCTCTGCCTTTGGCTCAGGTCATGACCTCAAGGTCCTGGGATTGAGCCCTGTGTCAGCCTCTCTGCTTGGCAGGGAGCCTGCTTCACCCTCTCTCCCTGCCTGCTGCTCTGCCTACTTGTGATCTCTCTCTCTGTTCAATAAATAAATAAAATCTTTTAAAAAATACACGTACCTATCTATAATTATTTTAAATGTAAATGGATTAAATTCTCCCATGAAAAGATAAAGAATGGCTGAATGGATTACAAAAATTAATATAAAACCCATCTATATGCTGTCTACAAAAGACTTACCTCAGATATAAGGATACACATAGAATGAAAATGAAGCAATGAACAAAAGATGTTTATTGCAAATGGAAACTAAAAGAAAGCTGGAGTACCTATACTTATACCAGATAAAATGGAATTTAAAACAAATAAAACACAAAGATAGACACTGCATAATGATTAAGCTGTCAATCCAGTAAGAGTACATACCATTTTAAGTATTTATGCATCCCAACATAGGAGCACCTAAATATATAAAGCAAATATTAACACATCTAAAGGGTAAAATCAACAGCAATACAATAGGAAGTAATATCACACTTACATAAAAGATAAATCATTCAATCAGTAAAGAAACATCAACACATTAGATCAGATGGATTTAATAGATATATACAGAACATTCCATCCAAAAGAATACACATTCTTCTCAAGTGTGCAAAGAATAGGACATATGTTAAACAACAAAACAAATCTCAATACAGTTGAAATCTCATCAAGTAGCTTTTCAAACTGCAATGGTATGAAACTGGAAATCACATGTAAAAGAGTGAGAGAAAGAAAGGAAGGAACGAACGAACGAACGAAACAAAAAACCTGAGGAAAGAAAACCACAGTATGTGGAGATTAAACAAAATACTGCCGAATAACCAATGAGTCGAAGAAATCAAAGGAGCAATGAAAAGTACCTTCACACAAATGAAAATATCACATACCAAAATCTGTGGCATGCAGCAAAAGCAGTTCTAAGAGGGAAGTTCACAATACATACATATCTCATTAAACAAGCAAAATCTCAAACATCTACTTTATACCTAAAGGAACTAGAAAAAGAAGAACAAAGCAAGCCCAAAGTTATTGGAGAGAAAAAAGAAAAGACTAAAACTAAAAAACAAAATAAATCAGAACTAAGAGCTGGTTCTTTGGAAAGATAAACAAATTGATACACCTTTGCCTAGACTCACTAAAAAAAAAGAGAGGGTTTAAATAAATAAAATCAGAATAAAAGAGAATGATACAACTGTTACCAAAGAAATATTAACAATAATAAGCAATGAATATGAATAATATACCAACAAATGTGACAACCTAGAAGAAATGGATAAATTTGTAGAAACATACAATGTTCCAAGACCATATCAAGAAGAAATAGAAAATCAATAGACTGATTATTAGCAAGAAAGACTGAATCAGTAATCCAAAACCTCCCCCCAAAAAACAAAGTCCAGAACCAAACAGCTTCTCTGGTGAATGCTACCAAACATTCCAAGATTTAATACCTACCCTTCTCAAACTCTTCCAAAAAGACTGAGGCAGATGGAATGCTTTCAGATTCGTTTTATGAAGCCAGCATTACCTGGATACCAAAACCAGACAAGGATATGACAGAAAAAGAAAATTACAGGCCAATATTCCTGATGAACAAGCACAAATTGAAAAATCTTCAACAAAGTATTTGCAAACTGAATTCAACAATACAGTGAAAAGATCATGTACCATGATCAAGTGGGATTTATTCTGAGGTATGCAAAGATTGTTGATTGGCAAATCAATGTGATATACCATATTAGCAGAAGGGAAAAAAAAATCATGACCATTCCAATAGATGCAGAAAAGCATTTGACAAAATTCAGGATCCATTTATGATAAAAACTCAAAGCTGGCACAGAGGAAATGTACCTCAACATAATACAGACCATATATGACAAGTCCACAGTTAACATAATATTCAATGGTTAAAGGCTGAAAGCTTTTCCCCTAAGATCAGGAATCAGATAAGGAAGCTCATTCCCGCTGCTTTTATTCAACACGGTATTAGAAATCCTAGCCAGAGAAATCAGCCAAGAAATAAAAGGCATCCCAATTATTTAAAAAAAAAAAAAAAAAGTTAAAAAGTCACTATTTGTGGGCATTTTATCCAAATATAGAAAACTCTTAAAAGTCCACAAAAATGTTAGAATAAGTCAATTTTGTAAAGTTGGATGCAAAATCAGTGTATAAAACAGATTTTTGTATACCAACTATCAGAAATTAACAATCCCACTTACAATTGCATCTAAAAAGAAACAAAAAAACAACCCTAGGAATACACTTAACCAAGAATGTGGAAGACTATGCCCAACATGGCATTGATGGATGTGGAAAGATAGTCCATGTTCATGGACTGGACTTATACTTTTACAATAGCCATACTACCCAAATTCATCATAGAATCAAAGCTATCCCTACCAGAATTTCAATGGTATTTTTTACACAACACAACAAATAATTCTAAAATTTATATGGAACCACAAAAGACTCCAAATAGCAAAAACAATTGAGGAAAAAAAAAAAAAAACACAGCATTATACCCCATGGTTTCTAACCATACTACGAAACTACGATAATCCCAAAAGTATGGCAATGGCATAAATACAGACACATTGATCAATGGAACCAAATAGAGCAGAAATAAACCCATGAATGTATTGTCAAAAAATGTATGACAAAGAAGCCAAGAACAGACCATGAGAAAAGAGCAGTCTCTTCAAAAATGGTGCTGGGGAAACTGGGCAGCCACCCACAACACCATGAAATTCAACCACTATCTTTTACCATAAACAAAAATTAACTGAATTCAAAATTGATTAAAGACCTGCATGTAAGAACATAAAACTCCTGGAGGAAAACATAGGTGGTAAGCTCCCTGACATTGCTCTTGCCAATTTTTTTTTTATCCAACTCCAGTGGCAATGGCAACAAAAGCAAAACTAACCAAATGGGACTACATTGACCTAAAAAGCACTGCAAACCAACAAAAGAAGGTGGCAGCCTACTAAATGGGAGAAGATATTTTCAAATGATACATTCAATAGGGTATTAATATCTAAACTATATAAAGAACTCCTACAACTCCTTAACCAAACAAAAAATCCAATTTTGAAAAATGGGCACAGTATCTGAATAGACAGTCTTTCAGAAGTCATACAGATGGCCACCAGATATACAAGTAGTCCTTAATATTACTAATCATCAGGGAAATGCAAACCCAAACCACAATGAGTTATCACCTCACACCTGTCCGAATGGCTAATTATCAAAAAGACAAATCACAAGTGTTGGCAAGGATGTGAAAAGAAAAAAAAAAAAACCCTCATGCACTGCAGGTGGAAATGTAAATTGGGACAGCCACTATGGAAAATAGTATTGAGATTCCTCAAAAACCCAAAGACACAACTACCATATGATCCAACAATTCCACCTCTAGGTATTAATCAAACAAAAACAACACTACATCAAAAAGATATATCCACCCCTATGTTCATTTGCAGCATTATTTACAATAGCCAAGAATGGAAACAACCATAGTATCCATTAGTGGATGAATGGATAAAGATTTGGTAGTTATATACAATGGAACACTACTTAGCCATAAAAAAGAATGAAATCTAACCATTTCCAACAACACAGGTAAACCCTAAGGATATGTTGCTAAATTAAATATATCAGACAAAAAGAGGCAAACACTCTATTTCATTAATACCTGGAATCTAAAAAAACAAAACAAAACTCATTGATGCAGAGAACAAATTGAGGTTGCCAGAGGGGAAGGGAGTTGGGAAGTGGGCAAATGGGAGTAAAGTAAAAACTTCTAGCCATAAAGTAAGTCATGAGAATTTAATGTACAACATGGTGACGACAGTCAGTAATGTTTTATTGCATATTATGTAACTTTATACGGTGATGCGGGAAACCAGGTAGTATATACAAATATTGAAATTTCATGTTACAGTCCAGAAACGAATAATGTGACATGTCAAGTATACCTCAATGAAAAAATACAAAAGAACGTGTGTGTGTGTGTGTATGTGTATCCAGATGCCAAATAAATTAAAAGACACAGAAGCAATAATTTTGCTCTATTTTTTTTTAAGATTTTTATTTATTTATTTGACAGAGATCACAAGTAGGCAGAGAGGTAGGCAGAGAGAAAAGAAGGGAAGCAGGCTCTCCGCTGAGCAGAGAGCCTGACCTGGGGCTTGATCCCAGGACCCTGGGATCATGACCTGAGCTGAAGGCAGAGGCTTTAACCTACTGAGCCACCCCAGTGCCCCAATTTTGCTCAATTTTAATACACTTGAAATCATGGATAAACTGGTATTCATTCTCTAGAATAAATATAAGCTATCAGAACTGGGGCACCTAGGTGGCTCAGTTGATTAAGCAGCCAACTCTAGATTGCAGCTCAGATCATGATCTCAGGATTGTGAGATCAACACCTACATCAGGCTCCATGCTCAGTGCAGAGTCAGCTTGGGATTGTCTCTCTCCCTTTGCCCTCCCACCACCCTCGGCCCCCAAGTGCTCCCATGCACTCTCTCTAAAAAATAATAAAAGGAAAAAATAAAATCTTTTAAAAATAAGTTATCAAAACTAAGTCCAGAAAATAATGAATATCTAGATAGACCAAGTATTATAAAAGATATAGATAAAGTTACCAGAATTAATAAGCACCAAATGTTTTACAGTAAACTTTATCTATTCCTTCAAGAAATAAATAACTACAATGCTATTTGAACTGTTTGTTTCAGAACAGAGAAAAATATCCTAAATTATTTTCATAAATAAGGATCACACTGTATTAGCCTGCTCAGACTGTCATAACAAGATACCACTGACTGGGTGTCTTATAAAACAAATTTATTTTCTCCTAGTTCTGGAGACTGGAAGTCCATGACCAAGGTACTATCAAGGTTTGTGTCTGGTAAGGCCACACTTCCTGGCTTGTAGACAGCTGCCTTTTTGCAATGTTCTCAAGTAGACTTTTCTCCGTGCAAACTTTTCCCTAATGTTTCTTTCTCTTAAGGACCCTAGTCCTTTGATATTGTTAACCCACCCTTATGACCTCATTTAACCCTCATTAACTCTCTAGAGGCCTTATGCCTAATATGGTCACATGGAGTTTAAGGTTTCAATATATAAATTTTGGAGATACACAATTTGGTCATAACCAATGGGATTAATAAGTGCCTCAGTATTAAGAAATCTAGACTAGTCTGTCCTATTAGTCAATAAAAAGGGAGGAAAGGACAACATGCTCATCTCCAAAGATCCTGAAAACCCATTAATATTAAAATACAGCATCAGCTACTCCTGTTTTTAAAAACCAATGAGGGCACCTGGGTGGTTTAGTCAGTTAAGTGTCTGCCTTCAGGTCAGGTCATGATACCAGGGTCCTGGGTTGGAGTCCCACATCCGGCTCTCTGCTCAGCAGGAAGCCTGCTTCCTCCTCTCTCCCTGCCTGCCTCTCTGCCTATTTGTAATCTCTCTGTCAAATAAATAATATGTAAAAATCTTTAAAATAAATAAAACATTTTAAAAATTAACTTAAGGGGCGCTTGGGTGGCTCAGTGGATTAAGCCGCAGCCTTCGGCTCAGGTCATGATCCCAGGGTCCTGGGATCGAGCCCCACATCGGACTCTCTGCTCTGTGGGGAGCCTGCTTCCTCCTCTCTCTCTGCCTGCCTCTCGCCGACTTGTGATTTCTGTCAAATAAATAAATAAAATAAATCTTTTTAAATAATTAACTTAAAAAGCAATAACTTACTAAGATCTCTCCAAGATGTTGATTTCAATTTCTTTGGCTATCTGTAAGTGGAATTATTAGAGCAGATGATAGTTCTATTTTTAATCTTTTGAGGAACCTCCATGGTGTTTTCCATAGTGGCTGCACCAATCAATCTTCCCACCAAGAGTGCACCAGGTTTCTCTCTTCTCCACAACCTGGCCAACACTTTTTATCTTTTTTAATTGATAATAGCTATTTTAACATGTCTGAGGTACAGCAAAGTGCTTATGGTTAACAATACTGTACTATATACTTAAGAACACTTACCGTGGGATGCCTGGGTGGCACAGTAGGTTAAGCCTCTGCCTTCGGCTTGGGTAATGATCTCAGGGTCCTGGGATCGAGCCCCACATTGGGCTCTCTGCTCAGCAGGGAGCCGGCTCCCCAACCCCTCCTCTGCCTGCCTCTCTGCCTACTTGTGATCTCTCTCTCTCTCTCTCTCTCTCTGTCAAATAAATAAATAAATAATATTTTTTTAAAAAAACAAAAAAAGAACACTTAACGTAAAATTTTGCCAAGAGGGTAAATCTTACAACCCAACCACACATGTACCAATAGTAACAAAGAAGAAACTTTTGGAAGTACTATGTTTATGGTATAGGTTGTAGTGATTGTTTCATGAACATACACTCATCTCCAAACTCACTGTATGCACTCAGTATGTACAGGTTTTTGTAGGTCTGTTCATACTTCAATAGTTTAAAAAGAACTAAAACTACACTGCTTAAAAAATACATTCTTTTTAAAAATCCTCTCAGTACTAGCCAATGCAATTAGGGAAGGAAAAGAAGCATTAATAAGAAAGAAAAGTTTTTTCTCCCCACATGATACAACTATATGCCAAAACCCAACAGAATTAACTGAACAACTTTTAGAAAAGAGATATTAATAAGGTGACTTATTATAAAATTAACATTTAAAAACCAATAGTTTTACTCTTTACTATTTCATTTTTCATTCCATTTCATTCAATTAGCTACAACTTACAAGCCCTTTTATTTTTGCAAAGCATTTCTCACAATCCTATGAAGTAGATATTAATCAACCTTGTTTTATAGGTGCAGAAAATAAAGCCCAAGAAGGTTAAATCACTTTTCATGGTCACAGAGCTAGTAAACAGCAGTATCTGTCCTCCGACTCCAAGCCCTGCATTCATTCCCTATAACAAGATGCTCCCCCCACCCCGCCGCAACCTCTGCCCATAAGACAGATATTAAATTCTGTGGTGGGTGTTTTTTCCCAACTCCACCAAAATTAACTCTTAAATCAACAGCAGATATTAAAAGCCTAGATCTGTTTTTAAAGTAGAAATTATCTATGAAAATGTACCGTTGTTACTGGGGTCCAGAGATTCATGTTACATGTAGCAACGTAGATAAATAATTTTTAACTAGGCGAGGTCAACATGGTCATTTTCACTTTAAGATTGCAGAAGGAGCACTTCCCCCCCAAACACACAATTCATACTTTAGCCTCTTAACACAAACCAGTATGTTATCAAAATTTCTTTCTAAATTATAGAACACACATTTCTAAAAGCTGCCATTTTGTTTCAAGTTGGCAAAGTATTATAATTAAATGCAAAATGTAGCCTGATACCTTTGGCACTACGCCAAGTTGGCCAGAAGCAGTAAGCTCCTAAGGTTATCATGAAAGATAAAGACACACCTAATTGAGTTGAAACACATACTTCACTCACTTAACAAATGTGTTGCACATCCACCATGCGTCAGACACTGTGCAGGGAAATACGTGCACCATACCAAACCCAAAACTCGCCCTCAACACAACTTAGTATCTACTTAGAAAAAGAAATCTCACACACACACACACAACTCTGACTGCTCTATTTTATCAGCCATCCATCACCGAGATAATTCTGTCCAACAAACTACAACTCATTCTCGCACATCTGCCAATGAGCTCCAAGTTGGCTGGGCTGGACTCCAGGTTGCAGACTGCAGGGAGGATGGAAGTCCACTCGAGCTCACTGTGAGGCCAGGCTCAGAATGGACAACCGCAGGAGCTCTAGAGGGGCTGACAGAACGGGCACACTCTCATTTCCACCTATGTTCCTGGCCGGACCAAGTCGTGGAGCTGTACCCAACATCAATGGATCAGGGGAATATACTCTGGGAAAGGAATTACAGAACCACACAGCAAAGGGCACAGATAGAGGAAGGGGGAAGAACAGGGGTCTTGACCTAAGCAGCCACAGCCGTGAGAGCAAGACAAGTGATGCTGTGAGAACACTCAGACAGACAGAGCTGACCAGGTGACAGAGGTCTGGCAAGTCTTCCCTGAGAGAGTGAAGCTCAAAGTAAAATCTGAGAGACCAAGAGAAATGAAGTCAGTGAAAGGGGAGGTAAAAGACTTCCAAGCAAAGGAAACAGCATGTATAAAGTTCCAATGGCCAAAGGAGACATGACCAGCTCAAACCATTTAAGGAAGACCTATGGCTGGGCAGAGAGAGGACATGGCACATGGTGAGGACAGAGCATGTCAGGAGACTTGGGCTCCAGGTGAAGGAATGGGTCTTTACATAATGGCATAAAGCCACTGAATGATGCTAAGCAAAGAAGGACTTAGATTTGCCTCTTCCTAAGATCACTCTCTGCAGAAGAGAGAATATCCTGGTGTAACATTCAGGAGGCTACAACAAAAGTCCAGGCAAGAAATGGTCATGCCTTGAACTGAACAGGTTTTAAGGGAGTATGAAGTATTAAAGAGACATCATGTGGACAGACAAGCCCACCGTTCTGTCAAATCATTGCTGCCACAGTCACTACTTCCCTATGCCAGACCCGATGGCTATTCCAAGACCTCATCCTACTTTTCCTCCCTGCATTTTACCCCACTGACCATTCCCCGCCTCTTTTAATTATTCTCCTTCCTCAGTTTCTGACAAACTACCCCCTATCTGCTGGCTTTTGCTGTCTTTGCTCATCCTCAGTTCATTCTTTAAGTCCTGAAATATGTCCTATAATCTTTCATGACTCTAAACTTCCCTCTCTTAATTCCAAGCAAATTCATCCAATCTCATGTCCTAAATACCTCATTATGTTGATCTCCCCGTTATGGGCCTCCAGCCCAGACTTTGTTCTCAACCCCAGATCTGTATACCCAGCTGCTTCCTGGACATTTCCACTTGGGTGCTCCCATAGGCATCTCATACTCAATGTGTCAATTCACCCCCCATCTCTTCCACCCTGAAAATCCTATTCCTCCCCAGCTTCCCCATCTCCTAGAAAGCCACCAGCATCCATCCAATTATTCCAATATTAAACCCAAGAGCCAGTTATAATTCCTCCCATGCCTCACCCTTCCACATCCACTCAACACAAATACTGGTACAACTGCCTCCCAAAATATTGCTCAGAGTTATCTACTCACCCCTCATGCTACCACTGCTCCAATGCAGGTCCCCCATGCCTGATCTGTAGGACTCGTAACTGATTCCCTAAACTGCACGCCCAGCCCACCCTCCATGACAACAGACAAGATTTAAAATACAAACATGGAAGACATACAAATGGCTAAAAGACACAAAAAATGTTCATCATCATGAGCCATCAGGGAAATTGAAGTCAAAACCACATTGAGCTATCACCTTACACCAGTTACAATGGCCAAAATTAAAAGGACTGGAAACAACAAGTGTTGGAGAGGCTGTGGAGAAAGGGGAACACTTTTATACTGTTGGTGGGAATGCAAGTTGGTGCAGCCACTTTGGAAAACTGTGGAGATTCCTTAAGAAATTGAAAATAGAGCTTCCCTATGACCCTGCAATTGCAATACTGGGTATTTACCCCAAAGATACAGATGTAGTAAAAAGAAGGGTGATCTGTACCCCAATGTTCATAGCAGCAATGGCCACAGTCACCAAACTGTGGAAAGAACCAAGGTGCCCTTCAACAGATGAATGGATAAAGAAAATACAGTACATATATACGATGGAATATTACACAGCCATGAGAAAGGATGAATACCCAACTTCTGTATCAACATGGACAGTACTAGAGGAGATTATGCTGAGTGAAATAAGTCAAGCAGAGAAAGTCAATTATCATATGGTTTCACTTAATTGTGGAGCATAAAGAATAACATGGAGGACATGAGGAGAAGGAAAGGAAAAGTGAATTGGGAGAAATCGGAGGAGGAGACAAAGCACGAGACTGTGGACTCTGAGAAAAACTGAGGGTTTTGGAGGGGAGGGAGATAGGGTGATGGGTGAGCCTGGTGGTGGGTATTAAGGAGGGCATGTATTGCATGGAGCACTGGGTATTATACAGCAACAATTAATCTTGGAATACTGAAAAAAACAAAGATGTTAAAATAAAATATAAACATGACCTTGCCACTCTCCTGCCTAAAACCATTCAGTGGCAGCCCCTTACCCTCAGAATAAAGTTCAACTTTTTGGGGGGGTGCGGGTATGAAAGAGAGGAGTGCACAGAGGTAGAGTAGGAGGGAGAAGCAGACTCCCCACTGAGCAGAGCACCCAGTGAGCTGACTGAGCCACCCAGGCACCCCTAAAGTTCAATTTCTTAACAGGGTTTACAGACCATTTGGTCCTCTGACCCCTGCCTTCCTTATGTGCCTTGAATATATTCATCCTCTCTGGAATCCAGACATTGTCCATCGTTTCCCTCTGCCTGAAATACTCTTCAGCCCCCAACAGCATCTTACATGGCTATTTTTCCAGCTAAAATATAAATTTCCTAAGGACAAAGACTCTGTTCTTTCATTTATTGTTAACTGCCAGCCATCAGCACAGGGACTACCCCCTTAACACACAATGTTCCTGTAAAGTGAATGGGTGATCCTTCAAGTACATCTAGAGGACCCCCTCCCTCAAGCTGCCTTACCTGACACCCTTCCATCCTCCTAAGCTTGGGTGTACCTTTTAGGTGTTTTCAGAGCAGCCTAAGCTTTCCCCATGATGGCATCATCTATTCATTTAGCCACACCCTCTAATTCTTGCCCCTGTTAACATGTAAGCTCCATGAAGGTAAGAACGCTCTCTGTTGCAGAAAGAAGCTTTGGGAGCTACAGTGAACCAGAAGCAGCACTGCCCTGAAAGAGGTCCTGGAGACAAATGAAGCCAAGAAAGCAGCTGAGGGAAAAGGTCCAAAAAAAGCAAACCATGTATGAGACTCAGGGGAATGCAGAGGACAAATACGGGGTGGTAGGGGGTGGGGGGTTACTGAGGTTATTGAAGGGGGAATGAAAGCATATGAATGAGACTAATGTCTGTCACTGAGGCCAGAGAGCCCCCGGACTGGTTACATAGTGATACCCTCCTTTTGTGCAGAAATTCACACAGGTGAGACAGTCTCTCCACACCTTTTTAAAAATACACCAATTTCCACTGAAATCCCTTCCACATTAATAAAGAGAGTCTCTTGGACATTTTTACTCATTTCCACTTTTTTTCAAGGGGCCGGACTACATTTAAATAAAACCTGAGGGGTACATTAATGCCTTTCATAATGGACAGGATTTCATCAGAGTCAGTCAACTCCTTCCCAAGTTATTAAAGAACAGCCTTTTAAATGCAAAATGCTAAGTACTTAAGTTAAAAGAGAAACCTTCCTTAATTCAGTCAATTAAATACAATAAAGATGCTAAGGGGACAAAGCGAATCAACTCTAGAGGCAAACCCAAGCAAATTCAAACATTAAACCTGAAGAAGTTAAAGGATTACAGATTCTCTGTTGACAGGCAAAAATATGGCTTCACTGGATCTTCCATCTCTTGGTTATTAACAGCAGACAATGCCACATCCGTCACCAAGCCTGAACCAAGGACCTTTTGCCTGAGGTTAGGTTTCTAAAGCACCCACTCAGCACATTCAGATTCTTAAATATGATGTTCCCTTCACTATTTTTCTCCACCTGACTCAGAGCAGGTTGTAATCTGGGGAAGGAGCTGCCCTCTCCCAGGGCGAAGGCGGGCAGCCCTGAAGGGGGACAGGCTACACGGAGGCTGAAGGATCTGCTCTCTGGGCCTCTAGCCCTTCAGAGCAATGGTCTGAACATCAGAAGGGTGACAATCCATTAAATCCATTTAAGTGGGGCAGGGTTCAAAAAATAGGGAAAAACAGAGAAAGAGAAAGGAAGACCTGGGGTAGGCCGTGCCTCCAAGGACACAGTGGTAATGGCACTGATCCAGCTGGCCTCTGGTAAGAGGACAGGGATGTCTCTTCTGCAGCAGCTGAAAGGGGCCATCGTGGATAAGCAATTAGAAAAGGAATAGTAATTACCATAGATATGACAAAGAGGCCTGCTCGACAGGGAATTCTGTCAAAGCCCCTAATTCTTGGAAATGAGCAGCAGACTCTGGATGACACAAGTCCCTGCTCATGAATTATATAGGGGGCCATGCATAGTATGTTCTGGGCATTGCTTCATCAGAAGGGACCGTTCGTGATGGGGACAGCAAGTCCCCAGGAGTTATACAGGCCCCATATCCCTAAAGTTGGAAGCAGAAATCCAGCATGCATGCCAGCAGCTGCACATGGGGACTTGGTTTAAGTGGGAGGCCCCCAGGAACACAAGACAGCTGGGCAATCATACAGAGAGTTGGGAGAACTTCATGGAAACAGGACATTCACATTATGAGCCTGGAACATGTAGATGCCTAACAAGGGTAAGTGCAGTCCTAGGGGAGGCCTATGATGGTCTAAATTGCATCCCTCAAACACCAGATGTTGAAATCCTAATCACCAGTATGTTAGAATGGGACAGAATTTGGAGATGGGGTCTTTCAAGTGGTAATTAAGTTAAAATGAGGTCATTAGAGTAGGCCCTGTCCCTCCATGATTGGTGTCCCTAGAAGAAGAGATTGGGCTACAGACATGCACAGAGGGAAGACAATGTGAAGACCCAAAGAGATGAAGGTCTTCTACAAGCCAAGACCCGAGGCCTCAGAAGAAACCAACCCTGCTGACACCTTGACCTTGAAATTCCAGCCTCCAGAACTGCGAGAAAAGTTCTGCCAAGCACCTCAGACCATGGTGTTTTGTTATAGTAGTCCTGCCAAACTAATACAAGAGGACAACAAAAATAAAGACCAAGAGCTGGGAAAACACAAGACACACTGACTTGGGTCGTTTGGCCAAAGCTAAGGAAAAGAGGGATTAAACCAGAAAATTTCCCTAGAGGCTAGGAGTCTGGCCTGGATTTCAAACAGGAGAGCCACTTGGAATCGACAATTCCTGCTCGGTTAGTAGGGTTTGGAGGAGAGAAGAGATGCGGGCAGGGACAGCAACTGAGGCATGAACTTCCACTTGAACCTGCATTATCCGGAAGATGGCAATACCAACAACTGAGATGAAGGAGACAGGAAAAAATGTGAGGAGGAAGTGAAACCCCGCCTTGAATGCTCTGAGTTTGCACATATTTAGGGGAGGAAAGCCGGGTGGAACCCACCTCCTCTTCTCACCAGGAGCTGATGATACCACACCCCTAGCTGAGCTTGGGGCCACACATGTGCAAATACACACTCCCATTTGGGACGCCATGTTTACAAGCAGTGATTTCTTTTTCAATTATCCTAATACACGACACCACAACAAACCAACTTAACCCTAACACAACAGTCTTGAAACAGAAGCCCAAGAGGTAGGAACAAAAGTTGAATGACCCCACTTCACATTCAGATCCCTAGTTACTCCCAAAAGGCTCAGCACCCCCACTTCAGTTGCAATGGGGCAGATTCACAGCTCTCCAGCAAAGCTGTAGGAGCCTTCTAATGTTTGCAAATTGGGAAAGTTCAAGAAAGAGTCAACCATGTGGGGGGCGGGGAGGGGAGGCATTGCGGATTAGGTAGCGAGGGCGGCTCTTAGAATGTTGTGGTCTTGGACCACTTAGGAAAAACATCATCAGAAATCACTTTCAACACCCACGACTTCTTTAGAAGGAGAAAAACAGTAAAAAGCACTGCGTATTGGAAAAGAAAGTTGTATAAATCATTTTATTTCGTGCCCCATCATTTACTCAGCACAGGCTTCGGTGACACCTCCTGATTAGGTTTAATTTTAAGCCAGCAAGCACACCACATACCCTATTGTCAGAGAAAGTTCCATTTCTCTCCCAGCCTGATGGGTGACTATTGTAATGTAAAACCCTGGGATTTAAATAACACAAGCGGATTCTATTATGAGAAGAAAGGTTTATATTTTGGAGTCTTTTTCCTTCAAAGGAGCCCAGATACCAAACCGTGAATTACCTGAAACAATGGGCTCCCATGATCAGCACGTCCCCCTTTCTTTAGGAAAAAGACTACTTGCCTGAGGACCAGGACTCCGTGATCCAATTATCTCTCAGAAACAGTCCCAGGCTCTCAAAGTTAACACTGGTTAGGAAAACCAGAGAAGGGCAGAGACCTGGCTTACCCCCGAGTGGCCCCTGATTCCTCCACCGGGACAGCCTTATCCGGGCTCTGGGGTCCACCCCTTCCCCCAAGGCCTTGGCTCCCACAGACTGAACTGATGACCCAAAATCCATGTTAATCTCTAGGGAGAGATTCCCAAGAGGGCGCAAGGCTCACAGGAGGGTCATTTCCCCCAGGAAACACAGGAAGGAAGCAATTCAGGCCAGAGGGAGAACACCTAAGAGTTACAGTCTCCTAGAAGTCTCCTAGACCTTCAGACACTCTCAGATACCCAACCAAGAGCTGCCAACACACCTGCCATGAGGTCTGGTTCTATGGACCCCACTGACAACATGGGACTCTTCTTGATGTCCCTGAACAACATAGTCCCTTAAGAGACATTTCTGAATAGGACTATGGGCCAGGTGCTGTGCTAGAGATAAAGAACTAGTTTCCATCCTCTAAATGAACCCATGTCTGGTCTCAGCTCCATGAAGGAACATTTGTCCTGCAGCGTGCTACACACCGCCAAGTGTTAAGGCAGGACCTAAGATCAGGAATGATTTCCAGTAGGAGGTGACCCTGTGCAAATCTTGAGGATTGTGCCTCAAGACAGGTTTACCAAAGAACTGAATACTACATCGCACACACCCATATATATATACAAGAGTCTTACAATCCAACTGATTGGACAACCCCCCAAGGAATGGGACACAAACAAAATGAAATAGCATCACCGTGAGGATCTCAGGTTATGTCCTCCACTGAGTACGCTCCAGAAATTTCTAAGACAAGCTGCCTTTGTGCCTCAGCCACCTGAAAGAGGGATCCATAGTACCAAGTCTGTCCTGTACCCAAGCCAGTCTGGCTTAAACAACAAAAGCACTCACTGCCATACTCCTCTTCATAAGAGGTCATCCTTCCCCCAGTTTTTCCTGCTTTGATCATGGGAATCCTCGATTTCAAAGGAATTCCAGGTAATGAATCTTCTAACCATCCAGAAGGAATGGCAGGGCAGTGGGAGGAACGGCATATTCAACTGCACACTCTAAATTCTATTGCATGGAACCCAATGGCACAGAGACATCTCTAATGAGGTCCCCAGACCTACTGAATCTGAAACTAAGTAAGGCAGAGTCCAATAATTTGCATTTCTAACAAACTCCAAAGCGAAGCTGATGGTCTTGGATCCCAGGTTGAGAAACACTGCTCTAGGGGAACATTTCCTTGGTCACGGGGCTGGAAGATCATGACGACACCGGAGAGGAAAAATCTGTGTCCTAAGATGGCTGACCAAGCCAGCAAGGAAGTCCCAGTCCCTGTCCCAGGGCTCTTCCGGTTCTTCTCCATGCTCCGCCTCCCGCACACACCAGAAGTGCCAAATATGCGGAAGTAGAAGTGTATAAATTACCCCCTCCCCTTGCTTGTGCTCAGGGCTCAGGCCTTTGGAGATCATTCTCCTCGGAGTCCCCCAGTGTTAAATAAACCTTCTAGCCTCCGACATTTCTGAGTGCCTCCTGGTTCTTCCATCAGGAGATCCAGTCCTGGTTCTGCAACAACATGATCACAACAGGATCTGCTAACACTGACCAAGCACTTATCCAAAGTCAGAAACTACACCCAACAACTTACAAGAATCATCTCATTTAATCCTCTGAACCAGCATTCCACAGAGGAGGAATCTGAGCTGCAAAATGTTCAACAGCTTAGCGGCTGTCAAAGCAGCGAGCAGGAGAGCTGAAATTTGCGGGGTCCTAACAACTTCACCTCCCAGTGCAGCTCACTGACCTTTGCTTGGCGATTCCAATGCCAGACTACCGTGAGCAGTTCCAAGATACCCTGACATCAGAAAAACATTCGCCTTTGAAACTCAGCATTACTCAGTACAGTCTGAGTAACACTTACTATCATCTCTTTGTGGAAAACCCATCTCTAGGATTCCTTCAGCTCTCCCGCCTGCGCTTCCTCCTCCCATCACACAGCACTTATGGCCGGGCAGGCGGACTCTCCAGCTCTATCACAGAAATCTCCGCTGGCCCCAGCAAAAAAGCTCCAGGTTTGGGGCACACTCCTGGTCTGACTCGCACTTGGGTACACATCCCTGGTTTCCCCGACCTTGTCATACACCCCTATGCTCACCCCCACTTCGGTGGGCACTCATAGTTAGGCCCCTTGTGGTCTACGCCTCTCATTGGGCCCCTACTTTGGTTTACATTCAGTCTCCTACCTCTAGCCTAGAATGAGGCAGCAGCAAGGGCAAAGACCTCCAAAGCTTCCACAGTCCCCAAAACAGATTGTTGGGTCCATCAGGGAGGGAAGACAGGGCTATAAACCCTAGAACTGCTGCACAGACCAAACCGCAAGCTGGGTAACCCTGACCTCACACACAAAGTAAGGGGGACCAACATGCACCCCCACACACACACCAGCCCTTCACTTCCCAGCTCAGAACCTGCACTCTCAGATCTGGCCACACCCACACTCCCACACGCTGTTAGGATCTCAGCAAGAAAGGGGAACTGGGACAGAGACAAGGAACAGATGTGGGGCTTCGCTCTTGCTCAGGGCAGAAAGCAGCTTCAAGATGTTTTTCCCTCCTCTCCACCTCTTGTCAGTTCCCAACCCCTGCCAAACTGCAGAGATCACTGTTTGAAATTAGAAGCGCACGCCACATGCACAGCTGACTAGATTTTTCCCTCCTGATTCAGTGGTGCACAGGAGGAATTTTCTCCCCCACAAAGGAAACCATCCAACAATTCAACTCGACAAGCATTTAGTGAGCACCTACCATGTGTCTTGCGTTGACACGGATCACTTAGGGGAAGTTAAACAGTCCCTGTCATTTGGGAGTTCTGCCACTTCCATGGTCCTCATTTTCTCTTGCCCTGCCTGGGATAACTTTAGCCCCTCCTGTGAAGTGTGGATAATAAATCTCACCCCAAAGAGTTAATATGAAAATTCAACAGGACAAGAGTGAAAGAGTGGTGGGAAGAGGAACATGAGACCACTTTGCCTCTTACCCAGCTTTGAGGACATAGGAGTTTGTGTGATGGTATATAATTTGGTGTCAGGTTGAAAAGTGTAGGGTGTCAGGGAGTCTGAGGCAAGGAGAAATCAGCTTTGGTAGAGGGACTGCCTGCAGGCTATGTATGTTGGACTGAGGTCTCCATGCTGGACAGAGCTGGGTACAGAAGATTTGAGGGAGGAGCCCGAGAACACTCTGGGTCAACAGAATGAATCCTGGCCTACGCTGGCCAGGATGATGGGAGAGGAGGGACCAGCCTGGCAAGATGGTTTTGGCTCCCCTTGAGAGGTGGGGGGAAGTCGGGGATCTCTGGAAAGGCCCAGAAGGAAGACTGGCTTCAGTCAGAAGCCAAAGGGTCAAGGACAAGACAAACTGCTTCCATGAATCTTCGCTGACAGAGAGCGACAAGCTCCCCCAAACAACCTGGAGACCCCCACAAGGTTCCATCTGTGCCGGCCCAATGGCTCCTTTTGGGGAACGGCAGGGGGAAGGGGGCAGTCTCCGTACTCTCCACTCAATTTCCAACATCAAAGAAATTAGAAATAAACATTCAATACTTCAGGGACTGGTTTACATTAGAGGAAATCAGCATGGGGAGAAAAATCATGTAGTCATTTAAAAAGATTATCATGAATACTGTAGAAACACAGAAAAATGCTTCTGACATGTTAAGTGAAAAACAGCAGAACCCAAAGCATTATGTGCACCATTGCCAAGAGCACGGTGCAGTAGAGGGAACACAGGCCCAGGAAAAACCAAACTCTGACGCTGACTGCAGCTTGGGAGCTGGGAGACCGTAAGTGGGTTTCACCTCTATTCCCTTGAGGATAAGGACTTTACTGGGTTGGTAAGGGTTTCCAATTGCATGACACAGTGCAAAGCTCAAGTCCCCCACTCCCACAGTGTATGCAGAGTGAGCCATAGTTCTTTGGATGAAATTAGGTTTCTCCAAAAAAAAAAAAAAATTGTTTTAGGGGCACCTGGGTGGCTCAGTGGGTTAAAGCCTCTGTCTTCAGCTCAGGACATGATCTCGGGGTCCTGGGATCGAGCCCCACATTGGGTTCTCTGCTCAGCAGAGAGCCTGCTTCCCCCTCTCTCTCTGCCTGCCTCTCTGCCTATTTGTGATCTTTCTGTCAAATAAATAATTAAAACTTTTTTTTTAAGGTGTTTTGTTTTGTTTTAGAAAACAAAGGGTGAGCTTCTTAAAGGCAGGGGCTAGGTCTTGCTTACTGCTGTGTCCTCACCCGTCAATAAGAGCAGGATGAAGGTGACAGGGTGGTGGGTAGTTTATTAGGACCATCATATACAGATGTTAAAAAGGCAGTTAGGAGGGGCACCTGGGTGGCTCAGTGGGTTAAAGCCACTGCCTTCAGCTCGGGTCATGATCCCAGGGTCCTGGGATCGAGCCCCACGTCGGGCTCTCTGCTTGGTGGGGAGCCTGATCCCTTCCTCTCTTTCTGCCTGCCTCTATGCCTGCTTGTGATCTGTCTGTCAAATGAATAAATAAAATGTTTTTAAAAAAAAAAAGGCAGTTAGGAAATGCTTATCTCTAGCAAATACCAAGAACTTGACCATGATCAGGCCATTTCTTCTCCATGAAGAAAACATTACTGCTCAAGGGAGAGAGCACCAGAGCAAGCATCTGCAAGTTCACAAACCAATGAGCATAAGCAGAAGGCCAGCAGCATCTTTGCACCATAGATATGTGTGAGTCCCGGCTGGTGACTGAAGAGGGAAGGCCCAAAGCTTCAAAGATCTCCCAGGACTAGCCTGAATCCTTCTGGAGTGTGGAAAAGCAACACAGAGCCTGGCCCTAGCTGGCCAGCACGAAGGCCTGAAGACTTCCCACCCATCACTAGGCAGTAACTAGCCCTTCCCCTGGGGAAAGAGTCCCCAACATCATATACTCCAAGCACATGACTGTTCAAATGGACCAGCCGTAGGGCTGCTCAGACTGAGGGCCCAACAAGGATGACCCGCCCCATAGAAAGGGTCCTCTGAGCCACAAAAGCCATTCCAGCACAGGGAAGGAACAGCACCATCCACACTACAGCTGGCCTAACCAACCGCCTGCTATACACACACACACACACACACACACACACACACCACCCACTGCCATCTCCGAAGGACACTCTGAAGTCCCATTTTCTAATGGCTGAAACTCCTTCAAAAGCATTTCTGCTCTAATTTAGGTTCTGATCTTCCCTGAAACACAAATACACGGAAGCCATTCTGTCAACACAATGTGAATATGAAAGGGCCCCCAAGCTGGTCGTCAGACTGTTCTTTAAGGGGGAAGAAAGGGAGAACACGTCACTGAAGGGGAGAAGTGCAGTGAAGAACCGGGAATATGGGGCCAGTAGAGACAGGCCTTCTGGGTTCCGCCATGTTGCTGGGATCCAGGGCTGCTACTCTGCAGGTGATGGACTACAGGACCCAGCACACAACCAAGATGAGCAAACTCCCTGGAGACCAACCTTCTCGGAGGCTGACAGTGCCATCATGAAAGTGCCCCCCAACCCCCACCAAGCTCCAGGTTCTTCCTCTGGACACCACTCCCCCGCGCATCGGTGCTCCGCCATTTCAAGCACTGCAAAACTTCACTCCCCTCATTCCCTATCACCCACCACTTGAACACACAGGGGTGGCCCACCCCCCCAACACACACACACACACACACACACACACACACCTGTTAACCAACAGGAACCTAAAAGCAAGATGCAGTTGAAGTCAGCCAAGACGCTGAAGGGGAGGGAGACGAAGGCAACAGGGCAGCACACTCTGGGCTCAGGCACTGTGCACCCCTTTACAGCAAGGCCCTAGAAGCTGCCAAGGCCTATTGGTTGGGTTGGGGGAGGGAAGCAGTTAAGGCAAATAACTGAAGGCATTTCAATTGATGGCACTCCCCTGGTGACTCGCTGTTTCTTTATTGCAACACGCTCTCTATAAAAGCCGTTTTCCTCTCCCAGGATCTGCTTGGGCAACATGTGATGTCATCATAAATCATCTTTTTTTTTTTTTTCCTTTAAAATGTCAGCAGATTTCTTGGAGTTTCTAAAAAGCCAAGAGAGCCAGCACCATCTCCCAGTTTTGGCAGAGAAACCCATTTTCTTTCCCAAGACGTCTGTCTTCACTTTTTCCCCTTGCTTTCCCATAGGAGTCCTGCAGAGATAAAGCCTTGCAGAGTACAGAAAGTCACAGAAATCACTTATGAAAAAAGCCTTCCTTTCTACCCTTTCCAAATGCAGGCTCTTTCTCTTGCTCCCTTTTTTCCTCTCATCCTATTTTGGTGCACTTCCAGAGGAAGTGAATGTATAGCGAGCACTTTTAAACAAGGTCTAATACAATCCATGCCTCCCAGACACGGATGCCATTAATCAGAACGAAGGCTTTGTGTGAGAGAGGCCACAGGCTGGATGGGCGCCATGGACCAATAATGCAGACAGGCCCCTACCTACCCACTCCACCCCTTGTTGGGGCTTGGCATTCATCTTTCCTTACCCTACCCCCTCCCAAACCCTGTGCCCAACATTCCCCCCAACGACCTTCTGCAAAAATCTTCTACTGCCGGAGGAAAAAACCCTCCTTTCATTCCAAGTTCAATGGACCAAAAAGAAATAATCGTTGTCACTTTAACTGCAGAACCTCCAAAGCAAAAAGAACATCCAACCTGACTCAAAGCCACGGAACTCCTAGGGCCATGGCAGAGCCGAGTCTAGTACTGGCGGAGTTGTGGGTCTCATCACACTGGGTGTCTCTTAAGCAGATCTACTTTCTGGAAGACGTCCTCCAGAAAGAGCTGTGTAGATAGAGACCACGGCTGCCCTGTCACCTGCATGCAAGGCTCATACAGTGATGAAGATGGGGCTGGATTCCTAAAGGTCCTTCTTTTAAGTTCTTGGGCCATAGCCAACAGTCTTACTCCCTACTCACACTAGAATCCAAACAACTAAAGACAACCAGAGCAAAGGAACTCATGGTGGGGATGGTGAGGGAGATTGGGGAGGCAGGGACGACACACCTATATTAATTCCTTTGGGGGGACGCCTGGGTGGCTCAGTTGGTTGGACGACTGCCTTTGGCTCAGGTCATGATCCTGGAGTCCCAGGATCGAGTCCCACATCGGGCTCCCAGTTCCACGGGGAGTCTGCTTCTCTCTCTGACTTTCTCCTCGCTCGTGCTCTCTCACTGTCTCTCTCTCAAATAAATAAATCTTTAATTCCTTTGGGGCTATTATGAATGTTCCTAAGCACCCTTCCACCCCTCCCTAAAAGCAAATCCTCATGTCTAGTCTAAAATGCCTGATATCCTACCATTAGTGCTTGATTAATTGGACTTAATCACTGCTTGGGGATTCTTACAGCTATCAGCTATCTGTACGTAATTATGAGTATCTGTTGTGCCTTAGTAAGGACACAAGGGGAGAACAGAGGTACCGTAGGACAGTAAGGCATCAGAGCAGGTAAAGAACTTGCTACCTTGATAGGTGGGAGAGGGCCACTGGTCCCCACAGTTTAACCATATACAAGTGTAAGGTCCTCCAGAAACCCATCACACACACGTGATGGAGTGGCCACACCCTTTGTTTCCACTGTGCTCTATGATCCCAGGTCCTTGTCATAAATAAGACAAAGGCAGGGGGCATTTAGGAGGAAAGAGGAAGGAAAACAAGACACACAGAGGGCTGAGATCTTTGCTATTTTCCCTGATGTAGCTCAGGAACCTAAGAAAGGCCCAGACATGAACACGCACTATGTTTGCTGATAAACCAGAGGCTACGAGGATGTCAAATGCCACCCCGGTCAAGAAACAGCAGGAGGGGAAGTCACCCACCAGGGTGAACCGAGCTGTGGCTCCAACAGGTTTGCCCTTCCCTACCATGGCTCTCACAACTGGCCCGTCAGGCAAGAGTCTGTCCTCATCCTCCCTCCCAAATGGCTCATCCTGCCCACTTTTTCAGATTCAGCTCAGACTTGCTATCACTCAGGAAAGCTTTCTCACCACCCCCAGGATGGGTCGACCACCCCTCCTCCACATCATCCGTACCCTGCGCCGCCTTCCTCAGGATTCTATCACTTCACTGGGTTGTAGGCACCAATCCCCATATCTGTCTCCTCCGTAGAGGGGTTAGTCCTCTTTGTAAAGATACCTCTAGGTATCTTTAATGCCTACCCTTCCTATCCTGCTGATAGCAAGCATTCAGTAACTGCTGAATCAGCTTAGCCATTTAAAGAAAAAGCCACCCATGAATTAAACCTAATTGTTTAACTTTGAGTTAGTTTTTTGTTGTTTGGGTTTTGTTGTTGTTGTTTTTGGCTTTGTTTTCCATTTCAGAAGAGGTTTTTCCAGAGAGCTCTCTACCAGGTTTCCCAAATGCTGAAAAGAGAGAGAGAGAGAGAAAACAAACCCAGAGAGAAGGGATGGTTTAGAATGGGAGAGGTCCATGTCAAATATGAGAAAAGTTATTAATTCAGGAGCGTCCCCTTTCTGTGATGAAGGAACTTTCTGGAATCGGTCTACAAGGCTAGACCACACCACCTGAGATGGAAAATACAGGAAAGGGGGTAAGATACCGCCTCACTTAGCCAAGGCAGTCCAAGCCCCCTCATCTTCAGGAGGGAAGGAACTACAGACTATCAGTCCCTGATGCCTCCACAGCTGCCGAGGGTAGTTTAGGGGGGCTTCAACGGATGAGAAGGACATTGTCCATAAGGACATATTAATGACTACAGAACAGCGGAAGGTCAAAGCCAAACCACAGCTCCCACAGCACCATGAAGAGGCAGGGAGCTTTTGAGTCTCCACCCCTCCCCCCAGTTCCACCCTCATTCTCTCCCCCTGCATCTGGCACATGGCGGTGCTCTCCCTTGTGAACTGCAGAGTCTTCAAGACTTTCTAAGTTTTGATCTTTATAAAATGACCCTTCAATTGCAGAGAGCAATTGATCTTATCACCCAAAGGGAAAAGTCCCATTGAGGCTTCACCCACAGATCCAAACTAACCCCGGCCCACCCAACACCACCCCTAGAACTGCTGATGCCTTCACTGCATACTCAGAGCAAACTGAAGATGGGAGGGAATCAAAAACCTCCCCCATAGAAAGCTAAATACACAAGGCAACAGCCCTCCAAATCCTCTCCTGTCGAATGCCTTATTACTACCTTTTGCAATCTCGCAGCCTCGCTTCTGGAAAGTTTCAAAGTCACCACCAACCAACCCTTTCCAATGCACAATGGCATTTAATAATTGCTTATGGTTCTCGCCTGGGAAGCCAGGCAAGCACCCACAATTCATTACACGTGTGACCTTTCAAGCCCTCAGCCCCCAAATGATTTTCACTCACTTTAATCTGACTCCGATTCAAAACAGATCTGCTGTCAGCAGCCTGAATTCTGTAGCCCCTTAGATGGGCAGTGCCTACGGCTAATCTTTTAGTGCCTTAATCATAAAATGCAGCACTTCCCCAGCTGTTTTCACCCCAAATAGCCAGAAAAGGGGCTGAGCAGGGTGTGAAAAATGAATTATGAACTCCAAAGTAGTATTTCATTAAGCAGGATTGAACGCTAAAACTTTAACTGTGCTCTCTGCAATCGAAAGGTCATTTTATAAGAAAAAAAAATATCAAAACTTGGAAAAGTTTGAAGACTGTACAGTTCACAGGGGAGCTCACCACCATGTGCTAGACGGACAGGGGAGGGGAGGAGACACAAAAGCAGTGGTCAGCGGAAAACGTTTTCTTAAACCACGGCCACTTCAGGTTTTTGCAACGTGATGCTGAGCACATTCAACAGGTTTACAAATGCACCGCATTAGCCCAAATTTAGTGGGTGTTAATTGGAATCAGAGCTACAGTCGTTACCACCGACATGTTTCTAAATACTACCCAGTAAATTTTTGTCTGTTTCAAATTCCCTCTGACAGCCGGCAGTGAAAACCCACAAGCAGGCACCTAAAAAAGGTCTTACGTATGTAGTCTCCTAGTAGGTGCACAAAAGGACGTCTGTGTATGGATCTGGCCTATGTCTGCACACACAGACACATGAATGGGTAAACACGCGATGGAGGCGCACGGCTTGCCCATTTTTAGAAGGCAGACGTGTGCAAGGACACACACACTCAGTCCCCCCGCACCTTCCTTCTTACTGATGCACCTCCACAGAAAGCAAAAAGGGCCTCTCTCTCAGTGTGACAAAAACATTCTAGTTTATACTGAAAGGGGTTTATGGTGCAACATATGTGCCTTTTTCAGATGAGCTGTTTCCCCTCCTTTCTCTCTGGCTTGCTTCACTCCCTTTCAGGTAAGCCTTGTTTCAATTTAAAAAACAAAATTAAAATTTCCTCCAGAACAGAGCATTTAAGGGTCAGCCAGGAAAAGATCTGCAGTACATGGAATCCAAAAGGAAGGAGGAAGGGTCCTAGGCAAAGGAGAGAAAAGTCTGGAAAAAGAACCGTCAGCTTGCTTGAGTTCCCTCGGAAAAATACCACTTTCATCGTCCTAATCACTCATTAGTTCATTAGCTTTCATGGAAAGAAAAGAGTTGGCTTTGTGTCCTGAGTCATGAATCTAGCTCAAGTAAGAAAAAGGTGGCTGTCTGGCCTCGAGGTCCCACATATTTTGCCCCTCCCCATCCTCCGATGATAATTTTTTTTAATGTATTTTTTAAAGATTTTATTTATTTGAGAGAGAGAGAAAGAGTGAGAGAGAGCATGAGCGGGGAGACGGTCAGAGAGAGAAGCAGACTCCCCATAGAGCTGGGAGCCCGATGTGGGACTCGATCCCTGTACTTCGGGATCATGACCTGAGCTGAAGGCAGTCGCCCAACCAACTGAGCCACCCAGGCACCCCTCTGATGATAATTTGAGGACTTCCCTGGGTCCCCATAGTATTGTCACCTTGCCGGGGTCTAGTCCAATGTAAAATAAATACTACAGTCAGCTTCTACAGCAGTGAGCCAGGAGGAAGCTTGAAGGCAAATATGTTTACCAAGACTAATGACACCAAAGGACAGTGTTTTGGCCCCAGCAGTAGATCCTCATGCAATCCACCTCCCTCCCATCCGCCCCACCCCCACCCACATAGACCCAGTTGATCTCATTATTCAAGTTAGTATCAGCTAAGGAGCCCTCATGCTCTCTCCCCAACTCCCAACACACACACACACACACACACACACACACACACACTTTCTCTCTCGCTCTCTCACACAAACATTCTCTCTCGCTCACACACATGCACACACTCACACACATTCTCACACTCACACACTCTCACACACACTCACTTTCATACACTCAGACACTCACTCTCACACACTCTCTCACACACTCACACTCTCACACTCTCTCTCACACACACAGTCACTCACTCTCCCATAGTTTGGGACACGCCTATCCCTAAACATACAGTTAACATATGTTTACATACCACACCAACAGTGTCCACTAGACTTGCTATGTGCCTATCTGCAAATGCACCACAAAGTCACACAAAAACACAAGTTCAGCCAACACACGTTTAAGGTTCAGAACATGCCCTTCCTCAGCCACACCATGAGTGCACGTGCACAGTGCATACACATACATCACACAATGCCAACCCCTTTAGGGAAGGCAGGGTACATTGACTAGGAGACAAATCTGTCTCCCAGCCACTTAGAGTTGGGGGGGGGATGGGATTCAGTGAGCCCAGGCCTCCTCGGAAAGGGCTAGAAATATCTGTAGAGGAAAAACAAAAAAAATAGTAACTTTTTGATGTAGAAATCCATGTACCCCAGTGCCCCCAAAGGTCTCCCTCTTCTCATAACCACATACTGTCTTACAGGAGCCCATCAGAGGGTCTGTGGGTTACTCCTGGTTACCCAAGCTGGGTCTGCACAGCAGCACGTCAGCATTACCTGAGAATTCGTGAGAAATGCAGAGGCTCAGGACCAAATCCAGACCTACTTCATCAGACACTGCATTTTAGTAAGACCCCCCAGAGGATGTGTGAACATACTCAGGTTTAGGAAGTATGTTTTAAGAATCGGCCCCCCAACACCCAGGACATTCTCCGATGATATCGCCCTGTCCCTATCAGCCTTTTATGTCCAGACTGCCCAGCTCATGCTCAAGCCAAGGAGGGAGCAGGGCATTCCTCCACTGTCAGACCTCCCGCCCCCTCACACCCCCCCTTGTCTTTTACCAGCAGTAACTGGAGTTAACAGCACAGCCTCAGGTGTCCAGACTCGCCTGCGTCTCTAAACCCACCAGGAGCTCAGTGATACTAACAGTTTTCCCCCCACTAATTGTCTCATCACTCCACAACTGCTGCTTTTTATTTCATTATGCTCCTCATCAGTCTCAGATAGGAATATAACCGAAAAAGAAATTGGAGGGGAACAATTTCAATATTTCAAAACACATGCAAATCAACACCCAGAATCCTACCCAGAGTGTTTTTATTGAGACAATTCTGTGCTTGTCTGAGAGATGACCTTATAATAAATAAATTCATATCTTGCAAAGGTAGATTCTCTCCCAACCTTATAAAGCTAATTATACCAGCACAACATAACATTTTCCTAAATGCCTGATAACCTCATCCTGTTACTCAGGAAATATTATTTTTAAATAGGTGTGATAGGTACAAACTGAAACGCTCGGATTTCAATTCCAGCCCCAATTCCCGGATCCCCTCTCTGAGTAATTTAAGGACTTCCTCCAGATACTTTTTCATATTCTTTTAACTGACATTTTATCTTTATACAGTATCTCACAGAATGAGCACGCACTAAGACAATGACAGCCAAGAAGGCCTGTCATTTCTCATTCCGACAAAGACAGATGTCTTACACTGGCTTATGCCAATAATAGATCCAACAAAAAACAAAAGAGACTACACCTGCCGCTGATGTAAAGGCACCAATTCACATTTGTGACACTCATTTGTCAATTAACAGATTTCTTCCATTGTTGACACACGAGACTTAAAAGATGTGGGCTCGAATGTGATGAATTAAAAAAGACAGATGAGTAAGCTATGAGCTGCAAAGTAATGCTATAATGTGCTTTAGATATGAATATCAACTGACACCCCTGACAGGCCATACAAGGTTTTATTTCATTTTGCACTGTATCCAGGCTTCATACTTTGTCTTCTTTGTTCGCTTTTCATCAAGCTCCTAACATCTCATTCTGACAGCCAGAGACATTTAAGGCACTTTCGTTTCAAATGCAAGTTAGCGTACTTGATTTGTCATTAAAATGCAAAACGATTGCCGTTGCAGGTAAATGTAGGTATGCTTAAAAGGTTGGATCTGCAAAGGAAAAGCTGAAAATGGTTTGGGTTCCTCGCCTGACCTCTTTCGCAAGCTTTGCAACCTCTGGGACCCCTCTCGGCACCCGCTCTGGCAAAGGCCTGCCCCCAGGGAGCCTCCGGAGCTCGGTGTCCCAGCAGCGACCAGGGCTGGTGTACCAACTCAGGGGAGCCAGGCCTGGGTGAAGTGGACCTTTCCCCTCCCCACAGATGTGGGACTGATCTTAAGTTTATCAGTATTGGAACCAGCATTCAGCCTCTGGAGAAGCAGTAGAGACAGGCTTAGGTCAAAAGGCCCCGAAAGATTCTTCCCATCAAGCCCCCATCCAAAGCCCCATCCGACAGCCTACAGGGAAGGAGAAAACTCCACAGCCTGGACCTTCCTGCGGTAGACAGAAGGGTCAGATGGGGAGCTCAGGGGGAAACATTGTTACCATGACTTTTAATTCAGTAAATTCCACTCTTCAGAAAATTATCTTCAAGAAATAGTGAGAACAGTGAAGCCACGATTTATAGGCAAAGATGATCATCACAGCATTTCTTATTAACACCTAAAAGTGGAAACCGGTATTTAAATATATGTAAATAAGAAAACGGCTCTATGTTGGTGCATCCGTGGAACAAATATTATTCAATCACTGAAAGACCACATTACCAGACAATGATATAACATTATCATTGTTATATCACATGATATAACATGATATAACATTAAGAGGGGAAAAAGCAGGGGAAAAAGCAGATACAAAACTGTATATACAGCCTGAACCTAATTTGGTAAGAAGTTATGAACAATCTAATGTCAAAAGTAGAATTAGTGGTTCATTGTTCAGCAATAAGATCACAGGTTATTTCATTCTGCATATTTTTCATGTTTTTAAAAATCTGTATGAAACCAGTATATATTACGTTATAACCAGAAGAAAGCACCAGCAATGCTTGAAAAAACTAATTTTAAAAAGTAAACATTTCTTGGGTCCGATTTCCTGTTCCCTAGCACCACCTTACCATTTGCACTTTCTAGGTCTCCATTTCCTTTGTTAAAAGAAAGTATTAAACCAGCGTTTTTCAAACTATTCCATAGAACCCCAGGGTACTGCAAGGGGCTTCTGAGATTCTTCAAGTGACTGAATTTGAATTTAACATGTGAATTACTTTAGCCATTTTTTTAAAACCATAATTTAAGTCCAGTATGCACTCTCAAACATGTTAGATACCCAAATTTCAACACCCTAGAGGGCAACAGCCTATGTATGATCTTGTACTGCCAAATTAATTCCTTTTGTACAGACGTTGACGTTTCTTCTTAAAATTGTCTATTAAAGAATATCCTGATATTTACAAGATGACATTTAAGGGGGGGAGGGAGAAAATTTACCATTCGCAACTATTTAACTTGGTTAGCCTTAGGTATTGCAGAAAGACAAATCCAAGAATAATGTCAACGCTAGGACTGTTAGAAAACAGCACTTGTCTCTAACCTCACTGCCAAACCTCATGCGAGATCACCTCAAAAGCTTCATCACTTTTGGTGGCTCCCTTCAGAAAATATTAAAACCCTTATCCCAAAATGTTTTGGTTTTTTTTTTTTAAGATTTTATTTATTTATTTGACAGAGATCACAAGTAGGCAGAGAGGCAGTCACAGAGAGGGAGGAAGCAGGCTCCCTGCTGAGCAGAGAGCCCGATGTGGGGCTTGATCCCAGGACCCTGGGATCATGACCTGAGCTGAAGGCAGAGGCTTTAACCCACTGAGCCACCCAGGCACCCCCCAAAATGGTTTTTCTATATAGAACTGTTTGACAAGTAAGTATTCTGCCACCAGAAAAATAATGTGGAAAAATCACTCAATTCAACCACCCTACCTCTAAGTTTCCTGCTGACCACGTGTGGTTCCATGAAGCACAGTGTGGGGTACCATGGGGAGAGTGGAGCATGGTAAGTGGGGTCCAGGTGAGTCCTGGCTTTCAGGTGTGCCCTGTGACACTGGGCACAGTATTTCTCAATCTGAGCCACAGCTCCCTTATCGCTTAAAGGGGTATAAAATCCTCAGAGTTGGAGGGGTCCGAGGAGATAGCTGGGGAGCTGCAGAACCATTCGTGTTCTCTCATTACCACTGTTTGGTGTATGTGGGAGGAGGGGCGGGAGAAGAGTGGGCAACGCAGCGTGGCACCAACAGTTCACAGGGGCAACAGACGGAAGTGCTTTCAGACAGTTCCTAATAGAAATGTCTTCACTAATAAAATCCAGAGCCGTCTCGCTCTAGATGACCCAGCCCATGCTTCTCTCCTTGCCTTCTCTACCATCTCACTTTATACTCCACAAGTACATTTTTCCTTTAGTAGTAAATCATTTTCAAATCTCCACGTTCTACCGCCCTGCACACTGCTTAAATGTGATTTTTTTTTTTTTTTTTTTTTTAGTTATCCTCTGGGAAGAGGCTCCAACAAGCCCCTTTAAAAATAAAAAAGAGCTAACAGACCCTGTTAGTTACAACAGAACCATTCAATTCAATGTAGATCAGAAATTACATAAAACTTGTGGTAAAGCCAAGAAAATGAGAGGGGAGCAACTTAGTTTTAGAATACAGTCACATGTTCCTTGCAAGGAAACACACTGTAGGACTAGCGTAGGACTCCTTTTTCATCTGGACACAAGTCACAAACAACGAAGGCCATAGGACCCCAAGCTCAATAATCCTAAAGCTAATTCTGCTCAAAAACTAAAGGATCAAAAACGAAGTCAACTGTTTCTGAAATAGCCAGCTCTTTTGGTATATCACCTACAGGAACAAAACTCTTTTACATTTAGTATTTCATTTGATCTGTATAACCTCAATAGAGGAGCCCGCTACCTCCATTTGGAAATTAACACAGATTAAATGACTTGCTCAATATCTCAGGGTAATTTGTGACGGACTGAAGACTAACCATCAGGCATCCTGTCTCATGAGCTCATTGCTTTTCTACCAGATCAGACATGTGCCTGAACTCCTCTGGCTTTTTGGTCTCCAACAATGACTGAGCTTCAAATTAACACAAGTTCGGTTGCTCATTTACAAGATTTTAAAATATAAATAAATAAAATACACACATATAATGCTAATAACCCATTATAGGATGCTAACTAAACCTGCTGGGATATTCATTTTGCAATCTACATGTATATCAAGTTAGGCTGTTCACCTTGGACTAGTGTTCTGACAATCACATCTCAGAACTGTAAAAAATAACTATAGTTACGTGGTACCTAGCAATTGACAAAGCATATGCACTCAAATATCCTATCTCCTGTGTCACCCAGAGACCTTCTCCAAAGTGGACAACATTCTCTGCCTGTAACCAACAGGGAGAAAAGCCTCGTGCCCCCTAAAGGGCTGTCCAGAGACAACGGCAGCAATGGGACTCACACACATCTGAGGGGGATCCAAGAACCGTAGCAGGGGCCCCACCCCACCCAAGAACCCTCTTATTTGAGCGCAAGGGAGTTTCTTGTGTTTTGTTGCTCATCCTCCTAAAAAAAAAACAGGAAAATAAAAGTTAATGCAGCCTAATTTTCTACAGACTTTCAGAACACTAATATTTGATGTGTAGACTCCAAAGGCTACGGTGTTTACCTCCCCTGAAAAATGAGGAGGGCAAATTTAAGTTTGGGGACAAAAGACTAACAGCACCAGACTCATGAGGTGAAGAGGTGGTGGTTATTCCCTTTCCATGGGCCTGAAAGACCATTTCCTCTTCTCTACCATTTAGTTACCAACCTACACTAGTTTACCAGATAAAGAGGACAGCAGTGAATTAGGATTAGGGGAAACACGACGGAATTCAATAAGGTGTAGGAGCTAAGCATGTAGGTTTTGAGGTTGGGGTCTGGGCTCCTCACTGACCGGCTAGCTGCAAGCCATTGGCAAAGTTCCTTCCCCTCCACACACTTCAAACCGTGAACACCTAACTTGCCGTAAGGACTTAAGCAGACCGAGGAACAGTCACTGCTCTCTCTTTTAAAGTAATATCATGTTTTTAAGCATCCATTTTAGCAAGTGAGAAATTCCCAAATTAAGATAGCATTTTCCGACAGAGGGGCACCTACGTATGACATGCGTTAAGTCCGCCCTGGGCTCTCCTGAAAGCAGCTGTCATCCCATCCTGGAAAAGCTCACATTCCAATGGGAGGCAGAGCTACTGCAAAGGCCCCAAGGCATTCCCAGAACCAATCATGTGCAAGTCGGGGAAGGGATGCACCCCGAAGTGGCAGTCTTACAGAAACTGTGCGGCATGGGACAACAGTATCAAGTGCAATTTCTCAAAGATGAGATTTCCAGTTTTGGTTCCTCCCCTTCTGAGGAAGCCCAGGGCCAGCCTGCAGGGCCTTGCTGGGTGCTAAGTGGCCCAGCATGCTTATAGCAGGAGTCATGGAAGAACTGCATTAACTGTGACCCTTCAAACAGCATAATTGCCACGTCTATGTGTCAGGGCCGACACTCAGGCCTGCAGAGCCTGGGAACGGGCTGCCCTCCACCAGCTGGAGCTGGCTTGACTTCACCACATGCCTGTCACTCCAGGGTGAGGGTTTGAGGGGGAGAACACATACCTCCCCCCACCCAAGTCCGTCCTTGATTGGCCTCCACCATGGACTCTGGCCTGGCTCATTTCTCTCCCCACTGGGCTGCTACATCACAGAACCGCTGCCATTCTGCACAGCACAGGAGATACATGTCTGCATGGATGGCCGGGAGCTTGCCATCCTCTCCAATTTCTCTCCTCTTGGACTCCCACAAAACTCCTCAGGGCACAGACACCAGGATCTCACCGTCTCCACTCCGGACAAGCCCAGTTCCAAGGCGCTAGCATCATGCAAGCTATTTGCCCTGCCCAAAAATAACTCTGCTCTCTCTTCAAGCTGTGCCTCAAGTCCCAAGCTTTTCCTCAAATTTCCTTTGACCAAGTCCTCCCTCCTGAAGCCTTCTTGAGCATGAAGATCCATAGTATACTCGTGGCACTAAATTCAAGTGTGTTGTCCTGTGGCTAACTAGGGCTATCACTTAACTTGACCTAGGTCAAGTCCCTGTTTCAGCCTTTTCCCTATGTGGCTTCCCATAGCTGCTCACTAACTCAGAGAGAACAAGCTTCCCAGACAGCAAACAGTAACTATCCTCCCAATAAGAGAGAACTAGTAAGTTCTCAAGGTCCTCTAGTTAGATTTGACAGTGGCCCTGTGTAGTTCTAGTAATTTAACCCAGATTCACTTTATATTCACACTGAACATGTAAGCTTTTAAGGGGACACATCTCTAAGCTCCAGGTGCTGGAATAACTCAGCCTGCACAGAATATTCACATGTCTACAACAAGCAGAAGGGACCTCTGAAGAACAATGACCCAAGGTCCAGATAGCCTGGGAGGAACCCTGCCATTCTGAGCACTCTCCACCTCCACTTAGCTGAATGGTCATCTATGGTCATGACTGTGAGCCATCCAAAGACCATGAAGACTATTTGACAGAGAGGTGCATCCCTGGAGGGACCCAGTTCTACATGGCAGCAAGAAAGAGAAAGACCACTGTAAGCCTGCTGGCATCCTCCAAGACTTAAGTCACCCCAGTCCTGCCTTCCACTCACCAGCTAAGAAGAAAGAAGAAAATTCCCTGCAGTCAGCCTTCTGGGGCCCTGTGTCACGGTCTGGAACAATGCAGTACTCTACAGAGGCGGGACACTTGACCAAAGAACCTTTGGGAGTCATCACCAGTCATACCACAGGTCAGGTTCTTACCAGAACCCTGCCTCCAAGAACAGAATTCAAGATACTAGTTTGTTCTATCTAATTACAACTGGAAGGATGATTGGCTTTCCATGAGCTTGGTCTGGCTCAGGTATCTGGGAAGAATTCACAAGAGCCAACTGAGACAAACCCACAATTCAACGGTCCCCACAGGAGAAGACATCCCACCCTCCTAAGTTCACCCTCAGGGTCATCATCACCCCCTATTCTTGGGAGGTGTAAATCCGGAAGATCAGGCTACCACATGGATGCACTCTGAGGGAAGAGGGAATCCATTCTGAAAAATAAGCCCCGGAAACAAACTCCCCACCAGGCAAGGCCAAGGTAGCCCCTCACAAACGAACGTGCCAGCAAGCAAACGCCCAGTCATTCGGCTTCTCAGAAAGTGGAAAGCCTTTTCCCAGCAAAAGCTCTCCACTGACTCCATCCCCTCTCTCTTGCTCTTCCAGCCCATAGTGACTTTTCCTCGGTTCCCTCAACAGAGCTGCTGCCAAACCAACTTAAGAAAAAGAAGTCACTAGAATGTCAAGAAATAAAGCACCTCGAAACACACATATTTAAATATCTCCACGGGTGTAGGTCTCAGTGCAACAGCAAAGAGTCTGGGGGAAACAGTGTCTCTGCAAACAGCAGTTTATTTTAAAAGAATATATCTAATTTATCTCCCGTCCTGTTACTTCCTTAGCAGTACGGAAAGAAAATGAAGCCAGCTCTGATGGGGGCAACTTTAATTTTGCAGTATTAAAAATGAAAAGGGGCTTCCTTTGCCATCATCCTAGGCTCTTCCCACTCACATCTGCTGCACATGTGAGCACCATTCAGGAGAGTCAACAGCATTAACCAGCAGGGGCATGGAGTCCACAGGGACGAAACTACTACAGATGTCACATTCGGACAGCGGTCAGCAGCACAAGTGTCTTTCTCTGCACGTCTGCTACCTCTCCCCTCTCTTTACTGCCTCTGCCGGGAGCTCCCCGTAGGGTACCCTCACTGGAGGTACGCCATATAGAGAATACACCTTTTCTTCGGTAAACAAAGCTGTACCTAGGAATCATCCAGCGTCTCACTGACCCATATCCAACTCAGGCCAGAGTTCCAGAGACCATCTTCCTCCATCCACGATCCAAGTCTTTCCCCCTCGGATCCATACATTTGTTACTACAATAATTTGAGACTTCATCAGAAAGGCCATTAGGCCGGCAAACTTTCAATAATTTAAGTGATTCCTTGTATATAAATATTTCATATCAGAAATCGATTTCCAATGAAGTACGCATGAAGAATGACCACACGGAGTAGTGTCCAAGTACAGCCTGTTGTTCCCAGATATGGGCGGCGTGTTGGTGCCTCTGAAAAACTCAATTCCACACGAGGCCCTGCAGGATTCTGCCTACGCACTGCCTAGGTACAAGTAAAATGCCTGCCTTTAACTCTTCTTTCGCGTCACAGCAGAAACAGAGCCAATGGAGTCTTCGGGATGAAGGGCGAAATCAAAGTCTTTGAAACAGATTTTTTTTGCCAATAACCTGGGAGGATTGAGAAGCTTGAGAAATGATGCCGGATCCTTGAACGGTCATGTCTGGAAAGCACTGCATTTAGTACTGGGTTAACACAAGACTAAGATTTAAAGCACTCCAACCCTCAAAGAGCTCTGGTCACCTGGCCCCTTGCGTGTCATGAGGCAAAGAAAAAATTCCTGTTTCTCCAAGTTGTGAGAAAACACAGGCTGTGATGATGCAACCCCAGGTCGCCAGACATGCACACGTGCTTCCCGAGTGGCATGCACAGCAGTCACATTGGAAGGGGTGAACAAAGAACAGGGACGCACCGTAAACACCATTAACCAGGGCTCCAGGCAGCACAGAATAAACCAATTCAAAACCAATAGGCACTGAGGCCCCAACAAAAACTTTCCAGGCAGCCTCAGGAGTGCGATAGCCCAGGACCGTAGGGAATGCTCTGGTGTAGCAAAGAAGGAAAGGTAAGCAGCAGGGCCTCACTGAAGCCCCCCACCTTGCCCTCTCCAACACTGGCCACTGCTTTCCACCTTTTCTTCCTTGGGTACCAAGAGGGGGAGATGTAACAAGACCAAGTAGGGGCTGAACCATGTAAAATATGCCCAATTCTTGTGCCAAGCCTGCAGCACAAAATTGAGCAAATTAGCATGCATATATAACCGCCCTATGTACTATTCGGCAAAGAACCACCTCACTGATGGAGACTTAGAACCCACGTGTGTGCGCGCGTGTGCACGCGCGCGCACACACACACACACACACACACACACACACACACACCCTGAAACAATTTTTTACCAGAGCAATAGCTGGAGGGAAAAAAAATTCTAACTCCTCAAGCCTTACTGAAAGCTAAATCCTGTCTCGCTTTAGCTGGTGCATTCAGTTTGATGTAGCTAAATTAACAAAAATATTCCCTTGGCATTTAAATTATCTTTTTCTTTCCCTTTTCCTCCTAGTAAGCAGAGTGGGGGGAGACGCATAATAATTCAAAAGACAAAGCAACTTCAAAACAAAATCAGTTACTTGTAAACAATCCTTGTGGGGACTTTTTCCCCTGCTCTCCTCACGCCCCCCCCAACCCCAAGAAAAACAGCCCTGCCAGTTGTAATAGAAAGCCAAGTAAAGATAAATCAATTAGCTTGCTAATTTCTCCCCTCTCATTTATTTAGCTCTGCACTGTATTTGTCGTAATTGACTACAATTATGTTAATTACTAACTCCAGTATAATTACTATATTTATTGTCATTGAGCATGCGATGTACCCACAGCAAAGCTGGCATTTGTGGGGCATCAAGAAAGCAAACTGTCGAGAGGTGATTCTCTCTGCAAACTGGCGGATGTGGCTTCAGCAAATCAAAGGGCAAAAGAGATTTCATGCAATGTTAGTTTGAAAGCACCGGTTCATTAAGGATATTAATTTTCTGATAACTACACATTTAAGCATGACACACTAGAGCAGGATCTACAGGATTTCGCAATTATTAATGCGTGACAGTTTCAAATGCTAAGTGAATCAATTAAACAGCAGCATTCACAATTTGAGAAGAGATAACTGCTTCATAACTACCTAAGACTACAATTTTCACATGACAAAAAAGAGCCATTGAGGCGCCTTCAAAACCTGACAGGTCAAGAAAGAAGTTTGAAACAAAAGCACCTTACAACCATCATCTCTCCTCTTTACTTGTCAGATCAACTTTGCTAGTGTCTCCCCAGAAACGGCATCACATGCCAGCTGCCACAAGGTGATTTTTCATGTCTTGTCAAAGAAATCTTTTATTCTATTTGCTCTGCATTAACATGTTACATTTATTGATCAAGGGCCTGTTCGGCAGCCACAGCAGGGCACTGAGCTCTCCATGCCTACGGGGCTTTGATGTCCCGGTGACATTCGAGCCCGAATAATGCACATACTAAATGGATTTAATGCAGAAATGTGTTTGGGCCTGACAGTTACATTAATAACAGCCCCTCACACTGATAAATATGCAATTGCTACTATTAAGAGTTACCCAATTATGGGGAAAATATTTCTCTACCTTATAAATAAATCCATCAAGAAAAAAAAAAAGTTTTAACAATGGTGCATTTTCTTAAAACACTTCTCCAGCTGCAGAAAACAGGGCATGTGGGGGTTAACACCCCCTCTCCGGCTCTCCCCTCCAATTGTTTTTAATAAGTCTTGCTTTATCTCAAGAATGGTTTGGGGTTTTTTTTGTTTTGTTTTGTTTTAAACCTCTTCTGTTGGTCTTCCCTGCTCTACTCATCTCTTATTTTTTCAGAACCAGAGAAAAAGCAGACACTCAAGGACACTGAAAATCGGGTTCTGTATAAACTCAGAGAGGAGCTTAGGGGAGGTGGTGCAAAGGTGGGGGGCACAGAGCTGATCTCTGTAATGATGGCTCTGGAGGAGGGGGGGTCTTTAGAGCGCGAAAGAGAGAGAGAGAGAGAGAGACCCTAAAAACCTGAACATATGTGTCTCTCTCCTTCACTTAATACCTTCAGTGACCTTGTGCTAGGGCAGTGATGGGGGTGGGGGTGGGAAGGGGAAGGGAAAGCAGCTGGGAGAGCAGAGACCTTTTATTAGAAAAGTCTTGGCCAGGGAGAATTTGTAGTTATTATATCCCTGCAGTTAAACACAGGCACCCAGCAAAAAGCATAATCGTTCCCTTTTCATCATAAAGGAGCAGAGAACAGCTGAAATGACCAACACTGCAGTCCCAGAGGACACCAGAGGGAAGAGGGCTTTCAGATGGTGGGTGTGTGGATGCAAGTGAATACATGTGCAAATCCAGACAGGGACACACACACACACACACACACACACACACTTCTTTCCTCTCCAGACTCAACCCTCATGCATGCAGCACTGGGTCTCAGAGTCCCCATCCCAAGGCTGGGACAGAGAACCACAGCAACTACCAAGCCACTTCCCATGACAGTGGCCTTCATCTGAGCCATACCTCACAGCCCAGCGTGGAGAGGCGGGCAAGAAGAGAAGGGACTGAGTTTCCTGGGAACCTCCCACCTCCAAGCCAGACCAGGTCTTACCATGAGGTCCTGTAAACCCAATGTTTCCGAACCAGGTTTTTGGAGAAACAGATGAGAAAACGCAACAGATTGGACACGGAAGCCAACAGGGTCCCCAGTTTGGAGCTGCAGAATCCACTGTGACCCCCCCCAACAATGGTGGCTTCTTCTGCTGCTCAGTAACTTTAAGAAAAAAAGGAAATCTTTTCCCTGCACAAGGAAATACAGGCTTGGAAAAGGCTGCCCATCTTCTCGCACACAAAAAAGCAACATCTTATATTTTAAGAAGCAGTTTGGAGTAACTGTAGAGATGAAGTCAAATCCCCAGGGCCATTTAATCCCCCCTCTTCCATTTAACCATCAGGGTAGTCTGGGTCCTTCCTCCATCTGGGTCTCCGCTGCTTCATCTGTAAACTGTGGGTAGTAACAGTCACATTGTAAAATGCTGTTAGGAAAACTGAATACCACTTGACGTGTTCTGCTCAGCTCTGGCAGATAGTAAGAGCTCCGTAATATTGGTTATTAAGACAATAAACATGACTAGTGTCAGTCATCTGATACCTTGTCACTGGACTCCTTAGGAGAGTGAAGCCAGTCCCCTCTTAATGCTTATTTGCGAAGTTCTTTTATTGTGGAACTCAAGAGAGTCACTCTACAACCTATCTGGGACAAGATTCAGAGGTCTTCCTCAACCAAACGCTGTTAGCATGGGGAAGGGTTCTTTTTTTTTTTTTTTTAAAGATTTTATTTATTTATCAGAGAGAGAGAGAGAGAGAGAGAGAGTGAGCACAGGCAGACAGAATGGCAGGCAGAGGCAGAGGGAGAAGCAGGCTCCCTGCTGAGCAAGGAGCCCGATGTGGGACTCGATCCCAGGACGCTGGGATCATGACCTGAGCCGAAGGCAGCTGCTTAACCAACTGAGCCACCCAGGCGTCCCGGGAAGGGTTCTTTTTGCCCAAGGCTGTCCCATGCCCTGCAAAGCATCTCTGGCCTCAGCCACTAAATGCTAGTAGAACCCCTACCTCCATCATTGTGACAGAACTTTGTGGTTGAGAACTTGAAGGGCCAAGGAGAACAAAGTCTGAAAGGGTGAAGCTTGCCCAATCTCTACCCTTCCCCCAAAACACCATTCCTTCCAACTGCTACCCTGACAACATGGCAGGCACCTTTGTGCACAGGATGGACGGCAGGGCAGATGGAGAAGGGAGAGCGGTGAGGTCCAAGTTCCAACAGCTCAGGGAGACAAACTTTACAAAGGGAAATTAAACCCAAGGTTCTGAGGGAGTAAAACAGTTGAGAAGGGAAATAAAAGGCATTCCAAGAAAGTGTAGGAATTTCTTATCCTAGAGACAAACACAGTAGGAAATCTGGAGACACTGTTTATGAAAGTACTTTCTAAATCACACTGAAAGTTACAGGGAAAGTTACAACATCGTCTATGAGAAAGCTGAACATCCTGACAGCCCCATAGACAACTCTCTCCAATCTTCCACCACTTCCCCAATGGAGACTTACCCACAGTGGCTCAAAACCCATTTTCCCTGCCCAGAGGGTTATAAATCCAGGAAGGCAGGACATTCTTGGATGAGGAAGAGGGTGGTACTGCTTAATTCATGATATCTGCTCCCTTAGTGATCTTCCCTCACCCCCCTCCCATGCAAGGGAAGGCCAGTGATATTCTTGGAATGAAAAAGGTGCTTTTTGCAACACTGCCCAACTGAGAACACTCATTCTGACACACAAAGATCCTTGCCTCCTTGGAATTCGTCAATGCCCTAGAACTATTTTGAAAATTCACTAACAGTTTATCTTTCTAAAGTCTATCTTTTCTACCACCATCTCTACCCCTCAAGGTTTAGGGTCATGAGCTCTGTGGTCATCTCCACCCCACGATCAACGTACTCTCCAAGTAAGACCACTGCATTTGCATTTTAAAAACAAGTATGGACAAGGTTCCCGGCTGCAAAGAAATGATTTGATGAAGACCTATGTCAACAGAACATGCCCTTTGAACTGTTCTCCTGCGAGTCTGGGTGGGGAATTTTCTCTGACCCATTCCCACTGTACTATGAACAAAGGTATGCTCCTAACAGACAAAGATGAAAATACATAGAAGACAACTGGTTTGAGCCTATGGAATGTCAAAGGCAGCTGGAGAACTGAAGTAATTGGTTAGCATCGGCTAGGTTATGCTGTGTTAACAAACACCTTAAACTCTTACATTGTTCTCATCTAAAACTGACATCCAACATGGATAAGCTGAGGGTTTTGCTCATTTACAGTCAGAACCCAGGGATTACAGCAGGTAGAAGAGTAATTGGCAAACTGTGCACTGGCTTTTCAAGTTTCTGCCAGTTGGTCATACCAAAGGATGCAGCAATGTGCCAACATTGCATGTGCGGAAGGAGAGAAAATCCTGAAGGTCCATCAGGAACCCCAATGACTACCATGGATTGAACTCGCCCCTGAGGAGGATTCAGCCTAGGCTTTCAGCCTCCCTAACAACATGTTTTAGCTCCAACTATAGCTATGCTTCTTGAAAACCTATTATGTGCCACGTAATTTTTTAGGCACTTTCCACAGTCACACACTCAATTTCTACAATCAGCCTAAGGCCACTTAAACAACTGGTGAGTGACACGATTGCAAGCCAGGGTGTTTAACCACAAAGCCTTGGTTCCTTCTAATTCCCTGCCCATTTTCCCAATTTTGCAGCAAGTTACCAGGCCCAATTTCATCTGGCACTTCCTATCAGACACGACTGGTGGTGTGCCCATCCCTGGAGCCCTTACTGTGCACCTCCAGTGTCCACCTCACTGCCTTTGTGGGGGTGAGGGTCACAGAGCCACCATTTCTTTAGAGCTCTCCTGCCTTTCACTGTCATCATCCTGGCCAAAGCCAGGGAAGCAACAAGCAAGCTCCCACCTTTTTCTCCTCAACAATCCCCGCATCAAGTACATTTATCAGAGTGATGCTAAGTAAGATGCAAGTGCAAATAATTTGGTTTTTAAAACGTATGCTTCCTGTTGCCATAGATCAATTAAACCCTCTCCATTTTATTGCCAGATTGACACAGATGTATTTATCGCTGTTTGCCATGGGAGCCCTGCTCTGCCCACTGTGTTCAAGCAGCTCAGCAAGCATCTGACTCCAATCACTAGGGACTCAGGGCCCTTGGGGCTGTGGGATTTGGGATGGACACCACAGAGAACTCTGTCCCTTCCCAATCCAGGGAAAAAGGGAAATTGAAGCTGGAGTGGCTCATTAACAAGCTCTTTGCCTTGAGCAGATCACACAACTAGCACTGGCCAGAGCATAGGAACTTTGTTGATCAGAGTAAAAATAAAATACGAAAACCTCAAAAACAAGTACAAGGAAGAGTTTGGGACAATGGGTTCTCAAATATTCTTAGTAGCAGAAATCGGTAGGTAGAAGCTCTCAAGAGCAATCTGACATCTTTATCAGACCCCTCTGACAATTCTGTCTCTAGGAATTTGTCCCAAGAAACTAATCAGAGTCCTATTCATGAGTATTACAAGAATATTTATAACGTATTTTTAACAGTAAAAATCTGGAAACAATCTAAACGTCCAACACTAAGAAATAAGAAACCATTAAAAACTGTAATGTAGTATTTACTGATAGGAAAATGCTTCCAACACAATGTGAGCAACAGCACATTTTTAAATATTTGGCATTATAAGAGGTTGGAAGACAATAAAGTGTCAGCAGTGGTGATTTCTAGTGGCAAGATTATCAGTGACTTGAAGAAAGAGCATTTCCTTATACTTTGCATTGAACATTTCTATGTTGATCATGTTTCTATTTAAAAAAAAAATCTTCAAAAAACAAGATCTCAGTACGATTTCATGCAGATGCAGACATTGGACTCGTGATCATTAATGCATTAAAATTCAAGAAGCAACATTCCTCCTCCTAGGCATTACCTGATGAGCTCCCCAAAGCCTCTATCCCCCATTCCAGTGTGAATAGCAATCACCTGTCCCTGGGAATCATGTCCAGGAAGGAGATGTAGGCTGAAAGGCAGAGGAGAGAATGTGTGTCTTTGAAGGCAGGCAGAAGTTTCATTCGGACCGGTTTTCCTCCTTCGATTTTCAACTTGCAACCTGACAGGGTACACACCAGCTCCAGAGACTTTCATTTCCCCAGGGCAGAGTCCCAGAAACAGTACAGCTCGAATTTCCACAACCTTCTGCATAGACAGGTAACCAGTTTACTATTGGCAGACCCAAAAGAAGCAGAAGATTCACAAGAATTAACGCAGGAGAGAAGGCAGACATGTAACAGGATAAAATTTTCTATGTACAGGGACTTAAAACCAAAGTTTAGAGCTTATAAATCCCTAAACCTCCTTCCCTCCAGCATGAACAGTGGCCATAGAAGAATCAGGAGAACAATTACTTTTATCAATGAGATTAACAATGTTGATGGTATATGGTTATGAATTTATGGTAAGACAACAGAGAAGGATGTTCCTAATGTGAGTGGTTAACTGAAGACTGGTGCCCCCCTTTTAACTACTACATTGGCAAGAAGGAATACAATATGGCCGCTTAAGACATTCGTATTGTAGTATATGCACAAAATAGCTCTGGAACTATCCAATGTTGAGTAACAGCAGGGCCGAGGAGAACTGGCAGGCTAAAAATAATCTACATGTAAAGAAGAAGGTTTTCCTCCTCTTTGCACATTTGTTCCTCCTAAAGTCTACACCGTGTGCGCACCCCTCCATTGCTCATCCCTGCCCCCATCCAGCTATAAACCAGTGTGGAGATCACACACCGAGAGGAACAGGCCCCTGACCAGATGGGACAGCACCTCAAACTCAACACTACAGAAATGTTCTCCTCTCAACAAAGGAGAATTAAATTCACAATTCCCCCTCATTCCAAATCTGTTTTCCTAACCTTCCTCTCACTCAATTGCCCTGCTTCTAGAATCTGTCCTTTCTCATGATAAATCCTTATATAGAGCCCCTTCTCACCACTGACTCTGCTCATTTCTCTCCCTCCTCCTCCTCCTCCTTCTTCTTCCTTCTTCTCCTTCTCCTTCTTCTCCCCTCTCTCTCTCTCTCTCTCTCTCTCTCTCACACACACACACACACACACACACACACACACACACACACACACCCCTCCCAGGGTCCAGCCCCTTCTCTGCTAAAGGGAAGCAGGGCCTCCGAGTTTGACAAAGACAGCTCTGTTTCTTCGGACCTGACAACTCAGTCCCATGACCTGTCCCCGCTGACACACTCCCTCATGGGGCCCATCCTCCTCCAACCCACATCCGGGCAAGGCAGCCACAGCCTGAGCCACAATGCCCCTAAGCTTCTGGAAGCCAGGCACAGAGAAAGAGCTCCTTCCGATAACCAAGCAAAGAAACCCTCTCCATGAGTCTGCACTGGGGAACTTCTTAAGGGACACACATGTCCCAGGCACTATCCGGTCCAGGCTCTGTACTTTTGTCCTATCCTATCCTTTTGTCCTATCCTCGGACCGATGACCCTCCTTAACTTCCTTAGAGTCAGCATTTCTTTGTTTGGCATCCTCTCAACACTATACATCAGTTTGACTTTTCAGTTTCCCTATCTCTCCAGAAGGATACCAACCTCTGTACCCACACACTCAGTGCCCACTCTCTTTCTACATAACCCTCTGGACACCCCTTCCCTAAAGACCATGCATCTCCATAAGGACCGGCCCAAAAAGCTCTGTCAGTTTAAAGTCCCCTCTACCTGCTGGTGACTTCACGCCCTGCATTTTGTCCATTTTCTCTCAAACTGTTATTTCCCAAGTGTCTGGACTCAGAGGCTGGGAAAGAAAAGACCAAGTCATGGAAACACAAAAATGCCTGAGCCCTGGAATAGGATTCAATCTCATCTCTCCTTCTACCCCAAGACAGTTTGTTCCTTTTGGAGGACAGCACAGTTCTCAAGGGAACACTTAGAAGAAAAGCCCTACATGGAACCAGCTTATTAGGAAAACCACCACCCTGACCCCTGCTCATGTATCCCACTGTTATCTGCTTTCCAAGTACCTCCTACTTCCCTCTTCCAAGCCCCCAAACCAGTCACAATGGATAACTTCAATGAAGAAATGAAATCACTGTATATTTTCCAATGGAATAATACAGAAGATCACACTTAACTTCTGCCAAGATTGGAACAGTTGTTAGAGTGCGCCTCCCTCCTGCCCCATGCCAACAGTGTCTGAATGGCTTCAAAATACCATCTGGGAGAAATCATCACAAAATATTTAAGGCTCCAATTCATTAAAAGAAAAAAGAAATCAAAGGAAGAACACACACAGACACATATATGCACCTTACCTGTGATTCAGCAAATCTCTGGGAGATGGGGTTATCCTGAAAAGCATTCCTAAACGCCCCCAAATGCCCCTGTTGGTTCCATCTCATTCCTTCCCCAAGAGTGTTCTAACTTATCTACATGGTCATCAGTGACAAAGGTAAAGAACAAAGTAACACTATGATGGTCCCCCTTGGAGGACCTTGGAGGAGAGGGAGGATGTCCATGCTCGCAGCTTTTTCAGTGGCACAAAGAGGCTAGCCAAAGATTCATCTGAAGCAAAGTCCCACTTTTGAGGTGTGACTTCACATGTCTCAGAGTCCCCACACCCTACGCAGAACTGGATGGTGATTTTCACCCACGGGCCATGACCAGGGGACTGGGCCTCCCTGGCCTGGTCTGCATCTTGTGAAGGGTACATACCTCAGAAGGTTAAAGCTCAGATCGAGCCTCTTTGCGAAATGTCCACAGTCCCTTCCAAGGTGCTCTGGAATTTCTCTGCAGTCCTGGCCTATGTAGGACACCTGGAAATTAAATGAAACAGAAACAATGTGGCAATCGGAAATCGCCCAGCTGCTCCCAACCCTGAGTCATTGATCTGAAGATTGCTTCCGCAACTTTGAACCAACGCGCTCCTCATACACACACAAAAGCCCCATTTGTGACCATTTTCCTGATCAAATCAGCTTTGGGGGCTTCAGGGACTCTGCCAAGAGTTCCCCTTTCCTGGTACCCTTAGCATGATGGAGGCTAATCCCAGCACAATGGAAATTGGACTGAAATTGGCCAGATTCAGGTGTCCAGAAAAGGCCCCATGTCAGAGCACGCTGATATAAACACAGCAATCAGCCTCTCGCTCAGGGGCCTTTCCAACAGCTGCCCCTCTGGCTTTCCTCCTCCCGCTCCTCCTCTGTCCCCCTCCCCCCCAAATACCCTGTTATGCACATTACCTCATAAAAGACACAGCAGATGCATTTACCAGCATTCAACCTGCAGGGTGCTGGAACAAATAGGGTTAGACAAGAAAACCTCCCCAGACCGCCAATCCCATCCTATTACTACTCCATATAAAACATCCCCCGCACTCTGTACAAAGCTGATTTGAAGGCAGCAGGGAAACGAAGGGTGGCCACAGCTTCCAAGAAGAGTCTCCAGGGAGCCTTTTGCAACCAACCCCACTCGGGCTGCAGAGCTGTTCCCTTAGGCCTTTCTTTACTTATTTTATCATCATTATTAACCTAGTGTATGTCCAAATATTAAGAAGCTGAATTGAAATTTGATGCCAGAATTTGATTGTAGGAAGGTCAGAGGGCTTTCTCACATCTCCAACCACTCAATCTTTGAAAAACGTTTTTTACAGATAGTTGCCAATTCAACCACAGGGCACTAATTCCAAAATCCATAGAACAAACCCATGGGTGACAGTTGGCCAGTGGGATCAAAATATAGGATACTTCTCTAAAGGACTCCCTACCCCCAGCTGCCAGGTAGAAATTTGGGCCTATTACATGACTACAGTCTTGATCCTTCCTCCCCTGCCCCCCAAATGCATCTCCTCCTACACATACATGTAAGAATGTCTTGGAATAAGTAAAAGATTCCCCCAGGGGTTATGCTTCCCAATGGGGACAAGAATATGGTGGCCATATAGAACTCAAGATATTAGGTTGAAATCATGATTACTAATATTCAATCCTAAAACTACAGAAATAGCACTTTCATAGGACTCAACCTTATTAAAAAAAAAAAATTACACTGTACCTTCCTACACTCAGTTTCAAGTCTGCTCCCAGCCCTGTCCTATCCAATGGGCACAGTACAGTATCCTGTACTCACGCTCTCAATAACTTCATTTCTCGAGGAGAAAAAGTTTGGGAAAAAGGACAGAAAAATAGCAGATTCCGATAAAATAAGTTGGACTCCGGAAGACACAGACTAAAATATAAAGGTCTCTAAGTTCAATCTAGCCACCTCCATTTTCTACATGGGACCTGTCCTTCCTCAGAACTCCTTGGGTAATAAACTTCTCCTTCCAAACACAGACGGAAATCATACAGCAAGAAGAGACTGGGGATATAAGGCCCCAATCAATCTAGGGACTTTAATTCCCCTGCGGAAGCCCACTCGACCAGCAGCCATTTCTGTAGTAGAATATCACAGTGACCCTGGAGGCCCATGGAAATCACCAGAAAACCCATCCCTTTCACCACATCATGCACCCAATCTCATAGGTATCGTTCAAGATCTCCGTGGTATATACAGCATAGAGGCTGAGGTTTAGATGTAGAAACGGAGCTGTGTCCTTATAGACTCACCAAGGACTCCATCTCGTAGGGACTCCATTTCTTGAAACCCCTCATGTTTTTAACAAAGAAACTAAGACTTCGGCGGCATGCCCACTGTAAGACAGCTTCGTAATGATAAAGTCCTGCACCAGGACTAGGAACTTCCAACTTGGGCACCACGGAGTTCTTATGAATCCACACATGGATGTGGATTTTCTTGATCAATAAACACCAGTGGCACATCTATCATCACGTTTTGGCTTCAAAAATGCATCTTCCTGGCTAAAAGGTTGCGACCTACTTCATGATATAGGATGTTGAGAGCCCCAGAGGAGCATTAGAACCTAGGTAGAGGGAGATTTGCTCCCCCTTTTCTTCTGTAGGATCCCCTTTCAGAGGCAAAAGGAGCACCAAGGAAGCTATCACCATGAAGCCTGCAGATCATTCACATGCCTAACGAGACGTATCAGCTTGTTTTATTACAATAGCTTAACATAACATCCCAGGAAAACTCAAACACAACTCTTTTCCACAGTGGAGACCAAGTCTCTAAAATTTGGGAGGAAAGCCAACCTGATAAGCCATCTGCATGCTTGGACACCCCACCACACCAACCCCAAGCTAAACTGGGGCATTTAGAGATGTGAGTTACGCTGGCCACGTTTAAGGGTCCAAATCAGCAGGACAAGGTTTAAGGCTTAAAAGCAGCTAGCAACCACTGCCAGGCACAGCAACCAACACTCACAATGAGAACAAAGTCCTATTTAACAAGTACTCCTGGGTGGAAGACATTACCTCTCAGGGTATCAGGAAGATTCTTGGAGCAGAGGCCCACCTACTGTAACAAGGCCCAAAGAGCCAGACCAAAAATAGTTTGCTACTTGAGCAAATAAGGGAAAGCGAGACTAAGAGACCCTAAATGCCACAGAAGCAAGAGCACATCCAGAACAAGAGCCATTGCCTTCAGTGAGTTACTTTTAGACTGAAGAACCAAGTTTTGTACTTTTCATTTGCCTACCTTAGGTCTCCGGTATCGCAAGACTTCTACCTTGTGTGGAATGGTAACAGAAAGGGACACCATTACTGGGGAAATGAAAACTGATGAAGATTTCCCTGCCCTGCCCCCACCCAACCATAGAGGGATAAAGAGGGATACCAGAGAGGAAAATAAGAAGGTCTGTGCAAAATCCCCACCCATACACATACCCAGCACCCCTGAGCAGAGGCCACAGGGAATTACTCAACTACAGGGGACTACAGATTTCTGTTTGCAGTTGAGACAGTCTGGGTCTCTGGACATCTCTAAGCGTGGTAGAAGTGTTAGTTGACTCTGTATGAAGACGATTATTTTCTGATAATAATCAGCCCAGGAGTGGAAGATCCTGGATTTTATTTTATTATTTTTTTAAATATTTTTATTTATTTATTTGACAGAGAGAGATCACAAGTAGGCAGAGAGGCAGGCAGAGAGAGAGAGAGAGGAGGAAGCAGGCTCCCTGCCGAGCAGAGAGCCCGATGCGGGACTTGATCCCAGGACCCTGAGATCATGACCTGAGCTGAAGGCAGCGGCTTAACCCACTGAGCCACCCAGGTGCCCCAGATCCTGGATTTTAAATGTGCAGTAGTGAAAGCTCTGTCAGAATAGAAACTGTCACGGGCTGTTACTTCCTAGCTGTTATCCCGGATGGGTCACAATCTCACAGAGCTGGTCTCATCTTCTGTAAACTAGTCTAACACTAACCGCATCCCAAAGGTATGATGAGTAAGGGAACTAATATGTATTAAATGCCTACCACCTGGCTGTTAGCTAGTCGATCCTCATGAAATAGCCCAGTGAGTCATAGATCCTCAACTAACTTAGAGCAATGACAAGAGTACATAGCACTGTCCTCAGCACCTACTGGTCACTCAGTAAACAGGTGAATCAGACCAATACCCTTAAGAAAGGATTTGTTATTCCCATGTCTTGGGAACAAGATTTCAGGGTCTGAATTCCACGTTTGCATTTAGATCTACAATTGTATCGATGCCACTGCTTGGTCATAAACTGGCGGAAAAAGAAGATTAAGAACTTTATGATGATATAAATGTTGCATTCAAGCCAAGAGAAGGCCAAATAAAGTCAGATTCATGTTGAATAAAAAGATTTTACAGAGAAGAATGGAGAGAGGGCTGACAGAAGCCCATAGGACTCCTAAAACCCAGGGCAACAGCAGTCAGCCCACAGTGGTGTTGAAAGCAATGACCTAATTTCAACACAACATCATCCATCTTATTCAATTGTTTCAGTGGTGGTATGTTTGGTTTTTTGTTTTGGTTTTGTTTTGTTTTCTATGCCCTCAAACCATCTCTTTATTTGGGGGATAGGTCTCTATGAACTTAGAAAAAGTTCTATCTGGTTGTATGTTTGTATATTTAGGCAACATTGCAATAAGAACAGTATCAATACTAAGGGCTCATGGGAAGGCTTTTTTTTCTTTTTAAGAAAGCTCAACCAAAATTTAAGAAGTACCATGTGATACACATTCCAGGAACTACTTCTTGTTATGGCTGTCCCTAGAAACTAAAAAGGGCAGAACGCTAAAAACAAAGCAAAAAAGCCCACACCTAAACCCCCGGCTGGCCACTGGCCTAGGAGGTTCCAGACCTGGGAGACTAACACCCCAGCAGCATTTCTTCAGGCTGTCTTAGCTCCTCCCCAGCAGCTCCATCTGCTTAGCACAGTCCCCTAATGCTCAAAATGCCTCACCCACAGGTTAGTAATTGCCTTTGAATTCTTTGGAGTAGTCTAAAAGCAGGCGGTGCAGCAAAATAATCAAGTTAGGGAAACCTGGGAAAAGAGAAGGAGGCACAGGCAAGTTCTTACCCCTCCCATCAAGTGCTCCAAGTTATTAGAAGCTTCACCCAAAGAATGCTGGGTCTAAAATGCAGAGACCTAGGGTCTGCGGGGAAGGGGACATTCTTGGGCAGAGGCCCTCTCCTCCTACTCCTCCTTCTAGGCAGACATGTTAACTCCCAAAAGCCCTTATCCCGGCCATCTAAGTAAGACCCATCATTTTTAACCTTTCCCACAGGCTGGTACCTCCCTGGCCTTCTCACTTCCAAACTCTGAGAATGTGGAAACATTTGCCCAAAGTCATCTCAAAAAACTAACTGTGCCTGACACTACCTGCCTTAGGCAATCCAAGAGGTGAGCTTCAAAACCTCAGAACTATTTCTCTAGGGCATGCAAGGAAAGGCGGGAGGAGGGCTGGCTTAATCAGAGGTTAAAAAGAGAGACCTGGCTTTTTCAGAAGGTAAAAGGCCCCTGGGCCCAGCATCCCTCCAGCAATGACTGAGAACACCTGAGGCTCCACTACAGGGCTGAAAGCAAGCGAGGCTAGGTGTCTGTCACCCCGAGCTGAAACTGGAATGTTGCCATTCCTCGGACACCAGTTCCAGAAGTCAGGTGTGGAATCAGCGCTTGCCACTTGTGACACCATGGAGGGAACTGGAGGGTCCGTGAAACAAGTTAGAGAAAGGCAAATACCACATGATTTCACTTCCACGTGGAATCTAAAAAATGAACAAAGCACAAAAACAGACTCAAATACCAGAGAATAAATTGGTGGTCGCGGGGCGGGGGGGGGGGGGGGGGGGGGGGGTTGGAGGATAGGCAAATAGTGAAAGGAATTAAGAGGCACAAACTGTTACGAAAAAAGTCCATGGGATGAGAAGTAGAGCATTAGGAATATAGTCAGTAACATTGTAATAACGTTGCATGGTGACAGAGGCTAACTTGTGGTGAGCCAAGTATAATGCACTGAATTGTCAAATTACTATGTGGCACACCTGAAACTACTATAACATGGTATGTCCACCCTATAATAAACTAAGAAGAGAAATCAGATGCCAAAATAAAACTGGGGGACTTTAGCCTTCTAGCTGCCTTGAATAAGGGGCCTAGGATTGGGATCCAGAGGCAGTCTGCAGTGAGGACCCCAAACCTAGAGAGCCTGTCGGAATGCACTATGATTTTCATGGTCTTTAGCGGGAACTAGGCACTTTTGCCATCCTGGGCACCTTAAAAAATAAAGAAACCACACACACACACACACACACACACACACACACACACATACCCCTAATGTTTATATTTTACAACTTCATTAGTACAAGGACGCATATATTAAAATGTTCTCTTTGACCAAAGTTATTTTCTTCTGATTATTAAATGACACACTTTTTAAGAGCCCCCAGAAGTACCATCAGCTGTGGGCATGGTCGCCTCTGCCTGATGGAATAATCAGCGCTGCCGGCCTTAGCAGTGCTAGGGACAGAGAAGGTGGAGAGGACCTTGTCGACCTAGGGGGCCTTGCCCTCTTCTCCCACAGCCAGGGGAGGGGGTGGTGCCCTCACCAAACTAGGGCGGGCCTGGGCTCCTGAAAGAGTCGCCAGCTGGAGACGCAGCCCGCCTGCGGTGGGGCAAGGGGCCCTTTCCAACCTCCGGGTGGCCCCTTGCCCCAGCACTCCCTCCCCACACCGACTGCCCAACGCGAGGGCGGGGTTCGTCCTGGCGGACTTACTTGAGTTCCACTGACCACGAGCCCAGCCATGACGACTGGGCGGACGCGCGGCGCGGAGTGCAGGCGCCGGGCGGCGAGAGCCAAGCACCGAGCGCAGCGCGGCGGCGGGCAGCACGGCCCAGCGCGCAGTTCCGCACTTAAATAGTCAGCTGACCCGGCGGAAGCCCGAGGCGCGGGCCGGGTGCTGGAACTCGGGCTCAGCTGCGCTCCCGGCCTCTTGCCCTCGGCAGGCCCTGGAGCCGGTGAACCTAGGCACGCCCCCCGCCACGCGCCGCCGGAGGTGGCCCCGAGCGCCCCGCGCTCCCACGGAATGGCCTGACCCCTTAACTTCCCCCATGGCCCCCGGGGCACCCCAGGACCTCATCGCCCCCCCTGAGGGCCCAGGGGACCAAGAATAGCATCCCCCCAAAACTCCAAGCCCAGAACTCTACTCCTTTAGTCTAGTGGGGGCAGGCTAGGGAAGGAGGGCTTCGCATGAGGGGGGCCCCATCTGAGTCTTTAGTTAGCCGGGGACATGAAGAGAGGGCATTTCCTATATTACACAATCCGGATTACATAACTGTCCTCAACTGCCGGGGGGAGGGGTGTTGGCCCGACTCCCCTCCCCAACTTTGAGGGGAAGGGGGTAAATGGAGAGGCTGGAAAGACACCGGGTGGGGCGGAGTTTCCATTTGTAGTGGGAGGAAGAGGGAATTGAATTTCATTATAACAAAATGCTGGCTCAGCTAAAAGCATCCCCGCTTACAGTAATGAACCCTAGAGAAGAAGAATCAATGATGTCCCCAAATTTCAGGTTTCTCTTATTCTTTCCCGTCTTATTTGTGAAGCCAAAGTCATCCATGCGGTCAAATTCCACCTCCATTCCGCACTCCCCCTGCCCCGCAGCACCACCCCTCTTCCCCTCAGGTGGAAGTGAAAGGCGACCTTTGCTGCCTCCTCCATCAGGCCTCCTCCATCAGTCTGGGAGGGCAGTTCATGCCTGTCCTCAATTGAAAGGAACCCAATTTTCCCCCTGTGAAGTTTTGCCTTCATGCCTCCATCCCCAGGATGCAGGAAGCTATTACCACATACCACTTCATTGTCACATTATCACCAATCTTCTCTAGAAACTAAGAGCCAGCCTGGCCTTAACTGGCCTCTCTCCCCTGCTCCCTCCATACCCGTGAGTAAAGCTACCATTCCAACAGAGAAGGGATCCTGAGTGCCAGACTTCAGGTTCTACCCATTGCACTGCAACTGCTTCAACTCAGTAGAACTACTGATAATGGGAGCTCTCCCCTCTGTTGCGGGGGTGTTCCCAGGGCTTTTGTTTTCATTGTTCTGTGTGTCCAAACAGCCCTTAGAAGCCCCTGTTTGTGCAGCTGATGATAATTACAGTCGTGGTTAAGCATATTGTGGCTATCGTCATCGTCTCTCAGGCCTGGTGCCAACACATTGTAATACGGGCCCTCCTTGTCAGCATTCTGATGAGTGGTGTTGACCTCTGAGGGCCCACCCGCCAGCCCCTCTCTCTGCTGGGAGGAGCGGACATAGCAGAGTGGAGCTGTAAGAACAGAGACTTGGCTGTGTTTACTCTGGGGGTGGGGGAGAGTCAGGAAATGCTGCTACAAAAGTTCTTACAGGCCAAGAGAGAAGGCTTGCCCTCCAGAGATAAGGGGGATCAAAGGGAATCTTCCAGGCCTACTGCCCCACAGACGAGCTCCTCATGCTCCTCTCTCCTTCTCTGTTGGATGCAGTCTCTCTGGTCCATTGTCCACTTTTGTCTGCCTTTCCTGCCCACAAAGGAAGAAGCGGGCCCAGGCCCTCACAGTCATGACACACCGCCCTCTCCACCTTTCACTTGGCCCTCCTAGAAGGCTTCTCTGACTGCCAGGAGAGGACATGGGGAAACAGGCTTAAAGCTACTCACAGATGAAATTGGAACCTATTCCAATAGGTGCTTGAGGTCATCTCATCCATGCCCCTGTGTCCGTACACAGCTGTGTCTTCTGAGCATAGACTGTTCTGCACACACTATCTGCCCATGATGCTAAAGTAGGCAGGGGTCTTTTCTACCTTACCAGGACTTCCTCACTATTTTTCCTTCCTCTACACGGCTCTAGGGTGATCATTCTAAAAGCCTGATGTGACCCTACCTGAAAACTTTCAATGCTCCCAATCAACTAGCAACACTCCAAAATCTCCAATATGTCCCTCAAGATCTTTTAGAATCCCATCATTCCCTACCTCTCCCGCCTCCTTGCCCACTTTCCCCCTCCTCTGTCTGGTCTTAGTTGTTCTGCCTCCCCGTCCAGTCTTGTCTCCACTAGGTGAACACATCCAGGAGACCAGCTGACGGCAAGGGACAGGTAATTGGAGAAATCACAAACAATAAGGCTATAGTTCAGATGGATGTGGGCTTTAGTGTTAGAAATGGAAGCTGATGACAATACGGAGCTACTGAAAGTTCTTGCGCAGAGTAGAAATTTACTGAATTTAGTCGGGGAGGCTCCTCTAAAACCAGCCTGGGTTCACCTCTCCTCGCTCGGTTCAGCTTTGGAAGTTATCTTCAGAAGAGAAGAACAAGGAGGAAGAAGAGAAGGAAAGGAGGGGAAAGGAGGAGGAGAAAAAGGATCTCTATCCCTGAACCAAGGACAATTGGAAGACGGGGATGGAGGACATCCTTCTACCTCCTCATCACCTTCTTGAGCAAAAAGAAAAATTACATCTACAATAGCAAAGTTAAAGTTCTTCGGGGCATATGGCCCTCCCTCTGGAAGGGAGAGAGCAAAGGAACCGCAGAGATGAGGCTGGCCCAGGAGGTGAACAAACCATTCCTTTGGAACCCAGGGAGTTGACAAGAGTGAACAGAGGGGACGGATCTTGAGGCTTCATCTTGAACACAGCTCTTTCTGCCTCAGCCCCAGAAGCACGGCTGGGCAGGCGGGGGCGGGCGGGATGGGGGTGGCAGGGAAGAAGGCTCATGCAGTGATCCACGCGCTTCTTCAATTCCCTCCTGCCATTCTAGTGGGCAGTTGAGACTGAGATTTGGAGACCCCTGTCTCACCCTATTTTACCCCACAGCTCTTCGGCCGCAGCGTCCGAGGACCAGGCACCGCGCTAGGCACTCCGGGTATACATAACTAAGGCATACGCTTCCGGAAAGATTTATGCTCAGACATTTACAGTCCTATGTCAACAAGAAGCCCTGTGATTGTGATCCTATTTCCTGTGTCCAACATTGAGACGGGGGAACCCCATTTGTACAGTATACTCATGAGGACTACAGAACAGAAAGTTCAAATCAGACCTGGGCAGCTAATCCCGAGCGTATGAATTCTGGAGTTCTAACACTTACAAATGGGGAGTGAGAAGGTTCGACACTAAGCACTAGAAATTTCCTTATCACCCTTGATGAAGAGGCCAATATTTTATTCCTACTGTCATCTTTGTTATGATTATTCTTTGGCAGAAAAGGCCCTTTCCCCTAGAGTTCTTCCTCCTTCACATTCCTGCGGAGAAAAAGGAAAATCCTGTTTATTTGCAATCAAGGGAGTTGATTCTGGGGTCGACCAGAACCAGTGAAACAGGAACTGATTGCTTAAAACCCTCCAACTTTGTACATGATCAGCAGAGAGGACAGAGCCAGTTAACAAAGTTTTATTAGCATTCCTACCTATCCTTAGTCAAATTTCTATTCAGCCTGGCCTCATTTCTTTCAGGCCCAACCCCTGGGCAGGTTAAGATGATTGCCGTAATTAATCATGCCCCAGCCCCTAGTTCAGACTCACCACATTCAGATTTCAATTAAAAAAAAAAATCTGGATGTCTGCATACAAAATGCCCTTTGTTGCTGAAGCAGCCTCTTTTCAGTCTAAAGGAGAGAGTTTAGGAAAGAGGAAAGGTTTCCAGGGCCCTCTCTGCAATATTTGCACGTATGTGAGGGATTAAGGATGATCTAGGCTTCTAAACACCTCCTTGATTTCCCAACCAGAACAAATTACATTTTAAAATATATATATAAAAGGCAATCATAATGGTTGGTATGATTATTCATTGCATAAATGTTAGTTTATTATTACTGTGTACTATTATAATTGTCATTACCATTAATTCTCAGTGCCTCTGAGTTCCCTTCTCTTAGGATCTTAAAAGATACTGTGGTTGTTGTCTCTATTAAAATGAAAACATTAGCGAGGAGTGGGGAAAGGAGTAGGTTTGCAAAAGGTGAGTGGGAGAAGAGTTTCTGCTTTTCACTGCATATATTCTGTGATTTTTGCAACATGTATACCCTGCCTTTGTAATTAGAAACTAATGGAGGAGACTGGATGGAATGATCAGGAAAAGAGAATTTATAACTGGAACTGCTCCCTGCTAATCTCTTAGCATCCTTTTCTTTTCTTTTCTTTTCTTTTCTTTTTTTTTGAATATTTTCTTTATTTATTTGAGAGAGAGAACATGAGAGGGGAGAAGGTCAGAGGGAGAAGCAGACTCCCCATGAAGCAGGGAGCCCGACACGGGACTCGATCCTGGGACTCCGGGTTCATGACCTGAGCCAAAGGCAGTTGCCCAACCAACTGAGCCACCCAGATGCCCCTCTAAGCATTATTTTCACAAATCTGGAAACAGCAGTGAAAACCAAATCTTATTCCCCCATTTGCCTGGAACTAGCTGGATGCCCCAAACCCTTAGCTGGGCCCAGATGGAGGTTATCTCTGACTTGAGGACAGAAGCTCATAGAAGGCTTTTGAGAAGGAAAGTGAACATTGACCAGAAGAACCTGTTTGAGTTATTCTGTCTGCTAGTGGAGACGGAAGCAGAGTCTAAGTCCCAGGTACTTGTCCAGAATTTGAACTTGGCTTGGAGAGGTTCTGCCATTCAGAGGTTGAGGAACACCCCCACCATTAAAATGTACAGGACTCAGCAAATTAGATTCTGATTCCACAGACGCTGTCCTAGCACATATATTTTCTCAAGTATCCTCAGGTAATTTGCACTGTGACCATACAGACTGCTGCATTAGAAATTACTTACTCCTTGGGCTGCCTGGGTGGCTCAGTGGGTTAAGCCTCTGCCTTCAGCTCGGGTCATGATCTCAGGGTCCTGGGATCAAGTCCCACATCAGGTTCTCTGCTAGGGAGGGAGCCTGCTCCTTCCTCTCTCTCTCTACTTGTGATCTCTCTCTGTCAAATAAATAAAATCTTAAAAAAAAAAAAAGAAATTACTTACTCCAAATACGGATTGAGGAAACTGAGGCCGGAGGCATGGAAGGGACTTGCCCAAGGCCACCCAGCAAATGAGCTGCCGACCCCAGGCCAGAACTTTGACCTTCTGAAGAAAATAAAACAGGACTCAGCCTATATCCCAGTAAGAAGAGGGTGAAGAGACTGGGGAAAGCGCCAGAAATATGCCATTTCACATCTAATCACTTCTTGTCACGTTGCAACCATTTTCCTCATAGGGAGTCCCACACTGATGGATCAGAAATAACATTTTCAAAGTTATATCTTCATGGAAATGGCTATTAATGTTCTTCCTCTCCTTTTAGAGTGCTGAAGAATACATATTAATTTTCTCTCTACTTATATTGCCTATTTGCAAATTGTATTCACTACCCAGTGCTCCAATTTGTCCTAACCCTGAAGAGATTATGATGAATAAATGTGTTCCTGGAAATAAAATAAAATACAAAATTTGTCACTGAGATTTACTTTTATAATTATTTACTGGGATTATTTTAGAATATATGGGGTCAATAATTATAATGCACACAAGAGGGTTCTGGCATGATTTACCAATATTAATTCAGAGTCTCTTTCCACTTCTCCGAAAGGAGCCCCAGCTCTCTCTGCAGCTCTGAACCAGGGGCAAAGCAAGTATCAGCTGCACCTATACCACCAGTACCAGAAGCCTGAGGGTCAGGTGAAGTGGTGGGCAAGTCTTGAAGTGGTCAGTGCCCTGGCCTATGAGTCCTGGGTTCAAGACTTAGCTTTGCTATTATCAGCCAGGTGCCCATGGCTGAATCCTTTCACTCCTGAGGTCCTCAGATTCCTTACATGAAAACTAACTGATCCAAAGAGGAATTTACTAGTAAGGTAAAAACACAGTTAGGTATGTACATCTCCGCAAAATAAGGAGAGAGAATGTGCTCATTAATAAATACTTCTGGACACCTGCTCGGTGTCAGGCTCCAACAATAAGGAACCAGACAGATACAATCCTTACTCCCCTGGGGCTTATACTCTGGTGGGAGGGCACAGGTTACAAGTAAATAAATAATTTCGAGTATGTGAAATGTGTAATATCAGGTAACACTAACACATGTTATGAAGATAAAAGAAGACAATGTGGTGGGGGGTGTTGCTAATTTGGATACAATGTCCAAGGTCTCTGCTAGCTGTTCAGAACATTCTACCTGTGAAATCCTTGATGAGCAGAGCAGGAGCCAGACTTTAGCCCCTCTCACAATGCTTTGTGATACACAAACTGCACAGCCCCAGACAGCTATGGAGTGTTCTGGAAAGGCTTCTCTAAGAGGAGCAACATTCGGGCTGAAATCTGAATAATAACATGGCGCCAACCATGAGAAGCCTTGGCAGAAGAATCTTCCAAGCAGAAGAACAGCAAAGGCAAAAGTGATGAGTGTTCCCTGAGTCTCAGGTCGTTGTGTTGCCACTTTGCTCATGCTTGAGTGGCGAACTTGAGCTCAAATGCTTCCCAGGGCACAGTGTCACTCCAGCCAGGAAGGTGAGTCTCCCTGGTACAGCCACACCAGGCTTTGGATTGCCGCTCAGCTCCAAAGCACAGGCGGGCTGAAGCCTTGAGATGCTGCAGCCACCAGCAGAGACATTCATGGGCACACACAGGGACTCCAGCCCGATAAAGCATCTGTGGCTTTCCTGGAGAAGAAAACAGGAAAGGATCACTGACCTTTATACATGACCCCACTGGCATAGACTCACAAACTCAAAGAAGCACATAAACATTTGTGTAAGTAAATAGGCACACAAAGCACAGGCCAATGTTGCATGCATGGGTTCCATCGCATTGCTACCGTCTGAACTCTGAACCCTGATCTGGGACACAGTCTGGCCTCCCACCTACTGCACTAGCTCCCAGTGGCCAGCAGAGAATGCAGAAATTTTAGACTGTCAGTCCTTAGAACCCAGAGGGTTTATAGCTTATGCTTAGGTACTGGAAATTCACTCATTCAATGCATGAGTAATAATACTCATTGAATAATACTATTCATAAAGTATTTATTGAGTACCTGCTGTATGCTTGATACTAATCTAAATTGTGGGGACAGAGCAATAGAGAAAACAAGTTTCTATCCTTGTGGAGCTTACTTTCAGTGTGGGGAGAGATAATAAGCAAGTAAATACCAAATATTTAGTGGTGATAAGTGCTGTGGAGAATAAAAGAGCACAGGAAGGGGATAAGAAGTCCCCGGGGGCAGATAGAATGATCAGGAAAGGCCCCACAAAGAAAGTGATATATAAGTCAAGTCCTGCAGGAGGTGAGGGAGAGCCAGATGCACATCTAGGGGGAAAATGTTCAAGGCAGCTAAAACAGCAAGTTCAAAGGCCCTGAGGCAAGAGAGTGCCTCGCAGGTTTGGGAAACAGCAAGCATGTCAAAGTGGCTATAGTGGAGTGAACAAGAGGAAGAACAATGCAAATGAAATCAGGAGGCAGGGTATGGTGTGAGGAGGAGAAGGAGATCATCTAAGGCCTGATAGACTAAGACTAGGACTTGGTCTTGTACTCCCAGGAGAGATGCGGAACCTTGAGAAAAGGATGCATATTTTGTAAAGACTGCTCTGGCTGTTATATTGAGAATGGACCATGGAGAAGGAAGGGCAAAAACAGGGAAAGCTGATAGCAGACTAACAGAGGACTCACTGGAGACAGTGACGAGTGCCTACATATATTTTGAAGATGACATCAACAGAATTTCCTGTTGGATTGGACATGGAGAGCATGAGAAACACAGGAGACAAGAGTAACTTCAAGGCTTTGACCTGAGTAACTGGGAGAATGAAGCGGACATACTGAAATGGATGAGCAAGTTAAGGGACAGGAAGATCAGGGGATCACTTTTGGACCTAAGAAGTTTGGGATGACTTTGACATATACAAGCAGAAAGGCCAAGGAAGGAGTCTATATAGAAACTTAGACTTAAGGAAGCAGATATGAACTAGAGTTGGAGATTTGGGAGTCCTCAGTTTTTAGATGGCATTTAAAGCCACAGGATAGGATGAAAAAGATCTGAGGATTGGGTCCTAAGCACTGACAGCGAGAGGTCAAGGAGAAGGGAAAGAGCCATAAAGACTGAGAATGAAAGCTGCAGAGGTAAGAAGAACGGAATGCAAGTCAGACTCTGGAAGCCAAGAAAGAAATGCTTTTTAAAAAGAGAGAGAGAAGAAAAGAGGGGCGCCTGGGTGGCTCAGCGGTTTGGGCCTCTGCCTTCGGCTCTGGTCATGATCTCAGGGTCCTGGGATCAAGCCCCACATTGGGCTCTCTGCTCAGAGGGGAGCCTGCTTCCCCCTCTCTTTCTGCCTGCCTCTCTGCCTACTTGTGATCTCTGTCAAGTAAATAAATAAAATATTAAAAAAAAAAAGAAGAAAAGAAAGGAAATGAAAAAAGATGGGGTTCTAGGGCGCCTGGGTGGCTCAGTGGATTAAGCCACTGCCTTCGGCTCAGGTCATGATCTCAGGGTCCTGCGATCGAGTCCCACATCGGGCTCTCTGCTCAGCAGGGAGCCTGCTTCCCTCTATCTCCCTCTCTGCCTGCCTCTCTGTCTGCTTGTGATCTCTCTCTGTCAAATAAATAAATAAAATCTTTAAAAAAAAAAAAAAAGATGGGGTTCTAACATAATGACCAACTCAGCCAAAGACCACCAGGGGATGCTGAAAGCATTGGGTGAGCAGGAAATTCACATGGAAATTCACAGATTATCTATAAATTACAAAGTGGAAAATGTACCTTTAGAGTGGGCCGATCTGGTGGTCACCAGCCCAAACTTAGCATCTCCCAGGGTAAGACAACCTGATCATATGGACCTCAGATGAGATGCAGTGGGAGTCACACGCGACTACATGCGATTCTTGCCAAAATGTTTCCCCAGACTCTCTCCATGAGGAAAGAGACAATCTAGAAAGTGAAACACTCTTCAAGACAACTGAACTACACTGTCCAAAATGTCAATGTCATAGGGCGGTAGGGAACAGGAAGGAATGTACTAGATAAAAATGGACTAAAGAAACATGACCATTGAGAGCAATGTGTGATCTTTTGTTGGATACTGAAACTAGGGAAAAGAAAAACAGCTAAAAAGACATTTAAGGGACAATCAGAAATGTTTACATGTGAACCATTTGATGATGTTACCGATAATACTAAATTAATATTTCTTTTCATCGGTGCACTCATTGTATTGTGGTTTCATAAGAGAATGTGCTTTTCCTTCAGAGATGCAAGCTGAAGAAATTAGGGGTAAACATCAAGTTGCCTACAGCTGTCAAATGGTTCAGAAAAAAATAATGCGTGTGTGTGTGTAAGACAGCATGCCGACATGGTAACATGTTAACAGCTGATAAGTCTAAATGAAGGGAAAGGGCATTCATTATCGTGTTCTTTCATTTTTTTTCATTATCGTGTTCTTTAATTTTTTTCATAAGTTTGAAAAATTTTATAAACAAAATATTAAGGAATAAGAAGAAAAAAGTGATCAATTCGTACATTGCTATTCAAGGTCAAGTAAACTGAGGACAAAGAATTAACCATTGGATTTAACAGCAGGGAAGTCATTGCTGACACTGAAGACGGAAAGAGAGCAAAAGAGACAGGCAGGGGCCAGTCCATAAAGACCTACACAGGCCTCACTTGGAGCACAATGGGAGTAACGTGGTTACATTCGTGTTTTAGGGCAACAGGCCTGACAATTGGAGGAAGATCAATCGGAAGAAGAGAGTAGGCTCAGGCAAATGTCCTCACAGACTCTGAAAGTACACCTGACCCCTTTCAGGGCCTGAAGGGAGAGACCACAAAGAGATTGCAGCCCAACTGCCAGGGCTTGATGTCTATTTGCAAGACAAGAATAAAGGAGCCAAGATGGAACCGCTCACCAAAATACCACATTGTGGGTGGGTGCGGGGCGGGGTTGGATTGCTGCAGTTAAAAGTCTGTATGCACTGTGCCCTCCTATAGAAGAAGCAGCCGACAGGACACTCAGGACCATCATCAGCATGTGACAATGTAAATACAGCCCATTTGAGGACCCGCTGAGTCATTCTCTCACTTCACTCAGTGTATCTGACATCGGAGTCAAGTTCAGTGTGCTGGGAGCCATGACTCTGGGTGTGACAGTGATGCCTTTGTTCATGAAGTCTCATCCTGGGACTCCCTCTCCCCATAACCACTTCCAGGTCCTGCTTGCCCTTGTTGACAAGCCTTCTCCAAGGCTCCAGCCCTCACTGACTGCTCCAGGGTCTGAAACATCATTGTAAAGACTTCTTCCACGTGCCTGGCATTGATTCCCACCGTACGGTGTTGTTACGTACATTTACATCTGTCTTAACTAGAGGGACAACTCCTTGAATGTAGAGAACCCAGTTTATATCTCAAAATAGTCTCCGCTTTGCCCAGAATAGGTGATCTATAACCTGAAGGAGACGGGGAGAGAGGGAGGAGGAAGATGAAGCCCATAGCTTAACCCTCCCCCTAAATGCTCACCCTGCTAACTCCAAGCCATGGGATCACTTCTCACTTCTATAGGTTAGAGTGCAGTTACTGAGAGGCCACTTCTTTTAAGCCCCCTAGCTCCTGAGGTAGAACCCCTGGTAAGAAACCGCCCTGAAACAGCCTACAGTACTCTCTCCCGAAGCTGTTTGCAGTAAGTGACTCACCCAATTAAGAGCATCTACATAACAAAGCCTCACCGGGCTGCAGAGGTCACAGAGACTGTGAAGTGTGTCTTTAGTGTGTGCTGCCGAGAAGGTTCACTAATTACCAGTCATTTCCACCCCTCAAGAGCCTGTCAGCCTTTGAGATGCAGGGGATAAAAGAATCCCCAAATTCCCACCCCACACCAATCATTTCTCCCTCCCCAACCCTCCCCTGCATTTCAAACCTGTGACTAATAAGTGCCAGGGATGGGCCTCTGCCCACCTGGCTCAGAGGAGGAAGGAGAAAAAAGAAGTTCCTTTGACTGGGAGCATTTTTCAGTAAAAGAGAACTGGGAGGAGCAAGGAAGCTAGGAGAGTTCTGGAGGCACTGCATCATTGTCTCCACTAAACAAGCAAGCAAACAAAAATATTGTCTTTTCCTATTTATAAAGGCAACAAACGTTTGCAGTAGAAACTCCAGGTGAGCAAGAAGAAAGTTGAAATCCCCCACGATCTCACTTCTCAAGTGACCAGCGGTTAGGTACATAGACGTCCTCATCGCCGGCATTCAGGGTGACATGCATTAACTGTGGGTGTGTGCAGGTCCCTGTTCTTTCATAACCAGTTTTATTCCTTTAATGATCCATCTCCAATATCTCTTCCCACGGACACATAGAGAGAATGTTAGGGCTGCCAGGGATGCTGAACTGGGCTGACAGAAAAGGTGAGTTTGGACACAAGAGCATGACAGGGATGCATTGCCAGAATTTCTAAAACCTGAAGGACACCATTGTGAGGCAGGAGAGAGCACTGACCTTTGGAACTTGGGCAAATGAGTTCCTCTCTACCAACCTGTTTCCTCACCTGTAAAATGCGAATAACATTACATGCCCTCTAGGACTGTTGCAAAGATTAAAAGAAATCATGTAAAGGACTATACAACCCCTGGATGTTTTATTATTCATTTTCGTAAGTGCTCATTCATGCCTACTTTAGCTTAGCCTTTTGCTAGTCTGAGTTAGGAATATAAAGAAAGCATCTGTTTAGGCTTGGAGGATCTTAAAATCTAATTGGGAAAGTCAACACACACACATACACACGCACACAGTTAAACAATATGAATTTAAGTAGCTAATGAAAGATATCATCCATTAGTTAATAATTAAGTGTCAGATGTATGGCATCGACAACACCCCAGTGGTTCAGAGGTAAGAAAGAACACAGAGAGATCATCATTGTCATCACTTTGAGAACTTTCTCTGTGCCAGATATATGCATTGTCTCATTTAATTTACCCATCAACCTGAAAGATAAGTACCGTTATTACATCCATGTTGCCCAGGAGGAAACCAAGACTTTGGGGGGGTTAAGAACCTTGCCCCAAGTCACACATCTAGGAAATGTGACAGTACTGCTCTCCGGAACCAAGCATTTGGACCCCAGAGCCCACCATGTGCCGGTAGCACTATGATCTACTCAGATGAAGATAAGGGAGGGGAAGCTGATGGGAGAAGAGGGAGGATGTGGCCCCTTCAGCTTTCGTGGTTGGAAGCTGGCCCTGCTTACAAGAAACAGGAAGGAGATTCAGATGATAGGCAGGCAAAGAAGGTAAAGACAAAACAAAACAAACAAACAAAAAGCACTACTTGCCCATTCAATAGTTTACAGTGATACTGAGGGTTAAAGATATGGCCAGACCTAACTCCAAGAGACTCTTGGCTACTTGGCTATTCTAAAATACTACCCTTCAAAAATGTTTGAAGGTGAGTCTCTAATAGCTTCTCTAACTTTTCTGGGCCCCTGTGGTAGTATCCCCCAAATTTTAATACCAATGGAAATAAGATTTGCCAAAGGGGACAGGTAAAAGATATGTTTGATTACAAATATAAAAATCCCTAATGTCAATGACTTGTACAAGTAGGGATTTAATTTTTCTACTATAACAAAAATTTGGGAGGCGGGTGATTACTGGAGATGGCCCAGTGTCCCAACGATGTCATGATTAAGTGTCTCTCTGCTGTTCTCCTGGACCTTTCCTGATGATCACAAGTGGCTGCTACAGCTGTAGATATCATATCCAAGTTCATAGAAGGAATAAAAGAGAAAGAGGAGAAGGGGAAGTGTCAAAACATCTGCATCATCTCCTTTGATCAGGAAAACAAGACTATTTCCCAATGCTTCCCCTCCAGCTTTGCCACCTCCATACTTCTACTTGTGTCTCATTTGCAAAACTGGGTCACTTGATTCTCCCTAGCTACAAGGATTAGGAAAAATGAAAATAGGATCGTAACGACTGGAGTAGACACTGGGCCCGGCACATTGTCACAATGATAAGATTATGAGAAAGGAGGAAGGTAGATATCTAAATTCTGGTATCAGACTTGGGCATTGCAGTATTGGCTGGAAGTTGGATACACAAGCATGGGAGACAAGGGACTTCCAGGGAGAGGTGACACAAGAAATGGGACAAAACAAGGCATGTGGTAAGAACAAAGAAATTAGATTTGGCTGGGGTATAGCCAGCTGCACTTCTGTAATCTATTCTACAGAAACAAAATCACTGACCACAAGGATATAGACTCACGAAATTGTTAGTTAAAGAAAAAAAAAAAAACCCACCCTGATAACTACCTTTATGACCACCAACAGAAGAATGGTTGAATACGTGGGTATCTTCATTCTAAGGAATACTATGCAGCTAAAAATAATTAAGTTACCTCTATATCTATAGACCCATTTGTTATCAAGAAAGAATGAGGGGCACCTGGGTGGCTCAGTTGGTTAAGCAACTGCCTCAGGCTCTGGTTATGATCCCAGGGTTCTGGGATTAAGTCCCACTTTGGGCTCCAGGCTCAGTGGGGAGTCTGCTTCTCCCACTCTACTTGTGCTTTCTCTCACTCTGTCAAATAAATAAAGAAAATCTTAAAAAAAAAAAAAAGATTGAGGAGCAGCAGCTCTATTATATTCACTGTTTGTATAAACAAGCAAAAACATAATAGTCCCATATATGTGAGCACATATGAGCATGCTGAGTGTGGAGAAAGGGATAGAAGTTATATCCCGGCTGTATATCCTGGAAATCTCAGGAACCTAGGTGGGAAATAGGGAGGAGATGGGTGAGATCATAAAGTTTCTCTTTATATATCTTTGAGTGCTTTGCTGGTTGAAGGGAACGTGTTTCTTTCATAATTTTGTAATGCATCTTAAAATTTTTTAGAAGGAGTTGAGAACCAGATTATGAAGAGCCAAGTGTTTCATGTGGACAATGCAGAGCCTCTGAAGATTTCATGGAGATGGAGGCAAGGGAATGATGTGATCAAGAAAATTAACCTAGCAAGTGTATGTATAATGTATTAGAGGCAAGAGAGGCTGAGAAAGAACAATTAGAAGGTTCTTGTAGCAGCAGCTCAGTCAAGAGCTAATAAGGTACTGAACTATGATAGCTATAATATGTGAAGTGAGAAAGATTTAAAAAAAGGGAGCCCTAGCTGCTGCCTTGAGACATACGTACCTGAATAGTAGGAGAGGCGATCACAGGGTGGGGCGGGGCGGGGGGCAGGGCAGTGTTTTCCATTCACCTGTGTCAACTAACACATCTTGCACTTTGAAAATCTGAATAAATGGCTAGAAAACTATAGATATTTCTCTTCTCCAACCTCCTTGAACTTTCACTTATTTGGTATTTACAGAATATGGGTTCAAAATAATATTTTCATGAGATTTTTTTGTATCCCCCTTATTAAATTGAAAACATCTTAGGATATGAGAGCATAGAGAATACTTAACGTTACATACTTAATGTTATGTACAAATGTTCTTTTCTTCATTTGTTCCTTGAAGAAATAGCCCATCTGTGCCCCCTTGGAGTTACCATCCAGTGAAGGAGACAGCCTCTCAACAGGAAATCCTTAGTGTGGTAAGTGTTCTGAGAGAGGGTTACAGGAGCCCTAACTCAGTACCAGGTGGGAGGATGCAGGGAAGCGGTGTGTAAACTGAGATATTAAAAAAAAAAAAAAAAAAAAAAAAAAAAAAAAAAAAAAAGGCAGTAAGCCAGATGAAGAGAACAGAGGCCATTCCAGATAGAGGGAAAGGCATTAACAAAGTTTTGCAGGAGGGTGTAATAGGGTTCATTTGAGTGACCAGAAAGTAGCCACTGATTCCAGGAGCTCAGGTTGAAGGGAAGTAGGACACACACAAAGGCAGAAAGGACAAGAAAGGCAAATCAAACCTCAGAGACCTACCAGCCACGGGCTCAACTTGATCCTAAGAACAAGGAGAATCCAGGCTTTTGAGCAGAAGAGAAACATGGAGTGTTGTTGTTTTAAGATCTTCTGGTTTTGGCAGGGACTACAGGGAAACGGTGGGGGTGGGGGGCGTTGGGGGGGAAGGTTGGATGCTCACTGGTCGGGTTTCCCCATCAGGCTGGGAGCTGCGGTGGGGGGGCGGTGCTGAGTAGAACTCATCATATTCATACTTTTTGCCACCTCTGTTCAGTTCAGCAAGGCCTCAACTGTTCAGTAATTGAAATCTCCCCCTGCAGCCGCCAGGGTAAGGAAAGATACGGAAGGGAGCAAGGATCTTAAAATCTAACTGGGATTTTCCCCCATGGAAACTCCCCCCCATAGGTTAGTAAAAGCTCAGCAAGATTCCCCGAGACTGATGGACTGGAGATGCTGAGGATCTAAAGAAAAGAAGGGATAAGGATATGGGTGAAATGGGAGTGAGACAAGACCGATCTCCTTTCTCTACGTACCTCAGTCTCTTTATAAAACAGGGTATTATTCATGGTACTTCAGAGACTTGCTGTGAGGACCTAATTCATACACAGTTCTTAGGTACTATCTGGCATAAAGCAACACTCAAAAAGTGCTAACTTCTGTTCTTGTTCTTCCTGAAAGAGGTGGGACCCCATGATCACGAATATGCATTCCCTACTGTCTGAAGGGGACGACAGATCATATTCCAGAAAACATCTAAGATCTCCTGGGCCAGGCAGCTCTCGGGACTACCAGGCAATCAACGTTTGACGAAGTCTTAACGTGCGAGTTTGGGCCGAGGTTGTTAGTGCGCACGGGCTTGTGTTTCTGTGATTTAAAAGCCGTAAGGCAAAACGCCAAGGAGGGAAGAGGAGCCCCCACCGTCCTGCAGCGAGGGCGCGGGCCTGAGATCCAGCTGCCCGGCCAGCAGGGGAGGAGCCTTACGAGCTGGGGGCGGGCCGGAGCCGGGGAGGGGCGGGGCCGGCGCCGCAGCCGGGTCCACGGCCCCGCCCCCAGCGGAAGTGCCTCCGGGCCCGCTCCTCCCTCTCCAAGCCGGTTCTCCCGGCGGGTCCCCCGGCCGGTTCTCCCCAGCGCAATTCGGCTCCTAGAGGGAGTTCGGTTAGGGCCCCCAACGCTTGGTCGGAAGAGGAGGACCCGGGTCTGCGTATCTGGCTGTCTCGGGCTGTGCTCTGTCCCTCTCACTCCCCCGTCCTCCTTTTCATTCCTCTGTTACCAGCGCGGCCGCAGGCGCCGCAGGGAACCGCACAGGTAAAGAATCGGCTACTGAGGACGAAGGTGTAGGTGCCTCCCTGGCTGGACGGGCAAGGGAGAGGCTGACGGCACGTGCCCAGCTTTTTTCCAAAGCGATTGTATTCACAGTGGGGCTCGGGGTGGATGGACGCGGACCCTAGGAGCGCTGCATTGCACTGGGGAAGCAGAGGGGGCGGGACTGAAGCCCCCAGAGCTTGGGAGCCGGATCATTTGTGTCCCCGCGTCTTGCGCAGGCTCTGTTGTGCCTGGGAGGTGGTGAGTTGGTTGAGTCCGGGCTGCCGCTCCGGACGGTTATCCCCCACCCACTCTCCGCAGTGACTGGGGTCTGACAGTGCTCCTCCCGGACGCGCACAGTCTGAGGTTGGCAGAATGAAAATCAATAAAATCAATGCAAATGCAAAGAACACGAAACGTGTTGGATTGCTGCTGTTATTTGCGTTTGTTAAATTCTTTTATTTAAAAAAAAAGAACATTTTTTTTTTCTTGGAAAGGTGTCTTTGACTCGGATCAGGGCCTCGGAGAGGGACGCAAAAGGCCCCCCGGGTCTTCCCGCAGGGGACGGGGGCCTGTCCACGGACCCAAACGGCTCAAACTTCCCGAAGCGGCAGTGCTCGGTCCAGCGACGGGAGTGGATCCCCCAGTGCGCTCGGCTTCCGTATAAGGATTTCCCCCGCGCCTCATTGTCCGCACTTTAGGGAGATGCACCCCCTCCTCCATCCGCATTTCCCCCGTTCACCACCCCCACGCCACGGGGGCCATGCCTCCTCCCCTCCCCCCGAGCTCTCCCCGGCGCTTTAAATAATGATATTTGCATGCAGGGAGCGATTCATAAATATGTCAGGGCCGGTGAAATATAGGCAACATTTCAAACTTTCTATTTAAAAAACATGAATTATGGCCGCGGAAAATGTGTTCCCATTTAAAGGCGATACGAAGTATTTGGTGTCTCGTCCCCGGGCCCATCCATCACGCAGACAATAAAGAGAGTTTTTCGCCCTGACACCCGCGATTTATGGGCGCCCTTCTCTGCCCTCATCACTCACCCGCCGCGGCCGGCCCGGCGACAGGCCCCGCGGAGAGACCGGCAGCCGCCCCCCATCCCCGCGCCGGCCCGCGCGCGCACTTTGCGCCCTAGCCAGCCGCCCAAGTCTGCCGCTCCCAGGGGGGAAGCGCCAGCTCCAGGGAGTTGGGAGTTCGGCGGTGATGGTCTACACAGCCGAGCAGGAGCTGAAAGCACACTCTTCTCTCACCTCGGTGCAAGCTTCTCTTAGGGGCTGGGACTGAGCGCGCCTAGAAGCGGCCTTGCGGGCCGGCTCAGCGTCCCAGCCTCGCCAGCCAACCGCGGCGCCGCGCTTGTGAGTTTCCAGCGCAGACTGCGGAAGGTTATTTATGCGCGAGTTCGAGGTGAGGGGAGAGGACTGGGCTGGGGTCTCCCCAAGCCGATTTCTAGGCATTCCACCCCCGGGGAGGCGAGCTAGTCCTCAGCTTTCTTGAGCCCTGCAGGGCGGACGCTTCTGGGCAAAGCTCTTTCTGCAACTTTCACAAAGCTTCCTTCTCTCTGGTGCGATCCCCACAAACACATCCTGGGCGTCCGCCACACATTGGAAACTATTTTTACGGACTGGGGCCGAGGAGTTGGCGAGAAGTAAGGAAGAGGAGGCGCCTTCCCTAGTGTTTCGTCTAGGGCCAGGCTCGGCCGCCCCAAGCTTTCTTCGCCCACCACCCCCACCTTGCACGCTCACAGACCAGCGCGCCGTCCTAAGTCGCCACCGAATCACTGTGGCAAAGTTGCGTCGAAGAAAGTTTGGGCTTCATTTGCCGCGGAATTTGCTTTCAGTTTTCGCCGCGGGCGGACTCGGCGGGGCAGGTTCCCGAAGCACCACCAGAAGTGGGGGCTGCCGGGCACTGCCGGGCAGCCAGGGGCCGCTCCCGGCCTGAGGGCGCTGATAGTCCAGCTTCCTTTGGAGGCCGGACCTACAGCCACACAATCACCAGGAGCCACCTCGCGTCCCGTACTGGGCCGATGAGTCGGCGTACTCTCCAACCGGGAGCCGTTTCCTGCCGGATGCCTGCAAGCTCAATTTATTCGGATACAGGCAGCGCAAACCGCAGAGAAATCCCGTCGATTCTAAAAATGACAAGGTTGAATTTATTAGATCAAGATTCATGTGTAAGTGCAGGGAGATGAACATTATACAAACAGCTCCACGTCCAGTGTGAACGGAAGATCGCTTCCTGTTTCAGGGAGATGTAATATAATATTTGAATATTTAGATCTATAGAGGGATATAAAATATTATTAAATTCTTGGTGTGTGTTCATACAGTTAAGTTGGAAAAATTCTAGAACAAGTTCTTTTTTCTTTTTTTTAAACAGCTCCTGCTTGAGTGCAATTCGGACTCGAGATAGCCTTGTGTCCAAATAACCACACAGCGAATATTTCCTATAACCACAGTGAATTTTGCTAGGTTGAAGGGTGCACCATGTATACCTCTTTAAATAATCTGCGGCGTGGGAGAGGCGAAATAAATACATTTAAGAAGAGCAGTCACACAGATAATTGAACTGCATCGCTACAATATTTCCGGGTATGGAAATAAATATTACTACCAGGTCAGCTGTGTAAGGTGTGCACAATTAGGGGGGCTTTCGAGAACCCGGGGTGGGAGCCACGGGTCCTGCAGCTCTGGACACCGAGCATGCTGAGATAGGCTGTATTCGATAACCTCGACCTCAGACCACGCTGTGACAACTGGAAGAGGCTCGGCCCAGATGCCCAACACTGTCTTCCCTGAGGTTCTCCCAGATGCAAGCCCGGAGAGGGAGACTTAACCAGGTGCTGAAAGTGCCATTTAGGGTAACAGGACCTAGGGTCATGCCCGCAGATTTTTCCCCCTAAGCTACTTCAACGACCCCACAATCCCAGCTCCACCGGGTTCAGGTAGTGGCCATTTGGGCCTATCAATCCGGAGCAATAGCGCGGAAAAGGACGGGTTGCGCTTGGCTCCGAGGTGTCTCCAAACGCAAAGCTGGAGGACACCGGAGAAGGCCATGATTTCTCCTCCGTGCCGAATCTGGGCCCCACCCGGCCCGGGGAGCACCCGTTTGAAGGCATAGAAGTGATTATCTGACTACATTTACTTATTAGGTGTTAGGCACCCCCTCACATCCTCAATGTTGAAGCCCAGATGCCCCGAGGGTCTCCTCCACATATTTGCAAAGCTCAGGCAGCACCAAGAGCAAGATCGGCGCCGTTGCAGCTGTGAAACTCCAAGGCCAAATACTTATTCCGAATAGGGCGCTTGCAACCGTCCAAGCATCACATTGCTGTGGTCCTTTCTTCTCACCCCTCCAAACGCCCCCAACCCTTAAAACAGTCGCAGAGCTTCTGAGGGCCCCTGCCTGGGTACAAATCAGACAGGACTTTGTCAGGAGTTCCTGGGAATTGCACACACTCCTGAGGCAGCCTTGACGCGTAGAAATAACCCGGGCCCTGAGAATGCCCTGCTTCACAAAGCGTGATTGCGCCGAAGTGGTATATACGGTATACCGAGAAGAGGGAGACAGAATAGGAAATATTCCCCGTTTCCCCCGTCAAGGAAAAGGGGGAAAGGAAGAGGAGGAAAATAAATAAATAAATAAATAAATAAATAAATAAATAAATAAATAAATAGTCTAGAAAGAAGCGGGTGAGAAAACAAAAAAGAGAAGGGGTTGGGGGGTGGAAAGTCAGGACAGGCGAGCCAAAAAGAGTACAGGCCGTGGCGAGGCGCTGGGACCAGGCCGGACCGTGGCTCCGGCAGGCCCGGTGCCACCGGAGAAGAGGTGAGGGCCGCCCGAGACCGTCCCTCACCAGCCCTGCGAATCTGGGCCCGGCTCCCAGTCCGGAGGGGCGGGCCTGGGACCAGCGGCCTCCGCCAGCTCCTACTCTCCCCCCTCCCGGGGGACTACAAGGCGGGGCGGGACCGCGGTGGGGAGGCCCCCAGGGGCGCGCGCCAGTCCCGGACTGTTTGGGCGCTCTGGGCCAGGCTTTCCAGCTCGCCAGGCCTGACCTGTCAGGCGGATTATCTTCGAGGGAGATTAATAGGGGAGGCGGGCTGCAATAATAATCGTTTTGTTTGATGTGACAACTCTGATAGGCGTTGATTTACTTACAAACTGATAGGCTTTTAATTGAGCGCCTCCGCCGAGCCCGAGATGAAAGGGAAGCGGCGGTGAAAGGCGGCCCGCCTGCCCTCCGGCCTCAATACTGATTAGCCATCTCGACAGTGAATAGTTCAAGGCATTTTCAAACTTTTTTCCTCAGCTCTCTCGCCTTCCTTCTCCTCCCACCCCCTCCTCAAATATCTGCCATGCCCACTCCTTTTTTAGAGAAAACAAATCATTTACACTGTGTGCAAATAAAATCCGCAGGACATCCACGCCAACCGCCGCTGGGGTTGGAGGCTTTAGGCCTAGTGCGGAGTAATTAATAACTCCCCCACCCGCAAGGCCTGCAAGGCCTTCAGGGATTTGGCCTCCCGGGCGAGGTGCGCAGGCTCGCAAGCTGGCGCCTCCCGAAAGCCGGGGACGTGCAGGCCCCCAGGCGCCCCCATGCGCTCGGACCTTCCGAGTTGGGGTTTGCAAAGAGCGAACGCATGCGGACCACGACCCGCTCGCGCGCGCCGCACCGCGCAGGCCTGCGAGCGTGTGCAGCCACACCGAGGCACGCCCATTCTGGGGCACGCGGGGCCCACTCTCTGGTTCCCCCGGGCTTTAGGTGCTAGGGTTACCACCCCTGAACCGCCCGATGTGAAGAGAAAGCTGCTGGAATTCCAGGAGAGGGAAAGAACTGAGCCTGGAGACTGGGCTCTGACGGGGCCGGGGCGGGGAGGGGGGCTGCAAAAGAAGACGCCCGCTATCACCTCCACTTCTGGCCGCCGCTCCCAGCATTCAGTGTCCAGGCCTCGCGTGGAGTCTGCGGCGACGCGCGACCCACGGCTGGGCTCGCGGAGCAGGGAGCTCCACAGTTGATCCGGGCCGGCACCTCGACAGCCGCGCGCTCAATGACACAGACACTAACATACCCGCAGGGTACAGGCGGCCTCCCCCACGCGCTGCCCTGCAGAGACAGCTTAGGACTGTCCTGCCCTCAGAAACGGGCATCTGAGACTCGCTCCCCAAAGATTATTCGGACAACCTTCACAACCTCGGGTGTGGCCTCACCACCGTCTCACGGACTCACCTTCCTCACCTCCGCACAGGCAGATACCAAATCCCCTTGACCGCAGGTGTGTTCTTAACACCTATACACACGCAGGCACGCACACCGACGAAGAGCAGCCCAAAATACTCACTTCCCTCTTCTCCAAATTATTTTTAGTCAAGTTACAATCTCATCAAGTTTACCAACCTAAAGAATCAAGGGATAAGATTAAAACACAGGAAAAGAATGCCTATGAGAAAATTCTAAAACTCACCCCAGAAAGTTCTCGGTACCTGTGTGGAGTGGAAGAGAGACAAAAAAGGCGGGGGGAGGGCACGGGGTGGTGAGAGAGGAGAGGGCGAGCCTGCGGAGGGCAGGTCCCAGACTCGGCCCCCGCGGTACGGGGCTCAGCGCCGAAGGAAACCGGGTCGCCAGACCCGGCCCTGCCCCCCGCGCGGGTACAGACTGGCTCCTGGCTCCCCGCGCTCCCTGCCCTACCATTTATCAAAGGACTTGACAACAAAAGAAGAGCTGGGGCGGAAAAGTGGGGGAGGGGAAATTCAAAGTCGTCCAAGTCCTTCCGAGGAAGGGGTTGTGTCCTCCTCTTGCCCCCTTCCCGTTTCTGCGAGTTTCTGGAGGCGACCTCCGAACTCGCTCCGGACGCTGCCAAAGCCCTGACAACTCACACAGCGGCGCAGACGTCCGTACACACTTGTGCACCCAGCTTCAGGTACACAGAGGCAGGCACAGCGCCTCCCCTCTTCCTTCCAACCCGCCAGAGTGACGGTGCAAATCGAGGGGAACGCGGCAGTCCCGCTCCGCTTCCCTGGAAGACCCAAGTGCCTACAGGCAGCCGCCCCCTCCCGCTCTCTCTTCTTTCCCTCTGCTTTCTCCACGCAGGTCAGTCCCGGCTTGGCGTTCCCATGAATTCGAGTGAGCAGCACAGAGTAACCCCGGCTACCCAGCCTGCGGGGATACAGCAGGGTCGGAGAGGTTTGGAGAGGGGATCTGACTCCGCTGGAGATGTCTCCACCGTACACCCATGGCCAGGCCTCTTCGCAGCCTCTCAGCCCTAGCCGCGATCCGAAGGGAGGTCAAAGGCTTAAGTCGGGGAGGAGGTACCCCACCATTGACCTTCAGGACTCAAAACTGCGTTGTGGTGTGCCTGTCAGAATGAAGTCTGTGTTTGGGGTCGGGGCACTACGAAGGGTGGGGTCCGCGGCAGGCTGGCAGCCTGACATCCTCATGCTCCCGAGGGACTATCCTGGGGACAAAAATATTTCCCATCTTAGACGTCGCCGCCGCCCGTCTTAGGTACCCGGGGCAGCTCCTCCCACCGCGGCCCCAAAGGACCGAAGTCCCAGAAGTAGAAAGGTGTAAGGGGAGAGGCGCACACCTCAGGCCTGAGCAGCCCTCTCAGCGCCCTGGGCACACCTGCGCGCTTTACTCTCACTATTCATTTTCCTGACACCGAAAGCCTCTTCTCCTCTCTTTCATTCTTTTTCTTAGAGCCACCCCCCACCCCATCCCAGGAGGCTGCTCCTCTTTCCCCCTCCGCTGGTTCCCCCTTGGTCTCTTCCTTACTCTCCATCTCTCTCTTCCTCACTCTTTTTCCTTCAAGTCGCACCCGCCTTGTAATCAGCAACAAAAGCTGACATAAATCACGGGCGGATTGACAAGAGCTGACAAATAACTGATTGATTGCGGTCGAGGAACATTGACAATTGATGGAGGGGTGGAGATGCCCAAAGAACTGAAGAGAGGGGGAGAGGAGGAGAGAGGGTAGCAGGGGAGAGTAAGAATGGGGGGGCGGGGAGTGGAGGAGAAGACTGAGTGTGAAACAGAGGAAACATGTGACCCCCGCTCCAGCCCCAATCTGCGCGTCCCCGGGAGTCACGTGGCTGGGAAGGGCTGGGAGCCCCGCGCACAGCCGGGAGAACAGCCGCCGCCGCCTCCGCTGCCCACCTAGCTTCTGGTTTCTCCGCTGCCGAATCTCGGGGAATCAAAGCGGGCGGGCGCACTTCCTCCGTCACCCTCTCCGCACCTTTCCTTACCCTGGCGGCCGCGCCGCGAGAGATTTCAATTACTGAGCGAGACAATATTTGGTGTGTGGGTCCCCTGTGCGCCCCTGGAGGTGAAAGTCCGGCCGTTGTCCAGACTCCCGCCATTGCTCCTTCTGGTCATCCCTTCAATCTGATCCTCATACGCACCCTCCTGCAAAAAAAGGTTTCAGTTTATTTTCGAGCCACGGAAAGGAAGGACGACGAGGAAGAAAAAAGAGGGAGGCGGCACATAGCAAACGCAGAATAAATGTCCAGCTCGTCCTCGGAGCGAAATCGAGGGAGGGGACACGCGGGAGGGGGGCGGTGAAGAAGGAGCTGCCCATTAAAACCGGCGCTGAGAGTCCTGGCGGCGGCGGCGGCGGCGGCGCGGGACGCGTCACATCCCCTTGACCCTCCAATCACCTCGGGCTCCCATTTGATTGGAAGGCGGCAAAGGCTTTAATCTCCCCCTCGGTGCAGCTGCTTTTGAAGTGAGTTTCCTCGCCAGAGCCCCGGCTGGACAGGCAGCGGCTCACATCGCCAAGCGCAGCGCCAGCGCCGGGTCGCGAGTGCGCAGCGCAGGGCACAGCCCGAGGCGGACACGGCGAGCCACCCGGCACTCCCACAGTCCGACCGGCTCCTCCCGCTCGGCCACGGCACCGCTGCTGGCCACCCAGGATTATTCGCTTCTGGCTCCAGGCGCCGAGAAGGCGCGCTGGGTGCCCGTGGCCGCCGCGCCAGCTCCTCCTCCTCCTACTGCTTCTGCTTTCCCGGCGAGCGCGCAGCCCGGAGCCCGCCCCACGCCTCACGGAGCCCTCCCCCCGCTGCTCCCATGCGTGCGGGTGGGTCATGAGCACAGCGCCCTCGCTTTCTGCCCTAAGAAGCAGTAAGCACAGCGGCGGCGGCGGCGGAGGCGGCGGCGGCAGCAGTGCGGACCCTGCCTGGACCAGCGCGCTCTCTGGAAATAGCTCCAGCCCCGGCCAAGGCTCGTCCCCGGCCGGCAGCACCAAGCCTTTTGTGCACGCTGTGCCCCCCTCTGACCCTCTCCGCCAGGCTAACCGCCTGCCCATCAAGGTGCTGAAGATGCTGACGGCACGGACTGGCCACATTTTGCACCCCGAGTACCTGCAGCCCCTGCCTTCTACTCCCGTTAGCCCCATCGAGGTAAGGACCCTCTCCCGGGATCGCGCTGGGACCACAGCCCTGGCTGCCGCTCCACGGGATTTCTTTCTCTCGGGATCGGGGGTGGGGGGTGGGGTGGGGGGTGGTCAGAGTGATTCAGCTCCGGGATGGGGGAGAGCATAGTGCTCCCAAATCGTAAAAACTAGGGCGGAAAGGGGGTAGGAGGTAGAATGGGGTGTGAATGCTAAGGGACAAAGCAACCAAAACTTATTTCTCTCTTTGGTATTAAAGCCCCAACCCCGACCCAGGCCCCCTCACTTTCGGCCCGGAAGACGGGCGGAAGTCCGAAATGCGGTTCCAAAGTCGCAGTCTTAAGGTTCCCCAGAAGCTGGTATCTGTACACAGCCTCTAAGGCGCCAACTGCCCAAGCCCTTACTCTGAAGAATTGGGGATATATATAAGTGGTGTGTGTGTGTGTGTGTGTGTGTGTGTGTGTAGTTCGGGGTCTAGGAGTCAGAAACAAAAACATTTAGTGAGTATTTTTAAATACACAGCGTTTAGAGAGGTCAGGAAATAACATTGATTTGGTGGGATAAGAGGGAGGCAGCGGCCTTTCTCAAGGGCGAGTCTGTGTGTCTGTCTGTCTGTTCGTCCGTCTGGGGGGGAGGTGAAGTCGTGCTGTCTAGAATTGCCCCTAGAGCTGGGAGGGTCTTCACTGGCGGTTGCGGAAGGGCGTTTGATCCCTAGAAGCCAGGATTCTAAAGGGTTTCCCCTTCTTTCTCTTTGTGCCACCCCCAACCCCACGTCTGACCCCGCAGCTTGATGCCAAGAAGAGCCCGCTGGCGCTGTTGGCGCAAACATGCTCACAGATCGGGAAGCCCGACCCCTCGCCCTCTTCCAAACTCTCCTCTGTCGCCTCCAATGGGGGCGGCGCGGGCGGTGCCGGCAGCGGCACCGGGGGCGACAAGGACGCAAAGTCTGGCCCCCTCAAGCTGAGCGACATCGGCGTGGAGGACAAGTCGAGTTTCAAGCCGTACTCCAAACCCGGCTCGGATAAGAAGGAGCCGGGAGGCGGCGGCGGCGGAGGCGGTGGTGGCGGGGGCGGCGGCGGGGGGGTTTCAGCAGAGAAGTCCGGATTCCGGGTACCGAGCGCCACCTGCCAGCCATTCACGCCCAGGACAGGCAGCCCAAGTTCCAGCGCCTCGGCCTGCTCGCCAGGAGGCATGCTGCCTTCGGCCGGGGGCGGCCCGGAGGGCAAGGACGACAAGAAGGATCCCGACGTGGGCGGCGGCGGTGGCAGCAGCAAGGGTTCCGGGGGCACCTCGGCCGAAGGGGGACCCACGGGGTTGGCGCACGGCCGGATTAGCTGCGGCGGAGGGATTAATGTGGACGTTAACCAGCACCCAGATGGGGGCCCCGGGGGCAAGGCTCTAGGCTCAGACTGCGGCGGCTCATCCGGCTCCAGCTCCGGTTCGGGCCCCAGCGCGCCCACCTCCTCCTCGGTACTGGGCTCTGGGCTGGTGGCCCCGGTATCGCCCTACAAGCCGGGCCAGACAGTGTTCCCTCTGCCTCCGGCGGGCATGACCTACCCAGGCAGCCTGGCTGGGGCCTACGCGGGCTACCCGCCCCAATTCCTGCCACACGGCGTGGCACTTGACCCTACCAAGCCGGGCAGCCTGGTGGGGGCACAACTGGCGGCGGCCGCGGCGGGCTCTCTGGGCTGCAGTAAGCCGGCCGGCTCCAGCCCCTTGGCCGGGGCGTCGCCGCCATCCGTGATGACAGCCAGCTTGTGCCGGGACCCGTACTGCCTCAGCTACCATTGCGCCAGCCACCTGGCAGGGGCGGCGGCAGCCAGCGCTTCGTGCGCTCACGATCCGGCCGCGGCGGCCGCGGCGCTCAAGTCAGGATACCCGCTGGTGTACCCTACGCACCCGCTGCACGGCGTACACTCATCGCTAACAGCTGCCGCCGCTGCCGGCGCCACGCCGCCCTCCCTGGCCGGCCACCCCCTCTACCCCTACGGCTTCATGCTCCCTAACGACCCGCTCCCCCACATCTGCAACTGGGTGTCGGCCAACGGGCCCTGCGACAAGCGCTTCGCCACTTCCGAAGAGCTGCTGAGCCACTTGCGGACCCATACGGCCTTCCCCGGGACAGACAAACTGCTGTCGGGCTACCCCAGCTCATCGTCCCTGGCCAGCGCCGCAGCGGCCGCCATGGCTTGCCACATGCACATCCCCACGTCGGGCGCTCCGGGCAGTCCCGGGACGCTGGCGCTGCGCAGCCCCCACCACGCGCTGGGACTCAGCAGCCGCTACCACCCCTACTCCAAGAGCCCGCTCCCGACACCCGGCGCTCCTGTGCCTGTGCCCGCCGCCACCGGACCCTACTACTCCCCCTACGCCCTCTACGGACAGAGACTGACCACGGCCTCGGCGCTGGGGTATCAGTGAGGGCGGTGGGGAGGGCTATCGAGGGAGAGAGAGGAGAAGAGGGGAGGGAGGAGCCGAGGGAGGGGTGGAATCAGGGCAGAGGCTACTGTCACTCGCGCGTGGGGATGACCCGGGCCAGGAAAGGAAAAATATATATACCGTATCTATCTACCCAAAACAGCGACCGAGACCCGGTGGGAAACTCCCCTTTCCACCACCTCTCACCTCCCCACCCACCCAAACTTTATAAAAGTTGAAAAAATATCATTTGACTTTTTATAGAAAAAGAAGGAAAAATTAATTGAGAAAGTGTTCATCTGAGGACTGCATCGGTGGACACTGGTATTTATTTATGTTAGCTCCAAGCGGACCCGTGGTTCAAAAGTGCATTATTTAGTTTGAGCTCCGTAGGTAAAAAGGAGGAGGGTTAAAAAAAAAAAAAAATTAAATCTTGAGGGTAAAAATGTGGAAAACAAACCTTCCCGTCCCTTGTAGATTATAAATAAATACAAAACCGCCACAGAACTAGAGGTCTTCTCTTTAATGTTACTTTAAAATTGCTATTATTGTATTGTACGTTCTTATTTAATGTCTGATTGAAACACAAATTTACATGCATGTTTGTTACAAAAAAATGAAAAAACAAAACAAAACAAGTCACAATTTGTCAGCTCTGATTTCAAATTGCAATTATTTTTAAGGTGTATACCATCGAAAGAGAATGGGTATTTTTTTGTATGTATTCTGGAAGAAAACAAAAAAAAAAAGGAAAAACAATTTTATTCCAAAACCTCATTTGCCTTATTTTGTTCTTTAAAAGGAACACAACTATTTTTAATTTTTAAGTCCACCCGCTGAGAAGGGGACAAGTAAGGTTTACGTCATGTACTAAAATAATAGACAATGTATCGCTTTAAAGATTAAAATTCCGTATATTTGATGTATTAAAAGGTTTTACTTCTTCTTCTTATCTTTTTTATTTTTTGGTTAAAGAGAAAGGAAGAGCATGGCAGTTTCGGCCGCAGTGGGTTCCCTGGGCCTCACGGCTACTCCTACTTCCCAGTACCGTGGCTGCATTTCCTATTGTTTTTGTTGTGATTTTTCAGGAAGAAGCAAAGGGCTGACCAGTCGTGGGGTTGGCCTTGGGGAAAATATTTTTAAACAGGGGATTTCACAATTTGTAGACAGTGTCCTGAGCAATCGCTCATTTAGTTTTTATTTTTTTCTCCCGGCACACGGTTTGTTAAAAGTGAAAGAAAGAAAAAAAAAGATTTTTAAAAATCATTATTTCCCTCTTGAGATTTTTGAGAATCTGGCTTTTGTTTTGTATAGAGAGCGGCGAAGTCCCAGACTCTCCCGAGGCTTTAGCCCCGGAAAGGTGCCACTGTCCGCTGTGCCTGTCTTTGCTTTTCCAAGCATCCCCTGTCCCGGGCGGGCAGTCGGGACATATTTGAGGGACGGTGAGTGCTTGGGAATCTGCTACGGGCCCGGGCAGAGTGCGCCGGAACCTTCTTGCACCTCAGGAAAAAGTAAGTTCGCTCTCCTTTTCTCCCTCTGGCTGCCGGGGCCCACCCCTCACCACACCATGCCCGGGCTCCTTCCTCTCTCCGGGATCCCGGCTCGCGGCTGGTCCGCGCCGCCGCTGCTTTTCCGCGTCCAGATTTCTTTGCAGCCCGAGCTCTACCCCAGTCTGCGCCACGGGAGAGCGCGCCGGGGCACGAGACCCGCACGCCCCTTCAGATTCGGCCCCAAGAGGGTCCTGGAGCCCATTCTCGGTCTCGCCGGGGCAACCAGGTGGGCGCTGAGCTCTTGTGCTGGGCTGCAAGCTCCGATCGGAAAAGGCGCGGCGGGACCCTCCGTCCGGACGCGCATCCCCGCGGTGCGCAGGGCTCCCGTCTCCCCAGCTTGAGCGGCGGGACTGACTGAGCCGCAGGAAGCTCCGATGGAACTGCGCAGAGAAGAGCCCTAACCTTCCTTGGGGATAGGTGGGGGCCGAGGCCCACTCGTCCACCCCCCACCCCCAACGCACAGATACTCATGCTCCAGCCCTGGGCGCGAGCTCTGGTCTTCTGGCTCTTTGGGCGCTCGCCGTCCCGGGTGCCCGGGAGCTCTGGGCCCAGTGCGCCACTTTCCCGGGACCCCGGCACCACGGAGCCGCGGCGCTGTGCGCGCACCCCGAACTCCCCTCTCTCTGGGGTCAGGCCGTTCTGGGTTCTCCCAACGGCCGGCCTCCCTCGGCGTCAAGCTCCCCCTGCTGCCTCGGGAGGCTCACCGCCGCGCTGAGGCCGCCCTCAGCCTCGGGCCTCGGTCGGTCAACCGCGCCGTTCCCGCCGCCATTAGCTTAGGGCCTGGCGACTTTGAGACTTTCCACTCTCCTCCCAGCGTCAGCCTCACGGGTGGCACGCAGAGCAGCGCCGGCGTTTCCCGGGTTGCACGCAGAGTAGCCCCGGCGACGGACGGGACGCTACGGGAGCTCTCGGGCCTCCACCCGGAGACAACTTTGTGGAGACTCGGGCTCCGTCGCCTCCGACCCTCAGGCCCGCACTCCCCGACTCAGGGAACGGGAGTTGGCGGCGGCAGGAGGACCCCAGCGGGCGGTGTCCTGGGACGCCGCAGCACCGCTCCCCCTCTCCTGCGGCTAAGAGAAGCTGGGTTGGGCCTGGCTGGGCCTCGAGAACCCCGGCCGATGGGGAGCTTGTCATCCCCAGACTCCGGGACAGACCCCGGCCACAGGGCACCCCCGCAAGCGGGAGGGGCGGACGTTCCAGGAGGTGGTGCGGTTCGCGTCCTCGCCGCTCCAGGGCCCAGGGCTTGGGACGCGACAGCCAAGGCAGGCCCCGCTCACCCTCTCCCCAGCACTAGCCACACGCCCCTGGCCACTCCGACCCACACGCTTCTCTTAGCCTCGTGGCTTCGGACCGGGGTCCTTGCGCCACCACGTCTCGCCCGCCAGGACTCGTTAGGGCGGGGAAGGGCCTAGAAGATACCCCGCCCTGGAATTTCAGGTCTGAGACCCGAAGGGAGTCAAATTGGACAAGTTCGTGCCTTTACGCCCACTCTTGGTATTTTATTAACAAAAATCAAAACCAAACGCCTTGAAATTTTAATGAGACCTCCTTCCCGGATAAGGTGCTCCGAGGCGGCAAAATGCCGGAGGTGAGGACGTGGGGGTTAGAGGGAGAAAGGGTTCCCCGACGTGTTGGATGGAACTGAGTCAGCCGGGCGCGGAGTTAGGGAGGACAGGATGCCAGCCTGTGCTACGCATCCAGGCTCCAGGTGCGAGTCTGCCTTGCGGCACGAACGCCCACCCTTACGGCGAGCTCCGCGGCTCTCTCCGGTTTTCTCCGGATCTGAGCGGGATGCCAGAGACCCGGACCGCCGCCGCAGACGCCGGAGTAAAGAACGGCGTGTCCGCCAGGCGGCGCTGCAGAACCCACCAGAGCGCGAAGCAGAACAGGAACCCAGGCCCCCGCGCCGGCCGCGGGCTGCGTGGTCACCCCGCCAGCCAGCCAGAGCCTCCACTATCGCCGGCGGAGCGGTGTCTGGGAGTCCCCTCTCTGTACTTCCTCGCTCCGCTCCTGCTGTGAACCATGTCCTCTGTGGCTCTCCACCTTCTAGCTTCTGCTGCTGTGTTCCTTTTGCTCTGTTTCTCTGTCCCAGAGGAGTTGGCCCAGATGTCACGGGCTCCTCCCCCACTACAGGCTCCCACCGCCACCCCCAACGCTCCGACACATCACCTTGTCTGTCATTCTAAAGTGGTCCCCTAGGGCCTACCCCTTGTCAAAGGCTGTCCATTTCTTTACTCGGCCCTGACAGAGATGGAGAAACTGAGGCTAAGTCCTGGAAGTCAGTGGCAAGACCTCAACAGAAAGCGCAAGACTCTCTCCATTCGGCTCCTGACCCCATCTGTACCTCTGGTGATGACAGTGATCCCGGCGTCTTTGTGCCAGGTGGTCTGTAAGCAGTACGGAAAGGCAGACGAAAAAAAGCCCCTCTAGTTGATGAACTCCTTGTGCTTCAGAAAACCTGTACAAGGTACAGAGAAGGTGAGACTTGTCCCTGGGAGATCAGCCAATGTCCTCTTCTGCACGTATCAGCTTAGGGTTCCTCACCCACGAAGGCTAGAGGCCTGGGCGTGTTCAGAGTGACTACAAAGCTCAGGCTGACCTTTTCTCCCTTGGGATGTTACAAAGCACAAGAATGGCCGGGAACCAAACAGTCTGATTCAGCTGGGAGACAGTGTGCTGAACATATTTGTGGATTTGGTATTTTTTTTTAAGTTCTCAGTGTTGTTGCTATTGTTATTATTGTTTTACTTTTTATTAAGGATTTGCATACATACACAGAGGTAGAAAGAATGGTATAATAGACCCCATAAACCCATCACCTAGCCTCTGTTAGGAACTTACCACCAATCTTGTTTCCCTTTTGCCCCCTCCAACTCACCTCCCACCCCTTATTCTGAAATGAACACGCATATCTTATCGTTTCACCTCTTTAGGCATTTGTCACTTCCAGCTGGGGTTTGAACCTATGCCAAGACTGCCTCCTAATCCAGGGCTCATCCTGCTACCTTGCCTCAGCTGAGGCTCAGTGAGACTTAAGGACATTGCTCAAGTTCAAGCAAAGTGAGGATCTAAACTCATTTCCATGAAGCCCAGAGCCCAAGTACTTCACCCTACCCTGTGCTGGGGATTCCCCAAAGTCACAGGAACACTGAGCCCTTTCTGCTCTGAGGGACCCCAGTTTTTGCCCTGGGGGTGTCTAGCCTGCAAAAAAGATTCTTCAACCCCTTGCACGGAAGCAACGTCTCATGGGGAAACCCACAGCACAAGGGACCTTCTGTGAAAACAACTGAAAGCCACACGGTGCAGTGGAAAAGAGCACAGACTTGGGGTCAGGCTGATCTAAATCGAACTTTCAGCTCCATCACTGGCTCAACTCTGTGACTCGGTTTCTCTGGGCCTCGGTTTTCTCATCTGTAAAATGGGAACATTAATACTAACTCAATGGGGTTGTTATGAGTTTTGATCTTATCAAATAAAATAATGTGAAAATGCCTAACCTACTTTCTGGCCCATACTGACTCTTAGTAAAGGTAGACTTCTTTCCTTCTTCCCAAAATTTTGTTTTATTATGATCAACCCTCTTGCTCAAGTACTAACTGGGCCTTCCTCTGCCCAAACTCAAATTCTCACTCCATCACCTAGCCATCAGAGTGCATCATCATGGTTCATCGTCTAATCTGGCCCCTCTTTGCCTGTCCCAATTTGTGTCTCAACAGTCCTACAATTCAGGTCCTGTGCCAGCCAGCTAGTCCCCAACACCTTGGTATGTCACGCTCATCATACACTCCTTCCCTGAAATGCCTTCCAAGCTCCCCTTCCCTCAAAACCTATCTCTTCAAAAACAAAACAAAACACCTTATCTCTACAGGAAGCCGTCCAGGTTTCCCCACCACCACCACCACACAATGATCTTTCCCTCAAGTTGCATTCTCTCCACACTTACTGCAAAGGCAGAAGGTAGAAGTATAAAGGCCAATGGACTAGGGATGAGGCTACTTGGATTTGAGTGGTGCCTCTTCATAGTTGTGTGACCATGAACAAGTCACTTATAACCTCTGTGACACTTGTCTCCAAAACTGGTATCAGGCTGTGCATACCTTGGGTGAGCAGCACATTTACCAACAATAATAATGTTAATAAGGAGCATGTATGGCACACTTCCCAGTCACTCATCTAGTCCTATTACCATTACTAGTCTCATTTTACAAGTAGGGGAGCTGAGGACTAGAGAGAAGTAACTCTGTGGTCCAGAGCTCAAATCCTTAATTACTGTGCTAGTCCCTATGCTTGGAAGCTATGTCCTCTGTATTCTTTTCCTAATTACTAGCAATTTAAAACTCCTGCTTTAAATCTCAGGCCTAGGGGCGCCTGGGTGGCTCAGTGGGTTGAGCCTCTGCCTTTGGCTCAGGTCATGATCTCAGGGTCCTGGGATTGAGCCCTGCATCGGGCTCTCTGCTCAGCAGGGAGCCTGCTTCCTCCTCTCTCTCTGCCTGCTGCTCTGCCTGCTTGTCATCTCTCTCTGTCAAATAAATAAATCTCAGGCCTGTGTCACCTCCTCCTGGAAGCCCAAAGATCCTTCCCATCGGAATCACTGTCCTTTTCTTTGCTACTGTAGCACGTGTCCATCCTGCCATCATTTCTCTTTACATTTTCCTGACTGCCCAGACTCATGTAATGGGGAAGAGGGTCTGTCTTCTGTATCTATTTCTAGTCCTTGCAGCTAGCATGGTACCCAGAACATAGTAGATGTTCAATAAATGTGAGAGGGAGGAGAGAGAAGAAAGGAAAGAAGAGTAGGAGGAAGAGAGTGGAAGACAGAGGAAAACAAAAAAAGAAAAGATAGAAGGGGAGAAAGATGCAAAAGAATTGGGCCATCTTGGATGAGGCTATTCTTTCAAAGAGTAGGAGGAAAACTAACAGTGGCCTTAAAGGAACTGGGACTGTCTTTGTCCACAGTGCAAAACTTGGGGCTGAGTAAGTGTCTATGAATCAGACCCTTAAATAGTGGCTTGAAGAAGATAAATGTTCTCTCCGTCTGGCGGTGGGCAGTCCAGGCTGAAGATGGCCCTCCATCATCAGGGACCCAGATGGTTCTGTCTTGGACTGTGCCACCTCAACCTGGAAGCTTTCATCCTCACAGCATCTCTGAGTCCAAGATGGCTGCTTGAGCTCAGCTCCCATTAACTCACCCTGAGCAGCAAGGAAGAGGGAGCGAAACGAGGAAGTTAAAAGTGTCCCCTCCATTTTCATGAGTCTTTCTGGAATCCACGCATAAAATTCTTCAGCTTCTACTTTATTGGGTAGAACTTAGTCACATGACATGCTTAGCCGCCAGGGAGACTGGGAGCCATCATGTCTGGCTGGGCACACTGCTGCCTCAAATAAATTCAGGGTTCTGTTACTTAGGGGAGTTGGAAAGGTGGGAGCTGGGACATAACATTAGTAGACTCCCCTGCAGTCCACAGATGGGGTCGACCAGAACGGGGGTCCTAAGAGAGTTCTTTTGCTGGTGGCCTTTCAGGAGGTCACTGAATGGTGACTTCTACCTCTAAACCACAGATTTGTATTGATAGAATGGGCAGGGGTGGTACTTCTGAAGCCCTCAGAAGTTGTAGTTCAAGGTTGGTGGGTTTTGTTCCTTTTAGGTGCCCCTGGAGTTGTATGCTGCAATGATTTAGGGTGAAATCTGTCAAGAGGAATTTTTTTCCCCCTATAAAAAACTCTTTACTTCGGCCCTGAACTCCATGCACAACAAGAAGCCAGGAAGAGGAAGGGATGGTCTTTTAAATTTAACACAAAAACAAAAACAAAAAACAAGTGGGTGGAAAGGGAGAAGCATTGTAAACTTACCCGCCACCCCTTCCATGTTATAAATAAAAAACTGAATGCAGCCTCCAACTCAAAACAGAGGCAGACCCATGCGAAAACAACTCCGTGCTAACCTTACCTTAAATAATTATAGTGTAACTCCAGAAACCTAAAAGAAACAAAACAACCAGAAAGAAAACAAGTGGCATCAGCGGATAAGAGCAACCGTTGAGGGGGTTTGAATCCTGCCTCTGGCAAAGCAGGAGCTCTCAGAGCCTGCCTCTGTGGGATCCAGGAGGGCAAGGGTCCCAGGGGAGAAGCCCGAGAAGGGAGGAGGACACTCTCGGAACTGGAGGGGTAAGGAGAAATCAGGAAGGGAGGCGCGAATGTGAGTATTTCCATTGCCCTGTTGTCCGACGCTTACTCAGCCTTAGGTCTCAACAAAGGAGAGGCATGTAAGAATTCTTGCTAACCTCTTTGCAGATCTCTCTGTGACTCTGCCATTTTCCTATCACACACTCTAGGAACAACTCCTCTCCCCCGCATCCTCCAGGGGCAGTTCCTGTGGTGTGGGAATTCTACACCCTCCCCATCGCTAGTTCTTAAGCCTTTTGTGGGTTGAGGGAAGGATGCAGAAACCACAGCCTTTTTTTTTTTTTTTTTTTTTTTTGAGAAGCCGATAAAAGCTACTGCCCCTCTTTATAGAAATAAGCACACATACTCAACATTTGGAAAATAAGTTCAGGTAGTTCATGGACCTGTGGATTTAAAATCCTCAATCTTGAAGGAAATCCAAGATTAAATATAACAAGACCATGCCTTTGGGAAATGCCATGAGGGATTCTGGATTTCAGTTCTAAACTATTCTGACCAAAGCAACATTCCAACGTCTCTATGGGATTAACTGCAATAAATAACATGTATGTCAATCTACCACAAGCCAGTATGCAGCCTTCAGAAGAACTCTATGAAGTGGGCACTATAATTAGCCCCACTTTGTAGATGAGGAAACTGAGGCACAGGGAGGTAAAGTGACTTGCCCAAGGTCACACAGCCACCAAATGGCAGAGCTGGGAATTCATTAGACTCCAGAGCCATTATTTTTGTGCTTTTTACCACTGCATAATGATCTCTACCTCTCTGTACACAGAAGACATAGACATCTGCCCTTCTCCCCTCACATAGGTGTCAGACACCATCACCCCCACCCCGCCCCAGGGGTGTGCTGGGATCAGTTCAGACTGGCTCACAAAATTGGGCACACTTCTTCCCAGCTTCTCATTCTGTGGCCTTATGTTGATAGCTTCAAATCAGCCATGGCGGGAGTATTTACACAAACACCACTGGCAAACACTACAAATTAAGGCTTCCTCCCACAGAGAGCCGTTTGTTAAATACCACCTATTTAAGTGGTATTTAACCCACCTATTCTCGCCCCACCTAGCTGGCTGAAGCCCACAGATCCAGCAGCTCAGGCCCTGAATCAGTGAGAAGCAGGGAGCTTCCTCGCTGACAGTGCCAGGGAGGAGGGTGATAAGCTCTGCTGTCCCCATTCTTAGTGTATGGGGTATTTAGGGAGAGGAGAACCTCCCTCTCTGCTCCCCACTGTAGGCAGGCCATCTTTCCACTGCCCTCAGTACCTTCCATCTGCTAGAACTAAAGCCTGGTTAAGTGGGGGCTTAGGTCCCTTCTACTGGGCAGGTTGATATCCTCCACACCAAAGCAGATCCAGCCCAGCCGAGTGATGAGAGCAGTCCACTTGATGTGGGGAGCCTTGGCCACCTAGCAGCTTCTGCAGCCTGCTCTGTTCTATAGTCATGACTTTGTTTTTTTTTTTTGTTTTTTTTTTTTGTTTTTTAGATTTTATTTATTTATTTGACAGAGAGAGATCACAAGCAGGCAGAGAGGCAGGCAGAGAGAGAGGAGGAAGCAGGCTCCCTGCTGAGCAGAGAGCCCGATGCGGGGCTCGATCCCAGGACCCTGGGATCATGACCTGAGCCGAAGGCAGCGGCTTAACCCACTGAGCCACCCAGGTGCCCCTAGTCATGACTTTGGATCTTTGGCTATTGATGCCATCCAGCCCAGTCTCATTTAATCCTGCCCCTTTGGAGTTAGCCACAGGCAGCTGGCCCCTCCCCCCAGCCCCACCTTGGCACTACCTCCTACAAGTCCCCAGCAAACTGCCAGGCTGGGGCCACACCAGTCATGACAACGCACATTCTCAAACTTCCATCTATAGGAAAACCCCACCTGATGGCAATCATTCCAGTGGGCCAGACCTAGAGTGGAGGCTGCCCTGGGGCTCTCCCACCAGGTGGAGTCTCAGCCATAGGAAAGAAACCAGATATTAATGATGATGATGATGATTCCCATTTTGTAAGCATTCTCCTTATGTCAAGAGCTTTATATTTCTTTATATTATGGTTCTTCATCCCAAATGATCTCTAGGAGATAAGGACTATATTAATCTTTTTTTAAAAGATTTTATTTATTTATTTGACAGGCAGAGATCACAAGTAGGCAGAGAAGCAGGCAGAGGGAGAGGAGGAAGCAGGCTCCCTGCTGAGCAAAGAGCCCGAAGCGGGGCTCAATCCCAGGACCCCAGGATCATGACCCCAGCCGAAGGCAGAGGCTTAAACCGACTGGGCCACCCAGGCGCCCCAGGACTGTATTAATCTTATGTAACTAAAAGAAAAACTGAGATTCAGAGAGGTTAGTATCATGCCTGAAGTCACACAGCTAGTAAGTGGTGGGCTGAAATTTAAGGCCAGAGCTGTTTGACTCCAGAGCCCATGCTTGTAAAACCTACATACTTCAATTCACAGGTACTATTCTCGGAGTTGCTCCTTCCTCAGTCCCTGGGGAAGTGTGAGAAGGGCAGCTCCTCTTGCCTCCCTTAGAGTTCCCTAGGGAGGTCCCTCAGGTAAGAACAAAGACAACCTTTGTCACCTATGGCAAGACCAATGCCCAGTCAGAGCTGTGATCCTGCAGATAGGGAAAGTGAGTGTTTTCACTGGCAAGCATGGAATGAGCTTTTGCTGCACACACAGCATTCTCTTCAGCATGAAGCCAGTAGGAAGATGACCAGGAAGTGGCATCTGCCTTCAGAGCACTTACTGTCCAGTCTAGTGGGTCATGGAAACAGGTGTTGCCTTAAGGTGGGTTGTGATAAAAGCTATCACAGTGGGGACACAGGATTAATTCCCATAAAAGGGTGTGCAAATCACTAAGGAGGAGGGAACCCTTGATCTGGGCTTGGCAATAAATATGCATTTGGTGGGTAAAAAATGGGGACTTGGGAAGTGAGGGGGAGGGGTCAGCAGGATCAAAGGCATGGAATCGGGACAGCCCATGAGGGTGCTTAGTGGGGTTGTGGCTGTAGCCGAGCGAATGGATGAGAATATGGTGGGAATAGATGGTGTCTTGTTCTTTGATAAGCAGTGGGAAGCCATCAAAGGTCTTTGAGCAGGGGAATACCATTATGGCATGGAATATCAAGCAACTGGAGAAAGGGACCTTTCAGAGGTCAGATGGTTGAGACAAGAGAAGGGGAGAGCTGGAAGCAGAGGAAGGGTTGCAAGACAGGCAAAGCAAGGACAGTTCCAAGGGACAGTGAGAAGGTGTAATGGGCTGGATTCAGTGAGAGGCAGGGACGGCAAATATCATCTCGAGGTGTTTAGCTTATGTTATAAGCTACACTGCTGGAACAAAGAAGCCCTCAAACACAGTGACTTAAATCAGACATAAGTTTCTCTCAGGTCTCTGTTGTCTCTGTTGTCAATGCTGGTGAGGCTGCTCAGCTGTGTGATGTCATGTAGGGCTCCAAGTTCCTTCCATTTTGGTGTTCCTTCATCCTCTAGGTAATTGTACTCATCAGTGTGATCAAATATGGGCACTAGTCCCAGGGGAAAGGGACAAAGTCCAGGGCAAGTGATGTCCTTCTGAACAAGCAAGGAAGAAGTCACTCACCGTCACCTGGCCACACACAGCTATGGCATGTAGTTTCTGCCCCAGCGGCCACGTGCAAGGAGGAAGGGGGGTATAGATTTAGGAATGGTAGGCTAACCAGCAGTCTGCCACATCTGGGCACCTGGAAGGAATTCTGAGGGACAGCAGACTTTGGCAGAGAAATACAGAGTGTAGGTTTTGTATGGGTTGAGTTTCCAATGCCTCTAGGGCATTGACATAAATTTGTGAGTTGTAAGCAGAGAAAAGAGAGTCGAAACTTAGGGTGTCAGGGACATGTACCCAGAGAGAGAAAACCAAAGCACAAAACTGGATTAGGGTGGAGCTTGAAACTCTTGAGGAAGGCTTTTGAGGAACAGTCATTTTGCCTATAGCATTTTCCAAAGGTGGCAGCACCAATAAAGCCCATCCCACATGCTCCTCTTACGTTATGAAGTTGGCACTCATCCCTCAGCAGGTGGGGTCTACATTCCCTCCCCTTGAATCTGGGCAGGGCTGTGATCAGAGCAGAAGTGATGCCATGTGACCTCTAAGACTGTCAAGATGGGCAATACTGCCTCCCCTAGGGCTGCTCACTCTTAAATCCCCATGCTCTGAGGAAGCCAAGTGGTCACACAGACAGGACACCCCAGATGCTCCAGCGACAGCCCCAGCGGAAGTCCCAGCGAACAGTGCCATCAACTGCAGCATGGAGTGACAAGACTCAGAAGATTCCAGCCTCCAGCCCCCCCCAGCTGACGATGAGTAGAGAGGAGCTCTCTCCACAAAGCCCCGCCCACACTGCTGATACAGAAATAAGATGAATGTCATTATTGTTTTAAGCCACTAAATTTTAGAGACCTTTCCCCCCCACCATAATACGAGGTGACAAATACAGTCCAGAATCCCTTTTACCCTCCCAGAAGAATGCCCCAAACGATCGAGAACATGACCCTTTAGCTGTGTTCCTAGCCTTTAGCTCACAGCTTTGACCAGGCTTTGGACACCCCAGGATTGTCCCCTCTCTTATCCTCTCAAGCTGGGCCCTTGGCTTGGCCTCAAAGTCCATCCCACAAAGAACATTTCCAGGTTGTACATCTTCACTGTCTCAGTACCCAGAAGGCCAAGAGGTCAGTGTGGTGGGCAGAGATGCTGAGGAGAAGAAAGAGTCTCCAAATATAAGGGATAGGAAAGTCTGTGTTCCCTTTTATATATTCACTTCCCCCTAATCATACAGGAGACCAAGGATGGAGAGGTGGTCAGAGGTGCCACATCTTGAGTGCACAAGAGACCACAGAGAGGGCATGGCTCCAGTGCCAGGAGCCCCCAAAAAAGCAGCAGGGAATGGTCTTTGGTAGGGGGTGGACGTGGCACCACAGCCAGAGCATTATTGGGATACAGTGTGAAATATTCAAAATCATTATTCAAAATATTCAAAATCATTAATTAATGCATCCTTCACCTCCTTTGGTTACCTTGAGAGAGAGTGTGTGTGTGTGTGTGTGTGTGTGTGTGTGTGTGTTTGGTGAAAACATGGACGATCTATTCTTCTGGCAAATTTTGAGTATACAATACAGTATTATTAACTATAATCATCATGCTGTACATTAGCACCCCAGAACATACTTATCTTATAACCTTATACCCTTCGTCACCAACATCTCCCATTTCCCCTACTCCCCCAGCCCCAGGAAACCACCATAATCACTATTCTACTCTTTGCCTCTATGAGTTTAACTATTTTAAACTCATTATATATGTCATATAACATAGTATTTGCTCTTCTGTCTGATTTATTTCACTTAGCATAATGTCCTCCAGGTTCATCCATATTGTTGCAAATGGTGGGATGGCAGGATTTCCTTCTCACGGCTAAATGATATTCCTCTGTGGTGTGTGTGTGTGTGTGTGTGTGTGTGTTTCTTTATCCCTTGCTCCATCCATAGACACATGATCATGTAGACTGATTTCATACCTTGCTTATTACGAATAATACTGCAATGAACATGGGAGTAGAGATACTTTTTAGAGATGCTGATTACATTTCCTTCAACCCAGAAGTTAGATTGCTTGATCATATGGTGGTTCCATTTTTAATTTTTTGAGGGGCCTCCACACTGTTTTCCCTAAAGACAGTACCAATTTACATTCCAAGCTAGAGTACACAAGGGTTCTGCCTTCCCCACAGCCTCGCCAACACTTACAATCTCATCTTCTTGATGATAGCCATTCTAACAGGTGGGAGGTGATATCTCATTGTGGTGGTTTTGATTTGCATTTCCCCAATGACTAGTGAGGCTGAGCACTTTTCAGTTACCTGTTGGTCATTTGTATGTCTTCTTCGGGAAAATGTCTAGTCAGGTCCTTTGCCCATTTTTAAGTAGGTTATTTGGATTTTTGCTATTTAGTTGTATGAGTTCCTTGTATATTTTGCATATTAACCTCTCATCAGACCAATGGTGTGCAAATACTTTCTCCCATTCTATAAGTTACCTTTTTATTTTGCTGATGGTTTCCTTTGCTATATAAAAGCTTTCTCATTTGATGTGATCCCACTTGCATATTTTTTGCATTTCTTCCCTTTTGTTGCCTTTGGTGTTATATCCCTCCCCCCCCCACCAAAATCATTGCCAATACCAATGTCAAGGAGACTTTTCCTTATGTTTTCTCCTAGGAGTTTTATGGTGTCAGTCCTTATGTTTACATCTTTAGTTAATTTTCATGTATGCTGTAAGGTAAAAGCATGCACATTTCTTAGGGGTTTATCCCTATGCCTGGCATCAAATTCTACCTGCCTTGGACTGTGGCCAAATTACCCCCATCTATGCTCCCTGAGAGTTAAGTAACAGGACCAATGCCTACAGCGCACATGTCTGGCTATTGGTCAAATAGCCAGCATGCTGATTGACTGATAAATCAATTCACACCTGACAGATTGCCAGATCAGTGACTGAAGGACACAACAGCAGCTTGGCTGGCTAAGGACATTGTTTGCATCTTATGTATCTTCACCCCAATCAATGCTTAGTGCAGGGCCTGGCTCAGAGTAGCTGCTCAATAAATGGTTCCCATATTAGTCATATATCTCATCATATATCTCACCTAGCCTCAAGCGATGTTGGGAAATGTGGTCTTTATTTTATTAGAATCCGTTCAAGTCAGGGTTCTAGTACAGGAAAAACAGAGGCATGGAGACTGGAGGACAACAAGGGATCTCTGCTCTAAGGACATAATAATGAGTCTGGTGAAGGGATATAGACACTGGAGGACCCAATTTCCAGTTTAGAAGGGTAACTGCATGGAAACTGGGAATTCTGGAGTTACCTCTTCTACAGAGCTTTTAGAAGGCAACAATCTCTCCCCTTTATTCTTTGGTGTCCTAGGGAGATGCTGAGCTGAGGAGCAAGGAAAGGCTTCCTTTGCCTTTGAGAGTATAGCTCTTTCCAGAGGCCTGGCCTTGAGGAAGTACATGGAGTCTTACATCTTCTCTGATTGTACTCATCACAAAATCTTACTGAAGTTCCCATCTGAGACCTGGCCTCAGTGCTCCTGGTTACTGTTCATCCTAAATTCTTTGCAGGAAGCACCTATTCACAGTCGCAGGCTTCAATTTAGGAGTAAGAATTGGCGAAGGCCTGAAGATTCTCCCTCCTTGCCTCTTTGCTGAAATGGCCTCGGCCCAAGCCAAATGGCAAGCTCGGTATATAGGTCCTGGGCCAAATTCTGGGCCCCATCGTCTGGGTTCAAATTCCAGCTCTATCACTGCCTGGCTCTGTGACCTTGGCCACATTGCTAAACAACCCTGCCTTGGCCTCGTCATCTGTAACGTCGGATGAGAGTAACAATGCCAGTCTCCTAGGGTTGTATCAGGGGTGAGAACACAATCTGGCAGGAGTTAAGAACTCAAAATCTCTTAGGTGTTACTAAAAATGTAGAAATGTGGTTTAGACACTTCTCTGACCCACATGCCAGGAGGTTTCTTCTCTCCCCTCCCCTTCAACCACATCCCACCCAGAGGTGCTGAGGTGGCCCGCATGATGTTGTGAGTGCGTCGGGGCATACCTTCTCCCACTCCCCTTGAAAAACCATGGCAGGGTTGAGGACCTCCCACACAGGTCCTCCATACACCTTGCATTCCAACTGCCCCTCTCCCAGAGCAAAGGATAACGGGGTGACAATGATATTGGCTTCCAAGCTTCCCTCCTGGTTCCTTGAGTGTCACTTTTCTGCATATTTATGGTAATCATCCTTGCAACAAAAACAGTGACTTCACTGTCTAAATAATAAGGCAATTTGTTACAGCTAATTACTCAAGGACTTCCTTAATCTCAATTAAAAGATCCAAGAGGATTCCTGGCCCCCCTCATTCTGGTGTTCCTGAAGATCCCCCTAATGTATTCTGGATCACAGATTAGTGGGGAGCCAAGAACGGTCCTTGCTGGGCAGGACTGCTAAAATCCATCCCAGCAACGTGAAGCAGTGATTTATTGTGACATGGAATGTGGGACATTTCCCCAGCTTTTGTGATTGTGGTAATGAAGCTGTAAACCAAATAGCATGAAATGAGGCAAGGCCTTACAATTTAATCAGCTCGTAAACAGATCTACTGCATCAAGCAAATGACATTATTATCCATCCGAAGTAAATCATGCTAATCTCGGGAGATAAAATCAACATCGTTAATGGTCACATGTCATATTCATCAACACTAAACCATCCCCTTTGACAGATTAATCCTAACTACAGCTCCCAGGATGTATGGTAATAGGGCTTGTAGCGTGCATTTCACTCCGTGCCAGGCTAACCAGCACTCTTAGGCTGCTATTACAAATAATTTTTTTATTGATTTACATATTTTAAAATGCATTTAAGGTGAGGCACCATTAAAAACCCTGTCACCCACCCATATTTCTTCCCTACATTCCCAGACTTTATTAATAGGAACAGGAAGACAAACGCAGTAAGCCTTATAAATACTTTGTTTAGGGCACTGTTAGGGGTAATTAAGATGGGGACTGGGGTTTTTTGTGGGGAGGAGGGATAGGTGAGGAGCAGAAGGGGTGACAGAAAGAAAGGACCCTCTTGTGGTTCAGGGACAAATGGAAATTGCGGCATCATTTGCTTCCTGTTTTCCCTAGGGGTACCAGGAAGAGGGGGAACAAATGCCCCCCCAAATCTGCTCGCAGAGCCTCCCCTCTCTCACTTTCCCTCACCTCCTACCTCCACCCTGTCAAGTCAGCCTTATGGTCTGTGCATCTGTGCTTGCGCTTCAGTCATTGTATCCTGCCTGCTGACTTCAGACGCCAAATGTATTTATTTATCATGAGGCTGACCTAGGATGAATGCTCCTGGAAAAGTGTCCACTATTCAAAATGTCACTTCCCCTCAACAGGCCGTGCATTATATTGACAGGCATACTTTCAGAGGCCCCTGAATGACGAGGATGGATGGAGGGCTGCCACAGCAGCTGACACGGCCGCCTGGGCTGAGCGGGTGAGTGAGGGAGCGAGTGGGTGCCCGAATTATCTCCACCCTCGCTGAGGACCACGGACACAGTGTGAGCCATGACCATGACAGGAGACGCAACACGGAGACTTGCCGCACTCCCCTGGTCAGTGGCAGGCAGAGAGCAACCCGCCTTCTCTCAGCCAGCCTCCCAAGGGGCACATTTTGAGGGGCTGCTGTCCACCTGTAGGCTCAGCGGGGGGGGGGGGGGGGGGGGCAGGCAGGAAAGAGGGTGTTACCCTCCTCCTCCTAGGACCACCGCTTTGGGCCATGCAGACCTTGCACTGCTCAATGGCATTCCTGGGAATTATTCAGGGCAGCAACTCTGAGGTCGACCCTGAGTTATGCCCACATCACTCTGGATGAGAAATCCAAAAAACAGATGGATTTTGGAAGAACGTATACTGGAATCAAGCTATTAAACTCAATTAAAGAACGTCTTTTGATGCGCTGAAAGGACCCCACCTCGACCTAAGTGGACTGAGGTAAGATTCAGACATTTCCAGACTCCCCCAGGCTTCCTACAGACCTCCTGCTGCTGGGATTTGTTTCAGAGGTGGGGTATTTGATAGATACAACAGGAGACTGGAAAAACCGCCCAGCCCAGGTCTGTTTTATAAAATTGCATCATCTATCGACTAGGCTGACTAATGAAATGATACAATGTAAATTAACTTCAGGGTTCAGGTGGTACCAAGTTCAAGGAACTGGAACCTGCTGAGCTACAAGGATCTCTGAAGATTTTGTGTCTGGAGTTTTCCAGGATCCTTACCTCCGTCCTCGGAGGTTACTCTCTGCTCTCTGGGGACCAGGTAAGCCAAGGAAAGGCCTTTCCCTACCAGGGCTTGGTCTGAGTTGGTATGGTTTAGGGCAGTGGTTCATAAACTTTAGCCTGAGTCAGAAGCACCTGGGGGCTTGTTGAAACACAGATTGCTGCTCACCCTCTACCCAGAGTTTCTTATTCAGCAGGTCTCAGGTGAAGCCAGAGAATTTGCATTTCTAGCCATTTCTCAGACTATACTGACATTGCTGGTCCTGGAACCACATTTTGAAAACCAGGGCTTTGGGGCAGGAGCCCTCTGTCTAGGGAAGGGGTGGAGGTGGAGATGGGGAGCATCGGGCTCCCAGGCGCAAACCCAGAGCTGGGTCATGGCAGGCAGCTGGGGCCAGAAACAGGAGATGAGGTTAGGAGTGGAACGTTCACTTCTCTGGGGGGGTTTCTGTTCTAAGTTTCTGTGACTCTGAGAATATAAGTGAGCAAAGAAGGCCTGACAGAGTTCAGAATGCCAGAGGTCAAAACTGAAGGCAGCAATTGTCCTAGAGGCCAGAGATGGCTGGATTATAGCCAAGCCCCAACTATGACCTACTGTGTTTCCCACAGTCAACCCCTTTCCCTTTCTGTTTTCCACCTCTCTTGCTCTGCTGTGAAGAGAAAATGTTGCACTAGATTTCCTGCCTCATCTTTTCCATTTCTGATAGGTGTGAGAAGATGCCAGACAACAGCAGTCTGTCAAATCCTTGTTCTCCTTGAAAAATGAGCTCCATGATCAAGTAAGTTTGGAAAAGCTTTCAAAACATAAGCCCCCTCTTAGATTTATAATTTATATTTGCCTACTAAAAGTTCTTCAGGAAGACAGGAAACCCCTTTGTTTAATCCAGGATTTCCCAAATTTACTTGAAAACAGAACCCTTCTTCCATCTAACACCTATTAGCATCTCTAATACCTATTAGCACCAAGGTTCTAGAGAACACACTTTGGGAAACATTGGCTGATGCCAAGGGCTGAGGTAAGAGGCAAATGAATATGTCAGCATCTGAAGATCCCTTTTCTCCAAAGGTACTCGGAAGTGCAGGTCACTTCCCCTCAAGCACCTTGGTGCATGGGTACATTCAGCAAACATCGACTGAGTACCTGCCACATGCCAGGGACTGAGCTGGACACTTAGCTAATAAAAAGCCCCTGTCCTCAAGGAGCTGCCTGGCTGTGGGGGGAAGAGGGGGCAGGGAGCCCCAGACATTTCTTTGGCCTGGCAGGGAACTTCAGAGATTCTAGCCATGCTCAGGGCCTTTTGTCCTTCCTTTTCTGTGGCTGGCATCAATTTGTCATTGGTTTCCCTGGTGGATTTGCTCTGTTTAGTCTCACCTGCCTGTAAAGCATACAAACACTTTCACTCATTCGTTTAACAAAAATATATCAAGCATATATTTCATGCTTGATGCTGTTGTGGGATGTAGTTTAGAACAAAACAGGCAAAAATCCCTTTCCTCATGGAGTCTGTACTTCAACAGAGTAAGAGGAGGAGTGAATGAATGAAATACATGTCAGACAGCAACAAGTGCTAAAGTGGACTGGGGATAGGCAGTGTTGAGGGAGTTTTGCTATTTTAAATGGGAATGGGATGTCTCATTCACCTTTGGGTAAGAACCTGAAGATGTGAGAGAGTGAGTCAGGTGGAAGAGTGTCTCGGAAGAGGGAGCAACAAGTGCAAAGGCCCTGGGGTAAGAGTATGCCTAGTGTGTTTAACACACAGCTAGGAGACCAACATGGCTGGAGAAAATGAGAGAGGATGCACAGCAGAAAAGGTCCGAAAAGATAATAGGGGCCATAGTGTCAGACACTGAGTCGGATGTGAAACCTTTTGAGCAGAAAACAAAATATGACTTATCTTTAATAGAACTTAATGTGACTTACATTTCAGCACCTACAAAACCCCTGTGGAGTCTAAGAAGGTAATTACCAGCTCACCAAGCTGGTTTCCTGCTGGGGGTCGCATGGGCCTTCTGCTCATGGCCTCACCTAGTCTGGTATGAAAGGGTGTGGGGATAGAGGAGGCAGGTAGATGACCATGGGCAGGAAGCTGAAAACCAAACTCTTTTACATATGTATATTATTTCTACTCTGTGCCAAGCACTGTTTGAGACCATTTACTTAGATCCTTTCTGAGAACTTTAAATTAACCCTGTGGGGTGGGATTCCTTGACCTGCACTGGAGATCACTGTGTGTCAGACAAGTTAAGAGGCTTTTGCCAAGACACACAGCTCACCAATGGCAGACCCCAGGGCTTCCTGAGTTTCTCTCCAGGAAAACCTCAGCCTCACATTGTCTGGTGTTGGGAATGGTGTCTGCAGCGCCACCGCTCTCCAGGGCCTCACTTTCCAGACAGGTGAGCGACCACGGCCCTTAGTGCTGACTCCAGATATCCTGTAGGTACCCAGAGTCTGCAAGGTGAGTGTTTCAGATTGGAAATAGACAGTGAGTGACGTAAAGTTACATGCAGAAGGTTTACTGGGGAGTGCTCTCAGGAGAAATAGCTGTAGGAATCTGGGAAAAGGGGCCTGGGAAGAGGGGAAAGCTGGCTCCAAAGGTGGTTGCAAAGAGACTTCAGCCTCCAAGAACAGCTGATTGGGGCAGATATGCGGGGACCTCGCCCAATGCGGCACGTGATCCAAGCTGGGCCAATCATAGACGGCCTGAGAAACAAGGGGTGGAGACCTGAGAAACAAGTCTGTCTGGCTCTGGGTGTCAAATCAAGGACAGTTAATTGTGTTCAGCCATCCATCCAGGAGCTGGGAAAGATACTTGGTGATGATGAGACAAAAGACCAAGGCAGGTGCAAAGAGAAAGTAGACGGAGGTAGCCGCCTCCCGAAGCCCCAGAGCTCCAGGCCTTTCTTGATCCACATCCCAGCCCTTAGAGGGATACTGGGGACCCGCGCTGCTGTTTCAGCTTCACCAGGTGGAAGTTCAGAGTTCTTTGGATGCTGCCTCTGCTCCTCCAAGGCTGCCCAGTCCTCCCACTTGCCCATTTTCTAATCTCGGCCATAAGGTATTCTCTCTGATCATTAATTTTTTTTTTTCTCTCCCTGGGTCCTTTCCCCTAAGCTTTTCAAAATCAAAATCAAGCTTTGTTTCTTTCCCTGTGCCATCTCCTCCCTGAGTCACCCACAGAGAAGAGGCTAGCTGGGAGGGTGAGGGAGTTGGGAAGAGACAAAGGGAAGGAAATAACCCGAATTGTGAGAAATTAATACTTCAAACATATTATCCTACCGTGAAACAACAGCGATTTCTAAATGCGCCTTTTTTTTTTTTCCCAAAAGCACAGCAGCCTCTGGATTGTGCTAGAAGCACCTTCCCATGCAAGCATCGGTGCTCTGTGAGGCCGGAATGTTAATGTCAAGATCATTCATTCATTTGTGTGCCAGAATAGACAGCCAACTACCTCCTTAAGAAAAATGCTTGTCTTGCTCACAGAGTCTTTTCTGGCCCACTGCCCGACAGAGGGAGGGTGGCCATTCATTTGGGTAAGTCTTGATTGGGCCTTTTAATTTTCATAAAACGCAGTCAACCTGACAGTCCCCTAGATTGACATAAAATGTTGTTTTTCTAAAAAAAAAATTAGTATTATAAAAGAAATACCTACTTATTACAAAAATGTTGTAGAAAAAAATAATGTTGCAGAAATGATTAACTTGAAAGTGAAAGTCTGCTATAATCTTACCTCCTGGAGGCAGCCCCTGTTAGACATTTGATCTATATTTACCCAGACCATCCCTTCCCATCTTACTTTTTCAGTAAAACTGATCTGCTTCACTCCTCTTTTTTTTTTTTTTAAGATTTTTTCTTTATTTATCTGACAGAGATCACAAGTAGGCAGAGAGGCAGGCAGAGAGAGAGGAGGAAGCAGGCTCCCTGCAGCGCAGAGAGCCCGATATGGGGCTCGATCCCAGGACCCTGGGATCATGACCTGAGCCGAAGGCAGAGGCTTAACCCACTGAGCCACCCAGGTGCCCCTGCTTCACTCCTCTTAACAGCATTGTTTTCCTGATTCACTTTTTTAAAAGATTTTTATTTATTTATTTGAGAGAGAGAGAGAGACCACAGAAGCAGGAGGAGCAGCAGAGGAAGATAAAGAAGCAGACTCCCTACTGCATAGGGAGCCTGACATGGAGCTCGATCCCAGAACCCTGGGATCATGACCTGAGCCAAAGGCAGACGCTTAATAGGGACTGAGCCACCCAGACACCCTAAATTCACCTTTTGAAGATTATTTTTTAAATCCAAAAGTAATACATAATTATCATAAGGAGGGTGTAGCTAAACTATAAAATACCCTCTCCCCTAAGGTTACATACTGTCACCAATTTCTTATATATCCTTCCAGAAATTTCCTATGCCCATGTTTTTATTATTAATGCAAGAAGAATCACACAGTACCACAATACCTCCTGCTGTGCAACCCACTTTTTTCACTTAATAACGCCCCTTACACAACTTTTCCCAGCAGCACGTGTCATCTCCTTGTTCCCGTTGGTGGTCACACAGTGTTCCACTACACAGATGTGCTGTGGTTTATATACCTAGATCTACTTCTCAGGCACATGCAAAACCTGCATTCCAGGTCTTTGTTGGAAACCAGAGCCTCAAGCTTTGTGCTAAAAGAAACTGGTGCGTGGAGAATAATTCGGAGATGAGGCTGGACTTGGTCCCTGCATTCTTCCAGTATCCAGGTGTCATTCCTGAATGCAGCCAGTCATCTGTGGATGGCACATTTGATCCACACCTTCTGGAACTCCCCGAGAGGTGCCTTCACCAGGTCAAGACCCCAGTTTCCAACGCAGGGTCCTTCACAAGCCTCACCCCTGCCTTAACAGTGAGGCTGCTGTGTGGATGTTGACCACTGCATGATCCACATGTGGTCCATGTAAAAAAAAAAAAAAAGCATTATTTCTTCTAAGGAAATGGTCTGCTTTTCAAGGACCATGTGATATTTGTAATTAATCACTTTTCTTATTTCCTTTTCTTGCTTTGGACTCCAGGAAGCCCAGAACCAAATTTTAGTAATCACATAAAATTTTTATGCCTGCATGCGTTCTGTTTCTTCCCCATTCATCTTCTCTGTGAAGTCTTTTATATTTCTCCTGGACCTTTAAAGACTTTGATTTTTAATTTTTGAATTACAATTTTTGGTTTTGCCGAGGTATCTTATTTTTTTGTTGATGCCCTTTAAAGTCGCCTCTTGCTTTTATTTGCAGGAAAAAAACCAGAGCATTAGAAACAATAATTTTGGAAAATGCTTTTCTGTGCAAATGCCCGCTTCTTCCTTGCGCCGTTGATGCGGACAGTTTTGGAAGGTGACGTGGAGACCACCGAAGTGAGCTGGGGCAGCACGTGGCCTGATGAGAGAGACTTGTAGTCACGGATGTAGGGCCAAAATTCATTCAGCTGCATGGGTTCCCTTGAAACGAGGTATGAGGGCTGCTAGGCTGCTTCACAGGGCTTGGGACCTCAGCTGCCAGTTGTCCGGACCTTGCACAAGCCTGCAAAGTGCCTCTTGTCCTAGAAGGACTGCCACTCCTGGGAGGCACCCGGAAACTGGCAGGGCCAACTTGGGATTGGCAATGCCACCAGAGGCAGAGTCGGGAAGGACCCTAGGTCTTCCACTAAATAAGGAGAAGGGGGTCCCTAGAACCCAGGGGTCCTGTCACCTTACATGAGGAATGGCTGTGATAAAATAATAACCAGCAACCGTAGGTGACCCAGTTTGAACAAAGAAGCTGAGGATCGATTCTCCACAGCCACTGCCTGCTTTGTGGGTCCTTCTCCTACAACATTATATATTATATGCAAATTGCAGCACAAACTTAAGGCCGCTTTTCATGTCAAGTGGCTTCTTTGAGCCAATATGTTATATTTTACAGATCTCGGACAGTAACATTTTTCTTTTTAGTGCAAAGTTGCTCAAGGTTCATCTGAGACTCTTTTAAATTGCTGCTTTCAGAGAAATAACAATGTAAAATGACATGATGATGTATGGCCCCGTCCGGCCGACTGGGGCTGCAGCAGCCACAAACGCCAGCAAACCTTTGGGAATGAAGCGGTCTCCGGAGCGCCATTGTGCGATTGTCCTAACCGGATCATTTTTAATTAGTTGCAATTAATTTCAAGTGACAGCGTCCTGCAATATCAAGTCAGAGAGGCTCGGGTGCGTGGGTGGGGTTATTAGGAACAGACTGCGGGTGAGAGAGAAGCCAGAGGGGGGTCTCGTCACAGGGCTTTCACTTCCAACAAGATTCCTGGGATGGGGATGGAGCAACGATCATTTCCTGAGCTGGTGGAGGGAGCTTCTTCTTAATGATGCACATGTTCTGACTCCTTCTGGGGCGTGTGCAAGGCCCCACGAGATGGGCACTTATTACACCCTGTACACATCGGCAAGCGACAGTTATCTTGCTTCGGTAACACTAAGCGGTTCCCCAGATAATATCAAGCAAGTTAGTTCTGTGTTTCTGGAACTCACTCTCATTGGGGAACCCTGGAAAACAACCTAGAACATATGTCTCAGAGCTATCCCATCCATCAGAAGAAGGACCTAGGATATTTACACAGTGATCCTGTTGGTCATTAGTGGAGGACTGCTTCCCAGTTGCTATGTAAAGGCACAGCAGTGACTGGAGAAAGTGCTCGGACGTATCACTGCAGATACCAGCAGCCAGAAGTCAGGCTTGGAGCACAGATATGGTAAGGGCAAGGGGACAGGGTGGAGACTGACAGCATCAGCCATAACCTCTAGGATCCTTTGCAGTTCTAAAGTCCTACAATCCCCCACCAACCACTCCCCCTTGGATAGCCCTCTAAGGCATTTACATGGTGAGAAACAGGCAGAAAGTGTAAGCAGGGTGACGCTCCTGGGGAACTCGAGCTCTCTCAGGCCAGGCTGTTTTGAACCACTGGGTTTCATTTCCTGCCCCCATCTTGGCATTTCTCCCCATTTCCAGGATCAGAGTCCTTCTTGGTAGGGCTGCTACTGAGCAATGGTTCATCCTAAAACTAGAGAAAGTACTCCTCCCGAGCACCATGCTCTCCAATCAGAAGGTTTTTTTTTTTGGTGGGGGGGGGTACCAATCTCATAGTGACATAGTCACTCCCTGTCCCCTACCTAGCTGACTCTTGGAGGCCAAGGGGTTACTCTGCACTTCTACTGCACTTATGACCCTGAGCAGTGGATTTAGAACCAGGACTAAGGCACTTGACCTCCATGCCTTGGCTTCTCTGGAAAGGTGAGGGGGCATGTCTACACCCCTTCTGGTTCCTCCTTTATGTTCCCAAAACCTTCCTTCATTAGTGCATCAATAGGGAGGGGATGGGAGCTAATAAAACTTGGACTTTTCTCAAGAGTAAGAACAACCGCTTTACACACATATATTGAACACCTACATATGCCTTTCACTGTTCTAAAAACCTTCCAACACCATATTAACGCCTTTAGTTTTCACAATCTAGTGAAGTAATATCATTACTTTTATCTATTTATACTATTACATTATCAATATGTCCATTTTAGAGGGGAGAAACTGAAGAACAGAGAGGCTAAGTAACTTGCCCAAGGTCACCAGCTACCCAGTGACAGAGCTAGGATGTGAACTCAAATCCCAATGATGATGTCACACCTACCTGTGACATTGAGTTCTGTTTCCTGCTTCCCCTGAACTGAAATACAATACTAAAAGAAAAAAGCCTTCTAAACGCTCCCTTAACCGCTTCTCTTTTAAATTTTTTAAAGAAGTAGATTATTGCATCCATGTGGGGAGCCTCTAGAAATAATAGAGAGACCCCAGCATTGCCTCCTTCCTTCCACTGCCTGAACCCATTGTCTGCCTTGGGTAAGAACACAAGGACCAGCAGCGGGAATGTATGGTTTCCCTCCAGATATGCCTGGTATGGCACTTAGCGTTGGAGAAGCCAAGCTCCCCTGAATCACTAAATCACCCTTTATGGCACTATCATCCATGAACTTCTCTAAACCCCGTGTCTATGCTCAGCCAGGCTTCCCGTTTACAAAGGATGCCTCCCTGTCCACAGAAGTTACTTTGAAACCACCATCTCTTCCCAGTGGAGGGTTTTTTTTTTTCCCTCCAGTCCTCAACATGTCTTTTTAATATATATATGATTTTATTTATTTATTGGAGAAAGGGAGAGAGAGCACAAGCAGGGTGAGGGGCAGAGGGAGAAGCAGGCTCCCCGCTGAGCAGGGAGCCCAATGCAGCACTCGATCCCAGGAGCCTGGGATCATGACCTGAGCCAAAGGCAGACACTTAACCCACTAAGCCACCCAAGTGCCCCATTCCTCAACATGTCTTATCTTTGGACTTCCAATAAATTGTTTTGCAGTGGTCCCAGAATTTGTGAGGCTGATTTGATTTTTCAGCGATATCCCAATTTTTTTTTTTTTTAAATTCTGAATCAGTCTTTACTTTGAGGAGACTTATTGTGAAATTTCGGCTCTAGAGTCTGCAGTCTCTCCATTTTGCCCCAGCTCTGTCAAGCTGAGGGATGGGATTTTCTGGATTCTGCGTTACTTTGCTGTGGATGCCCTTCTCTCACGTTTACCCACAGAAGCCTCCACCCCACCGACTTGTGCATTTCAGGTCAATGAGCCAAGATTGTACCCTTTTCTCCAGGGCCTGCTCAGGGCCATATAAGGCAATCACTTCAAGGCTGTTTTTGGGAATTTATGTGTTTATTGGGCCATAATTGGCAAAAGTTGTCTGTGAGCTTATCATATTAAAAAAAAAAAAAAAAAAAAAAAAAAAAAAAAAAAAACAAGCGGAGCTATGCCTGGCTGGCTCAGTCAGTTAAGCCTCTGCCTTCAGCTCAGGTCATGACCCCAGGGTCCTGGGATTAAGTCCTGCATCAGGCTCCCTCTCCCTCTGTCCCTTCCCCCTATGCACTCTCTCTTAGATAAATAAATAAAATCTTTTTTAAAAAGTGTAAAAGAGCTCTAACAAAGGGCTTCATTTAGGAAGAAAAGAAGACTTCGGGTGAGACTTGGAGTTAACACAGGCAGACAAGGCTTCCAGAAGAAGCAATTGAGGCTGGGATTTTCAAAACCATAGTTCTTGGCCCATCAGACCCAGAGCCTCCTTTTATTACCAGGTTTGTCATGCCCCATTTACTATCCTAGGATGGAAAGCAAAGATAATAATATAACCAACCTATCCACATAATTTCAAAAAGAATCAATATATTGACCCAACTGTTACATGATGGAGAAATCAAAGGAAAGTAAGTTATAATAAAATAATGGGTTTCAATATGTAAATGCTCAGCAACAAGGAAGAAGTCAAATACTGGCACGAAAACATAAAACCACACGATGGGAGGGCTGTCAGTGCCTCCTGCTGCTGGGGTGCTGGTAACTGAGGACCCTGACTGATGCGCCCACAGGAACTGCGGTTTCTGGAGTAGTGAGGCACTCTTGCTGAAGTTCCATACAGAACAGAGAGGACAACTACTCCTTCCACATCACAGGAGCTGCATTCCTAGAAAATTCAGTAAACATTAAAACCATGCAAAAGTACTCTGTGCTTATACATAAAACTGAGCTAGGTTTCAACTCGGGTCACCATAAACAGATTTTTTCCACCAGGATCACGGACAAGCCGAGGACCTCCCTAACGGTTGCGCCGAATGTGCGCTGCCCAGCCATTGACATCATCACATAAGAAAGTGATGGCCCCTTGGGTTGTAGGGTACACAACAACTTGCTTGCAAGTTTCAAAAGTTGCATGGGATGCAGGAGAACCCACCATTGCATGAGACTGTTCTGCACACTGCAGTATACAGAGAACATTCCCAGTCCCCACTGCCCACCCCCAGAACACAAACACTAAATGCCAGCCTTGTCACAACAAAATACCCCCGTCAGTGTCCACATGCACGTCTTCATGAAGAACCACTCTCTCAGAGCCACGTGTGGCTCCAGCCCCGCCCCCCACTGCAAGCGGTCCTCACCTTCTCCTTGACTCATCTCTCTTGTTTCCTTCAGCCACTTTTCTTTCCCACTCCTGCCCCAGTCCAGCCCTGAGCCATCCACCTGGGCTCCCTGCTTCTGGCCTCGGCTGTTCCAATTCAGCCAGAGAACCTGCCCAGCACTGAGTACAAAGACCCTTCTCTCCCCTGCACTGAGAATTCAGTCCAACACTACAGTGCTATCTTTTCACAGTATCTTTCCTCCCACTCCCTCCCATTCTCAAAGTATTCCCACATCCATACATTTGCTCCCACCACTCTCCTTCTTGGCCAACCCTGACTCCCACCCCAACCCCTCCCCCATCTCTACCCTTAGGTGCCCCCTCATTCACCAGCCTTCCTGGAAGTGCATAGTCAGAAGCAATGTGCTCCCATGGTGTTTCGTCTGTACTTCTTATAGACCTATGACATCTTTGTGAGAGCTCTTCTGGCTATCTAAATTAGAATCTCATCCAGACCAAGGACCAGGACTTAGGGCTCTCAGGGCCCCAGCACTGGAGATCCCCAACCTTGGCTCCAACACTTGAGATTGGGTATAAAGTAGGGCCAGATTAGGAGGGGCATGGATTTAATCACTGGGCTGCTGGGAGCCATGTGGCTTCCTGAGTAGAAAATGACTTCAAGTGAAAGCTTCCATGGATGGCTCTAGTGAGGTGGGGTCCAGAGTACTGAGGCAAAAGAGTGAAGACTGCCGCCATCCTACAGCAAGAAAGGATCATAACTTGGGTCTCTCAGGTAGAAGAGGAAATCAGAAGAAGCCCTGAATCCACTCTGTCTAGGGTAAGGGAGGAGAGTGGTCACAAGTTGTGCAGAGAGCACTGGCCTGGAAGTCTAAAGGCCTGGGTTCAAGTCAGCTAGCCTTGCTACTATGCTTAGAGTAACATGCTGCCTGGGGGCCCACCATGCAAGGAGGTGCCAGTGAGAAGGACTCTCCCTAACTTGCCCTTGCTTAAACTAAATCCACATGTTTAATGCAGCATTATTTACAATAGTCTAATTAGGGAAGCAGACCAACTATCCAGATGAATGGATAAAGAGGATGTGATATATACGGGGCACCTGGGTGGCTCAGTGGGTTAAAGCCTCTGCCTTCGGCTCAGGCCATGCTCTCAGGGTCCTGGGATTGGGCCCCACATTGGGCTCTCTGCTCAGCAGAGAGCCTGCTTCCCCCTCTCTCTCCCTGCCTGCCTCTCTGCCTACTTGTGATCTCTCTCTGTGTCAAATAAATAAGTAAAATCTTAGAGAAAAAAAGAACATGTGATATATATTTATACACACACACACACACACACACACACACACACACACAAATATGGTGGAATATTATTCAGCCTAAAAAAGGAGGAATCTTGCCATCTGTAACAGCATGGATGGAGCTAGAAAGTTTAATGCTAAGTGAAATAAGTCAGTCAGAGAAAGGCAAATACCATATGATTTCACTCATATGTGGAATTTAAGAAACAAAACAAATGGACAAAGGGAAAAAAAGAGAGACAAACCAAAAAACAGACTCTTAACTACAAAAAACCAACTGGTGGTTCCCTAAGGGGAGATGAGGGAGGGGGCAGATGAAACAGGTGAAGGGAATTAAGAGCACACTTCTTGGTGAGCACTGAGTAATGTACAGAATTGCTGAATCCCTGTATTGTACACCTGAAGCTAGTACAACACTGTATGTTAACTATACTGGAGGTAAAATAAAACATTTAATATAATTTTTAAAAAATTAAATCCCTATGATTACTATTTGGCCTCATTTTTAAGTCACCAACCTCATTAAACATCTTCTTTGCTCCCTCCTAACCTAGATAAGGCTTAGCAATACAGCTCACCCTATATTTTGTTACTTGTAAGGTATGTTGTCAAAGGATAAAAAAGGTGCCCCCTGCTGACCTTGCACTGGGTCCTCAAGCCCTGATTCATTCTAGAGGCCCCCACCTCTTCTATGACTTCAGAGTTTCCAGGTAGGCCAAGGATGTGGCCACAAGCAACACTGCTTCCAGAGCAGCTCGACCCACAGAAGAATGAGCAGGTGACCTAAAAGGGGACCCAGCGCTCCCCTGTGGAGTTCACACTGATGGATATGGAGTCTGGGACCCCTGAGGGAGCCAGGGAGCGGAGGGCTGCCTAGGGAAGACAGAGGATTCTGTCATCACACCCTGGGCTTTCTTGCAGCTTCCTCACAGCCGAGGCTGCTCTGTAACCAGTGATCTTTGACCTTTGTCGGCCTTCCCTGTAGTGCAGAAGCTGCCAGGAAGCAGATCGCAAGGTACACATTCTCTGGTGCCCCCACGAGGTCCAAGCAACATGTCTTAGCGACACCCAAGAATCAGATTTTTAAAATCAGACCCCAGTCCCCAGGCCCCTGTCTGGATAATCTGATTTGGCAAACATGGATGGAGCTTGGACTTTTGTTTGTTTGTTTCTTTTTAATCTGTGAGGTGACTACACAGAATGAAGAGAAAGACTTGGCTACTGAGCAGGCAAGACTGTCACCTCCTGGGCAAGGCCTTGAGCAAAAGAGCTGGGGAGAGGGGCATCTCTGGCCTCATGGCTTGGTCTCTTCAAGAGAGAAAGCACTCGGCGTGCCCCAAAGCAAGGCATGAAGGCATGCCCACAGAGAATCACAAAACACACAAACCAGTACATAACCCAAGGCCGGCCCTCGCTCTGCTCCAACTGAGCCAGCTCAGGAGACAAAGGACCCACAGTACCATCCCCACAGAGCATGTTCACCCCCCACACTGGGCCTGTCTGCAATTGGGCCTCACTGTGGGCAGAACGTGGACCTGGGCCTCATGAGGGCTGCCAGGCTACCACAAGAGACTGAATGAGGCAGGCCTGGCAATTCTGTGACAGAGAAGAGAGGAGTGTGTGTGTGTTCCTGTGGCACTCTTATTGCCACTGCCGTCTGGGAAGAAAGCAGCCAGCTACTCGCCTGTGCTGTCGCAGCTTCATCACACCCAGGGGTGGGGACTTGCCCAGGGCTGGGGGTGGGGTAGGGGTGAGGGTCGCCGTGGAATGGGGAATGGAAGAGGGAGGACTTTGAGATTTCATCCCGGGCATTTTGAACAAGACCAGGTGGGGGCAGGGAGCGGGAGCCCCATCTCCCAGCTGAAGCTAAGCAGTGGTCCCCACCCCCACACAGGGCCTGACTCTAATGTCTTCTGATGGGACAAATTGGTGAGCACGACTATTAGCTGGGTGACATCAAAAGGCATTAATCTCTGGTTCCCGAGCAAGACCAGCGCCACATTAGTGCCTCGCACCCAGTCATTATTAAGACTTTAGCCCAAGGGTGTAATAAATGTTTTATGGCATGCAAACCAAGGTAATGGAATGCAAATCCCATAATATAGCCATACATTTATTTTCTAATGGAGCAAATGATGATGTATTTTATCTGAGAAGAGCTGCCGATAGGGTCTGCTTGGGAAATGCAAAGTTCGGGACCCAAAGGGTGAGTGGGTGGCCCTGCTAGGGTGGGGGCTTGGGCTGAGCAAGGGTGGGAGACGCATTGGGACTTCCCAGCAACGGTCAAGCTTTCATGCACACGAACCTCCGGGACAAGACCATCGCTCTTGCTCTCGTACCCCCAAAAGCCCTCTTTTTGGGGCATATATCGAACATTCTGAGGCTTAATTACATCCCCTTTTCAGAGTGCCCCCCTTCCCTGGAGCCCCCACCCCCACCTGGAGCTGCATACCAATAAGCTATTCAGCTCATATTGGCTTTCCAAAAATATGGCCACATTAAGGTGTGAAATGTTAATGGGATCGAGGGGCACAGGGCTATTTCTCCCGTGGAGTTAGGACTTGGCATTGGTGCTATTTTTATTAAGAGGCCAACACTGTTCAGTTGCAGCCCTGGGGCTGGTGGGGAAACCAGGCAGGCTACCCGGGATAGCTGCGGCCTTAGGAAGGGCTTCCGGTAACCGAACCCCCCAGGTCTTGCCGACTGCTGCTGCTTCAGAAAGAACACTCTGGTTATCCCCCCAAAGAGTATGGGATGCCTTTTGCAGTCAGAGGCACTCTTCATTCCCAAGAACTTCCTTAGTATCCTCTCTCATCCAGCCCAGTCCCAGACACACAATACCCAGCTGGCCAGGGCCTCATGAGCCCAATACTGATGTCTAAGGACCTGCTCTGTACCTAGATTTATGAGGGCACCAAGAAGTTCAGGACCTGTCCCTGCCTTCAAGGCACTGATGACCTAACAAGGGAAAAGGACACATATCTGAAAAGAAATCACCAGTCAGAGGGTATAAGGTTTAAGGGTCATCTCAGTGATCTGAGGAGTCCAGGTTTCCTTACAAGATTTCTAAGAAAAAGAAAAGGCATCCATTGAGAAAAAGAGAAGGGGAGTGAACACCTCTGTCCTGGAGGAATCCTGATGTGGTGTTGCTGTGGGTGGAGGTGGTGAAGACCTCTTAAAATGAGACCAGCAAGGCTTGGCTCTTTCCCCAGAGAACACACAGTCAGCTCACACTGGCTTTGGAACGCTCTGAAAACAATGATTCTCCAAGGACTGGAATGAGATCTGGTATTAGCACTTGAATGCTTGGCAGTACTTCTGATCTTCTAAAATGCCTTCTTGTTTTATAGAATAATATTAACACTAATAACAATTAATTGAGAAATTATATCAGGCGCTGTGCTAAGCACTTCATCATCTCATTGAATCTTAAAACGACCCTAAGAGGGAAGTACCTTTATGATGCCCACTGAGGAGTAATAACGAGTCCCGAGTGAGGGAGAGCTGGGACTGTGGGCGGATCTCTCTGCCTCCAGAACTCATCCTCTATGGTCTGCTCCTCCGAATGGAGGTAGCAGAGGTCGGAGGAATGAAGAGCTGTGCTGAAGGACACACAGCCAGCTGCTGTGATCAAGGGAGGGCCTCTGGCTGCAGGCCATGCTTATTCCTGCACCACGGTGAGCTGCTTTTGGTCTTCATGTGTGTGTTTTATCTCCGTATCCCCAAGGCCAAGTGCCTGACCCCTGTCAACATTCAACCACTCTGTGCTAAGAAAGAATATTGTTTCATTCTAAGGTAAGTCCAATCATGAGTGAAGACAAAGATGAAAGTCAATGTGGCATCTCCAATAATTCTGGACCCACTCTAATTGGAAGATTCTCCATCGATTTATCTGGGCCAAACAGGGAGGCTACAGGTTGGTTGCCCTTTTGAAGGATACCTGCATTAGAAGGACAGCTGCCTTTGGTTCTGCTCTGGTTTGACCTGTTAAAGCCTTGTAACAGGCCTTTATAAACTATTATCCTCCAAGGCCCAGAAAATGGGCCAACCCCATCTTGGGGGGAAGAATGGTAGCAATCTACTCTGAATTCTTTGGACTGGGTCTGGAGTCAGATAGGTATGGATGTCCAGCAACCTGAATAGGGGCAGGATTAGGGTAAGACAAAAGGAGCTTAAGGTACAACTGAAGGAGGCACTCACTCTCAAAATCACACTAGTGCAGACCTTGAAAACGAGTACCCCAAAATGATGTTCTCTAGGCACTCTCTTGCCAGAGCCGGACCCTGAATTGCCCTGACTCTATCATAAATGAAAGAGGGAAGGAGCCCATGTCTCCTTGGGCTCACTGTTGAGTTGGGGAGGGAAAAGGTGACTTCCAGTTGGCCTCTGTACCTAGAAAGCTTGGGACTTGGGGACTGGATCAGCAACAGAAATTCTAAGGAAATGGATCTTGCAAATGTAAACAGAGGGAAAACTCAAGCAGGTCATTAGCCCACTTAAGTGAAAATTCGGGGGCTCAGAACTTAGGCAGTGCTGGATCCTGTTACCCAACATCCTCAACGATCTTTTCCTCTCCATCTCTCAGCTCTGCTTTCCTCAGCATTATTCTGAGACACAGACTAGTTGAAGGTTGAGAGAGGATCACTTGGGTCTGGGTTAATACACACCCATAAAAAGCAAGAGCTGTTCATAGTGGTGCAGGCGGGCACATAACCTGAAGCCAAAGAAGGGACTGAAGTGATGGCTTCGCTCTACGGCTCAGAAAGCATCTCCGGAGGGAGGGCAAGGGAGCTGCTGACAGCCCCAGACCTACTTCTGGCCAACACTGATGGCTTCTCCTGGCCAATAGCTGAAGCTATAGAGTTCATTAGCCCAGCTTCAGTTTCATGCCCGTCACTGAACTAATCACTGGGACCAGAGGAGGGGGCTGACCTGCTCTGATAGGCTAGTTCTGGTCATGGACAGACCCCAGACATTCAGTCTTGTTTGAAACTATGTCAAGTTAGGGAAAGAGATATAAATTCCCCCAAGGGGAATCCAGATGCTCCAGGAGAAGGAATGGATCCTGGGCAGGCAGACTCAAGAGCACTCAACCTGAGAGCTAGAGACTTCTAAAACTGTGGCTGCACCCAAGTCTTCTCTAGGGACACATAGCACCTGCTGCTCAAATCTGTATAATTTGTGATCACCCTCTGGAAGCTTTGCTCAGGCATGAAATGCTTCTTGCTCACCTTTGGCCACCTAACACTCTCCCCCAAGGGACTGGCCAATGACTTACATTATAGTTCCTCAGTAAGAATTTGCTGACGTTATGAAGAATGAATGAAGAACTGTTCTGGGACCGGGCCCCAAACTTTTATTAACTGTGAGGTTAAAAGCTATCAAGGGTCAGGGGCACCACAAAGGGGCAGAGGGAGTAAGTCAATTAACACCTGCCTTTTTATTTCCAAATCGAATTATTGCATGAGATTTGGAGATGATGTAAGCACTCGGCAGGATTGGGGTAGGATTTATGAGCCATGGTATATGGGGCAATGGTTTGAACAGGCAGCTGGTGAGAGGCATTTACCCTGACTGCCCTCACTTGGAAGTCTCCCTAAAATAATGGTTGCAAGACATGAAGGTACTTTGGCAGTTATAAGCCCCTCCCCCGTGGCCAAGGTAGATCTGAGTGGAGTCACTTTTTCCTGGGCTGGTTTAGAAGGGTGTCTGGCTCAGGCATGGCTTCATGCTGGGAGGGGGAAAGGAGTAGGAATGTTCAGGAGTAGAGGGAGGGAGGGATGGACAGAATAGGAGATGAACTCAACTTGGCTCCCAGGAATGAGGACATGACCCCAGCGGAGCCTTCTTAGGTTTGTTTGCATTTGAGTGGGGAGTGGTATTAGCCAACACAGAGAGTCTGTTTATTCATGTCCACTCACTTTCTCCCACCTGAGATGAGCAGGATAACCTCTGCAGCAAGCCTCTGGAATGAAGCTGGTGTAGCTCGACTCATTGGCCATTCCATGGCCTGCTGTAGACGATGAAAGAAGGCAGGCTTCCCCTCTAGCCCTTCCCACTAGTGCCTGGGTCTGAATGATGGATTTTCGACTAGGTCATTAAATGCTGATTAAAGTACTAGAGAAAAGAACAGGAGGAAAAAAACCCAACATCGAATGTTGTACATATATACACACTCCCACCCCAGGCCCCCCTCTTCGCTTTTCTCAAGCTGCCTCGAAGTTCGTTCCAACCCTCCATTGGAAATGCTATAAAAGGCCAGGTTAATTAAGTCCTATATATTACCAGCACAAACACTTCCAACTTTATTCCGGCGGCTTGGTGAGTGAGGAGGAGGCCAGGCAAGGTCCAGGCAGCTCAGGGTAATAAAACAGAAGACTCAATTACCTTGTACATTTGCAGTTTTTATAAAATCATTTGAAGTTCTCCCAATGAAAAGCACGATGGAGAGGGACTGGAATCCTGAAATCCAGCCAGAGCTTAGGGAACCAGGGATTTGAGAATGGCTATGGGTAAGAAAATAATCTTGTCCGTCTGCATACTTCTGGGAAAGAGGAGGTCAAAGCAAATTATGAAGGCAGGAAAAAGGGAAGGGGGCTCCCCAACCAGACACCGAGCACCACTTAACTGGTGCCTTTACATAACTTGCTCAGGTAGGTATTAACCCCATTTACAGATGAGAAGACTGAGGCAGCAGAATGAGCCTCTGTCACCCAACCAAGAGCCGTCCCTTTGAGCTATCAGGCCAGTGTCTGCAGTGTCTGCAGAGCAGAGTCCAATGTTAAGAGAAGAGTCTAGGGATCCATTTGAATCTCTAGATTCAAATCCCAGTTCTACCACTTCCTAGCTGTGTCCCCTTGGTAAATTATTTAATTTCTCTCAACCTCCGTAAGTAGTCTCCTCCTCTGTGAAAACAAGATTAGTACCTTCTTCACAGCATTGTAAAGAGGACTGAATGGGACAGTGTGTAAAATGCTCAGCCCAGAGCCTGGAGTGTGAGCCATAGTGTTAGTACTGTGATTGTTATGCTTGCTACACCTCAGTTTGTCATGACCAGATAGTCCCATTTTCCAGGACAACAGCAAGTGAACCGGTTCTACTAGCCATGCTCATGTGCTCAAGAAAAGGGGTAGAGGAGCTCTCCCAGCTTCCTCCTCTATACCAGAGACAGCTAATTCACAAATGGATTGCCCTGCTTTTGAGTCTCATCAAAGGGCAGGAACTTCTTCTCTACTGAGGGACCCAGTTCTTTTCTGGGGCAACAAAAATAAGAGCTTCATATAAGTAAAAAACAAATTGTTTTTTTCTTCAAGAAACAGAAACTGTTCCGTTGTTCAATATACCTGCTCTTTCAGGAATGGGAGTATAAAACTTCAATTTAACAGCAGCCCCCAGAGAGAGAAATTATTCTCTGAACTGTAGCCACAATGACCCAGAGCAATGTCTCCCAGAAGGCTAGAGAGAATCAAGTCCAAAGTTCCCTCATCTTGATCAAATCTCTGAGGGCCTCAAGGGGAGGACACCGATGACCTGGCACGTAGAAGACACTTTGATCACTGAATTTGTGTCAGCTGAATGAGTGACACTGTGAGACACCCAAGTCCCCTTGTGTGGAAAGCTTCCTCCAAGCTAGGCCCATGAGGCACACCAAATTTTCTGAAAATGGCCACAGCAATATTTCCAGTCCCACTTGCTCTTCTAGAACCTTGACTTGATCATCAAAAAGTTGAGACTATGTCTCCTTTTTTGAATTTAGGTAGGACTTTGTGGCTATCTCAACAAATAATATGTCGCCAATGTGACACTGTACAACTAGCAAAACTATGTCCTAAGAGGCAAGATGGCTTCCACTTGGCTCTCTCACACAGGAGCCTAGTCGCAATGTTGTGAGGAAGTCAACGCCATACAGAGGCCACAGATAGATAGATATTTTGGCCAGCAGTTGCAGCCAAGAGCCAACACCAGCTACCAGATATATGAGTGAAGGAGACCGCAGTGACTGAGTCACCTTCAGCAATTCAGATCTTCCAGATGATACCATACATCATGGAGCAGCGACAAGCCATCTCTATTGCACACTATTCAAATTGCTGACCCACAGGGCCTGTAAGCATAATGTATGTTTTACCCGACTACATTTGGGATCATTTTTAGCCTAGCAAAAGATAAACAGAACAGCCAACCATGCCTTTCAATGCCAGTTTCAGTTCTGGGGGCTGCTATGTAAGAGGGTCATTGACCCACTGAAGAAATTCCTGAGCATTGTAATCAGGATGCGAAGGATGTGGAATTCTGAGCTGGAGATGGGGGCTAGGTGAGGAGAGCATTCAGTCCTGATCTTTTTTTTCCTTAAGGAAAGAACAGGCTTGTTCTGGGCAGCAGTGCAGGGCGGTAAGAAAGGAAGAAGCTTTGGAGGCAGATGGCCCTGGGCTCCATCTTTCCTGTCTCCCTTCTCACCAATTCCATGACTCGGGACAAGTCATTCCACCTCTCTGAACCCCAGACAGGGATAATAATGTCTCTCTTGCACGATGCTTGTGTATATCAATATGGTTGGGGATACCTGGGTGGCTCAGTTAGCTAAGCTGCTGCCTTTGGCTCAGGTCCTGATCCCAGGATCCTGGGATCAAGTCCTGCATCGGGCTCCTTGCTCAGCGGGGAGCCTGCTCTACTTGCCACCCTGCCTGCTTGTGTTTTTCTCTCTCTCTCTCTGACAAATAAATAAAATCTTAAAAAAAAAAAAAAAAAGGATCAATACGCTTGGCTTGCTTAACACATAGACCCTTAATAGTCTTATAAAATTTCTTTTCGTTACCCACTCACACCATCAAAGAAATAGGAGGTATTTACAAAAACGATGCTACATAACCGCTCTTCTGGGTTAAAGGTGGAGAAAGAGGATTCAAACATCACTCCTCTGATCTCAGTCAGTCTCAACCACAGGAGTGTCGGACATAGGCATAAGAAGGTAAACATAGATCGAATTCTTGGCTTTAATAGCAGCAAATGTCCAGAAACAGGCAAAGGAAGAACTGTTTGAAGCCTGGAGTTTTCTCTGTGAGGAGACCTTTAATTAAGCTTTCAGATTCTTTAACAGTTGTAAGGTTACTTAGCCTTTCTATTCTTTTGTCAGTTTTGATCATTTGTTTTTTCCCAGGACATTGTCCATTTTACCTGAATTTTCACATTTGTTGGTATAAATCTGTTCAACTGACTTTTTAATGAATCATTATCAGCCCTCAAAATTGTGCCATGGGGTCACTCCACGTACACTTGTCTAGAAGTCACAGAGGTAACGTTTTTGCCACTGCCCAAGCGACAACCTGCGGGTAGCCCCCAGGCACATTTTCCTGGACCTTCCAGTGCAGTGCGGTGAAGGCCCTCTGAGTTCGCAAGCTACCACTGCTGCCTGCAGCTCACCCATAAAGCTCGAGAGAAAGTAACTCACTCACTTCCCAGCCTAGGCCATAAGGATAGCTCAGATGGGCACCTGGAGGCCTGTGGTTGAGACTGACTGAGCCATCTCCCTCCCCTGACGACCCCCTCGCACCACAGTGTGTAACTCCTGCACCTTCTGTCCTCACAGATTTCCCAAGCTGAGCAGGCTTTGTGACCTCACGTTGGCAAGAGTCAGGCATGTTCCGCTCTCATCCCTATTGCTAGTTTATTTCCCCACTGAGGACAAGCAACATCTAGCAGGCTGGGACCTGGAGATGAGGGAGAAGTGTTTGGGGTGGGGAGGAGTTATCTGTTCATCCATGTGACCTCACGTGTACTTATGCTGAGTGAAAAAGGGTCAAAGGTGACCTCAGCAATGGCTTCAGTGGGGTGTGTGTCTGGGATGGACTCCACTGTTCACCTTTTCCAAGAGATCCTCCTCTTTCTTGACAGTTTCAGAGAAACTGTGAAGGATGGTATTGGGGGGATGATGCTCCTAAGCCCTTGCCTTGTGGGGAGTCCCTGGCTTGCCGCTCCCACCCTTCATCTGCCTCCTCAGTTGGGTCTTCCCTATTCCCCTGCAGCCTCCTCCCCAGAAAAGTAGCCATCCCTGAGCTCTACCTCCCTCCAAGGGTGGCTGTTCTGAGGGTCCTTGGCAGCACTGTCTCCCATCTGGCCACCCAACTGAGGAGAGCAGAGGCCACAAACAGCTGCTGGGCCTGTCTCAGGGTCAAAGATCCCTGCAGACTCCGTCAGCAATTGGCTACTCAGCCAGCACTGGAGCCCGATGCTCTGAGCGATGAGTCAGTGCCCAGCTGGGCACAGAAGGGGTTAAAGGAACATGGTAGAAGATGGGAGAATGGAGGCACGCTGCACTGCTGGAAAAAAGCTAGCCTTGTGCATGGATAATTAGAACTGAACATCAGTAAACAATGCCTCTTCCCCTCATTAAGGACAAATCTGTATGTATAATGTGCCTATTTTCTCTTTCATTAACTTATAAATGGCCACGACTTTAAAGCCATTTAACCAGCAGTTTTGACTTGCCCGTCAGCTCTGGGTCTGACATGTTTTCTCCTCTCCTGCACAGACAGAGATGCCCACCTCAGCAAATCGTTCCTATGGAGGGGGAGAAGCCATGTGTGCGCTCCTCTGAGATGACACAGACAGGGCCGTGGTGGATTCTAAAAGGCACCCCGGGTCGGGGGGCGCTGGCCCCAGGCCACCTCTCACCATCCCCTCCTCTCGGCTGTCCTGGAAAACTCATTCCCATTCTCCAAACTGCTTTGCCTGTGCCCTTGAGAGACCTAAGGAGCCTGACTCTTGGGAGCCCCTGAAAACATGGCCAGTCTGCAAACCTCCTGAGAAATGCTGAGCCTAGAGATCCCGAAGGTGAAATATCAATTCCACCCTCATGAAACTCACAGTCCAGTAGTGAGAGCAGCACACATCTAGATGGAAGGAAGAGAAGCTACAAGATGTTCATGCAAAATGGAAGTCTTTGATGAAAGTTAGCAAGGTATTCAGAGAGAATGTCTCCTCCGTCAGTCTGGAAAATTCCCTGGGAATTGATATCTTGTCTCCCTCATTAGGCTAGGCACTTCAGGGTATACTGACCATGTCCATCCCATCAGATTGGGAGATCCCTTGGAGACAAAGACCAGGTCTCGTTGATCAGACTAGACACCTCTGGAATTAGAAACCATTGCTTTTATCAGATTAAAAAAATCCCATGAGTGAGGGGTGCCTGGGTGGTTCAGTGGGCTAAGCCACTGCCTTCGGCTCAGGTCATGATCCTGGGCTCCCAGTTCCATGGGGAGTCTGCTTCTCCCTCTGATCTTCTCTCCTCTCAGGCTGTATCTCTCCCAAGTAAATAAATAAAATCTTTAAAAAAAATAAAAATAAATAAAATCCCATGAGTGAGGCATCTGTCCTAGGGTAGGGCCTTGTCTCCCTGTCTTTCTCTGGGTAGTCTCCCGGGACCTTAGGCAAAGACAGCCTCCTTACACTCCAAGATCTGTGCCCCAAATCTGTGCTGGACCTGAGAGGTGCAGGGATTGTACCAAAAGAGGTGGCAACAATCCCTGTCCTCAGGAGCACCCATAGGCTTTTTGACTTTGCTGTGACACTAATTCATGCCAAGCAATGAGGAGACAAGGAAAAGGGGAGTGAAGTGAATACTTACTGAGCACCTACTTGGTGACAACAAAGGATATGCTTATTCCCTGTTCTGTTTTCCCCCATGAGAGCCCACAATCCCAGGAAGTAGATAATATTTTCCCCATTCTACCAATAAAAAGTAAAGCAGTTCACTCAAGATCACAGTCAGCGGTGGAACTGGGAACAGAGCACAGTCTGTCCAGCCATAGAGAACAAGCTCTTTCCATGGCACCCAGCTGTTACCTAAGCTGAGCGACAGAGCCTCATGAACAGTGGAAGGAAGAGAACAGCAAGCTGGAGGAGTCAGACCTGCCTGGGGAGAGGATCCTAGGGTGGAAAGATCTGGGGAGGTCAAGGGCATCTGAGTCTTCTGATGGTGAAGCTGGGGAGAGCCCCACTTCTGGACCTCACCTGTAACTTCCCTGGCTGGGGAGAGTGGGGAATCCTCAGGCCTGGAGAGGGACTGTGCTTATAAATTCAGTTATTCCTCAAAAATGCTATCTCCTGAAAATATTTTAACTTTGGACCGACCTCTGATGGATGTTAGGTTGTTTCACCATTGAGACATTATCATCATCCCCACAGTCATTAGGACTGTTAGTAATTTCAAATCGGAAACAACCTGGATATCCATTCGCAAGACAATGGAAAAATAAGATATGATCATATGTGGAATGCTCTACATCAGTTAAAAGGAATAAAGGGGACCCATGTGGGCTTGATATGGTGAAGCCTCGAAGACAACGCTGAGTGAAAGAAAAGCAGCTGGCATGTTGTTACATTTAGTGTGATATCATTCATGTAAAAAGAGAAGCTCCCAAACAAAGTGCTTTCAATAGCTTCATATTGTCCCTGTAGAATCCGAAAACACCCATCAAACATAACAGTGGTTATACCACCTACTGGGGACAGCCGTATCCAGGAGGGGAGATGATCAAATGGGACTCTGGCCTTGGCAGGGTTACTACCTGTTTTCTCTGTTGCTAGTGTGACTAATAACAGCATGGACTTTCAGTCTCAAAAGTGTTCAAATTGGGTGATAAAGTATATAATTACCCTACTTATCTGTAATATTTAACTTTTTGCAGAATGTATTAATTGATCATCTGTGTCATCTCATCTCTAAAAGTGCATCCGTTTTAAGGGAAAGTCTTCCTCCCCTCCTCCAAGCCCCCAGCCCCAATCCTCAGGGGCAACAATTGCTAACAGTTCCAGCATCCTCCCTGAGACTGCAAATCCATGTATGAACACATAACCTCAAAACATGGAGAAACATACGGAGAGACATATGGAATTATTCAGTACACACTGTTCTGAAAATTGCTTTTTTCACTGAATTTTATCTATGGCAGTATCATCAGGAAAAACTAACAAATAGATCCTCAAGTCCCACCAAAAGAGATGTAGCTTCTGTTGCCACTGGGGTACACAGATGTATATTTCTGGGTGATTCTGATGCCACTGGTCCATGGACTCCATGCTAACCTTTGTCAGTAGAACAAATGTCATTTATTTACCTATTCACTTATTCAACAAACAATTATGGACTCTTGCCCTGGGTTTGGCCCTGTCTACACGTGGAATTCAGCAGAGAACACAACACAGCCCCTGCCCTCCAGGACACAGCTTCAGGTCTCCTTCCAAGGGCATCTGAGTCTTCTCATGGTGAAGCTGGGGAGAGCCCCCGTTCTGGACCTCACCTGTACCTTCCCTGGTTGGGGAAGTCATTACCAACAGTGGGTAGAACTGATTCTGAGCATTTTTCTTGAGGGAGATGTGGTTGCAGTGACAGGAGAGCTCTGGGCACCTGCTCCTGCTCCTGACTGTCCACTGTTTGCTCTCACAGAGCAACAAGTTGGTCAGGCAGCCGTGCATAGCCATGGATTTTAAAGACACTCAGAAGACACGCATGGAGCCAGGGGTGGCAATTCACTGAATTATAATTACTCTAAGCAGCCGCAACATAAAAGCTCTGGAGAAGGTATGTGCTGACTTGATCAGAGGCACTAAGAAAAAGAATCTCAAGGTGAAAGGACCAGCTCTGACACCCACCAAGACTCTGAGGATCACTACAAGAAAAACTCCTCATGGTGAAGGCTTTGCGACTTGGGATCATTTTCAGATAAGGATCCACAAGCAACTCATTGATTTACACAGTCCTTCTGAGATTGGTAAGCAGACTGCTTCCGGCAGTGTTAAGTCAGGAGACTGAAGTCACCAATGCCGATGCTGGAATCAACCTTTTTAATAAATTGATTATCAGCTGTTAAAAAAAAAAAAAAAAAGAACTGATTCTGAGCACGGGCATTGGAAAGAGATCAAATCCCCGCACTTCCGCTCTATGTGACCCTGAGAAAAGTACTTAGTCACTCTGTGCCTCAGTTACCTGATCTGTAAAATGGACACAGTAATTACCACATCACATGCTGGGCACTCAATAAATTGCAGCCATGATTACCGATAAATTATACAAAACAAATACAAAATTAATAAGAAAACTCATGTAGCTTTCTGGCCAAGAATGTCAAAATTACATTCAGTCATGAGAAAAAAAAAATTAGACAAATCCAAATTCAGAGACATTCTAGAAAACTTGTCTGTACTCTTTAAAAATGTCTATGTCACGGGGGCACCTGGGTGGCTCAGGGGGTTCCAGCCTCTGGGATCGAGACCCGAATTGGGCTCTCTGCTCAGCAGGGAGCCTGCTTCTCCCTCTCTCTGCCTGCCTCTCTGCCTACTTGTGATCTTTGTCTGTCAAATAAATAAATAAATTCTTTTAAAAAAAAGTCAATGTCACAAAAGACCAAAAGATAAATAAATAAATAAATAAATAAATAAGGAAGGGAGGGACTGCTCTGGATTAAAGAAAACTAAAGAGACATACAGCTAAAAGCAAAATGTGTTCCAGGTTTAGATTATAGATTTGAAAATATATACCTATAAAAAACATTACTGGCATAATTGGGGAGATATAGACATCAACTATGTATTTTATAATAGTCGTTTAGTAATTTAAATTTCTTCAGTGTGAGAATTACACTGTAGGAATGTCCTAGTTCTTAGGAGACATGTGCTAAAATATTTGGGGATAAAGTGTCAAGATATCTGCAAATAACTCTCAAATATTTCCAAAAATTGCATGTGTAGACTTTGGGGACAAAAGACAGAAAAGGAGAGAGACAGAAAGACGGATGAGGCTAAATGTTAACAGTTGGTATATCTAGGTAAGTATATGCATGTTCCTGTTCTATTTTTCCAATTTATTTTGTAGATTGGGAATTTCTCAAAATAAAAAAAAATCCCAAACATGAAATATAATGGTTTTAGAAACTGCTATGCAGGGTAGCTGCCTAATTGACTAGGAAAGTAAGGAGTGACTAGGAAGGGGTTTCTGGACTTCCAAGGACGTCCTGCTTCTTGAACTGGGTATCTTCACTTCAAAGAGGACCCACTGAGCTGGGCACTTAGGATTTCTCCCTTTTTTTGTGGATGAGTGTATTTAGAATAATCATCCTAATAAAGCACTCCCCCCCGCCTTTCTCTGAGCTGGTGCTGTAAATGCAGGAAGGATCCCAGGCTGGAGGGAAGGCTGGAGCCAGACCACCCTCCCCTGACAGTGTGTCACATCTGAGAGGATGGGAAATGGGGCCTCAGTTTATGACAGGCTGCCCTGCAGCCTGATTCCTCAGGGTGTGTGTGGGGGGGGTGGGGTGGCAGGCTCCTCCCAGAAGCTGCCCCAGCCTGCCCCTCCAAGCCCAACCTCTTCTGCCAGCCGCTGCAGTGGGAGGCTGGCCTTGACTCCATGCTTCTCAGACCTTGGCATCTTCCTCTCCTGTCAGCCCTGAGGACCCAGATGGATGTGGGCTTGATGAGGCATCTCATCTTGTGTGAGAAGTAAATCCAGGGGTCACATTTTCCTCTCCCTGCATTGTTTCGCCAAGTGCTTGATCTGATATGCTCCACTAACTGGACACACAAATGTGCTCACATCTCTGCGCTTTGCAGATTAATTGCTAGAGTCTGCATCTGCCTAAATTAATAGGAATAAAAGCAATGGCTAACACACAGAGCTTATTACAAAGCCAGATTCGGTGCTAAGTACTTTATATATATAACTCACTTAAGGGAGGCCTGGGTGGCTCAGTTGGTTAAGCGTTTGCCTTCAGCTCAGGTCATGGTCCCAGGGTCCTGGGATGGAGCTCCGCATTGAGCTCCTTGCTCCGTGGGGAACCTGCTTCTCCCTCTGCCTGCTGCTCCCCACTGCTTATGTTCTCTGACAAATAAATAAAATCTTAAAAAAAAAAAAAAATAGAAGATGTGAAGTGGTACCTGATTGTGGTGTGGTTAAAAAAAAACTCACTTAATGCTCAGAACAGCTCACTGAGGCAGATAGTTTTTTACCCATTTTACACATGGGGGAACTGGAGCATAGGGAAGTAAAACAATTTGCCTAAGCAGGTCTGGCTACGTATTTGCAGGGCCAAGTACAAAATGAAAATGGGGTGGCGGGGGGGAGGAGGAAGGAGGCTTATTCAAAATTATTAAGACTTTCAGGGTACCAAGCATGAAGTCACATGTGGGGCTAGTTTGAGGCAGGTTCCTGTGAGATTGCACAGGTCTGCAGTACTTGAAGCCACACTTGCACGTAAGGGAAACCAGCAAGAAGCAGAGCATAAACTTGACTCCCAGCAGTCTGATACCAGAGTCCACTCTCCTAACTGTACTGTACTATCCTACCTCTGTAGGATACTGTACTACAGTACTATCCTACCTCTCTAGCTCTCAGGGTCTTCCTTCTCTCACCTTCTCCGAACTGTCCAAGAACTGGAGAGACTTATTCGATACATCAGCATCGGTCTCTGAAAGCTGGACAGAAACAAGCAGTCATACCAGTCGGCTGCCACCAGGGGTCACTGTTGTAAACAGGTCCTGTACAGTTTGACACCTCCAAGTCAACAATTCAGGGCCGCCTTCGCTTGCACAGTCCCTGGGCAGGCACAGCACACCTGGGCCCCAGACTGTAACTCTTTTATTCACACTCATCTGTTCAACCACTGTTCCCAAAGCATGACCACTGCCAGAGTGTCTGGGTCAGAAGGGTTTCTGTCCAGCAGGTCACCTACTGGGTGGACACCAGCCCCCCACTCCTCAACAAACATCTCATTTCTGATATTAGCTTGGTTCACCTCTTCACACACCCATTTTCCTGATGGTGAGTTTCCCCTCTGGGATCCTTTCTATCTTTTCAGGTCATCAGAAATTGATCTAATAATCCGAAACCCCAAAGAGGCTAAAGGGTCAGGCAGAGTCTTTACCCCAGTCCTCCTAGGAGGCTACCTGGCCCTAAAAATAACCCCACCTATGCACACAAACCCTTCTTAGAATCACAGTATTCCTTGTTGCACCCTTTTTCTAGAGCAATTTGTTAAAGATCATTTATTTATTTAAATAATCTCTATACCCAACATGGGCTCAAACTCGCAACCCTGAGAATAAGAGCCACATGGTCTTCAGGCCTCCAAAGCAATGTGTTTGCCTATGTACCTCAGAGTCCCATAACCAAGAAAAGAGGCGTTACTTATTTGCCAGAAAATCTAATTTTGCCTTACTAGGAACTCTATTACACAGAGTTAACATGACTGATACATCAATGTCACATCCAGATACTTTCTTAATAACACAGGTGGTTAAAAGGGGTTAGAGAATGAAGCTTTCAAGGATGAAGGACTGGAGGAGGGGCAGAGCTAGTAGCATTGGGTACCATAACCTCACTCATGCCCACCAGCTGCTGAAGCCCACGAATGTCTGATTATTCTGGGTACCACAGGCATTTCTGCAATCAGGCTGGTACCATCTAAGTTCCCCTAGTTAGAATTGTGTTCAGCTGCAAGTAACCATGCCAAACCACAGCAGGCTAAATTGAGACTTACTATCTTCACCGGCCAGAAGTCTAGAGGTCAGATGGTTACTGGCATTGGTCTGCTAGCTCATGACAGTTCTCTTGGTCTTTTCCTCATGGAGGCTGATGGCTGCTGCAGCTCCAGCCTTTAGAGTCAGCACCCAAGGCAGGAAAGGAGAAAGAGCACCAAGGGGCAGCACCAGCAGTACCCGATGGCTTTTACCAGGAAAGCAAAAGCCTTCCTAGAGCCCCAGGTTTCAGCTTATGCCCTGTCGGTCGGAATGGTCTCATATGGCTTCCCTCGCTGCAAGTGAGTCTGCGGAAGTGAGCCTCTGGTCTAGACCTAAAACACTGTCACGAGCAAAAATGGAATGTAGAAGTGCAGAGGAGGGGTAAGATAGGACACTCTTCCTCTTGCAATCTTCCCAGGCGGCGCAGGGCCTCAGGGCCCCAGGGCCCCTACCCAATACCCGCTACAGGTATCCTCCCAGAGGAGCCCCTGCATCCTTATGGCCCTCTCAGCGCCCCAGGCAAGAAGGGCCCACCCCAGGACCTGGGATTCTCCCCCAATCCGCCGCACCAGCAGAAGGTCCTGCTGACTCTGCGTTCTCCTGTGGTGATTAATGGCGCTCCGCCGAGGTGGGGGCGGGGGGAGGGGAGGCTAAGTAGCCGTGCACTGATTAAGGACAAGGCAAGCAAAGTTCCAGGCATGATGAACATGAACTTTCCATCTTCCTCCCCGCCTCCCTCCGTGTCCTGCCACCACCAGCGACAGCCAAGCCTGTGGCACCCCTCCTAGTGTACCTGCCCAGGAGACCGTTGGGTGTCATCCAGCCCACCGCTGACACTGCCGGCCACTCACCAGGGCAGGGATGCGCACACCGGATCTTCTCTCAGGGCTGGACTTCTCCAGCCTCTTCACAACCTCCTTGCTCTCTAGCAGGCAGGCATCCTACCATGCCCGGGGCTTCTAAAACAGTCTGTGCCCTGAAGAATCTACAGCTGAGAGCTGTGGAAACGCTCATTGGGGTGAGCCCACTATGACCTGGAGTGGCCAGGCAGAGCTCTGCGGACGAGCCTCAGTGGGCTTCTTCAGTGGTGGGCCGGCAGAGGGAGGAGCGCGCATGCGCCTGCACGGAGGGGCCCGGAGTAGAGCGCGGTCTACTCTACTGCGCAGTGAGGAGGAATGTTCCCGCACGGAGGAATCTGGAGGGCCGCAAAGGCCCAGGCAGGAGAGGGAAAAAGACAAACTGGAAACGGGGGGTTAGATGTCGTATTGTCCGGTGGCTACCCTTCCCGGGGCATCTGCAACACGTGGCGTCCATGTGCATGACACCCTATGAGCAACCCAGGCTGATCGCCGCCCCCAGCTGTGACTACTCGCCTGGATCTCGCACTCCAGGGAGCACCTGCCAGGCACAGGCAGATGCCCTGCTGTGGTTGAGCGGGGTCTGGTGAAAAAGCTGCCACCAGAATCTTGTACGAGATAAGGCTGTGATAAGGACAAAGGATACATTATCGCAACAGATAACAGCAGGGATTTAGTGCGCGTGACCTCGCAGGTCCTCGGTCTCCATCCAGGAGACCCGCTTCGGAGCCGCAGAAGTGAATGACTGTCAGGGCGGGGGTGGGACGGTGCTCTTGGGAACAGCCCCACCCCACCTAACTTTCTTTGGGTCACTCTTAACCCATTCATTGGGTCTCGGCTCAAGTGTCATTTTTTGGGGAAGCCTCCTGGATCAGATTCTCTGTATTATCCTGCAAGTGTATATCCTATCAAGTGTACCGCAGTTTATATTAGTGCATTTGAGTGACATTTTATCTTTACTACTATAGATTGAATCAGCAAAGATTAGTTGAGCCACAAACTTAAATTTAGAGACAGGTACCTGCCCTCATGAAGTATCCACTGGTCGCTAAGCAGGGGTCCACCTGAAGTCCAGAGGTAAGATCCCTCTCAGCCCCAGGAGAACAATGGTGGTCGGCCCATTCAACTCCTGGCCTCAGGCCACTCACTCCCAGAGGGGCCTCCAGATAGGTTGTACGGAGAACAAGCTGCTTCTTGGGAACCTAAGCAAGGAACCCATGGGGCTGAAACCCACCCCAGGGTGTGACTGCTTCTGTTTGGAAGAGAGGACTCCTTTTAATCTGCTTGAAGTTGCCCTTCTATGAGTTAGCCGTAGCCTGACCCAATCCCCACCCACGAAGACTGAGCACTGAACCAGGAACACAGCCAGTGCCACAGGGGCCTTGGCATGGTCATGGGGAAGAATCAGGCCTTGCAGCCCAGCTGAGTGATTTAGAAGATTCTAGAATATCTATGGGAAGAAGCTCCCCAGCCCCTGGAGTCTGATTCTAGCTGATTAAGAAGTACCGAGGGCCAGTATTTCAGCAAGACAGCCGGGAAATAAGCGGAGGGAAATTGTTAATCTGGGGATTCCCAACAAGGTGGAAGCTGTGGGACCAGCCCCTAACATCTTATGCCAGGCCCCAGTGTCTGGGAAGTGCGAAGTCGCCTGGGTGGGTGCAGGAGGAGGGTGGGAGAAGCAGGGGGGGAATTAGACTAGCACAAACTTCGTAATTGAAATCATTAATAGCAGTAAAATAAGTTGTCCATCCTACATGTAATTTGTAGTAATATTTGGTTACTGAGATTAATTTCTAGTAATGAAATACTAATTAAACCATTTATTGAGTAATGTATTTGCTCGGTGGTGTTTTATGGGTGTTCACTTATAAATATTTTAATTACTTTTGCTAAGTAATTAGAATTTACTAAATAATTTCCAAACTATTTATTAATTTCTAGCAATTCTCAGCCAACCAACAAGTAATTGTTTTACTTTATATCAGTAATTAAAGTCTTTTTTTTTTTAACTTTGAGTGAAGAGAAAGACAGTAATAAAGACAGTCTGTTCTATCACATGGAGTTGGGTGTATTAAAACAAAAACAGAGACATAAAAATCACCCCCTTAATCCAACATTACTCAAACACTCTTACCATTTTTGTTTTTTGTTTATATTTTAACAGATTTTTTATATGGATGCAGGTACTATTTTTTTCAAAATTGAGATCATAACCATGTTTTCTGGCCTCAGAACTTTGCCAATTTTTATATCATACTTTTTATTCTATTAAAATGTCAAACCAGGGGCATGTGGGTGGCTCAGTTAAGCACCTGTCTTCAGCTCAGGTTATGATTCTGGGGTCCTAGGATGGAGCCCCACATCAGGCTCCCTGCTCAGTGCCCCCCACCATATATGTAACAAATAAATAAAATCTTCTTTAAAAATGTCAAACCAGGGGCGCCTGGGTGGCTCAGTGGGTTAAAGCCTCTGCCTTTGGCTCAGGTCGTGATCCCAGAGTCCTGGGGTCGAGCCCTGCATTGGGCTTTCTGCTGGGTGGGGAACCTGCTTCCTCCTCTCTCTGCCTGTCTTTCTGCCTACTTGTGATCTCTGTCTGTCAAATAAATAAATAAAAATCTTAAAAAAAAAAAAATGTCAAACCATCCTATGGGCGCCTGCATGGCTCAGTGGGTTGAGCCACTACCTTCGGCTCAGTTCATGATCTCAGGGTCTCGGGATCGAGTCCCAGATCGGGCTCTCTGCTCAGCAGGGAGCCTGCTTCTCTCTCTCTCTCTCTCTCTCTCTCTCTCTCTGGGTGCCTCTCTGCCTACTTGTGGTCTCAAATAAATAAAAAATAAAATCTTAAAACAACAACAACAAATGTCAAACCATCCTAGAGGGAGATTTTCTTGAACAGTTTAAGAGATTTTCTACCTCCATGCACCTACTATGTGTCTGACACTATGCCAAGTAATTTACATGCTCTGCCTGTTTCAACACTATGGTGATGAACTAGTGTGTGGGAGTGACCTTGTGTAAAGCTGGTCCTCCTCATGACTTTATGTCTCAGCATAAAGTCATCTTCAATAAAATGACGGTCTGGAAGAAAAAAAAACTTACTGAAATAAATGACTATCTACTTTTCTCTATAAAAGGAAGATCATAGTGAATGTGATTCTGCAACCTGTTTTTCACTTGAAATAGTATAAACATCTTTCCATATCAATAAATACGAAGGAGAAGCAGTATCTTTTTTCATAGCTGCATCGTATCTGTGAAGATACCCCCATTTCATATCGAATCCATGACTGCTGAACATTTGGTTTGTTTTCAGTTGTCCACTATTGTGAACAAAACTATAACGAATGTCATTATATGTGGAGCTTTGTACACTTGTCCAGCTTTTCCTTAGAATGATTCCTGGAAGTAAATTTCTGGGTCAAAGTGTATGAACATTTTTAAGATTTTTTTTTAAACACTATTTTTGTTCTTTTTTTTTTTTTAAAGACTTTATTTATTTATTTGACAGAGATCACAAGTAGGCAGAGAGGCAGGCAGAGAGAGGGGGGGAAGCAGGGTCCCCGCTGAGCAGTGAGCCCAATGCGGGGCTCGATCCCAGGACCCTAAGATCATGACCTGAGCTGAAGGCAGAGGCTTAACCCACTGAGCCACCCAGGCGCCCCCATTTTTAAGATTTTTGATTCCTACTGTCCACATGCCTCAAAAAAGACTGGACAAAGTTGTATTCCCGCCAGCAGAGTTCAAAGGCCGGTTCCCCTGCACTCTGTGCAGTTATTATTACTTTAAATCTCACATCTTCAGGGACACTTGGGTGGCTCAGGTGGCTAAACTTCTGCCTTCGGCTCAGGTCATGGTCCCAGGACCCTGGGGTTGAATCCTGGGTCCTGCTCCCTGCTCAGCAGGGAGCCTATTTGTCCCTCCCTCTGCCTGTGGCTGCCCCACTTTTGCACACACGCTCTCTCTCCCTCTCTCTCTCTCTGACACACACAGATGAGTACGTAAAAACCTTAAAAGAAAAAAAAAATCTCAGGTCATCTGTTCTTGCTCCCTGTCCAAACAGCAAAGCAACCCAGGAGGCATTCCAAATCACAGGGCCTCACAAGCCACTTCTGCACTGGCTCAGGAGAAACACGGTTGGTTGGCTCACAAAGACCTACATGCTATATCTTCATAACTTAAGTAGCACCCAAATGTTTATAACCGTTCCCTAGCACACCCATTCCCTTCCCCACCCCACCCCCACCCCAGTCTCCTTCTTTCCACCCAGGAACTCTGTGTCCCTGAAAGGGGGCTTGGGTCCCTGCTGGCAGAATAGGTACCTATCTGTGGGCTCTCTCTTTAGCTCTGACAAAATAGCTCCCCCACCAGCACGGCAAGGCCTAAAACTTCTTCCATTACTGGCATACACTAAGCAGTTAACGACACAGTCCCAGTTTGGCCTGTGAGATGTGATCTAATAAATTTTTCGAAGTCTCTCCTATTTCCTTTCCAATGCTCCGCCCTCACCCACGGCCACGTCCCCTGGTGCTTTTGCCACCCAAGGTCCCCATCTTCGGCCCCATTCCTCCCCCCTCCCCTCCTTGAATAATTTTGAGCCCATGTGAGAAGCATCCTCCTACAAACAAACCAAAAAGCCTTCTTAGGGGAGATATTTCAACAGGCCTCTGAATAAAGAGAGGGAGGCAAAGTCATGGGGGAGAAAGAAGGACTTACTAGAAGGCCTGGTGTGGAGACACAACAGAGAGTCAGCTGAAGTGGCTCCCTCCCAAAAGGAGCCACAGAGCAGAGCTGGTGCTCAATCCATGTTTGCTGCTTCTCTAAAGACTGGATGGGTAACTCCCACAGGCCCCCTGCACTGTTTTCCTTTATTCTCTGTATCCATTTCCTCTCCCCTAAAAAGTATCATATCTCAGGCATCTCTCTATTCACTCAAAAGGAGAGAAGGAGAGTTACAAGAACCCCCAGCATGGCTCGCCACTCCCCAGACAGGTCATGGAAGATGAAAACCAGCCCTGGCTGCCCTTAGCAGAAGCCCCCCCCCCCCCCCATAAACCAGAACGGAGCCCACGTTCATTATAGCTAACATCTACTGAATGCTTACAATGGGACAGGCCTTCCATTAAGCACGTTACACACATTATATCACTCAAATGATATATTTATTTTTACTTAACTACCAAGAAAGTGAGACTTACAGAGTTTAAGTGAAGAGCTGCTCAGGGGAAGAAGCCAGACTCAAAATCCAGCTTTCTCTAATTTCCAGAGCCCAGCGTATACTTATATATCACATTCTATTGTCTCCGCACAATAGGTGATCTGTAAGGGTGAGATTAAGATGGGGGAGAAAAAGGGAAAGACGGAGGAAGGAAGAAAACTTTACAGACTGCAGGGGAAATAGTGTCACTTGCCGTAAGTAGAAGGTAACATTAAAATAAACACAATTAAAATGTTGGTCAACATGTCACCTAAAGTCTTGGCTCTACTTTTGAGAAAGATTGGACTATTTTATCTCTTTTTAGCACACAATTCTAGAGTTTCCAAAGGATAAACAGGCCATTTTCTAAAGGAAAACTAGATTCCATGGGCCTTAGGCACGTGGGTAATAAAATCCTAAAAGCAGATGCTGGGTCTTATTTATCTGTACCTTCTCCATAAAATTTTAATATTTTTTAAAGATTTTATTTATTTATTTGAGAGAGAGAGAGAGTGTGTGTGTGTGTGTGTGTGAGAGAGAGAGAGAGAGAGAGAGAGCACAAGCAGGCAAGAGGGTCGGAGGGAGAGGGAGAAGCAAACTCCCCACTGGGCGGGGAACCTGATGTGGGCTTGATCCCAGGACCCCAGGATCATGACCTGAGCCAAAGGCAGACACTTAACTGACTGAGCCACCCAGGCGCCCCTCCATAAACATTTAATACAGTGTCTCGCCCAGGGTGGATTTGTGGAAGATGAATCATGAATTATGAATCCCCTATGATGGAGTCTTAGTGTCTCCATCAGGCAAAGAGGATTGGACTAGCTTTCCTTAAGGTGTTTTTCACTCTGCATGGCATTGGTCCTTTGGTTGCATTCTTAGTGGTTTGGCCTTCTGGTCCATCTTCCCTGTGGTAAGCGGAACTCTAAAGATAGCTCTCTGAGATTTCCATCCCCTGGTTATTCAAACACCAATCCAGGTCCTTCCTTGAAGGGCTTTTGCAGATGTAATTAAAGACCAAATCAGTTGACCTTAAGATACAGAGATACTCTTGTAGGCTTTGCCCAACAAGGTGAGCCTTTTGAAAGCAGAGTTTTCTCCCACTGGTAGCAGAGCAAGAAGTCAGAAATTCCCGGTGTGAAAGCAAGTCAGCCTAGAGGAGGTTCTCTGCGGCTAAGATAGAAGGCTCTCATAGAAGGACCTAAGAGTAACGCCCATTCCCATCCCAGCCCCCACCAACAGCCAGCAAGAAGAAGGGGACCTTGGTCCTACAGCTACCAGGACCTGAAATAGCCAACAACCTGAATGAGCTTGGAAGTAGATTCTTCCCCAGAGCCTCCAATGTGGCCAGTATCTTGATTTTGACCTTGTGAGATCCTAAGCAGAGAGCCCAGCCAAGCCACCTGGACTTTTAGGGTGGTTTTTTTTTTTTTTTTAAGATTTGATTTATTTATGTATTTGAGAAAGAGAGAGAGAGCATGCACAAGCAGAGGGAGTGGCACAGGGAGAGAGAGAACCATCCCCACTAGTCAGGAAGCCCAACACGGGGCTCCATCTCAAGACCCTGAGATCGTGACCTGAGCCAAAGGCGAATGCTTAACCAACTGAGCCACCCAGGAGCCCGGATCCACCTTGACTTATTGATAATAAATGGGTGTTGCTTTAAGCTGTTGCATAAACAGCAAATTGTGGTACTTTGTTATGCAGCAAGAGAAAAATGCAATTCCCTACCATATTCCTACCAACCCATGCTGTTGTTGCTATTATTTGGGGGAAAGAAATCAATTTAGGCAATTTTGAGCTAAGGCTTCTTTCTGTCAATTTCATGTGAGTCTAACAAGCAAATATTAAGAATTGAATTCCTGTTGTGTCCCCATGTCCTCTCTTGGAGGCCAGTATATAATTTGGAGGTTAAATTGTGTGGAATATACAAGGTGAGCAGGAGGGGTATGACAGAGACGGCAGAACAGCGTGCACTGGAGATGTTGAGCAGGCTTCATTGACTAAGTGAAACATGCATACGGATAGATTTGAAATAAGCAGAGAAAGGGGTAGGGGTAGAGAAACTCTGGGTAGAAGGCAAAGCACAAAGGAGTGGAGGTAAGAATAAGCATGATGTCGATCAGTCTTGGTTCCTGAGAGCAAGGCAGATTTCTCAAGACCTGTCACTGGGAATTAGCTACTGTGCCGAGTTACCAGTTAACAAGGCCAAGTATACAAAGTGGGTTTCTAGGCAGGAGCGGAGGCTGGCTTAGTCTTGGAAAAAGAAAGGTAAATGGAAGGTCTAGGAAGGAGAAGTAGTAAGAACAAAAAAAAAAAAAAAAAGAAAGAAAGAAAAAAAAGAGCAGGGGTGCCTGGGTGGCTCAGTGGGTTAAAGCCTCTGCCTTTGGCTCAGGCTCAGGTCATGATCCCAGGGTCCTGAGGATCAAGCCCCACATCAAGCTCTCTGCTCAGCAGGGAACCTGCTTCCCTTCCTCTCTCTGCCTGCCTCTCTGCCTACTTGTGATCTCTGTCTGTCAAGCAAATAAATTTTTTAAAAATCTTAAAAAAAAAAAAAAGAGCAAAACTTACCATGAAACAGATCCAAGTTATGGTAAAGAGATAAAGGCCGAGAGGTAGGGCATAAGGACAAAAAGCACAGGCTTGGGTCTCCACCTTCACTACCTTGAAAGGGAAGGGGAAGAGATAAACCATCAGCTTTTAATCCTTGCACCTTGTCTAGGAGATTATGCAGGTGGAAGCCTGGACTTTGAGCAGATGGGCTTGCTATAGGGGATGGCTCAGGTTGGGAAACAGGGAAAGGGTCATAAGAAAGATAGGTTGGGGCCAGACTATAAGGGATGTGGAAAGCTAGGAAGGGAAACAGAGGTTTTCAATCTTGACTGAACATTAGAATAACCTGGGGCTCTTTTAAAAATACTGATTGATATCCATACCCCACCTCAAACATTTTAATGCCATCGGCCTGGTTCAACTCAGGGCTTAAGAGTTTAAAAAGTATCACAGGTTATTCTAACATTCCCCCAAGGCTGAGAACCACAGGTCTAGAGTTTGGACCCCGCCTACTAGCCAGTGCAGCCTAGGAAAGACTTGTGAATGACATTATACAATGGAAAACAACACTAACTGGAGAGAAGACCAAGTAAAAATAATAATAGTAAATAACAGCACAGCAGTTTTTGACACTTTTCTAAGATTATATGTTACATTTTATATTTTTAAAAGTATTATTATATGTACTTGTTAATCATCATAATACCCCTATAAAGTAGCTACTATTATTATCGTTAGTTTAGATATAAGAAAAGTGAGGTTTGGGGCACCCGGGTGGCTCAGTCAGTTAAATGTCCAATGCTTGGTTTCAGCTAAGGTCATGATCTCAGGGTCGTGGGTCCTGGAGTCGGGCTCCATGCTGAGTGTGGAGTCGGCTTGAGATTCTCTCTCTCTCCCTCCTTCTGTTCCACCCCACCACGCTTGCGCTTTCTCTTTCTTAAAAAAAGAAAAGAAAAGAAAAAGTCATGCTCCAAAAAATTAAAACTGGTTCATGATCACAGGGTACATAAATGATGGAGCTGAAATTGGAATACTACAGGTTTGGCTCCAAGGTCCACGCTCTCCATTTTGCTTCTGGATATAGTGGATTCACTTGTATCATACCAACCTCTTTGCCAAAAACAACTAGGAAAGCAAGTTTTAACACAAAGAAAAATTACCAGGACAATGAACAAAACAGAATCTAACAGACTTTTGACAAAGAGGCCAAGACTATCAAGACTAAAAAAGTCCATTCATGTGAACCTGACAGATGGCCACATTTTTTTGCAGGCATTTGTAGATTAGCAAGCAAACATCTGAGGGACCCAGAAGCCAAGTAGTTGTGTTGTTATATATGTATATATATAACAACAAATATGTACATATATATATATATATGTATATAGTATATGTTGTTTGTTTTTTTAAGAAGGACTAATCTTTTTTTAAGATTTTATTTATTTATTTGACAGAGAGAGAGATCACAAGTAGGCAGAGAGGCAGGCAGAGAGAGAGGGCGAAGGTTCCTTCCACATGGGTCTCCTTGCTAGGCAGGGAAATTGCATCTCCTTCTGCCTGCTGCTCTCCCTGCTTGTGCTCTCCCTCTCTCAATCTCTTTGATAAATAAATAAACAAATTCTTAAAAAATAAATAAATAAAATAAAAAATCATTACAGACTGATTCTAAAATGTACCTGAGAAAGGTAAAGGATCTAGAATAACCAAAACAATTTTGAAAAAGAAGAACAATGTTGGAGGAAGTGAACTACCTAACTTCAAGACTTAACTATGGTAATCAAGGCAACGTGGTATTAGCAAAAAGACACAGAGATTAATGGAACAAAACAGAATCTAACAGACTTTTGACAAAGGTCAAAAACAATTCAATGGAGAAAGGATAATTATTTAATAAATGGTTCTGTATTAATTAGATGTCCATATGCAAATAACATCAACAAGCAAAACAAAAAAAACCTTGACCCATGCCTCCTACCGTTTATAAAAATGAATTCAACTCCTCCTATGTATATACCCAAGATAACCAAAAGTATGTGTTCACACCCATACATGAATGTTCATAGTAGCATTACTCATAGAAGCCAAAAAGTGAGAACAACCCCAAATGTCCATAGAATGATAAATGGATAAATAAAATGCAAATATCCATACAATAAAACATTCCACCATAAAAAGAAATTAAGTACTAATACCTGCTACAGAATGGATGAACCTTGAAAACATTACACTAAGTCAAAGAATCTCTAAAGACAAAAAGATTAGTGTTGCCTAGGGCTATAGGAGGGGCAATGGGCAGTGACTGCTAATGGGCTCCTCTTCAGATGATGAAATACTCTGGAATTACATAGTGGAATTAGATAGTGGAGATGGTTGCATAACCTTGTGGATATTCCCAAAACCACCTAATTGTACACTTTCAAAAAGTAAATTTCATAGTATGTGAATTATATCTCAATAAAACAAAATGTTTTTCAAAACTAACTCAAGGGGCACCTGGGTGGCTCAGTGGGTTAAGCCTCTGCCTTCAGCTCAGGTCATGATCTCCAGGTCCTGGGATTGAGCCCTGCATCGGGCTCTGCTCAGCGGGAAGCCTGCTTCCTTCTCTCTCTCTCTCTCTCTCTCTCTCTGCCTGCCTCTCTGACTACTTGTGATCTCTGTCTGTCAAATAAGTAAATAAAATCTTCAAAAAAAAAAAAAAACCTAACTCAAAATGGACCATAAACCTAAATGTAGAATGTGAAACTACCAAACTTCAGTAGAAATACAAAAGACAAACAAGATGGGATTGGGAGGGAGACGAACCATTAAAGACTCTTAATCTCACAAAACAAACTGAGGGTAGAGGCTATGGAGAGGGTGGTTGTGTTATGGACATTGGGGAGGGTATGTGCTATGGTGGGTGCTGTGAAGTGTGTAACCCTGATGATTCACAGACATGTACCCCTGGGGCAAATAATACATTATATGTTAATAAAATATAGAAATAAAATAACCATCTTAAAAAAAAAAAAAAAGAGGGATGCCTGGGTGGCTCAGTTGGTTAAGCAGCTGCCTTCAGCTCAGGTCATGATCCCAGGGTCCTGGGATTGAGTCCCGCATCAGGCTCCTTGCTCGGCAGGGAGCCTGCTTCTCCCTCTGCTTCTGCCTGCTTCTCTGTCTGCCTATGCTCGCTCGCTCTCTCACCCTCTGTCTCTGACAAATAAATAAAATCTTTAAAAAAAAAAAAGAAATACAAAAGACAATCTGCATGACTCTACATTAGGCGAAGAGGTGTTAGATACTAAAAGTATAATCCACAAAAGCATGACTCACAAAGAAAATAATGTTAATTCGAACTTTATTAAAATTTAAATTAAAAACTCTTGCTTCACTGAAGAGAATTCAAAAATGAGCCGTGGGTTGGAAAAAACAGTTGCAAATCATATTTCTAACAAATACTTATATACAGATTATAGACAATAAAAAACAACAATAAAACTCAACAATAAAAAAACTCAACAATACAAAAACAAGTAATCCCGTTTCTAAAGTGCCAAATGTTCTGAACACATACTTCACCAAAGAAGATATATGGGTGGCTAATAAGCACATGAACAGATACTCAGCATATTTAGTCAGTAGGGACAAGAAAATTAAAACCAACATGAGATACTCCTACATACTTATTGGAAGGGCTAAAATTCGAAAGACTGCCAATACCAAGTGCTGTAGAGGATGTGAAGTAATTGGTTTTACCATGTGGGCCAGGAGATTTCTTATTTGGGAATTTTAAAATTACAAATTCAATATCCTTAACAGTTATTGGGCTATTCAAAATATCTATTTCATATTGAGTAAATTGTGGTAATTGGCATTGTACTTGGTATTGGTCTATTTCATGTACGCTACTCTTGCTCACTCTTGATCATATTTACCTAATACATCATTTTCCAGCCTATTATTTTCAATCTGGTTATATCATTACATTTAAATGGAATTGTGTGTGTGTGTGTGTGTGTGTGTGTGTGTGTGCAGCATATACTTACTTGGGTGATGTTTTTTAAACCCAGCTGCCATTCTCTGTCTTATGATTACTGTATTTAGATCGTTTACATTTAATGTAATTATTGATCTGCTGGGGGTTAAGTCTACCATTTTATTTTTTGTTTTATGTTTTTTCATCCTGCTTTCATCTCTCTTTTCTCAATTATACCTTCCTATGGATTACTTAACTTTTTAAAACTTCCATTTTGATTTGCCTATAGTGATTTTCAGTGTATCTCTTTGCAGAGCTTTTTTTGTGGTTGCTCTAAGTATTACATTATATACATATAATTTGTCAAAATCTATGTCATTTTACCAGTTCAAGTGAAGAACAGAAACTTTATCTCACTTTATGTTCCTTTATTCTCTCCCACTTAAAATTGTTTTAAATATTTCCCTTATATTCAATTAGAACCACTAAGATAGTATTATAATATTGTTTGAATTATTAAACATTGTTTTAGAAAAATTAAGAAGAGAAAGACTATCATATTTACCCATATTTTTTCTTACTGTACTATCTCTTCCTGCTGTTCTAAAGCTTCTCATTTTATTATTTCCTTTCTGTTTAGAGAATTTCCTTTTGTCATTCTTTTAGGATAGTTCTACTGGTGACAAATCCTCATGCTTTTCCTTCATCAGAGAATGTCTCCATTTTTTCTTCATTTCTGAAGGATATTTTTGCTGGCTGTGGGACTCTGATTTGACAGCACTTGAAAATATTGTGCCACTTTCTTCTGGCCTTTATATTTTCTGATGAGAAATACACCATAATTCACATTGTTTTTTCATTTCAAGTAAGTTGTCATTTTTATCTGCCTGCTTTTGAGACTTTTCTTTACCTTTAGTTTTCAGAAGTTTAATTATCATGCATCTTAGTATAGACATCTCCAATTTATCCTATTTGGGAATCATCCAGCTTCTTGAATTATAAGTTTATGTTTTTTGACAAATTTGGAAAGGTTTCCACCATTACTTCTTCCATACTTTTTCAGTGTCCTGACACTGAGGTCGCAAATGTTAGATCTTTTGTTGTAGTCTGAAGATATCTAAAGCTCTCTTTCTGTTTTTCCTCCACCTCCCCTCTCTTTTAGATTAGATAATTTCCATAGTTTTGACTTCTGGTTCAGTGATTCTTTGCTCTGTCTTTCATTCCACTATTGATTCTACTCCCTGAGCTTTTTATTCTGGTTATCGTATTTTTAGTTCCAGTATTTCCATTTGGTTCTTCTTTATATCTCCTATTTCTTTGCTAAGACTTTCTATTTTTTTGTTTGTTTCAAATATGTTTGTAATAGTCTGTTGGAACATTTTTATCATGATTACTTTAAAATTTGTCAGATAATTTTGACATCTCTACCTCTTCTACACTGTAAGCACAGCTATAATTCAAGCAGAATTCTTTGCATATGGAAATTCCTTCTAAATATTTGTGATTTTTTTCTTCAAATTTTTAGCTATCATATGCACCCTCAATTCGACACAATTTTTTTGCCGTTTGTTTTTATTGAGTCTTTCTAAAACATTCAATTTAGTTAATATAGAAAAATTCATTTCTTGTTATAGTCAGATTTTATGAGTTTATGTTATATTTAAATCAAGTAGGTAATGAAAATTACAAGTAAAGCTGATATAAACAGGCTTAGGAACATACACAACTGATTTGTAGTAAGCAGATAACACAACTAGTGTTGGACAGTAGCATACCAGTTACAAGTATTTATTGTGCTTAGAGCATCAGTTTGTATGTTTTACAGAGGAAATAAAGAAATATTTTTAAATGAAGGTTAATTAGCAGAGCTTCTATATATCTGAAGATCATGATCATTTTCACTAATAATCAAATTTACTAATGAGAGTCTACATTAATAGCAGACAAAATAGACTTTAAGACAAAAAATACTAGTAGAGATAAAGAGGGAAATTTTTATAATAAGGGATATTTATATATCTGGAATATATTACTATATCAGGAAGTAATTATTAGAAATGTGTGTGCACTTGATATGTGGAATTTGAGAAACAAGGTAGAGGATCATGGAGGAAGACAGGGAAAAAATGAAACAGGACAAAACCAGAGAGGAAGATAAACCATAAGAGGCTCTCAATCTCAAGAAATAAACTGAAGGTTGCTGAAGTGGAGGGGGTGGGAGGGATGGGGTGGCTGAGTGGTGGACAATGGGGAGGGCATGTGCTATGGTGAGCGCTGTGAATTGTGTAAGATTGGTGAATCACAGACATGTACCACTGAAACAAATAATACATTATATGTTAATTTTTTTAAATAAAAATAAATAAATAAATGTGAATGCCTTTAACAAGAGAGCCTTAAAATACATAAAGCAAAAACTGATGGAATTGAAAGGAGAAATAGACCATCCAACAATAATTGTAGATTTCAACATCCTACTCTCAATAATGGATCAATCAGTTAGGAAGTCAGAAAAAACATGTAAGATGTGAATAACACTATCAACAAACTTGACCTAACTGGCGTGTACACAACATTCTACCCAAAGACTGTGAAATAAACATTCTTTTCAAGAACACATGGAACATTCTCCAGGATAAATCATATGCTAGAGCACAAAACAGGTCCGTTTAACTTTAAAAAGAGTGAAATCATACAAAATATGTTCCCTGACCACAACAAAACTAAATTAGAGATCCATAAGAAAGAACCAGGAGAAACGCCAAAAATTTGTAAATTAAATCACATTCTTAGAACATAAATCAATGAAATGGAAAATAGAGAAAAATCAATAGAGCCAAATTTGGTTATTTTAAAAACTCAATAAAATTGGAAAATTCTTAACTTTACTATCTAGAAAGTGAGAGAAAATACAAATTACCAAAATCAAGAAGACATATCATTACTGATACTACAAAAATTAAGAGGATTGTAAGAGAATACATGAACAACTTTATGCCATCGAATTAGACAACTAAAATTAAGTGGGAAAATTGTAGAAGTACACAAATTACCAAAATTGACTCACAAAGAATTGAAAATCTAATAAAACTTACGATGAAAAATGAAACTGAATGAGTAATTAAACATCTTCCCACAAAGAAAAGACTAAGCCCAGACAGCTTTACTGGTGAATCAAATATTAAATATTTAAAGAAGAAATAATACCAATCCTTCACAAACTCAAAAAATAGTGGAAGGAAGGAATACTGCAAATCATTCTACGATGCTAGATTTAGTGAGAAATCAAAGCCAAACACAGATGTCACAGAAAAAAGAAAAGAAAACCAACATCCCTCATGAAAACAGATGCAAGAATTCTTAACAAAATACTAGCAAACCAAATTCAGCAACACATAAAAAGGATTACATCCTGTGACTAAGTGTATTTATCCCAAGAATGGCAGGTTGGTTTAATATTTGAAGATAAATTAATATAGTCTACCATATTAAAAGAATAAAGGACAAAACTCATATGATAATTTCAAACAGAAATAAATAAACAATAAGAACTAGAGATTTTAATACCTCACTCTATAGTTGCAGGAAAAACTTCTGACATACCCAAGTGATAATTCATGATTTTAAAAAGTTATGTGCTGGGACAAACTGGATATTCGTATGAAAATAAAAATGAACTTAGACTCTCAACCTATACCTATACAAAAATTAGCTTCAAATGGATCACAGTCAAAAGTAAAACATAGAGTTAGCGTATGATCGAGCAATCCTATTTAACCCTGGATATATAGCCAAGAGAATTGAAAACATATGTGCACACAAGAATTTGTACATACATGGTCACAGCAGCATTATTCATAATTGCCAGAAAATGGAAACGACCCAAATCTCCATCAATGAGGAATGGATAAACAAAATGTTATAAATCTGTATGGTAATATAGGAATATTATTTGGCCATAAAAAAGAAATGAGGTTCTCATTCATGCTACAGCATGGATTAGTCTTGAAAACACTATGCTGAGTGAAACAAGCCAGACACAAAAGCTTCATACTCTATGATTCCATTTGTACGGAATGTTTAGCATAGGCAAATCCATAGAGAGAGAAAACAGATTTGTGCTTGCCAGGGATTGGGGGAGAGAGGAATGGGCAGTGACTGCTTAAGCATGGGGTGGGGATAGGTTCTTTTTTTGGGTGATGAAATATTCTGGAATTAGAGAGTGGAGATATTTACACAACTTTGCAATATATTAAAACCCCTGAATTTTACATTTTTTAAAGGATGGAATTTACAGCCTGCAGATTGTATCTCAAAAAAGTTGTCGTCTTTTTTTCAAATAGATCACAGACTTCGATGTAAAAGCTCTTTACCTAGGACTGGGGCTGGAACTTAGAATTGACTGAAAATGGGCCCAAGAGAATTTGGAGGGGATGTTGGAAATGTTCTAAGACTGGATTACAGTCATGATTGTACAACTCTACAGGTTTACTAAAAATCATTGCATTGTTCACTTACAATGGGTGATTTTTTATTAAACTATAACTGAAATACAACATTATATTAGTTTCAGATGTACAGCATATTGATTTGACAAAGCTACACATTACTCAGTACTTACCAAAGTAAGTGTAATCACCATCCGTCACCATACATTATTATAATATTATTGACTATATTCCCTATGCTGTACTTTTCTCTCCATGACTTACTTTATAACTTGAGGCTTGTACCTCTTAATCCCTTTCACCCATTTTACCCCTCCCCCAACCCCTCCCCTTTGGCAACCATCAGTTTGTCCTCTGTATTTATGAGTTTGTTTGCTCGTTTGTTTTGTCTTTTCGAGTCCACATATAAGTGAAATCGTATGGTATTTCTCTTTCTCAAGTCTGCCTTATTCATTTCACTTAGCATAATACCCTGTAGGTCCATCCATGTTGTAGTAAATGGAAAGATTTCATTCTTTTTTATGGCTGAGTAATATTCTATACAATAGATGATTTTGTGGAATGTAAATTTTACTTCAATAAAGCTGTTCAGAAAAACAAACCCACTGAAAAAGAAATCAAAATGTCATAGTAAATAATGGAGGGAAGCTGGGTGGGAATTTAACTTAAAAATGAAACGTTAAAGGACGACAAGAGGGGGCACTGGAGTGCTAAATATTCTGTCGCTTAATCTTATTGTGAATTATAGTTTGTGAAAATCATTGAGCTGTGTTCTCGTGCAGTTTTTTTTTTTTCAGATTTTATTTATTTATTTGACAGAAAGACACAGCAAGAGAGGGAACACAAACAGGGGGAGTGGGAGAAGGAGGAGCAGGGTCCCTGCTCAGCAGGGAGCCTGATGCAGGGCTCCATCCCAGGACCTTGGGATCATGACCTGAGCAGAAGTTCAGACATTTAGCGATTGAGCCACCCAGGTGCCCCTTCTGTGCAGTTTTCTGCGTGTATACCACAATACAAAGTTTTTTAAATGGCAGTAAGGCCTGGGAGGAGCCATGAGTGACCCAATAATGAGTTATAGAAGCTGAGAGGTTGTTCAGAAGCCATCCAGTTGTTCTTGGGTCTCCATGAGATTTTCGCTCCTTTATTGCCACTATTTTACAGTAACCCCCACTATGAGAGCTGGCCTAAATTAATTTCTATTTCTTCCTGCAAAGAAGCCTCACTAACAGCCCCACACAGATAATACCAAAATGGCACCTCTGAGAGGGCTGAGAATTTTGTACCGGGCTGAATCCCTAGGGCCTGAAACAACACCTGGCAATACAGTAGGTTCTCAAGACGCACTACTCGGATGCATGAACAAACGGATAAACGCACAAATAGTTGGAAAGGAAAGGAAATGTAGAAGTGTGTTTACAAAAACATGCATTTTTCAATGCAACCCAGCCCATATATCCACAGGGATATGGACAAAATGTGATGGAAGCCCAGAGTATTAAATAATGCCCAGAGGAATGTGAGGAAAGGGGCAGAGGAGGACACATGGGCTTTGGGTCTTGAAGGATGAATAGGAGTTTGCCAGATAAAGAATGGAAGGGAGTGAGACAGACAAACACAGACACAAATACATTGTTGTGAAAGAGCCTAGCATTCTTCAGAGCCCCGAGAAGGCTCCTGTGGCAGAAGTGCAGGGTTCATAGTGAAGGAGAGGTGAGAGATGAGGCTGGAGAAGTACGCTGGGAGTCGATGGAAAAGGGTCATCTCTTCACAGCCAAGACATCTGAACTGACTCCTGCAAGAATCACCACCAAGAAAGAATTTTAAGCAGGGATGAGATTCGCTTTTTAGGGAGCTCATTTTGGCTGGAGCAAGAATAGTTTGAATTCATTGGCTATCTGCTCTGTTGGTATATACACCTCCTTGCCTCGATGTCTCTCTCTTTCTCTGCATTCTTCTCTTACTTCTCTCTCTCTCTCCCTTCCTCCCTCCCTCTCCATCTCTCTCTCTCTTTCTCTCTCTCATGTCTTGTCTTGTATAGGTCTCCCCTCTCTGTGTATTTCTTTTCATTTTTTTCTCAAGACACTACCCTTTGGGGGCACGTGGGTGGTTCAGTGGGTTAAGCGTCTGCCTTCGGCTCAGGTCAGGGTCCCAGGGTCCTGGGATGGAGTCCTGCATCCTGCTCCTTCCTCAACGGGGAATCTGCTTTTCCCTCTCCCTCTGCCTGCCTCTCTGCCTACTTGAGCTCTCTTTCTCTGTCAAATAAATAAACAAAAATTAAAAAAAAAAAATAGACACTCCCCTTTGAAGATATCTCTCAACCGCCTGCGTCTTATCTGCCCAAACAGCTTTCAGATTCCATCTCCAGGACTCATTTTCTCCAGGACACTAGTCCCAGCCAGCCTTGGGGTTTTCACAAATAAGTACTCAGGATTTCCTCTTGAACAGCAAGCTCTTCGGGGCCTCGCCAGTGCACAGAGGAGGTGCTGGAAGAAGGGACTGCGGTCATGGGGCCCAGAGAAGGTGAGCCACCAGGTCCCAAGGTCTCCACGGAACCAGTGAACTGGGAACAGCACGCTCCCCTCTCAGGCATCCTGGCAGCGCTCACAACACTGTTGGTGCCCACAGCTCGAAGCCGCCCCCCTTCAGCCTCCTCCAGGAGAGCCTGGTGGCTCATACCTCTGACCTTCAGCTCCACCACCACGTTTCCGACCTTGCGCCCACCCTCCCCAGGCAAAGGACCCCCTGAGTCAAGAGAGCCCCTCATGAAAGTCGAGCTTGGGACTCCTCTCCAGGACAGTTCTCTCCCCTGGGATAAGAGGGTCAAGCTGCTCTTCTAGACATGACCTCAGAGATGTGTGGCAAGGGCCCTGGCCCAATTTATCACCACGGGGCTATAATTAGGTTTGTTAACATACAGTCCAGTGTAGTCTTGTTGACTAGGAACTTAATCACGTTACTATTGAGTTCCTGTACGCATAGCTTGGGGTGACTGTTTTACTCGTAGAGTTATAGCCAAGCCCAACGGGAGGAAATTAGCTTTGGACACAAGTTTGGGGGGGGGGGTTCTTTTTCCTCATGACTTTGTCTCCCTCCCCCCCTTCCATGTGAAAATATTTAGCAAACAGTGACAATGATGAAAAACAGTAGGAAACAAAATGTTCTACATTAGTATAAAACATGAAAAATGCAGCAAGGACCCTTAGCGGTACAACATGTGTTATGCTGGCTGGCAGTCCATTAGCTCTGATAGACATTTCACTTACCTAAGTCAAATATAACAGTCTAGTATTCATTAATATAAGAAGGGGCTGTGGAATCAGAGCTACCATCTGGCTGGGCCGACAGAATAATCTACAACTCATGATTAGGTCTAAGGAGTGGGGTTTCACTTTAATCTTTCTCATTGCTCGAAATTTCCATCTGCGCAGTTCGGCACATCATTTTTCTTCAAGACAAATGTGCTGTTTTTCATGTTCCAAAATTAGATCAGAAGAAAACGATTAATCATGTCACGGCCTGGGAAAGGAAACAAAGCTCCGATATTCTGCTGCTCTCCCCTCCCCTCCCCTCCCCCCCCAACTCCACCCCTCCCGGCCCCGGCCGGGCCGGTTGCAAGTTTCCCTTTTTTCCCCAACCTCTGGGTTTTCAGAGCAACTTTCGGAGACGCAGCCGCCCGCCGAGAGGAGGAGAGTGGGACGGGAGGGGCGAGGGCGCTCGCTGGGCCTGCGGGGACAGCCTGGGGCGGGGGGGGGGGGGGGCGGCTGGGACCCCAGCCCTCCCGTGCACCCCTGGTCCGCCCCCGCGGGTGACTCCCGACCAGGCTGCACCTTCTGCCCCCCACCCCGGCCCCCCACCTGCCACCCCGCCCCGACTCCGGGCGCTGGGCGCTGCCTCTCCCCCGGAGTGACAAAAGGGCTGCGAGCCTCCCTCCCGCGCGTCCCCCTCCCGCGGCCGCCACCGTCCTGTCTGTCAGCCGGCTCGCAAGTCATAACAAATCCCTGGCGCGGAGCTGAAGCTGAGCATTTGCCGGAGCGTCATGGGGATGATGAATGACCCGCAGGCCTTTGAAGTGCTCTGCCAGTTCAGCTGGGTCCCCGGTGCTGACAGAGAAATATACACAACAGCGTAACCAATAATGAGAACATTAAACATTCCTGCGCCGTGACAGGCTGACAGAAAAACCCAGGCTCCCATCAATCACGGCGCAGATAGAACCCTGACAACTGGCCCCTCACTGATACCCGCGGTCACCTTGCCCTCGCCCCTCGCGCGCTCTCGCCGGGCTCCCTCCTCGTCCTCCCTCCGGTTTTCCTGTTTCCTTCCCTCGGGACTCCCCGCACCCCTCCTCTCTGCTCCTCCCTGCTCCTCTCTCCTCCCTCTAGCCGCTCTCCCTTCCGCACCCCCTCGGCCTCCTCCTCCACGCCCCCTGCCCTCCGAGACTGCCTTCGAGGGAGCCTCGTGGAGGTCAAGTGAGGTTGGGGCCACTTGCATTTTGTGAGACCGACCTTGCTGAAACTGTGAAGGAGTGTCAAGTCCTTAAGTTCATGGTTAACAATCTGTCGCTCTCAACCAGATGCAAAATAATAACGCAGTCACTGTAGGGACAACCTCATTTGGAAATACTATTATTACAAGTCTAAGGGGAGACCCATTTGAACCCCTTCTCCCTCTTCTGCAGGGGAAGGGTCTCTCTGGGTGTCTTCCTGCGTGACTTGGGAAAGGGACCCTTCTCTTCCCAGCCAGCCAGGGCCTCTTTCTTCTCCACTGGGTTTATCTGACTCCATCTGGTTTCTGATCTGCCTGAAAGGGGAAAGCAGCAGAGAAACACAAAGATCTCTTCCTTTTCCTCCAACAGGAAATGGAATCTGCCCAGATAAAGCCTATTGGAGGGACTTTAGCCCAGTTCCCAGAGGAGCCGCTGGTGACCTCTTAGTCACTTTCTGGATCCCTTGGGGCTCCCAGGAGAACTGAGTTTTGGCCACACTTTCCTGGGCTGAGCCTCTACTCCCACTTTGTGATGGGGAGGCATTTCCCCATGCCTCCCTCACCCCCCATTATCCCAGCCAGGCCAGCAGGCCAGCAAGGGCTCATGGAAAGAGCTCTCGGCCAGCCAGGGCAGTGAGAAGCCAGGGTTCTGATCCCACCATGGGAACCTGAGCAAGGCCGGAATTGCCCTGGACCTCTCTTCATCCACAATAAGGGAACGGAAGTCCCTACCTTAGAGTTTCTTTACCTTCTCCAGATGCAAACAGTTAATATTCCTCTTTTTATTCTTGAACCAAACTTACTTACTTACTCCCTCCTTCCCTCCTTTCCTGCCTTCCTTCCTTGGCTTTTGGAGACAGACATTCCTTGACTTTCCAAAAAGTCACGGAAAACTCCCTGCAGCCTCCACACACATGTCCAGAGATGGTGAGTGGCGGAGGGGGGAGGATCACTTCCTGGGCATCCTGGGGTGGAGGGTGTTATAAGGAGTCTGGCGGGAACCTGGGGGAGGAGATAGAAAGGCACGTAGAAGCTTCCTCTTTAGAGCCCTTGCTTTGAGGAAAAGTTCAATCGTGACACCTCAGATGCATTTGTGTATTGGTTTAAGTGAGTCAGCTCAGGTGTGAGGAAGAGAACATCTGCTCCGTGCTCTGGAGTATCTCGTCCTTTCCTTTCTGCCCACCTGACAAAGCCAGCTCTGTTCTCACCACCTCCAGGACAAGTTTGTTCTGCCTGCCATGGCCCATGATGACCTTGCTTTTCTCCAAGGGCCTATGAGCCCTGGCCCAAATGAGCATCTTTCCTGCCCAGCTCGACTTGAAGCTACTGGAGGACAAGGAGGGTGCCATGCTCTGCCCTTCCCTGGGTTACCTGGGACTAGTACAACATGTTGGTCCAAAATGCCTGCCCCACCCGCAGCTCCCTTCTCTAAGGAACTGCTCCTACCAGGCCTGTTCAAGGGGGAGACCTCAGAGGCCATGTCCGCACTGCATGTTCACCACAGCGGAATGGTCCCGTAGTGAACACCTATCCCTGCAACCAATCAGATTCTCTCTTCCTTGAAAATCTGAACTCAGCCACAGAGGGTATTAGGCTCCTAAAAGTCACTAATGTTTGGGGCTGAGGCAGCCATTTTGAGCCATGGTAGACACTGAGAAAGGAAAAAAAAAAAAAAAGCAGCAGCAGCTCATCATCAAAGGAAAACAGGAGAATGAGGAAGTGGACGAAAAGAAGCAGATATGAAATATCAGATAGATCCAGAAGACAGCATAGCTTTAATTCCTGACTTGCTCATTCCTGTCCTCTAAGGCTTGTCATACTCCTTCCCGCCCCTGGATGCCTGGGAGGCAGCAGGCCACTAGAAAAGATATATGACCCAGGCCCGGCCAATCCTTCTATCCTATCATTCTGCCTACAAAGACTGGCCCAGGAGAAGCATGTGACCTATGTCAGGGCAATCAGAGTCCTTCCCTGGGATTTTATACACTGATTCTGAAGGAGAGATAGTGTCCGTTTCTTTTATTTTTTTTTTAAAAGACTTTATTGATTTATTTAACAAAGAGAGAAATCACAAGTAAGCAGAGCAGTAGGCAGGGGGTGGAGGGAAGAAGGCTCCCTGCTGAGCAGAGAGCGTGATTCGGGGCTTGATCCCAGGACCCTGAGATCATGACCTAAGCTGAAGGCAGGGGCTTAACCGGCTGATTTACCCAGGTGCCCTGCTTCCATTTCTTTTAGATTGAGAATCACAAGGCTAGGACCCCAAAGTTCTTACAGCCTTGGCTACCACTACCTGAAGAAACAATTTATGGGGGCGCCTGGGTGGCTCAGTGGGTTAAGCCTCTGCCTTAGGCTCAGGTCATGATCTCAGGGTCCTGGGATCAAGCCCCACATCGGGCTCTCTGCTCAGCAGGGAGCCTGCTTCCCCTTCTCTCTCTGCCTGCCTCTCTGCCTACTTGTGATCTCTCTCTCTGTCAAATAAACAAATCAAATCTTAAAAAAAAAAAAAAGGAAAAGGAAAAGAAAAAGAAACAATTTATGGTAGAAACAAATGATGCCAACTAGAGCAACAGAGTCCTCTGATGACAAGTCTGATGACTTCTCCAGGTCCCTGGATCCAGTCCAGCCTGAAGCCCACTCTCCCCTTGGCCTTCACAGCAGGTGAGCCAGTATATTCCCTTTCTTACTGAGACTAGTTTTAGTTTTGTTTTGGCCACTTGCATTTCCGGAAGTCCTCATACTGGTGTTCAAGGGACATATCAATTTACGAGGATTCACCTAAAATTAATACATGCTTCTACTCTTTTTTTACACATATGTATGTGACTAAGAATCTGCTGGGGCCCGAATGAAGGAGAGCTGCAGTGAGCCTTCTCTGATCCTCTCCACCTCTGCAGTCTTCCCCATGACCTCACCCTTCATGCCAGGCGGTAAGCCTGTCCGCAGGCCAGACTCAGGTGACGTCCTTGTAAGCCTGTCGGGAACGTTATGTCCCTATCCCTGTGGTTTGTCCCCTCCCCCATAAGCAAGAAGGGGACAGGCATGGTGAGTGTTAAGGGATGGTCCTCACAGTCTCTGAATAAATCTGTTTGGCTACAAGGAAGCCAGAGCGCAGGCTGATCCCTGGTCCACCTGAGACAGCTCACAGATCCCACCCTTCAGGCACCCCTTGTGCTCAGACGTCCTTTGGGGCCATCCATGGACCCCTGGCTATCCATCTTCGTTCTAATCCTGGTCTGATGAGAAGACTCCTGGATGAAAGGTGGCACGGGAGAGATCAGGGGCAGCAGCAGTCGAAATGAAAAATGACTGGCGATGTTCGGCTGACTGCAAGCTTAAGGTAAGCTGATCTTGTGTGATGTGTGTGGCTACTTTAAAAAAAAAAAAAAAAAGCCAGGAGAAGCTGGAACATAAGCAAAGGTGATAGAAAATGGGTCATAGAGGAAAAGGGGAAAGACCTCAGGATGGAAAAGTGACAAGTCCATCGACAGTGAGTGGATTGGCACACTTTTACCCTCCAGGAAAGGGCTGTGAGGGGCTCAGACACAGGCCCGACACACAGTTAGCACCCAAGAGTGTTAGTTTCCTTCTTTCTTGACCCAGCCTCATTCACTGGGGGCATAATCAGTGCCGATGAGCAGACATTACAGGGACGTGGCTTTTATCACAATCTAAGAACTTTCTGACAATTTCAACCATGCAGCAATTGGAATGGGCCACTTTGCAAGCTCCACATCAGTATAGGCATTCAGGAAGAGACTAGATCCTTAGCTCCATGGGATTCCATAGAAAGAATCTCTAAATAGAGTATATGTTGGGCTTTAAGGGCCCTTTTTCTTCCTTTTTTTTAAGATTTTATTTATTATTTGACAGAGAGAGACACAGTGAGACAGGGAACACAAGCAGGGGCAGTGGGAGAGGGAGAAGCAGGTTTCCCGCTCAGCAGGGAGCCAGATGTGGGGCTCGATCCAAGGACCTTGGGATCATGATCTGAGCTGAATGCAGACACTTAACGACTGAGCCACCCAGGCACCCCAAGGGCCCTTTTTCAATTTAATGACTTTTGTAGCCTCAGTTTCCCCCTCTATGAAGTGGGTGTGAGGCTCTGTCTGCCCCTGGACCCTCTCGTCTTCGCAATTTATGGGTGTGGCAGTTGAATTTTCCAAAGGTGTGGCTATTCATACTTTTGGTAAGGGCCTCAACAACATCTCCTTTTCCATAAACTCTTTACAGTATCACCTTGTCTCTCCCCATGAAGAAGCAGCTAATTCCTTTCCCATTCAATCTGTGCTGGCTTGTGACTGCTTCCCTGAATAGAATGTGGCAGAAGTGACACTGTATGACTTCTACAGCTAGACTAGAAAGGGCACACAGCTTCTCTTGGCTCTCTGGGGGTGCCTGTCCTGGAACCCAGCTGCCATGCTGGGAGGAAGCCCAAAGTAGCCCCCGCACAAAGTTCCTATGGAGAGGCTGGTGGAGGTTTCTGACCCAGAGCCAAGCCACCTTCCAGCTCACAGCAAGCCTCAAATGCCAAACATGTGAATGAAGACTTTTCCAGATTATTCCCCCAGACTTTGAGTCAACCCAGCTGAGGTCCCCAGAGACAAACCATTCTCACTGTGCCCTCTCCAAATTCCTGTCCCACAGAATCTGTGACACAATAAAAATGGGTTTGGATTGGTTTGTTATGTATGTGTGTGTGTTTGTTATGTATGTGTGTTCCCCACACAGTAGGGGAAGATGGCCAGGAGGTTCTCAGAGGCCTGTGGGCATGAGACACGTCCAGGGCTGGGACCCACTGGTGACTCAGTTATTACCCTCTATTCTGTCTCAACCCACTTCCCCAAACTGTCCCTCTCCCCAGCCAGATTTTATCCCAATTCAAAACCTAGGCCTTGCCCCTAACATTAACAGTCCTTGTCTCCACCCCTCCTGGTAGCAGCAAGTAGCAAGCAGGTAACAAGGAGTATTAAAAGTGTAGGAGTTGGGGCACCTGAGTGGCTCAGTTGGTTAAGTGGCTGCCTTCAGCTCAGGTCATGATCCCAGGGTCCTGGGATCGAGCCTCAAATCGGGCTCCCTACTCAGCGGAGAGCCTGCTTCTCTCTCTCTCCCTGCTACTCTGCTTACTTGTACTCTCTCAGTCTGTCAAATAAATAAATTAATTTTTTAAAAAAAGTGTAGGAGTTGTGCCCACCCCCACAAGGCCCTCTACCCACACCCTCTTCTCATAGTCCTGGGACAGCAGAGTTGGGAAAGTGCTTTCTGTTCTATGACTCCCATTTAGACCTCTAACCACGAATTCGCAGGGCTGTCCCAAGGCCCACCTGCCAGGATTCACACAGCAGGGCGGCACTCTGCAGGCCTAGGAGGTCCTGCTGGTCACCTGAGTGTCCATGATGTCTGTGCCTGGTGAGGCGGGGAGAGCCCCCAGCTCGGAAAGCAGGGTTTGGCTCCTGAACCCACTGGAGCCTTTGGGAAGGAGACAGATTTGTTAACAGATGATTCCCTTGGTGTCACTCCTTGGGAATGAACAACTCAAGAGGTTCTTCATGGTGAGGGAGGATGATGTGGCAAAGGCCCTAAACATGGAACGGAAGGGCACAGGCCTCTCTTGTAGCCCAGCTCCCAGCATCTTCCTGCAGCTCTAGGCCCCAGGCCCAGACACACTCCCTCTGCTTGCTTCTTGCCCCACCTGCCCAGTCCTGGCAGGGGGCCCTGGTCCAGCCTCAACCAGAGCCCCCCAACTAGAACTGTAGCCACATTTCTGCAATAAGCATTTCTGGTTCATAAAATAATAATAGTAGTAGTAATAATAATGATAAAAGATTGTCCTCTAGCTCCGCACATGACTGTGGCTCTCCTGAGACAAATCCCTGATGGGGCAGCATCATCTCTGTCTGGACCTGGACCTGTGTCCGTGTCCCCATGCAACTTCGCATGTGCTTATTGTAGCCAGTGCTGGACTGGGGGGCGCAGACAGACAGCCTTCACCTGCAGTGGCGTCCTGCGTCCTGGCTCAGCAGAGCATCTGCCTGCTTCTGGACAGCTCTTCATGTGACCATGCACCCGGCAGCCGGGTGGCCCATGCCTGACCCATCCTGGAACCCCACCTGGTCAGCACAGTGATGCAGCCAAGGTTGAGCCCATGTCCCAGGCTTGGACAAGCCAGTCCTTCCCTAGATATCCTTCGTTCACTATGGGCATCGATGAGGCCACAGCTTTCGCAGCCACAACACTGCCGTGAGGAGAAGCTGAGGAGAGAGGATGACTGCCCCAGGGAGCAAAAGAGCTTAGGGATGGAGCCTTGCATCCTGACTTCATTGGGGGTCCTGGTTCCACTCATCAGTGTCCTGCTATTATTATTACTACTACTATTATTAGCCTTCGTGTGTTCAACCTACCCTCAGGAAGCCTTAAGTCAAGGGTCCAGAGGGTATTATAAAGCCAGACCATGGTGGGCGGGGCGGGGGTTGGGGGTTGGGATGGTAGGTAACAGGGATGGGAGGCCAAGAAAATAAAGAGAAACAGATCCAGGGTGAGAGGTGAAGTGCAAGGTGTCCTGGAGACAGAAGGTCAGGAGAGAGGATTGGGAGAGGTGGGTGTCCAAGCTGGTAGAGCCACTGTCCCCCAGGATCAGAGGATAGGGAGTGCTGAAAGATGGAAAAAAAGAAGACCCTGTGCCCGTGTTCAGACGCCTGTGGGGAAGTCAGCTGGAACATGCAGAGGGGTGTGAAGGTAGAGGACCAGGGTCTCCCAGAGCCAAGGCCAGGGTACAGACAGAAGCCATCCCAAGACGCCCACCACCCGACGTACAAGGACAGGGCCAGTCCCACCCACCGGAAGCAACCCACACGGAAGGGCATTTCTGAACCACATGCACAGAGGGCACAGCTGCTCAGGGTGAGTAGACTAGGAACTCCCACAGCCTCTTTGGTGTCCTTCCAGCTGACCTGCCTGCAGAGTCCAGGGTTGTGCCCCTGCAGCCTGAGCCTCTACCCCTGGGAGCAAGAGACCCCAGGATCACACCTTCCTCCCAGCAGTAGGAACACACAATGGTTTGCATACTTGTGTGGGGGGGTGCTGCTCCCACAGGCGGAGGCAGGAGAGAGCAGCCCCTCCTTTTCAGACCTGGCCACCTGTACAGGGGCCCTGGCAGCTAGGGGGTGCGATGGGGATGGGGGGGTGGGGGACCTTCCTTCCCCCCATCCCCCACACGGAAAGAAGCTGCGGGAGGGCGGCGGGGAGAAAAGGGGCAACACTGAGAAGGTTCGGAACACTTGTTCCGTGCCAAGTTAGTACCCTGCAGCTGGTGTGCATTATCTCATTCAGTCTTCACACCACCCTGCGAATAGACACTACTGATTATGCTCGTTTCCCAGTAGAGAAAATGGAAACGCAGAGAAGCCAAGCAACCTGTCTTAGGTCACAGAGGTGGGAAGAGGTGTGTTTCTACCCTAGTCTGTCTGGCTCCAGACACAGTGAGGAACGAAAGAGGAAGCAGAAGGAATGTCCTCCACACCCAAGCAGCTCCTACAGCAACATGTGCTTTGCACACGCACCCCCAGCCCGAGCCCTACTCTGCCCACGAATGGGAGAGCCTCCTTATGTTCATGAGCAAAAACGGAAATGCAGTTAAGCTTCATTTTGTGTCTCCAGGCTCTTTATGCAAATAGTTTTATACTTAATCTTGTGGCTATAGTGGCACCCGAAAGACCATCCAAAGCAAATGAGGACAAATTGCTCAAGTTAGGGTCCCTTACTAGCAACGCCGGGTGTAGAACTCATGTCTCCAGACTCTCTCTCCAGTTGCCTCTGATGGAGAGAACTTGCCATGAACTACAGTGTAATGTTTTCCCTTTCCCCTTGGGTCCTTCCCCGGGGATGTGCTGGTGAAAGTTTAGTAAATAGCTCTTCAGGAAGCAAACAACAAACCAACACAAAAACTAACCCAATAGCATTTGCCATTTTCCATAGTGTAAACATTCCTACCCTGGTCAGTTCCAAGCTCCCAACGTGATGTCGCTGAATGGAGTTGGGGAGGACCCTGGCACACTACTGCCCCCCCCCCGCCCCGAGACAAGGGGAGAGCATGAATTAAGGAAAATACAGTATTGTGGTTGAGAGAATGAACTTCGGAGCCACATGGTGTTGGGTCTAACCCTCAGTAGCCATGTGACCTTGGCCATGTAACTTAACCTACCTGTAAAGTGGGGATGGCACCAGCACCGTGGGAGTTATGGAGGTTATGAGGACTCAGAGGAGAAACATGACCTCAAATTCTTTCCTTTGCCTGGCACTCAACGGACACTCAGTAAGGATTTGTTGTTGAGTATGTTGAGTGTGGCATCTGACAGGCCGTGTTATATTTCTTTAGCTCTTGCTTCAATTGCATCCTCTGTTTAAAAATCAGTAATCCTGGCTAATATCGATGCTTAGTTTTTCTAAAAAGCCATTATATTGGGGCACCTGGGTGGCTCAGTGGGTGAAGGCCTCTGCCTTTGGCTCACGTCATGGTCTCAGGGTCCTGGGATCGAGGCCCACATCGGGCTCTCTGCTCAGCAGGGAGCCTGCTTCCTCCTCTCTCTCTGCCTGCCTCTCTGCCTGCTTGTGATCTCTGTCTGCCAAATAAATAAATAAATAGAATCTTTTTTTTTTTTTAAGCCATTATATTTTTTTAAGTCTGTTGATGTGGAAATAAGAGCCTACCTTCCCCTTAGTTAGCCACACCCGTGGGAATCTGCTGGTATAAATTATAATTCAGAGAGGACAACTGCTTGGTGGCAGGACGACCAAGTGAAGTCAAAGGGCTCAGAGGAAAACCTTTCCCGCATTAGCCTCACACACTCCATGCCTTGACACGACAGAGCTCATCCTAGCCCTGGGTCCTGACTCAGGACCATCTCTACCCACCCAGCAAGCCCAAGAAGGACAGGGGAATGCTCTGAACCTGAGGTTGGTGGGGGCGCTGGGCGGCTCCCGTCTTCTGTTTCTACCCTGCTCTTCCTGTGCTCTCAGTCGCCTTCCCCACCCCCCAGAGCAGACCCCAGCCCATCCCTCCACCGGCCACTCTTCACCACTCTGCTCCCCCAGACTGGTTTGTTAGGGCATGAGAAATGGCTCCGCGGAATAAAGACGTTTCCCCTGTGATGAGCACATTTGCAGAAGGTATGTCAGAGATCCTGGGGCTGGGCTTGGGCGGTGTCTCAAGAAAGCTGTCCCCCCCCAACACCCTGTCTAACCCCCACCCCACCCTTCTTCTTTCCCCTCTCCCTCCCGTGCCCCCGCCCCACTTTGCTTACTTATTGGAAGAGTAATAAATATCGGGCCGACAGGCCCTTCTCACAGTTACAAAGCCTACCTGTAAGCGAGCTCAATAATTAGCAGTCTTGAAGATGATCTATGACTTTCATTACCCTTTGGGACTGGAGACTAAATGAGGACAGAGCTAATTGCCGTGCAAAGCAGTTTGGCATGAATGAGAAAAATGCAGGCCCTGTCTCCTGCCAAAAAAAGGGCCCTATTGCCGCTCTGATCTCAAGGCTGGTTTCTGCCGCAGGAGTTCACTCGGTGTCCATAAATCATGGGCTGCTTACAGCTGGGGCTGCCCTGAGTCGTCAGCAGGCCGTGCGCTGAGTGACAGATCCCAGCCGGCCGCATTAGGGCTTCAGCTCACTCCTTTCTTCTCCTCCTCCTCGTCCTCTTCCTCCTGCTTTTGGCACTGACCAGAAAATTAAACCCAGACTCCTCAGAGCGGGGAGGCCGGGTGGGGGTGGCAGCTGTTGACGTGGGTTGGGTCCGGGATGCCCGGTGCCCGGCTGCTCACACCCTGCACCCAGCCTCCTCCTCCTCCAAACAGGGCCCGGCCTGAGGCCACGGGAGGAGGGCAGGCCCCTCCTGGAATGCTCCAGACTGAGCTTTTGTCCTTGGATTGTCATCGAGACAAATGTGGCCTCTCTTCTGGCCACATGGCTCCCTCTTCCCCCGCCACCCTCTCAGGAAATGTTTCCCTTCCCTTAAAGGGGAAGGACTGACACCAGCCACATGTGTGTCTGCAGCTGACAGATGTGCGCAAGCCACGGAGGGCGGGGCTGGCTGTGACGGACCGGCTGTGATGGGGGGGGGGGTACCTCCTGGAAACTGTTTTCATCTCTGCCCCCAAAGCCCTACCCCCTGGCCACACTCCTCAAGGAGCCCCGTTTCCCAGGGTCCACAGTGGGAAATGCCCCGACCACGCCAAGCACCATCGCTGTCCAGCCTCCATTCACTCTTCGGGGTTGGGTGGGGGGGCTTCCCTCCCTTGTGGGCAGACACCAATTTCACACTCAGAGCTGAGCTTCCTGGCTTTTCTAAGGGCAGTCATATAATTAATTCTTAGTGTGGCCAAATTATATTTGACACTTAATTTAAAACTCAAGGTTCCATAATGCAAAATCCTCGCCTGGTAATAAGGGTGACGCGTACAATGAGCCCGTGTGTGACTTGACAGCCAGGATCGGAGGGGTGGTTCTGGAACTCCCAAAGAGGGGAGGGAGCTGACTTTTATTGAACAGCTACTGTACAACCAGGCATTTCCCGGAGGTCTTGCTTTCCTTCTCATTATCCCATTTATTTTCTCCCTTCTTTTCCAATAACCCTGTGAGGCAAAGTGCTAGTCATCGCCTCCCCTGCCCAGATGAGACCAAGACCCAGTGAGGTTAATTCACCCAAGGCCATCCTGTTACGGCAGAAGCCAAGCTGGTGTTCATGATCTCAGGAGTCTCCTACTTCTTTGTGTCATTCAATTCCTCCTCTAGGGATGGGGGCAGGGGTTCCCCAAACTGGAAGCCCCAGCCGCTTTACAAGCGTGCGAGTGAGGGCTACACTCGGGCTGCGGAGAGCAGGATGCCTGGCTGTGGCAGCGTAAACAAGGAGAGGTTATTGTCACACATAAGAGGTAGGTCACCCAGGACAGGTGCCACCAACAATGACTTCAAGAACCTAACCCTTACCTTTCCATACCACCATTCCCGCATGCTAGCGTCTTGCATTCTGGTGACCAAGCGGCTGGTGCACTCCCAAGTATCATGTCTCAGTCCAGGGATGGAAAAGGGGTGAAAAGGCATTCTCCAGCCAAGGCTTTGTCCTTCTTTTTGGGAAGAAGGGCCTTCCCCAGCAGACTTGCATCTCATGTACCAGAACTGGATCCCATATCTCCCACCTTTCCAACCCCCACACCCTGCCCCATCTAGACCAATCATAAGCCAGGGGAATGAGTTGCCACAGTTCGTTGATTGAATCGCCAGTCATGATTCATCTCCTGGGGCTGGGAGAGGCCCCATGGTCCCAGCTTCCCAAAGATCAAGGCATTCCAGTCACTAGCAGCAAAGATCACACTGTTAACAGGGAAAGAGTGAGGATGGCTGTTGGGTATGCAATGGACAGTGTCTGCCACACCTGGTCCTTACCCTTGGCCTTCTCTTGTTCTCAAGGAAGAGACCCAGGTTCCAGCTGGAGAAAGACTGATTTGCTGGATATGTGCATAGACAGCTTTGGGGGAAGTTTTGGAAATTTGGTTCCCTCCAAAGCTACAATATTTCCTGGATTTTGTCTACCCCGAGCTCTGTGGTGGTAGGAGTTTGTGATCTGTCCTTGGGTCTGTGGATCAATATGTGTGCATGGGGAGGGGTGACACCATGACTATTCTTCTGCATGTGAGCCCCAGAGCCAGCTGTGGGCCGACAATGTCATGAGTGAGTGGAGTGAGGGGTAACTCTCCCAGGAAGGTAAAGATCAGCCTGCTAGAGACCCTGTCATCTTACTGAGAAATTTCACACTCTGGCTTTGTAAACTCGTTGGCAGTCAAGTTGATGCAGGCTGTTCTTAAGAGTGTTTTTCTCTTCCCACCTCCAACTGCAGCTGGGGTAGGACTGAGCATTCCCTCCCCACCGAGTCTACAGCACCCACAGGAAAGCTCTCATCACTGTCCCCACCTGGGGGCAGATTCACCTGCTGGGAGAGGCATCTGTCCCAGAGCAGGGTGGAGATAGGTGGCACACTCCTCCAGGGCCACAGGTTGGGGGCTTGGGGGTGCTACACAGCAATGGTCACCAGCTCACCGCCCAACCTGCAGGACTCCACAGGCCTTTTCTGGACTCCTGCCTGCCTCTCTCACTCCCAGATTTCGGATATGGCCCACAACTTTCCCCCAGAGGCTTCTTCATGCAGATAGGAAGGAAGACAGAGGTTTCTGAGTGCTATGGCCCCATTTCAGGCTCCAGATGCAAACCAGGTCATATCTCTCTTTCCTCAGGATCTCAATGGCTTCTCATATCCTTGAGAATGAAACTCAGACTCTTTACCTTGATCTACAAGTAGGGTGACCTGTTATCCCGACATTATTATTAGTGGCACCCCTTCAGTCTCAAATGTGTACTAGTCTGGATGATAAATTATGTGGCCACCTTATCAAGCAGTAGACTCTACATGTTCCCAGCCCTGTCTCTCTCTGCCCCCAGGCTCCTCCTCGTTGCTCTCTCCAGCTTACACACCTCACCCTAGCCTGGGAGAGCCATTCTTTTTTTTTTTTTTTTTAAGTAGGCTCCACACCTATCAAGGAGCCAAGCATGGAGGCTGACTTGGGGTTTGAACTCACACCCCTGAGATCTGAGCTGAGATCCCAAGTTGGACACTTAACCAACTGAGCCACCCAGGCACCCCAAGCAGAGTCATTCTTTGAAGGGACCCAGCGCTTGCCTGCCTCAGGACCCTCATGCCCGCATTACCCTTCCTGGAACACACCTAATTCCATTCAGCTCTCAGGTCTCATTTCCAATGTTCCTATTCCAGAGCGGTCTTTCATTAGGCCCCTATGAACCTTAGTTCTATCATACCAATGATGGTATTTTCCTTTATGGCCAGAATTATTAATTTGATGACATGTTTTTCGTTTAATACCTGTCTCCCCCAGTGGATTGTAAGCAGTCACCTCTGTAACTCCAAAACCTAGTAGAGGCTTTTGCCCCATAACTGTTTTATGAATGAATGAGTACATGATATTTCTCCCAAAGGCATATGCCCACTCCCAAGATAATGAAGTCACTATAGTCATCTGCAAGGAGATGTGTGTGGCTGCAATGTCTGAAGCCCAGTGTGAACTTCCCAACAACATAGCACATCACTCCGAGCAGCCCGTCACAGTAGGACATCAAACCAAAGCTGTTACAGAATGAGAGACACTGCACCGTAAGGCTCTCCCTGCACCTGGTTCTCATCTTACTCCAGGAGGGACATCAGCTAATCTGCCTCCGAGTCCACATCCCCATATACAATGTCAGAGTGAACGTATGCACGTCCCCTTATGGACCTGTGAGAACATTTTCCTTGGAATCTAGATTTCCCAGGTAGCTGAATCAGTAGATTATCAGAGATATACTCACTTAATATACTTAATTGGATTTAAGCCTCCCTCCTGCTTTTTTTTTTTTTTTTTTTTTTTTTTGGTTTGCATAAGTTCTAGAATTCTTGGGCCAATTATCCATCTTGACAAGTGGAACCTTGAACCAAATTTAATCTGGTTAAAAAATATATACATACACAATTCTTCTATTCCAAGTATCATGGGAAATTTGCTACCTGTTTTTGATACAACTTTATGTGCTATTGTCCACCTTTGGACTAAAGGCATCAGAACGAGCTGGATACTATGGAGGTGACCTGGGTAACATGACCCTGGCATAGGTGGAGAGCAAGAGAAGAAAAAGAGAAAGTTCTGCTAAAGGCTGGCTTTCCTGGAAGTATGATGGCATTCGTTCTCCTAGAAACTCATGGAAAAATCCATCATACAGAACACTAGGTATGTTGCTCTGAGACTTGAACTCGGCTGATAGCAGCAACCAGAGCTCTTCTATGCCTGGAGAAACCAGCATGCAAGCTAGGAACCATAAAAGAGTTAGCCTGTGGGCCTTTGGGAAAGGAAAGGAGCAGGAGAACCCTCAGATCAGCCCCAGTGACTCAAAACAGAAAAACCATTCTGCTCCCACCCTGCCTTCCCAATCAGAACTACATAAGGCAAATGCCTGCTTGGCTCATCTGCAGCCTGTCCTCCCACAAGCCCCAGTCTGACGAACTCTGGCATGGGACATCCAGAAATTTGGCAGGATGACCGTATGAGCAGCCTGGAATTTCACCTGAACAGACAGAAGGAAGAACCCTGTCCCAGGGAGACAGCCACAGACAGCTTCCCAAACTCTGGTAGAATGCATTCAGGCTTGCAGACAGACATACAGACAGATGTGCAATCAGGGATGACAGATATACAGCTGTGGACGCAGAGATGCACATCCTGTCGTATAAACTCATTCTCCTTCCAGCCAATCCCATAACACACCTCAGTGTCCTCCAGAACTGCAAACCGCCCAGTTTCATGACACTATTCTGAAAGCAAAAGAGCACTGAGCACTGTGCACTTCCAGCCAAGATGGAGTAACAGGGACTGGATTTATTCTCCCACCTGAAACGATTAAAACATAGGACAAAATATATGAGACAATTTTTGAGACACTGAAAATGAAGCAACAAAGATGGGAAATCAACAAGGTGAGCCATACACTCTTCCCAACTCACTGCTTTGAGAGTTTCCAGGATGCAGCAAAGGGAGGAAGAATTCCAGACAGAGCTTAGTTAAGGAGATGAATTAAGGAGATGGAGCTAAGATGACCTCTGAGGAAACCAAGGTATCTGGCATTAGCAGGACAGATTCTTGGAGAGAAGAGAGCTGCACAGACAGACAACCTCAGAGAGGTACAGTTCTCCCTTAAAACTCAGCAAGGACTGGCCAGTGCATGGTATGTGAGGATGCTCCCTCTGAACTATCAGAGAAAATTAGAGGGCCAAGAATATTTCCTGTTTTCATCAGCCAAACTGGAAACCCTCATTTTTCATCGGGCAATGAGTAAAGTACTTAGAAGGGTCTTACAAAATTAGCCCTAGACAAACACTACTCTGGTTCCACTAACAAAAGCAGACCCAAAAGGATCAAACTGTTTCAAATAACTTAATGGCATCCAGAACAAAGCTCAGAAAGATTTAAACAAATACAAAGTACTCAACAAAGTAAAATTCAATATATCTGGCATTCATCAAAAATTCATCAAAAACTAGGTAAAGAAGTAAGAAAATGTAACTCATAAAGAGGAGAAAAATCTATCAACAAAAATCCAGAATTGACACAGACATTAGAATTGGGGAACAAGAACATTAAAACAGTTGTTGTAACTGTATCTGTATTTCCAATAGCTGGAGGAGAGAGCAAACATGTTAAGTAGAGAGATGGAAGACACAAAAAAGACCCATATCAGCTTCTAGAGAAATAAAATTGGCCACATCATCAGCAAACTGTAGAACAGCTCAAGCAGCCTTATATATAAATATATAATTTTACAATATTATGTAATATATACTAGATAAAATACAAACACACATAACAACATGAATTGCCGAAGGAAAAGAGAGAGAAGAAATAGTAGCCACAATTTTTAAAAAAGATTTTTACTTATTTATTTGACAGAGATCGCAAGTAGGCAGAGAGGCAGGCAGAGAGAGGGGGAAGCAGGCTCCCTGCTGAGCAGAGAGCCAGAATCGGGGCTCGATTCCAGGACCCTGAGATCATGACCTAATCCGAAGGCAGAGGTTAAACCCACTGAGGCACCTAGGCACCCCAGTGGCCACAATTTTTCAGCAAGCTACTATGAAAGCTGATACAAGGAGAAATAGATATCCTGAACATGGCTGTATCTCTTACAGAAATCAAATTTATAGTCATAAACCTTCCCAGTCTCAGAAGACTTTACTGGTAAATTCTATCAAACATTTAAGTTAGAAATAACATCGATTCTACATATTCTTCCAGAAAGTTGAAGAGGACAGAATACTCCTGACTCTTTTCTTTGAGACTTACATTACTTTACCAAACTAGACAAAGACACTACTGAAAAAGAAAACTGTTAACAATATCCCTTGACATCAAAATTCTTAACAACTTTAAGCAAATTGAATCCATCGATATATAAAAAGAGTAATACATTATGACCAGGTAGGGTTTATCCCAGGGATGCAAGACTGATTTAACATACAAAAATCAATTCATATGATATACCATATTAATAGAATAATGGTGATAAAAACCAGTTGATATATCAACTGATACAGAAAAAGAACTTGACAGAACCCAGCACCCATCCATGAGGAAAATTCTCAGAAACTAGAAAAAGAAGGAACATCCTGGAATAATAAAGGGCACTACAGAAAGTTCACAGCTAAATCACATGTAATGATGAGAGACCTAATGCTTTTCCCTTAAGGTCAGGAACAAGATAGTGATGGCACTCTTGTCACTACTGGTCAACATTGTACTAGAGAATCTAGACAATCCAATAAGGCAAGAAAATATTTTTTATTTAAGAGAGAGAGAGTATATTTGTGTGGGGGGGGGGGGCGTGCCGTAGGGGTGGAGGAGGAAAGAGAATCTTAAGCAGGTTCCAAGCCAAGCATGGAGCCTGACAAGGGGGCTCCATCTCAAGACCCTGACTGAGATCATGACTTGAGCTGAAATCAAGAGTTGGATGCTTTCACCTACTGAGCTACCCAGGTGGCCCAAGGCAAGAAAAAATTTTTAAGAAGGCATCCAGATTAGAAAAGAAGGAACGAATTGTCTTTCTGCATACGAAATGACCATCTATGTAGAAAATCCATTGGTATCTACTAAAACTGAATTTAGTAAGATTGGAGGATACAAGAGCAATGTCCAAAATAAATTAAAGTTCCATATCTAGCAATTAACAGCTGGAAACTTAATCAGAAATTCAAACTCCATTGTAGAAGAAATTAGAATGATTATCATCAATCAAAAAGGTAAGCGATAACAAGTGTTGGCAAAAATGTATAGAAAAGGGAACACTTTTGCACTGTTGGTAGGAATCTAATTTGGTGCAGCCACTACAGAAAACAGAATGGAAGATCCTCAAAACACTACAAAATAGAACTACCATATATGATCCACATTCGCTACCTACTTACTTTTGGGTATATAACCAAAGGAAATGAAAACAGGAGAATGAAGAGATATTTGTACTCCCATGTTCACTGTAGGATTATTCCAAATAGCAAAGATACAGAAACAACCTAAGTGTCCACCAACGGATGAATGGATAAAGAAGATGTGGGATATATTTTTAAATGGAATATTACTCAGCCAAGAGAAAGGAGACCGTGCCATTTGCAACACACGGACTGAATTTCAAGGGATTATACTAAGTGAAATAAACCAGGCAGAAAAAAAAAATAATGGATGGTATCACTTACCTACGGAATCTACAAAAAGGTCAAACTCATGGAAACTGTAGAAAAGTAGCTGTCAGAGATGGGGGTTGGGAATATAAGCAGAGGTCGGTAAAAGGGTACACAGTTTCAGCTATAAGATGAATGAGATGTGAGGATCTAATAGAAAACATGGTGACTATGGTTGGTAACACTGTATTGCATAATTGGAATTTGCTAAGAGCATAGAGATTAAATATCCTCACCGCCCCTAAGAAGATAAATGCATGAAGTGATGGATGTCAATTAACTAGATGGTGGGGGGAAGGGACTCTTTTCACAGGGTATATGTGCATCAACATGCTGTAATGTCCACTTTACTTTTTTAAGATTTTAATTATTTATTTGACAGAGAGAGATCACAAGTAGGCAGGCGAGCAGGGCGGGTGGGGGGGGCAGGCGAGCAGGGTGGGTGGGGGGAGCAGGCTCCCTGCTGAGCAGAGAGCCCGATGCAGGGCTCGATCCCAGGGCCCTGAGATCATGACCCGAGCTGAAGGCAGAGGCTTAACCCACTGGGCCACCCAGGCGCCCCTGAAATGTCCACTTTAAATACCTTAAAAACCGACTGCCTGGGTGGTGCAGTCAGTGAAAGCTTTCGACTCTTGGTTTCAGCTCAGGTTATGATCTCAGGGTTGTGGGTTGGGGTTTGAGCCCAGCATTGGCTCCACACTCAGCATGGAGTCTGCTTGTCCCTCTCCCTCTGTTCCTCCCCCCCCCACTCACTCTCTCTCTCTCTCACATACACACACTCTCCCTCTCCCAAATAAATAAATAACATCTTAAAAAATATATATCTTACAACTTTGTCGATTATACCTCAATAAAGTTTCAAATGTTTTAAAAAATCAAATAATGCCATCAAAAATACAAACTATTTAGAGAGAAATCTGATAAAAGATGTGTAAGACTTACATAGTGAAAACTACCAACCATTACTGAGAGAACACAAAGAAGACCTAAATAAATGGAGAGATACACCAGGGTCATAGGTCAGGAGACAATTAGAAGGTCACTTCTCCCCCAGATTCATGGACAGCATCAAATCAATCCTAATCAAAATCCTAGTAGGCTTTTGGCAGAAACCAAAAAATTCTAAACTGATTCTAAAATTCATATGGAAATACAAAAATACAAAAAAACGTACAATAGCCAAAACAACTTTGAAAAGCAACAAAGGTGGGGGTCAGCACTACTGGATCTCAGGAAAGCTGCAGTTAGCAAGATAGGACAGAACTGGCATCAAGAGAGACAAACAGATCAATGGAGCAGAAAGAGACCCACACATATGTGGACAATAAATTTTCAACAAAGATGCAAAGTCAATTCAGTGAAGAAAGGCTAGCTTTTTTAACAAATGGTGCTGAAACAACTAGACATGTATGTGTTTAAGAAAATGCGGTTCAGGCTCTACCTTATGCCATATGCAAAGCATTAGATCAAAATGGATCTTAGACTTACCAGGTAAAACCTAAAACTGGAAATTTCTAGAAATCTTTGTATCTTGAGTTAAGCAAATATTTCTTGACATCAAAAGCAGGACACATAAAGGGAAAAAAATGATGAATGGGACTTGATCAAAATTAAAAAGTTTTCTACTCTTCAAAAAAGCACTGTTCAGACAGTGAAAAGACAAGTCATACATTTGGAGGAATATAGGCAAATCACACATCTGAGAGTGGACTTGCAGCTCAAAAACAGGAAGGACTTTCAAAATTCAAAAATAAGAAAACAAACGACTCCATATAAAAATAAGCAGCCCAATATTTGAACAGGCACTTTCCCAAGGAAGATATACATACGGCAAACAAGAGTCAGTAGGGAAACGCAAATGAAAGCCACACAAGGATGCCACAGCACACCTATTAGAATACAGAGCTGAAACCGAACAGCCCGACCGTACCAAGCGTAAGTAAAAATGTGGAAGAACAGGAACATTCATACGCTGTGGCTAGGAACGTAACATGGTTCCACGGCTTTGGAAAACAGTTCTGACGGTCACTCCAGGAAGTTAAATATACACCTAGCGGACGATCCAGCTTGTTCCCAGATACGTGCCCAGAGGAAATGAAAGCATAGACCCACATGAAGACCTACAGACAAATGTTTCAGCAGCTTTATTTGTAATCGCCCCAAACTGGAAACAACCCAGACATCCATCCACCGATGAATGGACAAACACGCGCTAGCTGGAAAGAACAACGTGCTAAGGAGCTACTTGTACACCCGTATCCACAGCGGCATCATTCACAACAGCCAGAAGATGGACGCGATCCAAGTGTCCGCAGACGGATGGATGGATAAACAAAATGGGGTCTCTACATGCAATGGAATTGTACTCAGCCTTTAAAACAAAGGAAATTCTGCCATTCGCTACAACAGGGGTGAACCCTGAGGACATTGTGCTCAGTGACATAAGCCAGACATAAAAAGACAAATACTGTACAATTCCTCTTATTATGACATATCTAAATTTATCAAATCCATAGAGACAGATAGTAAAAGGGTGGCTGTGGCGGGGGGGGGATGAGTGAAGGGGGAATAAGGAGTTATCAGTTAATGGGTACAAAATTTTAGTTTTGCAAGATGACAAGAGTTCTATGGTTGGACGGTGGTGACAGCTGCACAACGAAGGGAGGGTACTTAAGACCACTGTGTAAACTTACAGATGGTTAAGAGGGGCACCCGGGTGGCTCAGTCAGTTAGGCATCTGCCTTCAGCTCAGGTCATGATCCCTGGGTCCTGGAATCCAGCCCCAAGTTGGGCTCCCTGCTCAGCAGGGAGTCTGCCTCTCCCCCTGCTCGTGCTCTCCCCCAATCATGCCCTCTCCTTCTCTCCCTCTGTCTCAAATAAATAAATAAAATCTTTTTTAAAAAATCGTTAAGATGGTCAATTTTATGTGTATTTTATCACAAGTTTAAAAATTTGCTTTTTTTTAATGCCAGGGAAAGAAATTCCTTGAAAGTCTCCTAGACAACTTCCTGGAGGAGTTGTCATTTGAGTGAGGTTCAAGGAGAATAGGATTTAGCTGGAGAACAGGATTTGGCCGTCCCAGGCAAATCCTTTGCTTGAGCAAAGGCAGGGAGGCCGGGACGAGCTGCAGGATGTGGGGTCGGAGAGCTGGCAGGCAGCGGGACACTTGGGGCTGCTGAGGGGTAGTACGAGGCTGAAAAGTAGACTGGACACAGGCCACAAGGGCCTCTCGGCCTCCGTTAAAGAAGAGACATTTGTAAACACCAGCTTGGAGGGAGCCAGACCCACAGCGCCGTCGCTCCATCCAGACAGCCATTCGGGAAGGGAAAGACTTGGGATCAGCTCTGGACGGTCGTGGAAAAATAAACATGCCCCTGGACATTCAGGAAACGCTCAGCAAGGCTGTGTCCAGGCGGGGCTGTTTGCTTATTTGTGACTTTCCTGCTTTCCATCACCCTGTCAGCAGCCACCCTGCCCCTATCCTGACCCTGACACCTGGCGCTGCCTGGCCTCAGTCATTGGCTCCAGAAGATAACGGGTCCCTGGGAGGGGAAGGCAGGCAGGAGGGGCAGCACACATAGCGTCGGCACGTGAGTGTGTGTGTCAGAGTGTGTTTGCACACAAGCAGGTCTGGCAGCATCGTGACTGGCAAAAGATGCGTGTGTGGGTGTGTTTGTACCCATGTGCACCAGTGGGTCTGTGTGTACATGGGAAGGCTGATGCATGTTAGTGTGTATACAAGTGCACATGCACACGCACGCGCACACACACACATGCACACATGTCACACCAGACAGAGTAAGTGGGAACCTGGATGGACTCTAGCATGGACTCTAGCCCCAGATGGACTGGGTTCAGATCCAAACTCAGGCAGTTTACTTAGCTCTTCCATGTCTCAGTTTTCATATCTGTTAAATGGGGAAAATAAGATTACCTGTCTCAGCGGGTTGTGGAAAGGACTGACATGAATTCATGAATAAAAAGCACTAGATGATACGGTGCTGGTGATACACAGTAAGTGCCTAATAAGCACTAACAGTTATTCCTAAGTGTACCCATGTGCTGTGTGTGCACACCAGTGTGTGTCTGCGTGGGTTCTGAGTGTGGAGATGTGAGCAGCTTTGCAGTGAATGAGCACGAATGCTCTCGAGGGCTCCTGTGCCAGGATTCTGGAAAGAGCAGCCATGCCCAGCCTACCGCCAGCCCCCGGGGTGCCTTCCCAGCCTGGCATCCAGCCCTTAGGAGCCCGGGCCCAGCCTCCCTGTGGAGGCCAGCAAGGCCTTTGCACAGCTGTCTTCTCCGTAGCCCTGGGCCCTGGGGAGCAGGCCCTGCACAAGGCTGGCTCCTTCCTATCTTGGGCTATTGAAGCCTCCTGTTGTCTTTCCATTTCCTCAGGCTGAAGGATCACGGGTACTTTCTTCTATCAAAGGTCACTGACCCCAAAAAGAAATCAAGCAAGAGTCACATACAAAAATCAACTTAATCTGGGAACTGTTTTTCCTTGAAAAATACCAAAGGAACTCAACTCCTCTGCTTTTTAAATCAAGAACAGTAAGTGGCGCCAAGTCTAAAAAAAAAGTCTTCGATTTCATATTATGTGAAATTGCTTTAAAAAGGATAAAGCACTTTACAGATGTGAGGAAGTCTTCTCTTTGAGAGGCACAGCACACCCCACTAGGGCGGGGGAGGACCGGGGAAGGGGGAAAAGAAAGACCAAAAAGAAACCTGTGGTTTGGAGCTGAACAGTTCATGCAGGATGTGAACCTCAGGTCCAGCCTTCTGTGCTCATACAGGCCAACTCCGGCCCTCTGGTCTCGCACTGCCCTAACTCTCAAACCTGCACGGGTTAAATTCCCGCTGGAAATAGTGGGCTTTGGAATCAGCCTGGCCTGGATTCAAGTTCCAGCTCTGCCCTCACCAGCAGGGCCACTGTGTTCAACACCGCGTCCCTGGAACGGAGTCCCCTCAGTTGTGTCCCAGAGCACTCACTGCTGGGGACACATGGTGAGTAAGACATGAGATCAGCATCGCAGGGAGAATTTTCAGTTTTACGTCTGCTTCGGAGGCCTCAAAGCCTGATTCTCTGCCTTGGTCACCTCCTGACTCCCAGCAACCGTCTAGAGCTGCCTGTGTCTCTAATGGTCTCCCGATATCTACTCTCCCCCTTCTTCCTTTTAGTAGGAGCGACTGCTGAGTGGCCGCTGAACACCTGGCTCTCCAACCAGAGACTTCGTTTCCCAGCCTCTCTTGGAGCTAGGCGTGGCCCTCTAAGTTCCCACCAATGGGACGTGAGAGGAAGTGACGTGTGCCTTGAGAAGGAAGCAGCTTGCCTTCCCATTTCTCTTCCCCTTCCTGAAATCTACCAGGAGGCCTGGCGGCGTCCCTTTCAGCCAGGCAGGTAAGGACAACAGTCTAGATAGGGTGTTCAACACTGGCGTCATTTAACCACATTTGTCTATTGAAATTAATTGAAATTAAATAAAATTTAAACCCAGTCCCTCAGTTGCTCTTTCACGTGCTCAACAGACAGATGTGGCCAGTGGCTACTGTGCTTGGACACATGAAGACTGTCATCATCACTAAAATTTTACTGGACAGCTCTGTCCTGGAAGACGTGGAGGAACAAGACAGAAGGAACCTGGGTCCTTGGACAAGTTTGAGGAGCAGAGTCACCCTACAGCCTCCCCTTCCCCAAGTGCCCATCACCTTACATTTTTTACAAGAGAGAAATAAATCCATCTTTATATGCTTGTCAAGGCAACCAAACCAATATCCTAATAAACACTTTTTTTTTTTTCTAATCATTTAGGGGCATCTGGGTGGCTCAGTCGGTGAAGCATCCAACTCTTGATCTCGGCTGAAGTCATGATCTCAGGGTCGTGGGATTGAGGCCTGAGCTGGGCTCCACACTCAGCCGGAGACTCCTTGAGATTCTGTCTGTCCCCTCCCCCTCTCCCCTCTGCTTATGCACACACTATCTCTCTCTCAAATAAATAAATCTTTTAAAAAAAAATCATTTAGGTTACCTGAGACAGTTTCTATTGCTTGCAACTAATAATGTTGACTGTTAGAAAAACAAGTAAAACAAGAAAAGAGAAAGAAAGGCTGCTGATGTGTGGTCTGAGGGAGCGGGGATGGTTTTCTTGGGGAAATGCTGTTTATGCCAAGACCATTGCCACCTGCTCTGTCCAAGAAATGAACCTGGGTGTAGCTCTTCGGGTCATACAGTGCCCAGCCCAAAGTGGGGCACACAGCGTGAGAGAGGATGACCCTCCTCCCAGATGGGCCTAGACATATTCACCCACAGAAAATGGCAGATCCCAGTTCTGAGGCAGAAAATGTATAAGATGAGCCATGGTATACCAGTTAGCAAGGACTCTCCAAAGACCCCGAGGTTGCTGTCAAAAGGACTCAGGAGAAAAGAAAAAAAAAAGGACTCAGGAGCATACTAAAGTGCTCGCATTGGACAAAGATGGGACAAGCTGGGCAATAATAATAAAACTAACTAACGGGTTTGAAATGTGTCAATCTGTTTAAATCTATACATGCATAATGACACTAAAAGCAAAACAAACTCAGGAAGATGATAGGAAACTAACTTGGTCTTTTGAAGACTAATAAAGAAAAGGACAAATCAGCCTTAGTCTCCCTTTCCTATATCAATTGTACTCAGTAACCAAATGATAGACAAAGAGAAGTTCCTTTGTGCTAGCAAATGAAGAAGGAATGATAGTTTTTGCAGCCCCTTATGAATTTCTGGATCTAGGTATTGAATATCAGTGGTCCCTGATATCACACACAAAAAAAAAAGACAACCAGACATGATGTGTCTCCCAGAGGAAGAATATACTGCCACAGAGTAGTCTTACCAAAAACATAAATAATTTTTTAGAGACCCTAAATCTTATCAAACTTCTAGATCCAACTTCCAATTTACAGAAAGTTCAGAGTCCAGTGGAGGTTTCCTAAACATACAATTAGAAAATTCAGGCTACGAGAAACTCTTCTGAACAATATTCTAGTTTCTTCGACAAATCAACTTCAGGAAAAAAAAGAATAGAGGAGGCACTTACGGATTGAAAAAGACTTAGTGATACATCGTCAATTAATCACAATGTGCCGACCTTGTTTAGATCCTGACTCCAACAAACAATTTTTTAAAAAGTATGACATTAATGAGACATTTGGAAATTCAGATAATGACCAGATATTTGATGATTTTAAGGAATTACTATTCTAGGTTTGATAATGGTATTATCAGATAAAATGATGTGATGTGTGTGGGATTCCCTTCAATACAATCTAGAAAGGACAGAAGTGTACCGGGATGTGGATGAAATTAAACAGCCACGTGTTGAGAATTGTTGAAGTTGGGTGACGGGTACACAGGAGTTCATTCTACTCTTCTCTTTCTGCTTGGATATGAAATTTTCTGTTTGACATCTTCTAAAAACCCCTTTGGTACCTTTATCTGTTTGAATTTTTCTAAAAATGTATATATTCTTCAATAATCCACTACACACAAAATCCAAAGGTGCAAACTCAGATGACTGGACCAAGACAGAATTTGGTTTCTGCTGTCTGTCCCACCCAGAGCCTGCTCCCTCTCTGCCAACCAGTCCACTGGTGCCAAGCCTGTCCCTTGGTGATGTTATCTCAGGGACCTCAATAACCTTCCCTGCCACTGGGTTTCTTTGTTGTTGTTTTAGTAACCGCCTTACTGAAATAGAGTTCATACGTCATACAATTCACCCATTTAAAATGTACAGTTCAGTGGTGTTTGGTCTAGTGACAGAAACGTGCAACCATCACCACAGTTCAATTTCTGAACATTGCCACCCGGTCTTTATCATAAACACATTCCAGAATTTCTTCATACCTTCAAGTCTTACACAGAAAGAATTGGAGTCTCAGTCCTTTCTCTTCCAGGACGCTTCTGCATTTATGCCATTTTCCTGCAATGATACAAGTCCCATGTGTCCTTTATGTTACACACACACACACACACACACACACAGTGCCGTCTCACTGGCTACCCCATTACAAAATGATGGTCTTCCAAGTCCAGTCTCAGGAGGAGCAGAGGCCAGGAGGCATGAAGCCATGAGCACAAGGGATCCACAGGAATGATTAGGTCATTCAGAAGCAAAAGAAGCAAAAGATGGAGAAATCCCGGCTGGGTGGAGGAGACTAGAGCGGGCCATTAGCCAGTGGGGGCCGCAGGGGCCCCTGCCCACAGGGGTGGGGGCTGCCCCCTCGGCCCTCCTCCCAGGCAGGGAAGTCCTGTGCCCTCACTACCCCTTTCCCATCCTCCCCCCGCACTCCTGAGGCCAGCAAAGCACGCACGCTTCTAACCCGGGCAGTCACACCTTTCAAAGCAGTAGTTCCCCTTGCTGGAGGACAAGAGACATTTCCACCGTGGGCAGGCCGGCCAGGAGCCCCTTCTCCTTCCCATCCTTCCTTCCCAAGGAATCAATCTTCTTAAACCTTATCCTCCCAGAGACCATCTGGATGAAAACCATTCAGGAAACTCGGCTGGGTACTAAGCCTGGAGTTCTCATCCATCTCGCCCTGTCAGAGCCCAGCATTCTGGCCTTAAAGAATGCTTACAGCTGGGGCCACCATCGGCCTCCCGCACTCCGGCAGCCTCACCTTCCAGACCACTCAGGACTGCAAAATGCCTTGCAGTCTTCTCCAGCCCTTGCTCTACTGCTACATCACCCAGTTATAATATTCAGACAAGTAGTGTGGTAGAGGGGGAAGAATACATATAGACCCAGGGCTGGAACAGTTCTGTGCTGTGTGACCTTGGCCAAGTGACCTGACCTCTCTGAGCCTCAGTGTCCTCACCTGTAATGGTAAGGTAAAATCAGATAACATACTTTAAAATTATTCTCCTCATTTAGTCTGCTCAAGCCTGCTTGGTATTCCTTGAATTTGTCAACCATCCCCCTACCTCAGGGCCTTTGCGCTTATTGTTCCCTATACTTGACAGCTCTTTCTCTGGATAGCCATATGCATAGCCCACTGACTAAAGGTCTCAGCTCAAAGCTCTTGCCAGAGAGGCCTTTCTTGACCAGACTATCTAAAACAGACACTACCCCCAGTCTACCACCTCCATCCCTCTCAATCCTTTACCCTGTTTTAATTTTCTTCAAAGCCCTTACTACTACTTAAGGCATTAGAGAGTAAAGTGTTTACTGACTGCCTATCCTCCTCACTAGAATGTAAGTTCAATGAAGACAAAGACCATGTATGTTTTGTTCCCTGCTGTATCCCCAGTGCTGGGACAGTGCCAGGCACACAGAAATACTAAACCACTAGAAGCATGAATGATGGATTGCATGAACACATTGTACAGTAGTGGGACCATCACAGGTACTCAGTTAATAGGAGTTATCATTGTTACTCATTTGGAGTACTGAGAGTAGCCCACTGGGGACTGGATCTTTCAGAATGGGTAGGGCTAAAGAGAGGAACTCAGAAAACTCCCCAGCCAGAGGCAGACCTCGAGCTCTACCCATAGCTTTCCCCAGGGTCCTCTTGGATAGGTAGGGGGTTGGAATGTCTTGAGACTGGACACCTCCCACCCGCATCTGGTGGGTGCCCAGCTAGCCCCAGCAATGGGGCTAATATGAGGCTTGTCCCCATAGGCAGCCCAAGCATCAGAAGGGATTGGTCACCGGGATGACTTTATGACTGACCGCCCCCCGCCCCGCCCCAGGCCAGGTCCAGTCAGAGGAACCAGAGAACCAAGCCATGAATCTATCATCTCACCATGTACCTCCAGGAATCTGGGGTTTCCCACTTCAGAAGAGGCTGAGCTCCAGCATTAGAGAGGAAAGAGCAAATCTGTGCAGAAAGTCCAGCTCTAGCACTTTAACTGTGTGACCACGGGCAAATCACTTAAACCCTCTGAGCCTCAGCTTCCCCATCTGTCAGGTAAAAATAATAATATCCATCTCAAGATGCTGACCAGATGATCATTAAGAATACTATTAGCTAACATTTGCTGTGCTACGTGCCAGTGGCATGACATGATCTCCTTTGATTCTTTTTTTTTTTTTAAGATTTTATTTATTTATTTGACAGACAGAGATCACAAGTAGGCAGAGAGGCAGGCAGAGAGAGAGGAGGGGATGCAGGTTCCCTGCTGAGCAGAGAGCCCGATGTGGGGCTTGATCCCAGGACCCTGGAATCATGACCTGAGCCACCCAGGTGCCCCGATCTCCTTTGATTCTTAAAACATCCTTAATGTTAGACATTGCTACTCCTACTTTACAGAGGAAGAAATTGAGGTTCAGAGAGGGTAGTGACCAGCCTAAAACCACACAGCCAGAAAGAATCAGGGCAAAACTGGACCCAAGTCCACTGGTTGTAAAGCCCTGTGTTAACCACCACCCACAGAATGCCCTGAGGCAACTGGCCAGGCACAAAGTCCCAGTCAAGGTGAATTTTCTTCTGCCCTGAGCTTCAGGTCTGGGGGCGGACGAGCTCCGCTACAGGGGCTGAAGGGACAGCCAGCCAGATGGCCCTCATGTGCCAGTATGAGGGTGCAGCACCTACCACCCCCACCACACACACACCTCAGCCAAGCACTAGAAGGCTGGGCTGGATTCACACTTCCAGCCCTTGCAACAGGCTCCTTCCCCAACACCTCCTCCCTCCCCGCAGGGATCAGGCTGGGCTCACCCCCACAGAGGAAGTTCAGCTAGGTCAGGCCTGCCCCTTTCCCACAGCCCCGGAGTGACCCTCCACAGCTTTTCCACTCACCTCTGGGCTGAGACTCTCCCAAGGTCCCCCGCCCAGGGCCTGCGGGGTTATGCTGCCATTGGTCTCGTGCCTTCTATAGGGGACAGCCTAATTCATGCATGACCCACACCAATAAATCAGGGAGGGGTGGGGGGGTGGGGACATTCATAAATCCATATCAAACAGTCCCCAAATTATGACAGATGACACGGCAGTCATAAAATTGCACAAGCAAAACTCACCAAGTCATTAATTTCATGGCCGTAGAAAATAAACAGACACATTTTTTCGCGGCCCTAATAAATTTTTAAAAACTCAAAGAATGGTCCATCTGCTTCGAATAATTTTTAATTTCCTATTCTGTCTCATTCCCATTAGCTATTCCACTGAGATATTTGCTAAATTCTTTCATTTACCTCCTCCCATCTGTATTCAATTACCTTATTCCCAAATAGAGTGAGTTTTTGTTTCTCCTAAGCACGGGACAAAATACCCCCGCCTGTACCTTAAAGCAAATGTTATGTGTGTTTTATTATCTGTTAGACCGTATGAGTCATTCTAACTCGATTGCCTGTGTGGAAAGGTTTGGAGAGCAATCTGATTTTGATGTTTTTTGGCTTGGGTGGAAAACACCTGCCCGATTCTCAAAGCTAATCTATTAACGTGGTAAATGCTGTAGCAGATGTTCCTGAGTGAGCGAGGGGCCGCGCTGGGCTGTGACCAGGCCCAGAGTGTCGGGCACACAGTGGAAATGCTTGGAGAACGGAGGCCAGAAACATCACTGGGGGCCTGAGCTCTTGCAAAGTCACATTTTCTGGCTGCCCCCAGGCTCCAGTGACTCCTCACTGCCTCCCTGGGCTCTCAGCAGCTCCAGATAGAAGGACATTTCAAGGTCACCTGGGCCACTCCACTGGCCCTCATGGTTTTTACATAAGAAACACCGAGGCCCAGAGAGGTGTGCCTTCCTCAAAACCACACAGCATCCTGAAAAAGAACATCCTTTGGGCTAACTCTAATGTTCAGGAGACCCTGTAAGTGAGCTGAGATTCATTTTGTGGAGCTGAGATATGGACCATTGGAGGGGGGGTAGTTGTGAGCACACCTTTCCCCCAAGTGCCTTCTACCTGGGAAAACAAGGTCACTGAAGGCCTTTTCAGTCTACAACTTTTCTATTCCAGTGCTTGGATAGCTCAGTCAGTTGAGCATCTGCTTTCGATTCAGGTCATGACCTCAGGGTCCTGGGATCGAGCCCCACATCGGGTCCACCTTCTCCCTCTGCCTGTCATTCCTCCTGCTTCTGCTCTCTTCTTTCTCTCTCAAATGAATGGATAAAATCTTAAAAAACAAAAATAAAAACATGAAACTTTTCTATTCCATTTTTCCTCATCCTGCAAGAGTTGGGCTAGACCCACAGGAAGCGGGGTGAGGGGCCAAAGACTTTCTCCAGGATGTGTTCGTTTCAGCACTAAGTATACACTGGGAACTGCAGAGCCCAAGAACATGGACTTCCAGGCCAGGCTACAGATCTGGGAGGGATTCAGGGTCCCCAAAGACACACATTGTAGGATCTACGCAGCCGCACAGTGGGCGCCCACGTCCTCTCAGCTCTCATTAAATCCATGCATGCTAGTGACTTACTGTGGGCACCTGCAACACTGCCTGAGAGTTTTCTCTGGCCTGGGATCTGCTCAATAGACCTTAAGGACAGGCCAGAAGTGCCCGGGACTTGATGTCCCCAAGGGCAATCCTAAAACAATGATAAATGGGAGTTGGTGTGCAAATATCCCAGCTCCCTCCCCTCTTGAATGGGGCAATTCTGAGACATGTTCTGTACCCATGGTTCTCAACCAGGTACGATCCTGCCCCCAGGGGACACTGGCAATATCTAGAGGAGATATCTTGGTGGAATGCATCTAGTTGGTAGAGGCCAAGCCACTAAACACCCTACAGTGCACAGATCAGCCCCCCCAACAAATAATTATCCAGCCCAAAATATCAGCAGTATGGATACTGAGAAACCCTAATCTATATCCTCTCTAGAGGTTGCCGATGGGACTGAGCCTCAGATGCCCACATCAATAACCTGCTCACTTAGGCACACTCTCCTGACTTCTTTCCCTTCCCTGCCCCACTTTCCCACTCACCTTTCAGCACTTCCCAGGACCACCTCTCATGTAACTACTTTAACTCAAATCCTCATCTCAAGGTGACCTTCTTGGGGACCCAAACTAAGATCATCCATTACTACAGTCACAGCAACAAACCTCAAAGGTTCTCAAAGACTTAGGTTCCTGTTTCAGTCATCTACACTCCTACCATATACATTCAGTTCCAGTGACACCCCCACTGATGTGGCCACTTAAGGACACACATATGGAGACAGACCAGACCAGCCTGCCCATGAGGCCCTTTTGTCCTATTCTGGTAGACCATCTGATTGGAGCTACGTTTACCCTGAAGAGTGACATAAGACTTGAGTACCAATTCAATATAATCCCTAAAAGAACCTCAGCTGACTTCTTTATAGAAATGGATGAGGGACGCCTGGGTGGCCCAGTCGGTTAAACATCAGACTTTTCATTTCAGCTCAGGTCATGATCTCAGGGTCAGAGATTGAGCCCTCCATCAGACTCTGCACTCAACAGGGAGTCTGCTTGGGATTCTCTCTCTCCCTCACCCTCTGCATACCCTCTCTAAAATAAATAAATAAATCTTTTTTTTTAATGGATTCTAAAATTCATATGGAATTCTAACTGACCAGGAATAACCAAAACAATATTGAAAGAGAACAGACTAGGAAGCCTCGTGCCTCCCATTTCAAAATTTGCCACAAAGCAGAAATAATCAAGATAGTATGGTACTGACACAAAGATATATAGGTCAATAAACCAGCATTGAGTGTACATAAATACCCATATATCTGTGGACAACTGACATTTTTTTCTTTTTTTTTTTTAATGTAGGCTCAACACCCAGCATGGAGACCAATGCAGGAGTTGAACTCCAACCCTGAGCTCAAGATCTGAGCTGAGATCAAGAATTGGATGCTGGGGTGCCTGGGTGGCTCAGTGGGTTAAGCCACTGCCTTCGGCTCAGGTCATGATCTCAGAGTCCTGGGATCGAGTCCCGCATCGGGCTCTCTGCTCAGCAGAGAGCCTGCTTCCCTCTCTCTCTCTCTGCCTGCCTCTCCATCTACTTGTGATTTCTCTCTGTCAAATAAATAAATAAAATCTTTAAAAAAAAAAAAAAGAATTGGATGCTTAACTAAGTCACCCAGGTGCCCTTTAACTTTCAATAAGAGTGTCAAGACCATTCAATAGTCTTTTCAATAAATGATACCAAGATAATGGATACCCACACGCCAAAGAGAAAAATGTTGAATCCCTACCTCACACCATATACAAAAATTAATTCAAGATAGATCAAAGACTTAAATGTAAAAGATTAAACTATAAAACTCTTAGAAGAAAACAAAGGAGTGAATTTTCATGACCTAGCATTTGGGAAAGCATTTTCAGATATGACCCCCAAAGTATGAATAATAAAAGAAAAAAAAAACAGTTAAACTGGACTTCATCAAAATTGAAATATCTGTGCTTCTAAGGACACCATCAATAAAATGAAAAGACAACCCAGGGCATAGGAGAAAATATTTTCAAACCATGTATCTGACAAGGGACTTACATTATCAGATATCTATAAATTTAGAATTACTATTTTCTCCTGGTGAACCTAAATCTTACATATTGACCTCTTTTTTTTTTTTTTGAAACATTTTATTTAGAGAAAGAGAAAGAGAGAGTGCAGGGGGAAGGCGCAGGAGAGCAAAAGAGAAATTTAAGCAGACTCTAGACTGAGCCCCGAGCCTGACACAGGGCTCAAAGTCATGACCTGAGATCACAACCAGAGCTGACCCCTAACTGATGGCACCACACAGGAACCCCATATTGACCTTTGTATCACTATACCTTCTATAGCCTTTTTGCCTTCAGTGTATTCTGTCTGATAGTAATATAACTATGCCAATTTTCTTTTGGTTACCTATTTTTCTGATGTTCCTTCACTGTTTTACCTAATTTTTTTTTTTAAATCTGTCCTCATGTTCTAGAGGTATCTCATCCAAGCAGCATTTGGCTATTCTTTTGAAAATCCAATCTGATAGTCTATGCATATTAACCAAAAAGTTCAGTCTATTTAAATCTATAAAGATTACAAATATATTTTGCTTTATTCCTATGATCTTGTTTTGTGTGTATGACTATGTTGTTGTTCTGTCCTGCTTCCTAAGGATATTTTTCATCTTCTTTGTTGGTTTGGAATTGAGGTTTTTGACCCACTCCATTTTCTCCCCATCTGCTAGTGTGGAAGATAGGCATTCTACTTCTCCTTTCTTTTCTTTTCTTTTTCTTTTTTTTAAAGATTTAATTTTTAAGCAAACTGTTCACTCAGTGTGGGATTTGAACTTACAACCCTAAGATAAAGAGTCACATTCTCCGCTGACTGAGCCAGCCAACTACCCTACTACTTCTTTTTTTTTTTTTTTTAAGATTTTTAATTTATTTATTTGACATACAAAGACAGAACAAGCAGGGAGAGTGACAAGAAGAGGGAGAGGGAGAAACAGTCTCTTGCTGAACAAGGAGCCCGAAGTAGGGCTCCATCCCAGGACCCTTAGATCATGACCTGAGCTGAAGGCAGCTGCTTAACCAACTGAGCCACCCAGTCGCCCTCATTTAAGAAAATATTTCAGGGGATGCATGGGTGGCTCAGGGGGTTAAGCCTCTTCCTTCAGCTCAGGTCAAGATCTCAGGGTCCTGGGATCAAGCCCCACATCAGGCTTTTTGCTCAGCAGGGAGCCTGCTTCCCCCTCTCTCTCTGCCTGCCTCTCTGCCTACTTGTGATCTCTCTCTCTGTGTTAAATAAATAAATAAATTATTTTAAAAGAGAGAGAGAAAATATTTCAGGGGCACCTGGATGGCTCAGTCAGTTAAGCATCTGCCTGTGGGTCATTTCATGATCTCAGGGTCTTGGGATCGAACACTACATCCAGCTCCTTGCTCAGCAGAGAGCCTGCTTCTCCCTCTCCTTCTGCCTGCTCATCCTCTCTCTCTCTCTCTCTCTCTCTCTCTCTCTAGTGCTCTCTCTCAAATACATAAGTAAGATCTTTAAAACAAAAAAGAAGAAGAAGGAGAAGAAGAAGAAGAAGAACTATTTCAGTCTTATTGGGAATTGAGGCATACAGTTTTTGGTTGGTATGACTTTTTCAAAGTCCTTTAAATCTACTCCTCTTCTTTCATTGCTACAACATTTATGAACAACAAAAACTTTTTCTTGCTGTCTTTTAAAGATCTTCTCCTTATCCTTGTCTTTCTTCAATTTGACTATGATGTATCTATGTATGGACTTATTTTTATGTATCCTGTTTGGGATTCACTGGAATTCTTGAATTTGAGGATTCACAGAGGGTTTTTTTATTTTTTATTTTTTTTACAAATATTTTTGCTTGTTTTAATGAAGGTGGTACAGACAATATCCATTTAAAACATATCCCAGGCCAAAAAGTAGAAATAAAATTTTAAAAAGAGCAAGGTTCTGCTGAATATACTTCTGCATGAATAACTTTATTAACTGCTAATGAAAATTAGAACTTTTCTAGATCTCCTGACAAGACTTTTCTTTAATCTTAAAAATGCTTTCTCTTCAGTGAAGCCATCTTTGGAACCAGTCATTACTCTTACCATCTCTGTCATCTTGACTCCAGGCTGGTATTTCTCATCTTTTAGTCCAGACCCTTAAATTTTAAAAGTAGCTTCAAGTTAAGGAGAGGTCATTTTCCCACAGTTCAGTTCCCTGAAAAACTTCCATCTCCCTCTGGAAGTCATACTCCCAGAGGGAAGCAAACATGCCCAAGAACTTCAGGGTCAATGGGAAAGTCATTGTGGACACTTGTGTTGGTCAGTCTTATTAGAAACTTGAAAATGCAATCCTGGAAAAGGTGGCCTCTCTGTGCACACATGTAATTTTTTAAAAAGGAGAGCATGATATGAAGGTGGCTGAGGTTTGACCATCAAAAATCAGCACAATGAAAACAAGGGATAATGAACAATGGACACAAGAATTCAAATTACTAGATGTTTTAAGGAGAAGGGGGGGCCAGTTTTCAATTCCATATTGAATACCACATTACAAAATAACTATTTTTAAAAATAAAAAAGGATTGAGGGTGAAGAAAAAGATAAAAAGAAAATCTAAATCATTTATGACCCCCTTTCTATTCCTGATAAACTTCAATCACATCTTCTTCCTCCATTCCCAGTCCTTTGTGTGATTATCAGCAATTCTCTGACCTTCAAAGAGAAACCTGAGTAAATTCATTGAAACTCCCTGTCTTCGGTGGTACAATTCTTTTTTTTTCTTTAAGATTTTATTTATTTCTTTGTCAGAGAGAGAGAAAGCACAAGCAGGGGGAGCAGCAGGCAGAGGGAGAAGCAGGCTCCCTGCTGAGCAAGGAGCCTGATGAGGGACTTGATCCAAGGACCCTGGGATCATGACCTGAGCCAAAAGCAGATGCTTAACCAACTGAGTCATCCAGGCATCCTGACATTTCAATCCTTTGAGTTTCTTGAGATGTGTTATCATTTTCACTTGGAAGTGAATCTCACTGCTATCCTGTCCAATGACTTTGAGTTTAATGTATTCTCCTTCCTTCTTATCCCCGAAGTCCTAAGTGGAAGGTTTTGCCCACTGGTGACGGTGGCTTCACCCAGAGTCTCCGCATGGCAGCAGGCTTGGATAGACAGAACCTCGCTCCCGGGTTGACAAGTCCACCTGCCTTGTATAACACCATGGCCACAGGGATTTCTGGGCTGCCTCACTTCCCGAGGACTCATTTTTTAAATAATCATGACAAATTCTCAGCTACTATCTCTTTAAGCATCTCTCTCCCATTATCCTTGCTTTCCAAAAGCTGACAAGACAGATCTTCGAGCTTTGCATTGCATCTTCCATGTCTCTTCACCTCTCTTCCATTTTTCGTTCTGTGCTGAATGATGTGTAGTATTTTCAGATTTGTCTTCCAGTATGCTAATTCCCTCTCCAGCTGTGTCTAGTATGTGCCGGGCAGGAGTGCCCACTTGCTGAGCCTCTGTTACGTCAGTACTGCACCCTCTGTCCTTGCCAACCTCCGTACAAGGGAGATGTTCCCGTCTACTCAGTCACAGGATGAAGAAGCTGAAGTTGGAGGAGGAGGGAACATTCTAGTCTGGGCCCGAGCTGAGGTTCATCATCACGTTTGTCTGAACATTTATCTCTGAAACCTACATCCTTCTCGTCTCCCTTCCTCCTACCCTCCTCTTACCCTCGTTCCACCTCTCTCACCCTCTTCTTCCCCACCTCTGTCTATTTTTTGTGTCTCTAGGCTCCTCTCCCTCTCTTTTGCTGTAACACTCCCACAAGGGTCTAGGACTGTTTAAAAGTTAGAATTATCTCCAAAATGGGTTTGACCTTCTCTCCAGTCTTTGGCCCCCAAATTTGGCCACACTTGTTAGGGAAACACCAGGAAGGAAGGAATGGTGGCTACCCACCAACTCCTTCTCCCCATCCCATTTTTCCCAGGTCTCTAAGCTAATACCCAGGGTGGGATGGATGGAGGAGGGAATGACCAAAGACCAGAATGGCAAGGAAGGGGGCTTATTCCCTGGGGTCAGACTACAGTCGGACACACAGGGCAGAGAACACAGGAATTAAAACTCTTATTAATAATTGAAATTCCTCCAAACTTGAAAGGTCCAGGTCAAAAGAAAGCTGCCATTTGCCAGCTATGTGACCGTCATTATTTCACTTAACCTCTCTGAGCTAATAGTCATCCCTAATTTACAGGATTGTTATTATAATATAGTGTTGATTTGTTTGGAATGCTTTGGGCAGCAAATAACAGAAAAGTCAACCAAGATATCCTTGAGCAATCAAGATAATTCTTCCATACACTGAGATTTTAGAGGTAGATATTTTCAGGTTTTATGCAATAATTGAGGACATCACTGGAAACCAGTTTCTATATTTCTGTTCACCATCCTTATTACCTTGCTCTTTATATTTCATGCTGTTTCTTCATGGTTCAAAGATAGCTGCTGGAGCTCCAGACATCACATACCACATTTAAAAAGTAGGGTGGGGCCATCCAAATGGCCAACAGACACATGAAAAAGTGCTCCACATCACTCAGCATCAGGGAAATATAACTCAAAACCACAGTGAGATACCACCTCACACCAGTCAGAATGGCTGAAATTAACAAGTCAGAAAATGACAGATGTTGGTGAGGATGAGGAGAAAGGGGAACCCTCCTACACTGTTGGTGGGAATGCAAGCTGGTACAGCCACTCTGGAAAACAGTATGGAGGTTCCTCAAAAAGTTAAAAATAGGGCTACCCTACCACCCAGCAATTGCACTACTGGGTATTTACGCTAAAGACACAAATGTAGTGATCCAAAGGGGCATGTGCACCCCAAGTTTATAGCAGCAATGTCCACAATAGCCAAACTATGGAAAAAGCCCAGAAGTCCATCAACAGATGAATGGATAAAGAAGGGGTGTGTGTGTGTGTGTGTGTGTGTGTGTGTGTGTGTGTGTAATGGAATACTATGCAACCATTAAAAAACCCCAAATCTTGCCATTTGCAATGACATGGGTGGAACTAGAGGGTATTATGCTGAGCGAATTAAGTCAATCAGAGAAAGACAATTATCACATGATCTCAATGATATGAGGAATATGAGAAACAAGACAGAGGATCATAGGGAAAGGGAGGGAAAAATGAAACAAGATGAAACCAGAGAGAGAGACAAACCATAAGAGACTCTTAATCTCAGGAAACAAACCAAGGGCTGCTGGAGGGGAGGGGGTGGAGGGCTGGGGTGGATCGGGGATGGACACTGGGGAGGGCATGTGCTATGGGGAGTGCCGTGAATTGTGTAAGACTGATGAGTCACAGACCTGTACCCCTGAAATAAATACATTGTATGGTAATAATAATAATTTTTTAAAAGGATGGGGGAGGGGGTATTACTACTAATAAACACCCTTTCAGGCCCTGGATTCCATTGCAGATGATCTAAGGATCCCACCTTGAGAGACTCTGACCAGCCTGACCTCCTAATGTGAAACTCATCCTCGTCTCAAGATGCTTTTGCATCTTAAAAGTCCTGAGAAAAGGCGATGCCCCAGTAGTAGGGCTCCATGCACATGTGGGGATAGGTATGGGCAGGAGAGGGCTTCTTGGCATCTCAGGTTAGATCACAGACCTTCAGAGCTGGGAGGGACCAGAGGGAGCTTCCCCTGACCCCAAACATGTAAATGGGTAAACCAAGGCCCAGGGCACAGAAGTGATTTCTTCATCGTCACACAGCAGAGCCTAGCTTAGGGCCAAACATTCCTGGCTCTGAATCCCTCTTAGCACACTGGGAGAAGTCTTCAGAAGGGAGGGTTTGGACCAGGAAATGCAGGGTGTCTTACATGGGTTCCGCAGAAGCACAGCCTGAATCCAGGATCCCTATTCAGAGGGTTTACTGGGAGAGGCTCTGAGGAAAGGAGGGGAAGCACCCTAGGGCAAGGGGAAAAGCTAATGATGAATGTGGTCTCAGCCGGGGTGTAGCCGCAGTCTGGTCCCACTGAGGGTTCTGGAGCATGGACGTCATCACAGAGCTAGTCCTACCCTGAGGCGTGGGGTGGCCGGCTGTACCGCATCAGCCCGCCGTGGGCCACAGTCCACCCAGCTTGTGTGAGCTGGTGTGCGGCCTTCTGGGTGGCGCTGCCCTCGGCTGCCCCGGAATCGCCTCCTGGGAAGGGGCAGCTGTGAGCCATTAGCAGCAACGCTCCAGCAGCTGGGGGAAGTGCCCACCAGCGGTCTAGAAGGAAAACAAGCAGGTCTCATCCCCAGAGCCCTAAGTCATCCCCGCATCCCCAGCCACAGGGCTCAGGGTGGAGAGAACGGGCTCACCCCTCCACCGCCTCAGTTTCCCTGGTCATAAAAAGGGCGTGCGAGACCGAGGGCTACTGATCTCCTGGCCAGCTCTTCCTCCCCAGCTTCTTCGGTTCCACTTCTGCCCCGCCGCGAAGTTCCAGCCGGGCAGCCTTGGCCCCCAGACTGGCCCCCAGCAGTGGAAGCCAGCGAGACCCAAGCAGGGTCTCCACTGAATCGGGCTTGAACCCCATGAGGCAGGCAGAGGCAACCGTTTCTTGGCATCTGTACGTCTCCCGCCTGCTGAGCCGGCCTGGGGAGTCAGTATTTCTTGAAATGTAAGTACCGAGACCACACTGGGTTGTCAGTAAATTCATTATCCCATTACGCTTGCCTGAATTATTCAGCGCTCTTGAGGCCGCCTCAGGAACGTGCCCGAGCACAGTCGATGCCGGCATTAGTGGGATGGATGGAGTCAGGCCCAGGGCATGGTTGGTGCCAGGATGACGGATCTGGGCCCGGAGCGGCTGCCAGTGCTTGAAGGCACAAGGGAGTGTCTGGAGAGCAGGACTTGGGCCCTGGGTGTTTCTGGGGCCTAGGAAGGGGAGAATGCACATATCCACAGTCTTCCTCACCATCACCCACCCCAGGAAATTGGCAGTGTGTGTCTTTGGAGCCCCATTGGTTCCACAGGGGCCAGGGACAGAAGGTCCAGGCTTCACCTTTTCCTGGCTGTGTGACCTGGTTGTTTGCCTCTCTGAGCCTTGGTTTCTTTATCTGTAAAATGCAGCTCAGTGTTCCCAGTACCCATTCTCCCTTTCAAGTTTAATGATAGAACTGATTTTTCTCTGAGAATATAATGATCTAGAATAAAGACAATTTCTAAACTGAAGTGCGGCCATATGACTAAGTGCTGACCAAATAATACAAGGAGTATCCTTCAGGAAGTATCGTTAAAGGAAAGCCGTGAGTCCTATTTTGTCCCTTCAGGAAGTATCGTTAAAGGAAAGCCGTGAGTCCTATTTTGTCCTTTTCTTTCTTCTGAAAATTAAGGTGAAGATGTGATGGCTGGAGCTCAAGCAGCCATTTTGTTCAATGAGGTGAAGCCACATGATGAGGATGGCAGCACAACGGAGTAGAAGCTTGTGTCCCTGTTGGTCCTGGAGCCTCCTTACTACCTCCAAGTTGCAACTCTTGAAATCAAATTCTCTCTTGGTTAAGTTGCTATTCTTTTGCATTTTTTCTGTCACTCACACCCAAACCCAACCTTATCTTTTTGCACAAGTCTCAGGGTGAAATAAGACATTACAGGAAAAGTAGCCACCTCAGTAGGAATTTCCTTTAGGACACCTCAGTGATTAAGAACTGTAAGCCCTGAAACCTTAGGATCAAAGATGAAATCCCATCCCCTCTACCACTTATATGGTGCAACTTTGGGCAGGTTGCTTAACCTCTCTGTGCTTCAGCTTTCTCATCTGCAGATGGAGATAAAAAATTACACCTTGTCCCTCAGAGGATTAGTGTGGACTAAGTGAGTTAATATGAAGTTACAAGAAGTAGCTGGAGCACCATATGCGTTATGTAAGTATCAGTCAGTATCCCATTTTACACATTACAGGGATTCCCTGTGTAGCTCAGGGACCTGGGTCCCCATAGCATCTGCCAAAGCATCATCTCAGCTTGGCTTTTTGCCTCAAGGTGACTGTGTTCTAAGGGCAGTGAGGCCAATGGTGTTCTGAGCTTCAGCATGACGTGAACAGCTTTGCCCCAAGGGAGAGGACCCCAAACTGAGGCCATAGCACCAGGCAGCACTGGACTGCTGGCCCCTAGAAGGAGGACTGCTCTCCAGGATGCAGATGAAGTTCTTACTCGGGAAGAGAGAGAAAAAGGCTCCCTTCCTGGCTACGTACCGTGCACAGACGCCCCTCCTCTCTGGGCCTCCAGAGAACCATTAAATCAGAGGTCACACAGCTCATGAGCTAGCAGGACAGACAGCAGTAAGAGATACAGGTGAAATGTGCTGGGTTTGAGGCGACAGGGAGTGGTGTAGACCAGGGCCAGGGCCCCAAACCACCGGGGACCAGCATGGCCCAGCGCCAGCTAACCTGTCCAAATGGGCTACCGTTGTCAGGCCTTCTTCTGCCTTTTCAAAAGAAATGGAAATCAAATCTGAACTTGTGACAATTTCTGATTGTTTAGTGTTGACTCCATGCCAACAAACAAAACACCGATAAAGGTAGTGTCCCTGGACCAGCTTCCGGCCACCAAAGCAGTGTCCTGTGCAACGAGTCTGAATCCTCAGGTCCCAGGCTGCCCCTCCTAGAGCCCTGGAGGAGGACGCGCTGCCACTGAGCACCAGGCAGCTGGGCGGGGAGACAGCTGCAGGACACTGTCCTTCCCAGGGAGGCAGGTTCTGTGGGGGCTGTCCAGGTTCAGAGGGGCAGGGATCGTGGGCAGAGGTGGGGGGGGGTCACCTGCTGCCTCAAGAAACACTCTGACCCCCAGAGCTTCATGTGTTTCCTCTAAGAAGTAGACTGGGGAACCCAGCTCCAGCAGGAGGCAACACACAGCCCACCTGCCTGCTGAGGCCCTACCTGAGGCACAGCCCCTGCGCCTACAGCTTTGGGAACACCCCAAGAGGAGTCCCCATGGGGGGGTACCCACAGGGGTCCCACAGGGCCACTTGGGACTTATGTGTAGATGGGACCACTGATCCTGACTCTTCCTTCTGCCACCGTAACAGGATCGCACCCCCACACCCTTTGCCACGTGACCCCACAGAGCCACTCCCCAGAGGGGGCAGACTGCACGCCCTCGCCCCGGACTCAGGCCTGGCCAATGGCTTGCTGTGGACCCTGGAACATCCACAAACCCGACCAAGGCAGAGGCTTGAAAACCACTGTGTGGTCGGTATCTTGCCCCTGTCCCCTCCACTGGGCGCGAGCCTCCCTAGACAGCCACTGGCCTCCAAAAGCTCTGAACCCACAACCGGAAGCAGAGGCCTTGCAGCTAAGCTGTTGACCCAGGAGAGGGAAGCGCATGGTTATTCTGGAAGCTACGGACACTTGGGACTGCTACACAGCACTTAGGCAGCAGAAACCTATTACACCAGGAGAACAAAGGCTTCCCCAACCCCATCCCCGGCTCACTGCACAAAATCTCCCACCCGGTCTGGCCATCATCCATTGTCACAGAAGCCGCTGTGCCCCTGCCCCTGAGGCAAATATAGAGACTCCCTCTGGAGTGGGGAGGTTGCCCAGGTTGTGCACCAGGAGGCCTTGGAAGAGTCATTTCCCCTAAGAGTCACCTATAAGGCATAGGTAAGCACACCTACCTCACCAGGGATCGGGAGGTGTCAGTGGGATACCACAGGTCTGTGAGGGGACGCGGAGTAGGGGATGGCCAGTGCTGGTATTTGCACTCATCAGGATGGGGTTGGGGCTGGGCCTGGACATGGGAGATGGGGCAGCTCCTCTGAGGAAGCTCACCCCTGTGGAAAATGAGGCCTCACTTTTGGAGAGCATGATTTTGAGGAAAGTGGGGAATCTGGCACTCTAGACTGAAGAAAAAGCAAACAGGGTTACCTGAGTACCAACTCTACACCACTCCTGTGGATATAGGCCACACTGTTTGGAGGCCTGTATCCAGAATGCTTTTGAACTTTAAGTGAAAGAAATAAGCTAATCATGGCTTAAATACAAAGGGTTCCTTTTTCTCTTGTAACAAGGAATCTGGAGGGAAACGGTGGGTGGTGTTGGTTCAGTGGCTAAACAACACCTTCAAGGACCAACATCTCATCTTTTCCTCTTGCCATCTTTACTGTTTGGGTTTTTTAATCCTGAACATTATTACCTCACAGTCACAAGAGGGCTGCTACGGTTCCAAGCATTTCATCTTTATACAACCTTACCTTTCAAGGTAAGAAGCAGCTAAACAAGAAAAAGGAGAAAAAAGTCCTAGGCAGCACCCCTTTTATCCCAGACCAGAAATTCGCTGAGGGTGAGAAAGCAAGTTATCTTCAAAAAAGGACTATGTTGGGGCGCCTGGGTGGCTCAGTGGGTTAAAGCCTCTGCCTTCGGCTCAGGTCAGAATCCCAGTGTCCGGGGATCGAGCCCCACATCGGGCTGTCTGCTCCACAGAAAGCCTGCTTCCTCCTCTCTCTCTCTGGCTGCCGCTCTACCTACTTGTGATCTCTGTCTGTCAAATAAATAAATAAAATCTTTAAAAAAAAAAAAAAAGGACTATGTTGGTCATGACCATCTGAGCCGGCTACATTGCCCAAACGACAACAGGTTCCTGTTAGCAAGGCAGAAAGAAGCAGAACAGCTCCGAGGTCGATCAGATAGCCTGTTAGCAGGGCCCGCTGGAGGTGGGAGAGTCAGTCCCGTAGAAGAACGGGTACCAGGCCAGACTCTTAACTGCAAACCTTCTAAGCTGCTCTGTGACAAACAGCAGATTTCACTTTGTTGCAAACAACAGAATCCACTCTGCTGCAAACAGTGAATTCCACTCTGAGGCATCGCCCACCTCAGCTCTGCAGCATCTCAGCACATGGAGACCAGAGCTGGCCATGGCTCTCCGTCCTCCCAGCTTGCCTGAGGAGCCCCAGAAGCCCCTAACTCATGGTCTATCTGCATCCACCCGCTCAGCCTGAAGCACCCCCCACCACCACCACCCCCAGAACCCTTGGAGTCAGGGCACTCCCCCGCCTCCACCTGGAAGGCATAGGTTAACAGGTACCATCCTCTCTGGGGAGCTTGGCAAACCTCCCCCACATGTGGTCAGACTTCAGGCTGCAAGCTTCTGTGTGGAGAGGCCTACAGAAGGCAAGACCTGGAGAGAGGGTCAAAGGTGCCTCCAGAGAGCCCACTGAGGGTGGGAAAGGGATGGAGGGCCCAGAGGTAGGAAGAGGATTCCTGAGGTGGGAGCAGGGCGGAAGCGGAAGCGTCAGGCAGCCCCAACGGATTCCACTTCTATGTCTTAACTTCTCTGATCCATGCTCCCAGTCAGAGGAAACAGTGGTCCCTTGGGCCAGATCAGACACAGAGATCAAAGAGCTATTCAGTTTGGCTGATGAAGTGCTAAAAAAAAAAAAAAAAAAAAGTCTATTCCAAATGCTTAAAATTATAAGGTTTCACATTACCGGCCAAATTTCAACCTTTCTTGAAAAATCAGCAGCTCTGGCCATACTGCACCCATCGTCCCATACGGTGGCTTACGCTACAGCCTAGTGGTGGTCATGTCTTCAGATGGGCCTGGAGCGCTACAATCCTCACTGCCCTCTACTGCCTCCCCTCACCTACCCTTGCAGCCTGGGAACACTTCCCCATTCCAATCCTTTAGGCCTGACTTGAATCTATATCCCTACTCTTCTGCCCCTGCCCTGCGCAGTCCTGGGGACCTCTGGGGGAGAAGACCCAGCCTGTGTGATCTTAGCAGGGAGGAGAAGTAGAATTTGGGGGGGAGGTCCCATGATAGAAACTCAGGGGCCTCTTCTAGACCCATTTCTGTGACCAGCTGCTTCCAGTGGCCTAGTTTGGCTAAGAATTTGTGGGGGGTCACAGCCCTCCCTTCCTGGCATGGATGGAAAGGCAAGCCCGGACTCCCACTGTCTCCACTCTCCTGAGCCTGAGCGTTCCTTCCTTGATGCCTAGTGGGGCATTTGACCTACATTTGACCAAAAAGGCAACTGAGAGGGGTAGAAATGGTCTCCCCCTCCCCAGCCCCTCCTGCGGGCAGCTGCCCACATCCTCACGCTCTCTGGGGAGGCTGAGCCCCCCCCCCACCACCACCACAACCACCACAGGGGCACCTCTGGGAAAAAGACGCAGAACAGACTGTTTTCAGCTGCCTGGAAAAGGCGCTGTAGGATCCTGGGGCGACACTTTGCTCCCTCCATTGTGAGCTGAGACACGGCCACTACAGCACAAGAGACAAGAAATGAGTAGCAAACGGGGGAGGGAGGTGGAAAAATTAAATTTTGCGTGATCAGCAAGGTTTCAAACAATCGCTCGCCAACTGAAGTGGGTGCCACGTCTATAAGTCATTCTGTTTTATAGACCATTAGGATCTCCAGAGAGAACCTGCATGGAGACCACTGCTTTTTGTTGAAATTAAAATGTCAGAGAAAAAGAAATAGAACAAAACAGGGAATCTGCAATTAATTACCAGGCCATAAAAATTCAATAATCAGGAGGCAGAGCGGCCTCGGGCCCAGAGGTATCAGAGCCAGCGTAACAAGAATGGAATACATTAATCTTTTCAAATTAGTTTTTTAATCTGATGGGGATATATGGTGACATGCCTCCCCTCCCTGCCCGCTCCACCCCCAACCCCCTCTCCGGAGCTCTTGAAGCGGGGCTCTCCGAGAGGGAGGTTCGGGTATGAGCTGGGGGCCTGCCCAAATCCGGACCCCCAGACAGGGGACAAAGTGCTGGTCTGCGGCCCAGGCTGAGCCCAGGGCCCCAGCCCGGTGGCGTGGAGAAAGCCCCGCGGAATTGCCAGGAAAGCGCTTCTTGGGAGTCTGGCTCCCGCGGGGGCCCAGTGCACCCAGTCAGCGCGGACAGGGCGCCTCTCTGAGCTTCGGTTTCCTTCTCTGCAAAATGGGAATCCTAACCCCGCCTCACAGGCAGGCTGGATGCAGAATGCCGGGCGCTCTGCAGAAGGCCCCTCCGGTTACTGTGTTGACTGGACTGGCAGCTCAGGCAGCAAGGAGCCCGACGACGCAGGCTCCACCACACTATTCAGAGAGCAATTATTTAGCATTTGCTGTGTGCTCCGCTCTGGGAGAGACCCGCAGCCTCAGCTGTTACTCCGGGGAATGAGACCCCAAGTCAGAGAAGCATGCACTGGGCTGCCCGGTAAGGGGGAAGGCGCTTCCTCTCCGGGCAGGGCGCCAGCGGGGGCCACGGGGAGCTGGGCGGGCGGCCACACGGCAGCACCCCAGCCTAACCCTGCCCCTGCGTCTGCATCGTCTCCCGGACACTTGACCGGAACTGGGCGGCCTCCCAGCGGGGGTGGGCGCCGTGCTAGCTGTTTCTGCCCAGCTCTCTGCGATCCTCCGCTCCCGCACGGACCGCCCCCCTCCAAAAACCTCACAAACCCGCCTTCAGGTATCGGAGTCCGGGGGCCTCGCGCCTGCTGAGCCTCCCCTGGGCAGCCCCGGGTGGAGCTGTGGTCTGGACACTAAACGGGCTGGGGGAGCAGCCACCGGGTGGAGGGGATGACCTTGAGCAGCAGGTCATCGGATGACCTGTCCTTTGCACTTTGTAAATGTAACAGGTAGAGCCCGCACGGATCGGCCCTAAGTCCTTCACCCGGATTTTCTCATTTCCTCCCCTGTGAGGGGATGAGGGGGACTATTAATAACCCCATTTTGCAGAAGAGGAAATTGTGAAAGTGGAGTTGCCCCCCATTTGTGTGTGTGCTCTGCTCCCCGAATGCAGCTTCCCTAAGAATACGGCCCGCGCGGCTTCTGTCCCCTTCCCCACGCCGCGTCACAGTGAGCGCTCCACCTGTGCTCGCTGGATAGGGTCCCTGCGAGCCGACCTCACCTGCCATCACTTTCCTCCCCAGAGGTCTCCACTCCAACAGCGGCCATTTCTTGAGCACCTACTGTGTGCCAGCTCGTGGGATCTGGTGCCATTTGCATGAGACTGCGGTTCCTGTTATACACAAAGGAAACAGGCTGAGAATGATGGCCCCCATGGTGGTCCACGTCTGTCTGGCGCTCAAGGGGAGGATTCTAAGAACCCTGCCTCAGAGCCCCATCAACGAGACCTGTCTCAGGACTCGCAAGCCCCACCTCTGGGTTTGTCCCCAAACCAGGTCCTTCACTCCTTCAACCGGATACCCTTACTCCCCTGCCCCCAGAATCCTCCGCTAATTCTCTCACTCCCTCTCAAGCTCCTGTCATTTCTAGCACCTCGTACTCATTGCTACCCTGTTACACCCAGGGCCCACCCACCCACATAGACCGCAGGGTCCCAGCAGAAACAGCAGCGATAAGCAGCAGCCTACCCAGGAGGGCCATCCCATTCTTCCTCCCTGACCCAGGATGGTAGACCCGAGGGGCGGGCAGGGAAAACCCAGACGCCACACGCAGGGTTTGCGCCCTTCTCCGGGCGCAGTTCCCAGTGCAGCCACCAGATGGCGCCCGGCTCGCTCCAGCGGGGCTTGCAGTAACGCTGTGCGGTCGCCAGATGGCGGTCGAGACCGCAACTCCGCAGGCAGTGCCGGAACAGGGCGGAGACTGGAGGGCAGGCGGGTCCCAGTGCGGGCCCAGGAGCCCCAGCCCAGTGACCCCGTACTTCGCTATCTCCTGGCCGCATCATGATCCATCCCGCACCCCGGCTCTCGGTGCCCGCCGCGCTGGCCCTGGCCTCCGCCGCACTGGGCGCCGCTTTCGCCACCGGCCTTTTCCTGGGTGAGTAGGGCGGGGCCTGCGGTACCCCCAGCAGAGCCCCCGCAGGCGGGGCAGGTGCGGGAGCCGAGCCCGTGACTCCGCGAGGCAGGCTGCGGGTGAAGCTCCGCCCTAGCGCCCCGGAGTCCCAGGCCCTGACCGGGACCCCTCCGCGGCAGGAAGACGGTGCCATCCCTGGCGATCCCGGCGAGAGAAGCGCCTGCTGCCCCCCGAAGACGACCCCCTGTGGCAGTATCTGCTGAGCCGCTCCATGCGGGAGCACCCGGCGCTGCGGAGCCTGCGGCTGGTCAGCAGGGCCAGGGGCGGAAACAGGCGCCCACCTCAGACCCAGCGGGTCCCACGTGCTTGTGTGACCTTGGGCTGGGCCATGGCGCTCTCAGGGCTTCCGGGACTCCTTGGGCTGGGCGCGGTGGGCGTTTCCTGAGAGCGGGTCCCCACCACCACCACGCCCACGGCCGCGCACCTGGAGGGGTTTGTGGGCCGGGGGAGGCGCTGGGTGACTGGCAGTGCTGGCGCGACCCTTTTCCCTCCCACCACCGCGACACAGCTGACCCTGGAGCAGCCGCAGGGAGATTCGATGATGACCTGTGAGCAGGCCCAGCTTCTGGCCAACCTGGCGCGAGTCATCAAGGCCAAGAAGGCACTGGACCTGGGTAGGGCTCACGGCCGGAATCCCTGGGGGCCTAAGTCACGGGGATGTCTCCCCCAACTCTGGCCCGAGTCCATATCTCTTGCCCCCCAGGTACTTTCACAGGCTACTCAGCCCTAGCATTGGCCTTAGCGCTGCCCCCGGCCGGACGCGTGGTCACCTGTGAGGTAAATCCGGGGCCCCCGGAGCTGGGGCGGCCCCTATGGAGGCAGGTGAGTGTCCCACACATTTGAGGCCCTTGGAGCCTGGCCACTCCCAGCTCCAGGATTAAAGACTTGCTGGCTCTGACCCCACTCCTTTCGCAGGCTGAGGAGGAGCACAAGATCGACCTTCGGCTGAAGCCTGCCCTGGAGACACTAGGTGAGCAAACGGAGTGGAGGAGTGGAAAGGGCCTTGGCACCATTTTCCAAGTGGGGCCACTGGGCGCGCGCTAGTGACCAGGTCCACAGGGGGGACCTTGAGGCAGTGACAGCTCCCCTGCCTCCTGGCTTCGCAGCTGCCATGTGGCCACATGCTGGGTGGCACAGTGCCCCTCCAGGCAAAAGTCCCTTGAATGGTCACAGTGCCTAGTGAGGCTTGGGCAGGGGCTTCTGACCGCTGGGGCTGCGGACTCAGCCACATCTGCCCCCCCCACCCCAGATGAGCTTCTGGCCTCCGGGGAGGCCGGCACGTTCGACATGGCGGTGGTGGATGCGGACAAGGAGAACTGCACTGCCTACTATGAGCGATGCCTGCAGCTGCTGCGCCCCGGAGGCATCCTTGCGATCCTCAGTGTAAGGGAACCCCACACTCTGTCTCCGTCTTTTCACTTGGCTACTCCCTGTGCCTCGCCCCAAGCCACAAAGCCGCACCCAGTGCACGCCTGTAGGCTGCCCCCTCTGGTCCCCTAGGCTTTCCCCACCTGCGGTCTGCAGTTGCCACCTCTTGCCCTGCTCTCTTAGGCACCTTCCCTCTCCCCTCTGCTACTACCCCCTCGCCCCCATGTCCCACCCCTCCGCAGGTCCTGTGGCGCGGAGAGGTGTTACAGCCTCAACCACGGGACAACGAGGCCCAGTGTGTGCGAAACCTGAATGAACGCATCTTGCGGGACGCCAGGGTCCACATCAGCCTCCTGCCTCTGGGCGACGGCCTCACCTTAGCCTTCAAGATCTAGGGACGGCCCCCAGCGCATGGTCTCAAGGGAGGGGGTGTGGGAACCCCAGACATCAACCCTGACTTTTAAATTCGACAATAAAGTGGGGTCTGGGACACGATCTTCTGAGCCTCCATATTTGGCGCTAAAGTGGGTAGGGAGGAGGCCCAGCACTGGCAGGTTCTAAACCAAAAGGGGGCCCTGAGGGCACAGACGTCATCCCTTCCTTGGCACAGTCCTGAGAGCCACCTGGCACCAGGTCTATTGCCAGCTAACTGGAGGCAGGATATAAAGTTCTGACTGACCTGGCCACATACATACAGGACCCCAGCTCCTCAGGTCTGCCGCCACGCCACAGGATCTGAGGGCTAGCTCCAGGGTAGAGCCCCCACCCCTTGGTCTCCCTCCTACTTCACTTCCTAGGAGGGGCAAGTGAATGAAGGTCTTGTTTGGTGCAGCTGGGACTGGCTAGGAAACCCTATCTGGAGTTTAACAGGAAACAGGCCTTGCAGCCAACCAGGTTCGCCACTGGGCGCTTTCATAGGTTATGCCAGTTCTATTTGCCCATGTCTTCACAGAACTCCGCTCGACCTCACCTCTGCAGTGGAGGCTCTGCTCAGTGGACATCACCTCACAACCAGGCCACTTGACCTAGACCTGAGGACCTCAAGGTTGGAGTATATATCCTGTCCTCCCCCTGAAGTCCTGGAGGAAGGTGAGGGACTGGGTGGGATCACTGGCCAGAAAGGAGTGAAACAAGTATGGCAGTTTTTAATAAAAGTTTCCCACAGGAAGATGAATATAAAGTTGGGCTTTCCCACACCAACATCTATGAGAGGAGGTGGACAGGGAGCCAGGCCCTTCACTCCTCTCATTTGGACTTCCCTAATCCCAGTCCCACAGAAGTCCTACAGGAAGATCTTATCTCCACGTCACAGGTGAAGGTCAAGGCAGATATTAAGTATTCTTCCACTAACTGCCTCAGCCTAGAATACAGTTAGGTTTTGCAACCAGGGTTAGGCCTGGGTCCTTTAAGGCTGGAGACTGTTGGAAACAAGGCCACAGGAGCACCTGGGTGGCTCAGTGGGTTAAAGCCTCTGCCTTCGGCTCAGGTCATGATCTCAGGGTCCTGGGATAGAGCCCTGTATCAGGCTCTCTGCTCATCGGGGAGCCTGAAGTTTCCTCCTCTCTCTCTGCCTGCCTCTCTACTTGTGATATCTGTCAAATAAACAAAATCTTTTAAAAAAAAAAAAAGAGAGAGAGAAAGAAAAGAAAACAAGGCCACAGGGGCCACAGGGGCCCACAGGTGTCAACTTCCATCATCCTCCATCTCCTTGGACGTACCTAGAATTTTATGCAACCCTCAGGGCCCTGGGTGTGATCCAGCCTTCGCTCTCCCGCATGTTAAAATGCTGTTAGGATGCACCTGGGTAAATATGTCCAAATTACTCTTCAATGTATCTTTGACCAAATGGTAATTCACTTGTGCCACACCCCAGTCCTGAGTCCGGGACCAAGTAATGTCCAGCCATAGCTGAGGGAAGGCCACCTGTTAGCTCTGAGGCAGTAGGCAACCAGGGGCCACAGCAGCTACCAACCTATGACCTCCCCACGAAGCGGAGTTGCAGAAATGTCTGCTGCTCTACTTCACACCTCTCTTGAGTACCCCAAAAGCAGATGTGCTTTCACACCCAACCTGCAGACATCTTTTCCTGTTTGTTTGACCTAGCAAAAGATCCTGACTCCAGCAAATTGGCTCAAATTCCAGCTGTCTGCCATTAAATCATGTGTCTTATTCACACAGGCCATTCCTGCCAGTCTCAAAGCACTGTACACACTGGTGAGTGTGTACAGCCTTTCTTTGCCTGGGGTCAACAACAATCCAATGATCTCTGGACAGACTTACAAACTGAAGATATAAAGGCATATATCCTCTTATTTTATTGTAGTCCAAAAAGGTCATGGAGTTACTTTAGGGACACAGAGGACTTTGACACAGATTTAGGTAAAAAGCAAAACACTCCCCAGAAAAATAATGTGCTAGCTAGATACAAGGGAGATCTGACCCTGGCAAGTATTTAAACTCTGCAAATACTTGGAGTCATTAATTACGTATACTTCTTTTTATTCATAATCTGTAATGTTTGGGGATACCAAAAGTAATTCTAAGGATGGCTGAATTTAACAAAAAATCTTTAACCTCAAAAACTTCCACTGATCCATCTCGTTCAATGGCAATTTTCAGTAATAGGAACATAAAAACAAACATGCACACAATTGCACAGTTTTCATAAAGGTCTATTTCATTATTGGTGGGTAGCGCATTTAACAGTTAAATACATTTAAATAATGTATAGGTGACTGCACCACTGCAGCATTGGTAACTAGATAACCAATTCAACTAGGAACCAGCTAACAAGTGACTGTCTAAATATTTAAAATACAGCTCTTGTTTAGATCATCCTTTGTTTTGATCACCTTCTTGGGGGGAGGGAAAGCCTGCTGGTCACACTGGAAATATATTAAGGCCAAATCTTCTGATATCCATTCCCAGAGGTTTCTTTCAATTGGATTAAGCCTCCAACTCCAGGGCAAGCCCAAGTTTGTGGCCTCCAGCATTAATGCTCTTCCCGTCTACCAGAGCAGACAGTGTAAGCTTGACACCTGTAAACAGAAGCAGGCAACCATGATTTGCCTGAAACACCTCAAGAGTCTGCAGTCTTTAATAATCAGCCCAGAGCCTGCCTGTCCCTCCCTCAGCCTGTGAAATGACCTACTAGTGCCAGCCACCAGAGGGCACTTGGGAGTTCCAGAGATACTGGAGAGAATTCAGGTGGCCCCATCCTAGGTTAAGGATCAAATAACAGAGCACTAAAAATGTTAATTAAGTTCAAAGTGCTCTAGAAAATACAGTAACATTCAAAACACTATTCAGACTGTAAGACATTAAAAGACAATTGTATTTGCACCAGGACAACTATAATAAAGAGGTAAGTGGGGAAAATTGAATGTAGACTATGTATTATGTATTGCTCAACTAACAGTAATTTCCTTAGTTGCGACAGTGGTATTGTAGTTATGAAGAAAAATGTCTTACTCTGGGAGATGCATGTTAGGGAGATGTGTCTGCATGTCCGCAAAACATACATTTAAATAACTGAAAAGGGGATGTGGAAAAAAGGGAGTATGTATGCAGATATGCAAGAGAGAACAGATGTAGGAGATGTTAATTAGTGAATATGGGAAAGGGTATACAGGTGTTCTTCATAAAGAAGGCTTTTCATAAAGAACCTAAATTCTTTAGGTTTCAAAAAGGCCAAATATGGAAAGTTTGGGGGAATATCCCTATTTGAAGGGAGAAAAAGTTCCAAGTGCTTTAGAACTTACTATTCAAGTGTTGGCAAGAACCAGTGATGCTGGGGCACCTGGGTGGCTCAGTTGTTAAACAGCTGCCTTCAGCTCAGATCATAATCCCAGGGTCCTGGGATCAAGACCCACATCAGGCTCCCTGCTCAGCGGGAAGCCTGCTTCTCCCTCTCCTACTCCCCCATTTGTATTCCCTCTCTCGCTGTGTCTCTGTCAAATAAATAAAATCTTAAAAAAAAAAAAATACAAAAAAACTAGTGATGCTGGCATCACCTAAGAGCTTGTTAGAAAGACAAACCCTTCACCCCAGATGTACTGGATCAGAATGTACATTTTATAGCAAGAGTCCCCAGGTGACTCAGGCACACTGAAGTCTGGTAAGTACTGTTCTAGAAAACACAGCAAGCCTCCAAACACCAGACAAAAGAGACTACAGAGACCAAGCAATGAGTGAACCCTGATTAGAGAAATAAACATCACTAGAAGGCATTTCAGGTACAAGTGAGGAAAGTGACTACAGAATGGACAGTAAATAATAATATGGACTATTAACTTTCTTAGGTGTGATAATGGTATTATGGTTATGCAGGAGACCAGACCTTCTTATTTCAAAGTAGACGCATGCTGAAGCATTTAGGGAGGTGTCAGGATAGCCACGACTTCCCAAGAGCCCAGCAAAAGAAAGGGAAAAAAAGGAATAACAAAAAACTGTGGCAAAAGGTAAATGTGTTCACTGTACTTTGAAAGGTTTATGAAGAAGCTGAGAAATGAAAAATAATTTTTAAAACACCAATCCTACTTGTCAGGAATACTTACCAGGCCTCAGAGTCTGAGTGTAGCCCACTCCAATTAAACTAGAGTTGTTGACTTTTGCCTAAAATAAAACACAAAAACAGCTGTAAAAAAAATTTCTGAATGGAGAGAGGAGAGACAGCCCCTGCAGGTTTCCCTATTATGCAAATTATGAACTATTCCGCTTTTTTTATTCACATGTGAGATAATAAAATTCACACAAACCAAGAGAAACTCTGGACTCTGGAAACAAACTGAGGGTTGCAGAACGGAAGGTGGCTGGGAGATGGGGGAACTCGGTGACAGCACTGAGGACACACGATGTGATGGGCACTGGGTATTATACGCAACTAATGAATGAATGAACACTACATCTAAAACTAATGATGTACTGTTACACTGGCTAACTGAATTAATTTTTTTTTAAAGACTTGTATAAAATAAAGATTTCGTAACATTTGGGAAAAAGTAAGTACAATTTAGTACTATTAAAATTTAACACTATTACTAAGCCCAACAAAACCCAGGTGCCACTTAATTCTTATCCATTAAACTCCAAGTCAAACTGTCAGTACGACACAATATTCTTGGTAGTAAAAAGGTTGACAACTTCTGACATCAGAACAGATTTGGAAATTATTTGATGCCTTCACTCTTTTATAATGTGTAACATCGAAATAGTCCAGAGAGAGAAATCATATAACAACAGACAGAAATCACAGGAACGGCACTTGGGTTCACACGGCAGTAGAGCCAAGTCTTCTGAAGCTACCAAGGACCAAGTAAGCTGTAAATCTAAGGAAGAAATGACCCCCCAGTGACCACTCTGTGCCCAACAAATTAAGAGCCTCAGACTGTTGGACACATGTTTCTCCTATTTTAGAACAGAAGTAAACGATGAAACTGTGATAGGACATTAAGCAATACTTCAGGATGATGCTTAATTGGGGGCACAGAGCACTACTTAGGTGGGAAATGCTGGATACATCTCCAAACAAATCCCCAGAAGTCACTCAAAGTCACTTTGGGCACACGGACCCAAAGCTGCCTTCGCATTTTAGACTATGAGACCACTACACTGGCTGGCACGAAAGCCATGCTGCTGCTGTAGACGAACATTTGAAAAGAACAGCAATGCAGCTACCAGGGAGTAGCATGCTGTGTGAATCCTAAGGTTTTCAGTGCCACAGTGCAATCAGAAACAGAGAAGGGAAAAATAATAAATGAATCACTGCCTTACCAACCAATGGGAAAGCATTCCAGATGCTTCTTACACTCTCTGATTACAGCTGCTAACATAAGAATGGGGCTAAAGCTTAACTGCCCAAATTATCAAAAACATGTTCCCACTTTATGTAACAGAAATAACTCCTGTGGAAAGTTTAACTTTCTTTAATTCCCAGTACGTACAGTACAGGCCGTGCCTGACACGCAGGAACAGCTGCTGACCTGCCTGAAATCAGAGCCGGCATCTCTACACTGTCAGACACTGCCCCAAAACTCACTAGGGCTGAAAGAGGAAGTAGCAAAAAAGCCCAAGGACATGAGTAGGGTGGCCATCCACCCCCTACAAACCCATGATAGGCGGGAGGGAGTCCTTAGGGTGCAAGACTTTTAATGTTAAGGCAGGAACAGTCCCAGGCAAAGCAGGATGAGCTAGCTGGTCACCCCAGACAGGAGGGAAATCAAGACACGCAAGCCCGATCCTGGCTCTACCCCCTTTCTTCTCACTCTCCTTCCCTGGCAGTGATCTAAGTCCTTTCTCTTCCAAGCTTTATCTCCACCTGCAAAATGGCATTTGTACTACTGACCCCTAAGATCAAATCTAAAAGAGATTTTGTAAACCCTAAAGACAAAGTAACAAAGTATTATTATTCCACAAAGAAAAACAAAGTAACGGGCGCCTGGGTGGCTCAGTGAGTTAAGCCGCTGCCTTCGGCTCAGGTCATGATCTCAGGGTCCTGGGATCGAGTCCCGCATCGGGCTCTCTGCTCAGCAGGGAGCCTGCTTCCTCCTCTCTCTCTCTGCCTGCCTCTCTGCCTACTTGTAATCTCTCTCTGTCAAATAAATAAATAAAATCTTAAAAAAAAAAAAAAAAAGAAAAAGAAAAACAAAGTAACAATTAAAACACTATTACTCCTGGCCTGAGGCCGAAACACTGGCTTCCCTGGGCTTAGACAGGCTTGGAGCTCAGGGTTATTATCTACACTAACTGAGCAGCTTTAAACAAACTCCTGTGACCTGGATATCAAAGTTCTAACACTGCCTCCACAGAAAATGCATGCAGCATTACAAATTCTAATCCCAATCTGTGAGTAAACTAGGGATTGTGGGAACCACAGCTCAAATTTTCAGCACAATTCAAAATACCCAAAGATGAATTCCCACAACCAAAGACCCCATTCTAAGCCCACAGTAATAGCCAGTACTCACAGAAATGGAAGCAGTGGGATCCAACTGATATTTGGCTGCAATGCCAAAGCGAGTGCTGTTGGTACCTGATGTCCAAGCAAGGTTTACTGAAGTGTCAAGATCTTCACATACTTTTTGATAAATTGATCCTCCAAATTCTGTCCCATCATTGCTGTAAAATATTATAAATTTGTAAATCTAGAACAGACAATGTAATGACGGCAGCACTAGGTCGATACTGTAGCAGTATAGTTAAATAAAAAGCACTGCTCACATGGGAGTGTAGTATTCCACTGAAAACGTGAAGTTTTAAAAGGGTCTTTACCCCAACCTATGCTGCCAAATAAAGGGTCATATAAATCATGATACATCCATCCAGTAGAATTCCCAAACAGCCACTAATAATCATGTTGTAGAATACATAGCTATAGTAAGATAATTAAAATGTACTAAGGAAGGAAGGAAAGAATTATAAGCCAGCCTTTCTGATATGTATTTTATACACATACACATATATAAAAAAGATGAAACTCCCAAACATGAACTAACAAAGATTAATTATCTAGGTGGTAGGATCCTAAGAAATTGTGGTTTTCTTCTTTGTCCTTCTGTTATTTACCAATGCTTTATTTTATGGGGAAAAAATT